>NC_082661.1:196223624-196861124 GCF_025265405.1 Mesoplodon densirostris | reverse complement strand
CAAAGTTAAAAATAAACTTAGCTTATGACCTAGCAAGTCCACTTCTAGTTATTTATTCAAAAGAAATGAAAATATCTATCCATAAAAAACTTGAATGTTCATAGCAGTATTATTCATAATGGTCCCAAAGTGGAAACAGTCCAAATGTCCATCCACAGATAATGGATAAACAACTTGTGGTAGATTCATCCAATGGAATGTTACTCAGCAATGAAAAGGAACTGAGCTGCTAATAACTGTAAGAATAAAGATAAATCTTAAAAAACCTACTGAGGGAAAAGGCTTATACTGTATATTCCTTTATGTCATGAGTACGTAATATATGATTCCATTTATATGAAGTTCTAGAATGGGCGAAAAAGGCAACACTAATCTAGTGAAGTGATAGAACAGACCCGTGGTTGTGTAGAGTAGGATTTTGGGTAGGAGGTTGACTGTAAAGGAGTAGACTTATTTTTTTTTCTCAATTTAAAAATACCAGTGGTAAAAATTTAAGGCAGTAAAATTTGTGATTAAAATGACGAACTTTGTATCATAAAACATATCCTGGGTTTGAGTTCTGGCTCTACCATTTACTGGCTAGCTGTGTGACTTTGGGCAAATAGTTTAACCTTTCTGAGTTTCCTCATCTGTAAAATGGGGGTGATAATGATACCACATTAGAGTTGTCAGGATAGATTAAATTATGCCATCACTGGCAGATAGTAAGTGCTCAATAATGAAGATTAATTTTGGCAGTATTAGTATTTGTCAGTGCTAATAATTATAATTTGCTCTTCATGTCTGTTACTCTTAATCTTGGAATGGGTATTGCATGTTTATATATTTTTTTTAAAAGGGAAAAGAAAGAATTACTGATTAGGTTCCTATGGATCTTAGATGTTCTCTGGGCAGATAACTTATTTAGTCAGTCATAAATATGATGAATTCTTTAATATGTGAAGATAATTGTACTGACTCCTTTATTGGAAGTTCTGCATGACCTTTGGCTGAAAGCATCGCAGTTCTGATTTGTTCGTAATCTGCTTTATTATTATTACCATTTTTTTTTCTTTATGGGGACTAGCTGTATACCTCTTAAATGGTTCCCTTTGTGACATTTTGAATGGCTGAGGAGGATTTGAGAATCTTCTTTCCAAATAAAGCTTTCTTTAGTATGAAGCAAATTGATCAAACTTGGGCCAGATAAACCATTTGACCTGCAGTTGCTGAGATGGATTACTCTAGAAACTCCTTTAACATTAATTTGAGTCCTTAATGGATTTTTATAAATGATATAGTAACCTCATTTTAGGACCTCGCTCACTGGAGATTTGAATATATTTTCTAAGATCTGTTTATATTTAAATCTTTATTTCCTTGTGCAAATCAGCAGTTTTCAAGTCTGTCAGTAGGAAAAAAAAAACCAAAACTCGTAATTGGGAAGAAGTAAGATGATCGGACATGTCAAAGATTAAAAGATTTTATTTATGAGCAGGAACTGGAAAGGAGTTTCCTGTAATTATGTGACTTAGTGTTGCCTGAATGCAGTATACTTTTGGGTTGAGACATGGCGAATGAGAATGTTTGCTTTTAGTTTTGTGTCCCATATGACTTATATTTCAGATTCTTGAAGTTTGAGGATTTGTTAAAATGGTTTAACCCAAATATGCATCAGGAATGTCCTTCATTCAGTTATACATCAGTAAAAATTTTTGTTTTGTCATTTGCATTTTTCGTGAATATTTTTTTTTCTTCTCTTAAATCTGTTTTGAAACCTAGTAATTTATTCATTTTTCAAATTTTATTGCAGTGCCTGATCAACTTTCTAGCAGGAGAACGATCATGGAGGTGGTGCCAGCTGAGGTGAATAGTTTGCTTCCAGAGGAGATAATGGACACTGGTATAACTTTAGTGGATGATGATAGTATTGAGGCTGTTATTGTTTCATCCCCAATTCCCATGGAGACAGAACTGGAAGAAATTGTCAACATAAATTCTACTGGTGACTCTACAGCCACGCCCATTTCCACGGAACCAATAACAGTGTACAGTAACCACACTAACCAAGTGGCAGTGAATACCACAATTACTAAAGCAGATTGTAATACCACAGTGAAACCAGCTTTTCCAAGTGGCCTTCAAAAACTTGGTGCTCAGACTCCTGTGACTATATCAGCCAATCAGATTATTTTAAACAAAGTATCACAGACATCTGATCTTAAACTTGGCAATCAGACCCTTAAACCAGATGGACAGAAGTTAATTTTAACAACTTTGGGCAAGTCTGGTTCACCAATTGTTTTAGCACTACCCCATAGCCAACCCCAGGCTCAGAAAGTTACAACTCAGGCCCAGTCAGGAGATGCTAAGTTACCACCGCAGCAGATTAAAGTAGTTACCATTGGAGGGAGGCCAGAGGTGAAACCTGTCATTGGTGTCTCAGCACTGACCCCAGGAAGTCAACTGATTAATACTACAACTCAGCCCTCTGTGTTACAGACCCAACAGTTAAAAACAGTACAGGTAAAAAAAAAAAAAAAAGGGCGCTTACTAATTAAAATGCATGTTAAATATTAAATTGATTCATAGTTGCGTGTGTAGGGTGATTAAATGCATAGTTGTTACTGAGTTCTTTGGAATGTTGCTTTTAGTAATTGTGTGGGTTTTTCTGTAAAGTTTTGATATGTCTAATGCTTTTGAAAATTTCTGCCAGAGAACTTAGAACTTAATTTTGGTTAAATTCCAATTTAGTGTATTTATAGCTTTTTACTCATTTTAAAACAATTTTATTCTCAGTAGTAGTTTGAGTACAAGGATGTTCTGCTGGTATAAAGATGCCAGAGTTGATGTCAGGCTGTCAAATAATCATTCAGACATGATATTTTCAGCTAACAGATGGCCCAAGTCTAGGAAAACGTGCTGCTCTGAGAAACCCTTCAAGCCAGCAGTAGTGCATACCAGCCAGTGTGTGCCTCTTCTTTGGAATTTATTGCCCATTGCATCGCTCATGTTTGCAACGTAGAAAGGCAGTGCCATGTGATGGAAGGTTTAGAACTGGACCAACTGGATTTCAGTCTCTTCTCTGCTGCCCTCCCAGCTGTGGAACTTTGGATAGGCTACTTATTTTCTCCGAGTTTTTGATTTTAGCTGTAAGATGGCTATTTGATTGTGATGAAACACATAAGAAAAGATAACTCTTTGGTATGGTTCTCAAAACATTGAGAATCCTTCAAAATGGTACCCATTGTTAGTATGAATAGGACCCTAAGATAGAAGGTTATCAGAACATATGTTAAGTGGTTCCCCATTTTTCATGCCCGATAGGCCTTTTTAGGTCACCACTGCTCTTAGAAATACAATGATCCACTTAAGACCAGGGAACACAAATGCATTTCCTGTTTGAAAGAGTTGGCTTTTAGAAAGAAGGCATGAGTTAGAGAAATAAAGCAGGTGTGTAAGGAAGGAGGAAGGTTGGGGGAACTGTCCACTCTCAGCTGATATTAGAAATAATGTTTTGGTTATTATGTTGGCAGAAAAGTTAGAAACTTATCTTTCACAGGCATTTTATTTAAGAACTTCATAAGATTTCTCAAACTTTATAATTTGTCCATGTCCCTTCTGCCACTATTAAACATTTAGTGCTCTTTCTTGTTCATTATCATCTCTCATTTAATTCTGACTTCCTTTTACTTTTTTTGGTGAGGATCTCTTGAATGAGATATCCTATCACCATCAAGCACCTTGTCCTCAGCTTGTTTTTTAATCAGTTTTAAAACTTGTTTTTATTGGTTTACCAGAGTTTATCTGGCTTTGGGGATATGGATCATAACCATGTTCGCAAGATACTGAAAATGTAAATCAGAATGTCATTTTTTTTTCATTTACAAGAGCAATGTATACATACTATTTGTAAGACCAGTTTACTTGTATCCACTAGTTTTCTACTGTAATCCCCTAAGTACCAACAATAAAAACAAAGACTGGGGTCTAATTCTTATAACTTCTCTTCTTGTCCTTACTTTTATAAAATCTGATTCTATTTATTTAAAAAGAACTTCTATTTAAGAACAAAACCAAAAGAAACCCCATTTAGAATATTGTTCTACTTGTCCAGTTATTTTTAGGCAACTCAAATCTTCAACTCAAGAGTAGCCTATAAAGCTCTGAAGCACTGAAGCACAGAAAAAACAAACAAAAAGCTACACATCTATCTGTATCCATTTTAGGCAACAGAATATTTGGTTTACTTTGACATGTATGATCCCCTGATTTTTTTCCCAGATGATTCTCAGCACTGTCTTAAGTTTAATCAGAGTATTGAAACTTATTAGGGTGTGGACAATAGGAAAGGGTGGAAGAAGGAGACCCATCTCCAGAGGTGACAGTTGAGGCCAGAGGCAGTAACAAAGAGGTATAGTTACACTTAGTTACAGATACATAAACACTTTCCTGTGTTTCTTGTGCATAGTATATAAGAATAATAGATAATTAGCCATATGGAACAGCATAACTCCTTATTAGTTCCTGAATCTGTATAACACAGTGCCCAAAATTGCCTGCATGTATTATTTGATCATATCTTTGGCAGTCTTATTTATAAATTTCCTTCTTTGATTCATTTTTGTCGTAATCTGCTAATTAGATACATTTGTTAAAAAATGATCTTTTGGGCTTCCCTGGTGGCGCAGTGGTTGAGGGTCTGCCTGCCGATGCAGGGGACACGGGTTCGTGCCCCGGTCCGGGAAGATCCCACATGCCGCGGAGCGACTGGGCCCGTGAGCCATGGCCGCTGAGCCTGCGCGTCCGGAGCCTGTGCTCCGCAATGGGAGAGGCCACAACAGTGAGAGGCCTGCGTACCGCAAAAAAAAAAAAAAAAAAAAGATCCTTTATGCTCTGTTTTATTTAATAAAGTAAATTTGTTCTAGGGTAGTTTAGAATTCATAATGCAAAAAGCCTGGTTCCTTTACAGAACTGGAAATCCTTATTTTCAGCAATGCTACACTAAAGAAACAAAACCACAGGGACAAGTTGAGATTGTTCATTTGAATAATTAATGTGCTTTTGGTCGTATTGTTTACATTTTTGTTCCTGGTTGGTAAGTATTCATATAGTTTTATGATTGTGAAAATCAGTTAAAAATGGGGAAATACTTTAAGTTCCCATACTCTATAGCTAAGATTATCTATTTTGAGACACAGATTTCCAAGAATATCAATACCTCTGCCTCTTGAGATTCTTAATACTAAGTCAATAGACAACATATTCTAACTTATTTTAGAGTTTTAGGCCTGTAAATACACTTGGGAAGTATTTTCTCTGTGTGTCTCCCAAATTGCATCAGTTTTTTAAAGTAAAATTATGGATTTATTTGGGTATATCAGAGTTTTACAAGCTGGATATTTTTTAATATAGTAGGGAATCTCTTTGGTTCGTTTTTTTAAAAGGTGATTTGTGTTTCCTTTACATTTTGTTTTGTCAGTAATATGTTCTGAGTGTAAGAAAGTAATATATTCTAAGGGTAAGAAAATATGTTATTAAGTTTAATTTATAGTTTGAGCACAAAGCTGATATCTACTTAGTTCTGTAATCAGTTACAGCTTCTGGTATGTTTTGTCGTTTAAGTTGGTCATGTTTGTTCATTTTGAGTTATTATTTCCAATAATAGTACTTTCAGGGCCTCAATTTTCAATCTGCCAAAGATAAAATTAGTATTTAATGTCCTTCCTGCTCTGAAAGTCTATGATTTTTATCATAGACTGATAAAAAAGTCTATGATTTTTATTATTGCTAAAGGCTATGATTTTTTATCATTGCTAAACTTCTGCTTCTGACTTTTAGAAAAAGCTGTGCCTTGCATACATTGCAATTTCAGTGTAAGAACATTGGTAACTCTACCTTCCTTGATTTGTGGAGAATTTTAGTTTAGGGCAACAGTGTACCGTGTATAACGTAAAAGCAGAGATGAATAAAACATAGACCCTCCCTTCAAACAACTTATAGTCTAGAAAACTGTATTTTAGTAAATAATATTTCGGAGGCTTCACCTTTAGAATAGTCTTTGTTTTGCCATACATGTCTCTTTGTATCCTAGGGTGTTAACTTGTGCAGTTCCTTATTTATCTGCCCCTGATATATAGATCTAAAGTTGAAGATATAATCATGAGCCTATCTTTTATGTGTATTTATATTTTGCTTCCAGGGGCCAATGAAATTATATTGATCATTTGCACTATGCTTTCTTAACGTAGTCTACTCCATCTGTTTGTTATTGAATAATTAGTTATTTGGAAAAGGATATTGCTGTGCCATATTTGTGTTTCATTATTATTATTAAATGGTTATTTTAAACATTACTATTGAACATTAAACATTATTTTTACAAATTAATTTGTTTTTCATTTTATGCATATGTCCCAGAGACTAAAATAAGGATTTGCAATAAAATCCAAAGGTATTATTGTATAATGGCTTAAGGATGTGATCATATTAGTATTTTGATGAATGGCTGCATTTTAAATGTTTTTAACGTCAGTACTCAGATATGTTTTGTTAAATGAGCTGGTTTCACATGTACTTCTATATATCAATCTTGTCTAATTTTGATTGAATAGGTGTTTTATAGAAACAATGGTCTTTATAGTTATTTATATATTTCAGATTGCGAAGAAACCTCGAACACCAACCTCTGGTCCAGTAATCACGAAGCTGATCTTTGCAAAACCAATTAATAGTAAAGCAGTTACAGGACAGACAACTCAAGTATCACCACCAGTCATTGCAGGTTATATTTCTTTATAGTTTGTTTAGCTAAATATTTACCTTCCTTTTAGGTTTAAAAAAGGCCATTCTACTACCTTGAAATGTTTTAGTGCTTATTACTGTAAATCAAACTGGTTAGTAAGAAATGTTACACCTATTAAATGTGTCCTTCAAGCAAAATGCCTTATCTCAAAATCAGTCCATTACTTTAGCCTCTTTCGTTTTTGGTATACCTTGAAAGTAGTGAAGTCTCAGACTCTGATAATACTAGCTAACATTTACATAGTGTTTGCTGTGGCCTCCACGCTATTCTTAGCTCTTTACATAGAGTGACATATATAATCCTCTGGCAATCCTATGGGGTAGGTACTAATAACATCCCCATTTTGCCAGTGTGGAAACAGAGGCGCTCAGCTAGTAAATGGCCAAGTTGGAATTTGAATCCAGGCAATTTGTCTGTAGAGCACATGCTAATAAGTCTATTAGGTTTAAAGTAATATATGTGAGAGTATAGTATTTCATGGTTTCTGTTTGAATTTTTGGTTTCCGTATTTTAATATTCTCTGTATGCAGTTCTCTATGAAACAGAAAATAATCACAATGATAATAATTACTTAAGTGAGAACAGAATTTTAGTTATATTACTTTTACCAGCAAATTGCTCAGTGTGGCCCAGTTCTCTTTTATTATATACTTTTAAGATATGTCATCACTAATAACACCTCAGAAATCTTGACTTTGAGCATTTCACTCTTTATTATTCTAGTTGATCTGCCTTTGTACTTCCAATCTAGTAATTCTTTCACTTTGAAATCTCTGATCCATTAACTCTTCCACTTTCTCATTAATAATCCCTTTCCAGTCCTCAAATTCTTCCCTACTCAGAATGGAGTTCATGACACGTCATTATTGCTCCCTGAAAACACCATTGATTCTCTTTTCACTCCCTCTTTCTATAATGGCTTGGTTAAGCCCAGCTCTCTTATTTCTTCTTGCCTGGCAAGCACCTCAGTACTTCTGGAGAAAATCACACAGCTGTGGTGACTGGTCTTTAATTCAGAGCTATACTAACATTACTCCTTTCACCATTTAGGAGCTCATTTTAAATTTCCATTGTTCTAATAGCTTATGGAAGCACCTCTGGGTGGTAGACTGACTAGAGACTTTCAAATGCTAATTACCCATGTCTAGAATGTGTATTCTTGATGAAGGTACTTCAAATGTTAATTAACCATCCCTGGGATATGTATTAAAACCACCTCCTACTGTCTTTGATAAATTTACAGACAGTATAGCAGTAGGCAACGCTGAAGTCAGTGGCAGTGAAATGATCATTTTCCTAGGCTTTGAATTATATAGGGAGGCTTCTCTGTTTAGCAAGTGAGAGAAGGCATGGGGAGATTGTAGTTTGAGGGCAGTGTTGGATGAGTGAATGTTCTCTTTTTCTTTTGGCCTTCAGTAGAGATTTGGGATGGTATAGGATGCTCGTATCTAGAGGGCTGTCATGGGAGATAGGTGTGGCCCCAGAGGAAAAACTGGAAAGGGTTTGGATTTCGAGCTGCTTCAGGAAGTGGGCTTTAGTTGGCTGAAAGTGAGGAAGGCTTGGGTATGCTGATGGTAAAGGGACCACCAGACCCTTAGGAGGTTGGGTGAGTAGAGGTGGTTAGTGAGGAGGGGTGTCTCAGTGCCATGTTCTCTACTGCTTTTGACTTTGAGAGAGTCCCTTAAAACTTTTAATTATGTAGGGGCGAAGGGGAGCTGTATGCTAAAGAATTGTGGTTTTGCAGAAGTGTCTGAGTGAGTATTTGGTAATGTCAAGATTTCACCTCTTACATTTGACTCTAATGGATGTCATTGCTGGGTCTTTGGGTGATTTACAGCGTGTTGCACACTAATCATAGCTTCACCTTTTAATTACAGACAGACTTATTAGCCCTCCCCAAATGCATAGAGATAGACTTCTATTAAATTTCACTAGAATTGTTGGCATTAAGTTCAGTTTGGAGGGATAATTTCTACTGTTAACTAGTAGTTTGTAGCTTTTTAAATTCACGTAAGCCAAATTTTAAACCACCAAAGTAGCTCTCCTGCTGAATTGTCTTATCACAAGGAGGTTCCATTATCTTTATATTATAGCTAAGGATCTTTCAAATTCCATTTAGACTGCTTTTTAATGACCTTTGGGCTTTTCATGGAAGATGGATATCTTTTTCTGTCTTTTAATCAAGATGAACTTAGTGTTTGTATAAAATCAATTTTTCTAAAATGCAAATATGATCTTGTCACACCCTTGCTTAAATTTTCTTGGCCACATCCATTTCTTGGCCTTAATCCTTCAGGAATAAGTTCAAATGCCAGAGCTTTCTTAGCATTAATGTCATTTATTATATAACATATACCTTTTTCATTTTCACTTCGTATTAGCTCCAGACCTACTGATGTAACTTATTTCAAGAGATCACCAAATGGCCCGTGTTCTCTCAGAACTTAGGCCCTTGGCACTGTTGCTTTTACCTGAAATGACTTTTTTTGCTTTCCTTATGGCTGACTCATCCTTTTTTTTTTTTTTTTTTTTTTTGCGGTACGCGGGCCTCTCACTGTTGTGGCCTCCCCCGCTGCGGAGCACAGGCTCCGGACGCGCAGGCTCCGGACGCGCAGGCTCAGCGGCCATGGCTCACGGGCCCAGCCGCTCCGCGGCACATGGGATCCTCCCAGACCGGGGCACGAACCCGTATCCCCTGCATCGGCAGGCGGACTCTCAACCACTTGCGCCACCAGGGAGGCCCTCATCCATTTTATCTTTGGATTATCTCCACCTGTCTTGGAAGTTTTTGATCCCTAGGTTTAGTTAGGTTCTCTTTTCTCTGACCATCTCCTATATATTTCCATAAAACTTGGTTATACCTACCAAATACTTAACTTTAATCAGACTTCTGTTAAATTTCACACTGGCTTTTAATGTTTCCATTAGTCATGGTATATTGTAATACTTGGTTTCCTCGTCTGTCTGTCTCCCCTATTACACTTAAAATTTTTCTTAATAGTAATTTTGGATTTTGTTTGCCATCTAGTTTTTAAAGATTAATTATTTTTTTTAAATTATGATAAATACACATAACATAAAGTTGACCATTTTAACCACTGGTGGCATTAAGTACATTCACGTTATTGTGCAACCATCACCACTGTCCGTCTCTAGGACTTTTTTCACATTGTAAAACTCAATCTTTGTACGCATTAAACAATAACTTCCCAATTCCTTCCTTCCCCCAGCCCCTAGCAGAGACTGTCTCTATCAGTTTGACTTTTCCATGTATCTCGTATAAGTGGAATCGTACAGTATTTGTCCTTTTATGACTGGCTTTTATGACTCTCCGATACCTAGCACAGTTTCTAGCACATAGGTGTGGTTCAGTGAATGTGTATTGTTGAGTGAATATGTATATCACGGAGGCAGTGTGGTGTATGGGAGGAGCTGTTAGGAGACTTGGGTTTTAGTTATGGGTCTTCTGTTCATTTTCTCTGTGATCTTGGGTAAATATATTTTCTGTTCATCTTACTCCTTTCTGTAAAATGTTGATACCAACCACTTCACATGACTTTTGAGATGGTTAAATGAGGTACAGGGGTCCTCATTATTAGATCCTCATTATCAGAGCTCCCAAGGTACAAGGTTGCTGCTGTAGCAGAGCAAACTCCATCAATGTGAAAATATTCACTAATGAATTAATCTCTTATAGAATTCGTCCTGGCTCAGATAAGCTAGCTCTCTGCCCCCAGCCTGTCCCATCTGTAGCTTTTTGCTTATGTCTCTTTTGATTCTTGGAGAATACCTGACAGTAGAGTGTAAAATGCTTTGCAAATTGATTTCAAGGTGAAATTGTATAACTTGTATACTTTCTTGAATCTGTCTGCAGAGCCAAGGATAAACAGGGATTTGGAGATTAATCAGGAGAAATGCTATCTGTATGAAAAACAAGTGGCCCTTCAAAAAAGAATAATTTGAATTTTAAAGGATATAGAGGGTTCTTGGGAAAATTGATGAAATCCTAAAATATTTTGGCAGAAATAATCTTCTGTATCATCCTGTTGCGCCCATCAAACAGAGTCTATCATTGTGCTGTCATTACTAATTTTCAGAAGAATCCTCTCCCCCTCAAATTAAACAGTTCATTCTAAGAGATAGTATAGTTGTAATTATAAACTGAATTTTTCTTAAATATAAGCAAAAAAAGTTTTAGTTTTAGGGGGTTTTTTTGTTGTTATTTACAGTGAAATTTTTGTCCTTGTTTTAAATGTAATTCACTTTAACTGGCCTTTTTCTGGGATCAGTTATCCTCAGGAATAGAGGATTTTTATATGTATGTTTTCTGAAATGTATGTAATGCTTAACAAATAAGAAATTATAGTAATAACTGTAAATGATGATCATTTTATGAAAATGTATCTTTATTGGTAGTTTCTTTTCTTAAAATAATGATTGTTGGGGCTTTAGGCTTATCTCAGAGGTATTAGTTTTGGAAACCAGAACAGATAAACATGCTACTTCAGGCAGGCTCCACATTTGAGGGTGCCCTTCTAAAAATATTTGATATAGATTCATTTAGTTTATATAGAATTGACTTACTTAGTTATGATGTAATTCAGCCTAAAAAAAAACCCTAGCAAAACTCTCAACTGAAATTCATTAAGGAATATGTCAATAATATAAAATGTAATCATGTACTAAAATTGAAAAAATATATTTAAAATATTTTAAAAATTCATGTGTCAGACAAAACTTGATTCATCTTTTAAAAAAAATACATATACTGTCACATTGTTATTAGAAAAAAAAAAAACAGCCCTGAAACTCGTACATGCTAGTTTTCTATTTTTGTTTGAAGTGTAAGACCCTTCTTTTTTTTCTCTTTTTCCCTTTTTCTCTTCCTCTCTCTCTTTCTCTTTCATCTCTAACTGTATCTGCAAGTTAAATCATAGCATCTAAAGGGATTTTAGAGATAATTTAGTTATCTACCTTCTCTATTTCTTGAGTGCTTGGAGTTCCTCTTCAGCCAGTGGATTTGATTATCCAGCATCTGTTTTGAACACCTTCAGTGAGTAGAAACTCACTTATATAGAAACAGTCGTTTCAATTGGAAATTTTTGTTAGAAGTTCTTTCTTACTGCTTAACTGAAAATTTTCTGTTTCTGTATATTAGTGTGTGCATCTGATGGATACAGAGTGGTTCTAATCCTTCAACTTGACAGCGTGGATCAATCAGGACAGTCTTGGTTCTCTGCCATAAATAATAAACAGTCTTTCAATCACAGAAGTTTAAGAAAACACAAATTTTATTTTGTATTCATGGTTATCTACATGTCTACTGTGGGTTAGAAAGGGGGCTCTTCTCATCATGGTCACTCAAGGACCCTGGCTGATGAAGGAGCCACCATCTCAGATGCGGTGAGGAAAAGAGAGCTTTGGAAGGTCTTGCATAGGCAGTAAATGTTCTGACCCAGAAATGACCCACATCACTTCTACTCATAATTTGTTGGTCAGAACTAGTCATATGGCCCTAATCTAACCACAGGGAGCTGCAGGGACGGGTAGGAAGGGCAGTCCTGCCGTGTGCCCAGAATGGAAGGGGAGGAGGTCGGCGCCAGAATGCTGAATGGCAGCATCTTACAGTCTTTCAGGACTTTGGAGCTGTGTCATGTCTTTGTATTCCTCTCTCGCCTAGGACAAAAATTCCTAATATTTCAACTCCTTGTGATATGATTTCCAATTCCGTAAGCCATCCAGACACACCATAGTTTTTCTGTGTTGTTCCTGAAGGATATTTCCAGAAGAGAACACAGCATTCTTGTTGGAATCTGGCCAGGACAGCTAGAAGAATTTTTTTGTTCCCTTTTGGCAGACTAAAATGAGACAGTATTAAACCAGTGTTCAGGTTAGTTCAGTGACTATCTGTTTTATAGATGTGGACTTAAATTGTATCCTGAATGGTTTCAGTTCAAAGAGAAGAAGCTGAGGTATAGTAGAGAACAGAGACTGAAGTTTGAAGACTTGGATTCAAGTCCTAACTTTGAGGAGCTGTGTTACACAGGACTTGTTCCTTAGTTGTCCTGAGCCTATTTTCTTATAGATATAACCTAACGGTATAGATGAGGGAATTCCCTGGCAGTCCAATGGTTAGGACTCGGCACTTTCACTGCCAGGGGCTCGGGTTGAGTCCCTGGTTGGGAAACTAAGATCCCACAAGCCGAGCGAAAAAAACAGACAAAACACAAAGCAGTAGTGAGGAGAATGTGAGCAGAAGTGTTTTTGTGGACTTTCATAAGGTGGTATTAAGATACTAAGTGTTACTAAGAAGCATTGTTTTGTTTCCTTCTGCCTAGGTTCACCATAGTTCATTAGACCTACTTAAGTGTTTCAGTTCATAAGTGGCTGCATATGAAATATTGAAATATATATACTACAGTCCTTGTGGGTATAAATCATCATCAAATACATTTTTATACGATTATTGAAAAGAGTCAAACTGATGTGCTGCCTCTCATTTGCAGGTAGGGTTCTTTCACAGTCTACTCCCGGGACTCCATCAAAGACCATAACAATATCTGAAAGTGGTGTTATTGGATCAACTTTAAATTCTACAACACAGACACCAAATAAAATAGCCATCTCACCTTTGAAATCGCCAAATAAGGTAAAAAAAAAAAAAATTAGCCACAAAGGCCAGGTATTGTGGTTAATGACTTTATTTTCTTACTAGTCACTTCAGATACTTCAGTTTTAATATATTCCCAAAGAGTTAATAGGTATTTGGTGAATATCAGATTAATTTAGTAATCAAGGATGTACGACAGATAAAAAACTTACCCTGAACGCATAGTTACACAGTTATCATTTTGCATGCTAAGATTACTTTAATGGCCCTTGTGAATGTGGGTACGACATAAATCTTCTGAACGAGGTGCATTATGTAGGTGTTTGGTTCCTCTTCAGTTAATACTTGTGCAAAATTATTGTCTTTGGGTCAGTCACATATATAGTGACTCTATAAATATAAAATGTTAAATGTAACTTTTTAAAAAATAAAATATTCGGTGTCTTCTGCTTAAGCTGTCCTTGATTTTATGGAGAGCTGAGCTTTTGCTGAGTAACAGAGTACCCAGAGTACTAGAAATTGCCATCGAATGCTGGTGATCATATTATTCGGGTTTTTTAGGCTTAACACAACTCATTCAGAGCATCTGAAAGCTTGTCATAATTTGTTTTCTTTTTAAGGGGGCAAAATACCTATCATTTTAGGTCAAGTTAAGTAGTCTTAGCTCACTTTCCTAAAACATACAGATATCATTATACCAGCATAACATTTTGGAACAAGTATGTTTTAAAGGACATACTCAGGTGGAAAGCCAAGCATCATTATTCTGTAAGGTGCCACCCTTGCGATTCTGGAAACACTGCCCTTCGTACCTGCCTTTTTCCTTAATTTGCTACTCTTCATGAGTAGAACAAACATTAAACGTTTGCCTTACATTTTTAAAAAGTCTAACTGTTGGTTTCTGTTTTAATGAGACTTGACTATAGTGTATAAATATGATGTCTGTTACAGTTTATTAAAATGGGATTGTACCTGCATGAGAATACAGATAATTATCTACTTAAATGGAATGAATTCAACAGATATTTGAGTGCTCACTATGTGCTCTGCATAGTGATAGGCACTGGGGATAAAAGCATGAATAAGATAAGTTTTAAATTTCAGGTAGTTCAGTAGGGAAGTTAGAGTTAAACATTAAGAATTGCCCCACAGAATCATGACGGTCACAGGTGGATTGAAGAGCCCCGTTGTGTCTGTCAGAGGAGGTGTATACAAAGGATGCTATTCCTGAAAGGTCTTAACCTTAAAGGGGGTTTGGGCCTTAGCTATGGGTGGGCATAGGAGCTTTCCAAATAGAGATAATACTTTACACAAAAGTGTAAAAGCGTGGCCCCATGTAAAAGGGTAGTGTAGGGAGCTACCTTGCTTTGGTAGTGTGAGAGCCGAGGGTGCTAAAGTTAGATGGAAGGTTTCGTTACCCTCAGGGGAGTTTGGATTTTATTGTTCTTAAAGACTTTCTGTGACTTCCCATTGCTTCTAGGACAGTGGTTCTCAACCTTGTCTGCACATTGAAATCACCTGGGGAGCTCTAATAAATACCAATGCCTGGTTCTTATCCCCGAAGACTCTGTTTTAATTGGTCTGGAGTTTGGCTTGGTATCAGGATTTTTTTAATGCTAAGTGATTCAAGTGAGTAGCCTAGATTAAAAACAACTGCTCTAGGATACTATGAGATTTGCATTTTAAAAAAGATGACTGTAGCATAATGAAAGATAGTTTGGAGGAAGGTAAGCCTGGTTTCTGGAAGAGACCAGTTAGCTTAGTTATTCTCAACCTTGGCTACACTTTGGAAGCACCTGGAGACCTCTCGAAAAAAACTCATGGCTGACCTCCACCTGATCCCACTTAAATCAGTCTCTAGGCTGGGGTCTAAGTATTAGATTTAGTATTTAAAAATTTTAAAGTGTAGGCCAGGGTAGAGAATCAGAGTATTTTAGTACTTCACATTTGAGCTAGACTAGTAGCTAAGGGGCTAGGAAGAAGAGATGAGTTGAAAGAGGTGTAAGACATAATGACTGGATGTCAGGGTATAAGGAGGGTAGAACCTAAGGGATGACTCCTAGACTCCTAACCTGAAGAACACAGTAGTGGTGGCACTGTGGGCTGGTATGTGGGCTATATCTGATGGCATACAAATAAGAACTAGCTTTATTTTTCTCTTATCCTTGACTTTAGCCATGTCATGTTGAATCTTCCTTCCCTGGCTCTTGACAAGACGTCGTTTTTACTATAAGAACAAGCCTTATTTTGATGATTAAATTCAAAGGTATGAAAAGTCTACTCCAAACCTTACATCTAGTTGAATGGATGTAACTCGGACCTAATCATGACTCAGGGACCATGCAGTAGAGGAGTATTATCTGTTTCTTCACTCTTGTACTTCTTCCCTCTTTCTGCTTTTGGCTTCTGATTGGAAGGAAAATTAGAAGAGAAAGGACAAAGTTTTATGTGACTGGGACTGTTGTAATCCAACTGCCAATGTCCTCTGTGTGGCAGGTGTCCAAGTGTGGCCTTTTAGAGTTGTGCATTTAGGACGGTTTTTGGAGGCCTCTGTGGTATGCCCACATTGCCCAGGTCCCTTTTACGGTGCACACTCCAGCTACCGTTGGCAGGCCTCTAACTATCTCTTCCCTCCTGTAGTCTACCTACAGCCTGTTACTGCTGAGTCTCCTTCCTCAAGAAGGCACATGTCTTTGGCCTACCGAGATGCTTTAGCCCTTCTGCAGCATCTGTTGTATTTGGCTAATGGGAAACCTATAGAACCCAGTGGTAGAAATGTAGCTCATCTAACTGCTGTCCTCTGAGTCCTTGCTCTGCCATTTTGAAGCTCCATCCAACCTCTTGCTTTCAGAATTCTCCAGGCTGGGACCAGTTTCTGTGTTCACATATGGCCTAAACTCCTGGGGATACATCAGGTTCTCCTGGGCTTTTAAGAGTTTCTTTATCTCAGTATGTTGCCAGCCAAAGATTCAGATGTCAATTTCCCTTCTTGTAGTTATCACCCAGTCTGTCCCGGAGGTTTTCTTGGAGAACCCCTGCCTTTGTTCTCACTAAGGTTGTAAAGTCCTAGCATTCTCTATGTTTATGAATTCACTTCTCTTTCTAATCTTGTTTTGTTTTGTTTCATTTTCAGTAGGCGGGAGGTGGATGATAGAGTTGCTGTCTTTTAGCAACTCTGGCGTGGATGTTTTGTTCTTTTTAGAGTGTAGGGGAGTTTATCATTTGTGGCTCTCAGCTTTGGGGGTTTCACTAGAGCCAAATTTTAAGATCGGAGAAAACATCCCATTATCCTTTTATACTAGAGAGGAAATACAGAAGGAATGGGTGGTTTAGGCAAAGAGATATTGTTTAGTTCTTGGAGATGTTTGTCGTGGAAGTACCCACTGCTTGTCTAGAGGAGGATGTCCATTAGGAAGCTGAATATAGGCAGTGGCTAAAACTATGTGTATAGATGAACCTAACCAGGGAGCATGAGGTTGTGTGTAGAGTGAAAAGAAAAGCAGGACTGAACCACAGAATATTAAGAGTTAGCAGAAGAAAAGAGCCAATGGAAGAGAAGGAATGATAAGAGAGGAAGGATGAGAAACTTAACAAAATGAGAAGGGAGGATGGTTTCAAGAATGATGCCGGTCAACAGTTTCAAATGTCATAGAAATGTCAATTAATAAAAAGTAAGGATTTGCTGGAGATGTCCTTGCTCCCATTAATCAAAAGTGGTCAAAAGGAAACCTCAAGCACCCATTCTTCCTTCCCTGCCAGCACTCACAGTCTGACCACCATCTGCCTAGAATCTGCTGGGACTTCTGTCATTATTTATTCCTGTTTATACAGGGTGCTATCAAAAGGCCCAGACGCCTAGATGACCTTTCATTTCCCACACCTAATCTCCTTAAAGTTGTCAGTATTTTCTGTCCCGTTACCCACCACCCATCCCCAACTCTTAAAATCTTTCCACTGTGCCCTATTTGGAGTTCATAAGCAAAATAATCCCCCAGTCCTCAACCTCCTTGCTGAATATTCCTTTTATTTTCTTACTCTAATGGATACCTGACTCTTCCCAATGGTACTGCATCCCCTGCAGACCTCTTAAGTGATGACTCTCCTTCAGCCCTTTGTACCATTGAGCCTGGAAGGGGGGCCTAGGGAATAAGTGTCTTCCTTGCTTGTTCTCATTACAATTTGCAGACTGTGCTCACTCTCTTCTCCATCTTTGAAACTAATGTTACCAGGTTCCTTGTGGAAAGTCGGGCATGTCTAATGTTTTCTCAATTTACTTGATATTGTAGTTCTCTTTTGGGGCAGCTTTCTTCCATTATATTTATTTTCTAAAGTAATCCACAGTTTTCTTAAGTATTTATTAGACATGCAAATAAGCATTAAGCTAATGAAAGCATGATTCTGCAAGGTTTGCTTTCTTTTTACTTTAGATTTTAGTAATACTGTTATCTTCTAGTTTTGGACATTTAATGTGTCTTTTGTCCTGTCATCTTATTCTTGCCTTTTACTATTTTTTTTCACGGCATATTTTAGTTTATTTCAGAAGTACAATGGTTTGGCATTAAAAAAATTCTATCCATTTAATTCACAACATTAATAGGAAAAAATAATTATATGACAGTCTCAATACATGCAGAAAAATTCTGAAAATAGCCAGCATTCATTCTGGTTAAAACTATTTGAAACAGTAAAAATGAATACTTTTGTAACTTGAAAATGAGGATGAATACATCAAACTTCATGTAATGGTGAATGTTGAACAAAGATACCCACTTTCAGCACTTGTTCAGTTCTACTGCAGCTCTCAGTTAATGCAATAAGGCAAGAAAAAGAAAGAAATGGCGTAGAGCTTCAAAAGAAAGTAAAAATTTGTCACAATTTACATATTACATTATAATATATGTGTAAAATATAAGAATCTGCTATTGAACTATTAGAATTAATGTATAAATGTAATTGATGGTTATATATGTGGTCAATATAAAAAAAGATGATTAGATATGTGGTCAGTATAAAAAAATCAATATTTCTAGACTTTTACACTTAATAAAGTTTGGTTATGACTGATTTTAAATCTTTCATCTTTTTTTTTTTTACATCTTTATTGGAGTATAATTGCTTTACAGTACTGTGTCAGTTTCTGCTTTATAACACAGTGAATCCGTTATACATATTCATATGTTCCCATATCTCTTACCCTTACGTCTCCCTCCCTCCACCCTCCCTATCCCACCCATCCAGGTGGTCACAAAGCACCGAGCTGATCTCCCTGTGCTATGCGGATGCTTCCCACTAGCTATCTATTTTACGTTTGGTAGTGTATATATGTCCATGCCATTCTCTCACTTTGTCACAGCTTACCCTTCCCCCTCCCCATATCCTCAAGTCCATTCTCTAGTAGGTCTGTGTCTTTATTCCCATCTTACCCCTAGGTTCTTCATGACATTTTTTTTCTTATATTCCATATATAGGTGTTAGCAAACGGTATTTGTCTTTCTCTTTCTGACTTACTTCACTCTGTATAACAGACTCTAGGTCCATCCACCTCACTACAAATAACTCAGTTTCGTTTCTTTTTATGGCTGAGTAATATTCCATTGTATATATGTGCCACATCTTCTTTATCCATTCATCCGATGATGGACACTTAGGTTGTTTCCATCTCCTGGCTATTGTAAATAGAGCTGCAATGAACATTTTGGTACATGACTCTTTTTGAATTATGGTTTTCTCAGGGTATAAGCCCAGTACTGGGATTGCTGGGTCATATGGTAGTTCCATTTGTAGTTTTTTAAGGAACCTCCATACTGTTCTCCATAGTGGCTGTACCAATTCACATTCCCACCAGCAGTGCAAGAGTGTTCCCTTTTCTCCACACCCTCTCCAGCATTTATTGTTTCTAGATTTTTTGATGATGGCCATTCTGACTGGTGTGAGATGATATCTCATTGTAGTTTTGATTTGCATTTCTCTAATGATTAATGATGTTGAGCATTCTTTCATGTGTTTGTTGGCAGTCTGTATATCTTCTTTGGAGAAATGCCTATTTAAGTCTTCTGCCCATTTTTGGATTGGGTTGTTTGTTTTTTTGCTATTGAGCTGCATGAGCTGTTTATAAATTTTGGAGATTAATCCTTTGTCAGTTGCTTCATTTGCAAATATTTTCTCCCATTCTGAGGGTTGTCTTTTGGTCTTGTTTATGGTTTCCTTTGCTGTGCAAAAGCTTTTCAGTTTCATTAGGTCCCATTTGTTTATCTTTGTTTTTATTTCCATTTCTCTAGGAGGTGGGTCCAAAAGGATCTTGCTGTGATTTATGTCATAGAGTGTTCTGCCTATGTTTTCCTCTAAGAGTTTTGATAGTTTCTGGCCTTACATTTAGGTCTTTAATCCATTTTGAGCTTATTTTTGTGTATGGTGTTAGGGAGTGTTCTAATCTCCTACTTCTACATGTACTGTCCAGTTTTCCCAGCACCACTTATTGAAGAGGCTGTCCTTTCTCCACTGTACATTCCTGCCTCCTTTATCAAAGATAAGGTGACCATATGTTCGTGGGTTTATCTCTGGGCTTTCTATCCTGTTCCATTGATCTATCTTTCTGTTTTTGTGCCAGTACCACACTGTCTTGCTTAGTGTAGCTTTGTAGTATAGTCTGAAGTCAGGGAGCCTGATTCCTCCAGCTCCGTTTTTCATTCTCAAGATGCTTTGGCTATTCAGGGTCTTTTGTGTTTCCATACAAATTGTGAATTTTTTTGTTCTAGTTCTGTGAAAATTGCCATTGGTAGTTTGATAGGGATTGCACTGAATCTGTAGATTGCTTCGGGTAGTAGAGTCATTTTCACAATGTTGATTCTTCCAATGCAAGAACATGGTATATCTCTCTATCTATTTGTATCATCTTTAATTTCTTTCATTAGTGTCTTATACTTTTCTGCATACAGGTCTTTTGTCTCCTTAGGTAGGTTTATTCCTAGATATTTTATTCTTTTTGTTACAGTGGTAAATGGGAGTGTTTTCTTGATTTCACTTTCAGATTTTTTATCATTAGTGTATAGGAATGCCAGAGATTTCTGTGCATTAATTTTGTATCCTGCTACTTTACCAGATTCATTGATAAGCTCTAGTAGTTTACTGGTAACATGTTTAGGATTCTCTATGTATAGTGTCATGTCATCTGCAAACAGTGACAGCTTTACTTCTTCTTTTCCCATTTGGATTCCTTTTATTTCCTTTTCTTCTCTGATTGCTGTGGCTAAAACTTCCAAAACTATGTTGAATAAGAGTGGTGAGAGTGGGCAACCTTGTCTTGTTCCTGATCTTAGTAGAAATGGTTTTATTTTCACCATTGAGGACGATGTTGGCTGTGGGTTTGTCATATATGGCCTTTATTATGTTGAGGAAATTTCCCTCTGTGCCCGCTTTCTGCAGGGTTTTTATCATAAATGGGTGTTGAATTTTGTTGAAAGCTTTCTCTGCATCTATTGAGATGATCATATGGTTTTTCTCCTTCAGTTTGTTAATATGGTGTATCACGTTGATTGATTTGCATATATTGAAGAATCCTTGCATTCCTGGAATAAATCCCACTTGATCATGGTGTATGATCCTTTTAATGTGCTGTTGCAGTCTGTTTGTTAGTATTTTGTTGAGGATTTTTGCATCTATGTTCATCAGTGATATTGGCCTGTAGTTTTCTTTCTTTGTGACATCTTTGTCTGGTTTTGGTATCAGGGTGATGGTGGCCTCGTAGAATGAGTTTGGGAGTGTTCCTCCCTCTGCTATATTTTGGAAGAGTTTGAGAAGGATAGGTGTTAGCTTTTCTCTAAATGTTTGATAGAATTCGCCTGTGAAGCCATCTGGTCCTGGGCTTTTGTTTGTTGGAAGATTTTTAATCACATTTTCAATCTCAGTGCTTGTGATTGGTCTGTTCATATTTTCTATTTCTTCCTGATTCAGTCTTGGCAGGTTGTGCATTTCTAAGAATTTGTCCATTTCTTCCAGCGTGTCCATTTTATTGGCATAGAGTTGCTTGTAGTAATCCCTCATGATCTTTTGTATTTCTGCAGTATCAATTGTTACTTCCCCTTTTTCATTTCTAATTCTATTGATTTGAGTCTTCTCCCTTTTTTTCTTGATGGGTTTGGCTAATGGTTTATCAGTTTTGTTTATCTTCTCAAAGAACCAGCTTTTAGTTTTATTGATCGTTGCCATCGTTTCCTTCATTTCTTTTTCATTTATTTCTGATCTGATCCTTATGATTTCTTTCCTTTGGTAACTTTGGGGGTTTTTTGTTCTTCTTTCTCTAATTGCTTTAGGTGCAAGGTTAGGTTGTTTATTCGAGATGTTTCCTGTTTATTAGGTAGGATTGTATTGCTATTAACTTCCCTCTTAGAACTGCTTTTGCTGCATCCCATAGGTTTTGGGTCGTCGTGTCTCCATTGTCATTTGTTTCTAGGTATTTTTTTGATTTCCTCTTTGATTTCTTCAGTGATCACTTCGTTATTAAGTAGTGTGTTGTTTAGCCTCCATGTGTTTGTGTTTTTTACGGATCTTTTCCTGTAATTGATATCTAGTCTCATAGCGTTGTGGTCGGAAAAGATACTTGATATGATTTCAATTTTCTTAAATTTACCAAGGCTTGATTTGTGACCCAAGATATGATCTATCCTGGAGAATGTTCCATGAGCACTTGAGAAAACTGTGTATTCAGTTGTTTTTGGATGGAATGTCCTATAAATATCAATTAAGTCCATCTTGTTTAATGTATCATTTAAAGCTTGTGTTTCCTTATTTATTTTCATTTTGGATGATCTGTCCATTGGTGAAAGTGGGGTGTTAAAGTCCTGTATTATGAATGTGTTACTGTCGATTTCCCCTTTTATGGCTGTTAGTATTTGTCTTATGTATTGAGATGCTCCTATGTTGGGTGCATAAATATTTACAATTGATGTATCTTCTTCTTGGATCGATCCCTTGATCATTATGTAGTGCCCTTCTTTGTCTCTTCTAATAGTCTATTTTAAAGTCTGTTTTGTCTGATATGAGAATTGCTACTCCAGCTTTCTTTTGGTTTCCATTTGCATGGAATATCTTTTTCCATCCCCTCACTTTCAGTCTGTATGTGTCCCTAGGTCTGAAATGGGTCTCTTGTAGACAGCATATATATGGGTCTTGTTTTCGTATCCATTCAGCCAATCTGTGTCTTTTGGTGGGAGCATTTAGTCCATTTACATTTAAGGTAACTATCGATATGTATGTTCCTATTCCCATTTTCTTAATTGTTTTGGGTTTGTTATTGTAGGTCTTTTCCTCCTCTTGTGTTTCTTGCCTAGAGAAGTTTCTTTAGCATTTGTTGTAAAGCTTGTTTGGTGGTGCTGAACTCTCTCAGCTTTTGCTTGTCTGTAAAGGTTTTAATTTCTCCATCAAATCTGAATGAGATCCTTGCTGGGTAGAGTAATCTTGGTTGTAGGTTTCTGTCCTTCATCACTTTAAATATGTCCTGCCAGACCCTTCTGGCTTGCAGAGTTTCTGCTGAAAGATCAGCTTTTAACTTTATGGGGCTTCTCTTGTGTGTTATTTGTTATTTTTCCCTAGCTGCTTTTAATATGTTTTCTTTGTATTTAATTTTTGACAGTTTAATATGTGTCTTGGCATGTTTCTCCTTGGATTTATCCTGTATGGCACTCTCTGTGCTTCCTGGACTTGATTAACTATTTCCTTTCACATATTAGGGAAGTTTTCAACTATAATCTCTTCAAATATTTTCTCAGTCCCTTTCTTTTTCTCTTCTTCTTCTGGAACCCCTATAATTCGAATGTTGGTGCGTTTAATGTTGTCCCAGAGGTCTCTGAGACTGTCCTCAGTTCTTTTCATTCTTTTTTCTTTATTCTGCTCTGCAGTAGTTATTTCCACTATTTTATCTTCCAGGTCACTTATCCGTTCTTCTGCCTCAGTTATTCCGCTATTGATCCCATCTAGAGTATTTTTAATTTCATTTTTTGTGTTGTTCATCGTTGCTTGTTTCATCTTTAGTTCTTCTAGGTCCTTGTTAAATGTTTCTTGCATTTTCTCTATTCTATTTCCAAGATTTGGGTCATCTTTACTACCATTATTCTGAATTTTTTTCCAGGTAGACTGCCTATTTCCTCTTCATTTGTTAGGTCTGGTGGGTGTTTATCTTGCTCCTTTATCTGCTGTGTGTTTTTCTGTCGTCTCATTTTGCTTATCTTACTGTGTTTGGGGTCTCCTTTTTGCAGGCTGCAGGTTTGTAGTTCCCGTTGTTTTTGGTGTCCGTCCCCAGTGGCTAAAGTTGGTTCAGTGGCTTGTGTAGGCTTCCTGGTGGAGGGGACTAGTGCCTGTGTTCTGGTGGTTGAGGCTGGATCTTGTCTTTCTGGTGGACAGGTCCACATCTGGTGGTGTGTTTTGGGGTGCTTGTGGCCTTATTATGTTTTTAGGCAGCCTCTCTGCTAATGGGTGGGGTTGTGTTCCTGCCTTGCTAGTTGCTTGGCATAGGGTGACCAGCACTGTAGCTTGCTGGTCGTTGACTGAAGCTGGGTGCTGGCGTTGAGATGGAGATCTCTGGGAGATTTTCGCCATTTGATATTATGTGGAGCTGGGAGGTCTCTTGTGGATCCGTGTCCTGAAGTTGGCTCTCCCACTTCAGAGGCACAGCACTGACTCCTGGCTGCAGCACCAAGATCCTTTCATCCACATGGCTCAGAATAAAAGGGAGAAAAAGTAGACAGACGGACAGAAAGAAAGAAAGAAAGAGAGAAAGAAAGAAAGAAAGGGGATAAAGTAAAATAAGATAAAATAAAATGTCATTATTAATATAAAATAATTTTTAAGAAAAAAAATTTTTTAAAAAGAAAAAACAGGGCTTCCCTGGTGGCGCAGTGGTTGAGAGTCCGCCTGCCGATGTACGGGAGACCCGTTAATGCCCCGGTCTGGGAGGATCCCACATGCTGCGGAGCAGCTGGGCCCATGAGCCATGGCCGCTGAACCTACGCGTCCGGAGCCTGTGCTCCACAACGGGAGAGGCCTCGACAGTGAGAGGCCCGCATACCGCAAAAATAAATAAATAAATAAATAAATATTTTTTTAAAAAAACAAAAGAAACAAACCAAAAATAACAGATGGATAGAACCCTAGGACAAATGGTGAAAGCAAAGCTATACAGACAAAATCTCACACAGAAGCATACACATACACACTCACAAAAAGAGGAAAAGGGGAAAAAATAATAAATCTTGTTCTCAAAGTCCACCTCCTTCATTTGGGATGATTCGTTGTCTATTCATGTATTCCACAGATGCAGGGTATATCAAGTTGATTGTGGAGCTTTAATCTGCTGCTTTTGAGGCTGCTGGGAGAGATTTCCCTTTCTCTTCTGTGTTCGCACAGCTCCCGGGTCTCAGCTTTGGATTTGGCCCCGCCTCTGCCTGTAGGTCGCTGGAGGGCGTCTGTTCTTCTCTCAGACAGGACAGGGTTAAAGGTGCAGCTGCTTCGGGGGCTCTGGCTCACTCAGGCCGGGGGGCAAGCCTGCGGCGGCAGTGGCAGGACTTTGCAGCAACCTGAGGTGCGCCGTGCGTTCTCTCGGGGAAGTTGTCCCTGGATCCCTGGACCCTGGCCGTGGCAGGCTGCACAGGCTCCCTGGAAGGGAGGTGTGGAGAGTGACCTGTGCTCGCACACGCGCTTCTTGGTGGCGGCAGCAGCAACCTTAGCATCTCATGCGCGTCTTTGGGGTCCGCGCTGTTAGCCGCGGCTCGCGCCCGTGTTTGGAGCTCCTTTAAGCTGCGCTCTTAATCCCCTCTCCTCCCACACCAGGAAACAAAGAGGGAAGAAAAAGTCTCTTGCCTCTTCGGCAGCTGTAGACTGTTTCCCGGACTCCCTCCCGGCTAGCCGTGGCACACTAACCCCTTCAGGCTGTGACCTCTCCCTTTGCTCCGAAGCCCGAGCCTCAGCTCCCAGACCCGTCCGCCCCCGGCGGGTGAGCAGACAAGCCTCTAGGGCTGGTGAGTGCCGGTTGGCACTGATCCTCTGTGCGGGAATCTCCCCGCTTTGCCCTTTGCACCCCTGTTGCTGCACTCTTCTCCACGGCTCCGAAGCTCTACCCCGCCGCCACCTGCAGTCTCCGCTCGCAAAGGGGCTTCCTAGTGTGTGGAAACTTTTCCTCCTTCACGACTCCCTCCCACTGGTGCAGGTACCATCCCTATTCTTTTGTCTCTGTTTATTCTTTTATTCTTTTGCCCTACCCAGGTACGTGGGGAGTTTCTTGCCTTTTGGGAGGTCTGAGGTCTTCTGCCAGCATTCAGTAGGTGTTCTGTAGGAGTTGTTCCACGTGTAGATGTATTTCTGGTGTATCTGTGGGGAGGAAGGTGATCTCTGCGTCTTACTCTTCCGCCATTTTTCCCCTCCTCTAAATCTTCCAGCTTACTAGTTACTTTTTCTTTTTCCTATCTGTTCTTTTTCTTTCTTTCTTTTTTTAATATTTATTTGTTTATTTATAATTTATACATTTTTTATTTTTTTATTTTGGCTGTGCTGGGTCTTAGTTGCAGCATGCGGGATCTTTAGTTGTGGTACAAGGACTTGTTAGTTGCGATATGTGAGCTTTTTCGTTGCGGCATGCGCGATCTAGTTCCCCGACCTCGGATGGAACCTCGGCCCCCTACATTGGGAGCGGGGAGTCCTACCCACTGGACCAGCAGGGAGGTGCCTCTTTTTCTTTAACTCTTTTTCTGCCTTATTTTGGGAGCAAATTGAGTATTTTTTATGATTCTATTTTACCTGCACTATTGGCATATTATACTTTAATTTTTTGGGGGGTTGCTCGCGTCAAATATAAATTTTTGACTTATCACAGTCTACCTTCAAATTTATATCCCTTTGTGTAGGGTAAGAACCTTATATAGAGTGCTCCCAATTCCTCCCTCCCATCCTTTGAGCTATCATTGTTAAACATTTTACTTTTACATGTTGTAAACTCCATAATAGATTTTACTGTTTTTGCTTTACACAAATTATCTTTTAAAATGATTAAAAATTAAGAAAATTAAGTAAAACAAATCTTGTGTTTATTTTCATTTGAACTGAATCCTACATATGCTTTCTTTATGTAGGCCCCGATCTCTGTCTGGTATCGAACTCCTCCCTAAAGAACTTTCTTTGATGTTTCTTTTAATGAAAATCTGCTTATAAGAAATTCTTTCAGCTTTTGTTTGCCTGAAGAAGTCTTATTTTGCCATTATTTTTGAAAGATATTTCTGCTGGGTAAAAGATTTTTGGTTGTCAGTTTTCCCCATACTTAAAAAATGTCACTTCATTGACTTCTAGATTGCATAATTTCTGCTGAGAAATAATGTTGTAATTTTTGTCTATTTTCTCCCTATATATAATGTCTTTTTTTCCCTTTTCCTAGCTGCTGTCAAGATTTTCTCTTTATATTTGGATTTCTGTCGTTTGACTATTATGTGTCCAGATGTCTGTTTTGTTGTTGTTCTTTTCTTTTTAAAATATATATTTGTCTTGATTTTAAAGCTTCTCAGACCTGCGATTTATTGTTTATTTTTGGAAAACTTGTGACCATATGTCTTCAAATCTTCTTCTGCCTCATTCTTTCTCTATTTTCATTCTAGAACTCCAGTTTCAAAAATGTTAGACTGAGATAGTTCCATAGCTCTCAGATGCTCTGTTCTGCCCACTCCCCCCCACTCCTTTTTCTTTGTGTTTCAGCTTGGATAATTTCTGTTGACCTATCTTCAGATTAATTGATTCTTTCCTCAGTTGCGTGGAGTCTACTAAAGGGCCCATTGAAGGACTTCTTCATCTCTGACCATTGTGTTTATTCTATTTCTAACATTTCCATTTGGCTCTTTTTTATAGTTTCCATTTCTCTGCTGCAGTTCCCCTCTGTTCATTGCACGTTGTCTTCATTTCCTTCTAGGTCTGTTAACATATTAATTGTATTTATCTTAAAGTCCTTATCTGATAGTTGCAACATCTAAGTTATCTTTAAGTCTGGCTTTCATTTTAGAATGGCCATCTGGGTTTTTTTTTTTTTTTTTTTTTTAAGCTTATACATCTAGGGTGGGGAAACTATATTCTATGAAAGGTAGATAACTTAGCACAAGGAGTGAAGCTGGGCTGTTGATTCATATCAAATCTGATCAGAAAGACTTCAGGATAGTTAAACTTTTGGATAACTGAAGTTCAAAAATGGTAAAAGTCTGCAGAACTTGGGTCCTGGAAAATTGGATTAAAGAATTGAGGGTTAGAAACCTCAAAACCCTTTCTTTCTCACTAATTTGGTCTTAGAGTAAGTAAAATGTCAGGCCTGTCACACTTTATGTAATGTTGATGGGTTCTTTTTTTTTCCTGACTATCTTTATAATGAACATGAATACGTCTTCAAAATATACTACTCTTTTAAGAGTCTATGCATATTATCCTGGACATCCTTGAATACACCTTATACATACTTCTTGTCAGTTTTTCTCTTCTACCCAGGGGCGTGCGCTTCTTTTTTGGCCTTATTTGGCAAACAGATCTTTCCTGTTTGCCCTGCCTATGGTAAGTAATTGAATTATCACAAAGCCACTTAGGATGCAGAATGTACTTAACTCCCAGGGGAGGAATTTCAGAGCATAAGCTATGTACAAATGGTTTAAGAAAAATTTCTTACTTCTCTGAAATCTATGACCAGTATAACTTATTGAACTCTTTCTACTTCTAGGTCTTTTAGCTTGGGTAGAATTCTATAAAGCTTCTATAATTAAATTCTAATTCAACATTTTATTATAGTTGCTTCATCATTTATTTACCCATCCCTCTATCCATTTTTTTTTTTTTTTTTTTTGCGGTACGCGGGCCTCTCACTGTTGTGGCCTCTCCCATTGCGGAGCACAGCCTCTGGACGCACAGGCCTAGCGGCCATGGCTCACGGGCCTAGCCGCTCCACGGCCTGTGGGGTCTTCCCAGACCGGGGCACGAACCCGTGTCCCCTGCATCGGCAGGTGGACTCTCAACCACTGCGCCACCAGGGAAGTCCTATCCATCTTATTTTTAAAGTGCATTTCGAGTAAGTTGCACATGTTCAGTATACGTCTCCCCAAATATTCCATCAGGCATACCATTAACTAGAATTCACTACTAGTTTAGAGGGTTTTCTTTTTCCTTTTGAGGTAAAATTCACATATACTGAAATATGCTAATCTTAAATATTTGGATGTTTTTAGCTAAAATGCCTACATCTATGCAACAAAAAAAACCTCTGCTAAGATAAAGAACATTATTATCACCTCAAGAAGTTGACAATTAAAAAACATTTTTTCCTATTTCTGAATGTATTAGGGTAAACAGTGCACCTGTCATTTGATAGGTTTTGGTAAAAAGTCTTTGTTACCTATTTCCTAGAAACTGAGAAACAAGCAACTTCAGATTATTAATTCTTTTGCTTGTAGTTCAGAATTTCCTATTTTTTTCCTTAATAAATTGAAGGAGGATGTAAGTTTACAGATCATTAAAAATAATTTTTGATGCTAGAATACAATGTGATTTTTGTATAAAACTCAGAAGGATTTCCAGGTATTAATGTATATTATTACAATAAATATCCTTCTGTTCGTATAAACTTATTTGTGAAAATAATGTTTTTCAGAATTTATAAAAACACAGGAATAGAATTGATGCTGAACTCTCTAGTGATGTGAAATATTCATTTATGGACACAGGAAGTAATCTTTTAAAATGAGTCTAATCATCTTATTGAAAGATGCATTTCAATAAAGTCTTTTTATATTGTAATAATCACAGTTTGTAATATATTTGTTGTTTTAAGTGTATACAATAATTGTATTATGAACTCAATCAAGACAAAATTATTTAACACTTAGAGCTTTACATAAATACATCTTTTTGTTTCAGAGAATTATGATAAAAGAATTTCAAGGATAAAAATGTTACACTAGAATAAAACTTTTAGAGGATATGGATTTCAAACACAAGTTCACAGAGAAAAAGGAATAATATAAATTTCTGACTGCTAAAGAGTTCTTTGTTTATATATTAAAAAATATAGTAGATACTCGTGAGTATCAAATCACTATGTTGATTTGATTCCATTGAATGCATTTTAAAAAGTAATGTGACAGTTTTACTTTTTAAATGCTAATATTTATAATGGGCTAGAAATTACAATAAACTGAATGATGTTCTCAATCTCCCTGAAGGTTATCTCCACTCCAGCCAACTGGAAGGGAAAACACAAGGAAAAGCACATGTTGGGAGGCTTTTATGGACCAGACCAGATGGATGTTGCATCATTCACTTCACTAGCTAAAGCTCAGTCTTTTTTTTTTTTGCGTTATGCGGGCCTCTCACTGTTGTGGCCTCTCCCGTTGCGGAGCACAGGCTCCGGATGCGCAGGCCCAGCGGCCATGGCTCACGGGCCCAGCCGCTCCGCGGCATATGGGATCCTCCCAGACCGGGGCACGAACCCGTATCCCCTGCATCGGCAGGCGGACTCTCAACCACTGCGCCACCAGGGAGGCCCTAAAGCTCAGTCTTGTAGGCTTACCTTACTACAAGGGAGCCTAGGAAATATAATCTGGCTATATGCCTAGGAAGCAGAAGAGAATATGGATTTTGGTTAGCAGTAAGCAGTCTGTAGTGTAATCATCCATATATAGCGTAGTAGTGCTATATTAACAAAGGTAGTTGACATTAGTTAGGCAGGAAACTGGAAGCCTGAACAATAATGAAGATTTCCTCTTATAAAGAGTCACTCTTCCATTCTCCGTTTTTGAGTGGCTATCAATATTTATTGAGGTCCATGTGTACTATGTGCTAAGGCTGTGGGAACTGTGGAAGAGCTTACAGTGGTTGGGCAGACAAAATTCAATGCATGTAAAACAATAATGAACAATGAAATAGATGCTAAGTTGTGTGGTATAGACAAGGTGGTATGAAACTAAAGAGAAAAGAAAAAGAGAAGTCCTGACGTTCTTCATTCACCACTCAGCAATGCCTGCGCTGTGTTAGGGACTGTATTCTTTGGGGAAATAGAAGAGAGCAAAAGTAGACGTGTGGAACCTAAGGTCTACAGAGGTGTGGAAGGGAATGTGACAGAAATGAATTAAATGATATACAAAAATATAAAATTACAAAAGACAAGTGATGGCATGAGATCCTATATAAGGGGATTCAACCACAGTTGGGATGATTAGAGAAGGCATCCCTGAGCTAAGGGTTTTTTATGGGTAGAATTAGAGTGGATGTCAGCCACAAGAGTGAAGGACTAAGGGTAATAATATGATGAACACATATGTATACGTATGAGAGTACATACATACAGAGTACTAAGACAACTACTCTGATTAGAATTAGTAATCCTTTGCAGGGAATGGAGAACATAAAAAGATACGGTTAGATTATGGATACTTTTCAAAAGCAAGCAAATTTAGACTTAATTTTGTCATTAAATGGAGACTCATGAAATGTTTCTAAGGCAACAGGAGATATAATAAAAGTATGAAAGTGAAGTTTGCAAAAAAATTACTTAGGCAGTGTTTGTGTGGTAGATTCAAGGCAGGTAGAGACGAATCATAAAGCTGATTTTGAATTTGATTGCAAATATCCAGGCAAGAAGTGACATGAGCAATGACAGTATTGGAAAGTTGAGAGTTAGAATAGTTTTGGGACAGAGGTTTCAGAAGTTGATAGCTTCTTTTTTTGTTGTGAAGCTCTTAAATGTTTGAGTTAGGGGATGGTCCAGTGAGTACAGTTTGAAGTGAAGGGGATCTGTTTTCCTGATAAACTTTAACACAGGTTGTTGTAAGATTGATAAGAGTTAGAGCTGAGGTGACTGCAGGTTGTAGGTCCCATTGATTCTGTCGCCTGAATTATTTTGTACGTATGTAGCTTCTCATGTCAGCACCCATTAGCCAGGATAAAGGAGTAGAAGGAGTAAATGACTGAGACTTTACTTCTTTTCTATGTTACTATATTGGTTTTGTTTTTATGCTTTTATAATTGTGTTGTTTGAATACCTGTGGGGTCCTGTTGCCGTATTATTAACAGCTTTTTTACTGTAGAAATTTAAAATATATTTAAAAAGTTAGAATAGTAAAATTAACTCCCATGTACCCTTCATCCAACTTTGGAATTATCCACTTAATCTTGTTATCATCTTTAACTCTCTTCCCATTTTTTTTAAGTAAATCATGTCATTTTATCTGTAGATATTTCTTTATGTATATAAAACATAAGGACACTTTTTTTTAACTTATCCACATTCATTTAATGCCATTAAATACCTAGTTAATACACATTTCCCCAGTCATCTTAAATTTTTACAGTGTGTTTGAATTCGGGATTCAGATGTTTGTGAATGATTGATACTTCTCTTACTTTCTTCATTTTCCTTTTTCCTCTTGCCTTTAAAAAAAACATCAAGGGGCTTCCCTGGTGGCGCAGTGGTTGAGAGTCCGCCTGCCGATGCAGGGGACACGGGTTCATGCCCGGGTCCAGGAAGATCCCACATGCCGCGGAGCGGCTAGGCCCGTGAGCCATGGCCGCTGAGCCTGCGCGTCTGGAGCCTGTGCTCCGCAACGGGAGAGGCCACAACAGTGAGAGGCCTGCGTACCGCAAAAAAAAAAAAAATCAGGTTGTTTATATCCTGTAGTTTTTCATAGCCTGGAGTTTGCTGCTTGCATCCCTATGGTGCCATTTAGTTTTGAGAATTTTTGGAATAGAACTCATATGTCTCCTACATCTTTAGATCTTAGCATGTGTTTTGCAGGTATTTTCTCCCAGTCTTTAGCTTGTCTTTTTATTCTTTTAACAGTGTCTTTTACAAAGCAGAAATTTTTAATTTTAATGAAGTTTGCCTTATCAACTTTGTCTTTCATGGACTGTACTTTTGGTATTGTATCTAAAAAGCCATCACCAAACCCAAGGTAACCTAATTTTTCTCCTGTTATCGTACAGGAGCTTTATAGTTTAGTTTTATAGTTTTAGGACCATGATCCATATGTAACAGATGTTAAGATTTGTGTTGAAATTCACTTTTTTGCATGTGGATGTCCTATTGTTCCAGCACCATTTGTTGAAAAGACTATCCTTTCTCCATGGAATTGCCTTTGCTCCTTAGAGATGAGTTGACTGTATTTGTGTGGGTCTACTTCTGTGCTCTCCTGTTTATCAATCATTTTTAGTCTTTGCCAAGCTGATTAAAAGATCTCATATAGATTTGTATTTTTAAAAATTGTTCATATTTTTGTGTCTTCTGGACTCCTCTTCTGAACTCTGATGCCCTTTGGGTGGTTTGTCTTTTTTTTTGCTTGCTTGGCATATTAAGGAAAGTACTCCTTTGTTATCAATGTGGTTACAAACATTTTTCCCAGTTGGCTTTGTCTTTTTTTTCTTGCAGACATTCTGCACATTAAATTTGTCAAAATAGTGTCTTCAAGTATGAATTTTGAGTTTTTGAGCTATGCTTAGATAAGTCTTCCTTACTCCAATATTTTAAAATACTTATCCATTAAAAAATCATTATTTGTTTTTATTTTATGTAATTATTTTACATATAATATTCTTTTACTACAAATTAAGTACAAGAACAGATAGACTTATTCTTGTTTTTTAAACTTCATGGAATGGTTCAATTAATATTAGCCTCCAGTTTAATCCTGACTGATTTTTATAACCCATCTTGCAAGGTGGGTATCTAATTTTTATATTGTGGTAAAATAATGCAACATAAAATTTACCATCTTTATGTACATTTTTCAGTGTTCAGTGGTATTAAGTGCATTCGTATCGTTGTGCAATCATCTCTACAGTCCATCTCCAGAGCTCTTTCCATCTTGGAAAACTGCAACTCTAAACCCATTCTTCGCTCTCCCTAGCCCTTGGTAGTCACTATTCTACTTTCTGTCTCTGTGATTTTGGCTACTCTACTTCCTAAAACTGGGATCATACATTATTTGTCCTTTATTTGTGATTGGCTTATTTTACTTAGCATAATGTCCTCAAAGTTCACCAGTCAGAATTAACTGCCTTTTTAAGGCTGAATAATATTCCATTGTATGTATATTCATTTGTGGATGGACACTTGGATTGTTTCCATATTTTAGCTTGTGTGAGTAATGTTGCTATGAACATGGGTGTACAGGTACCTCTTGGAGACCCTACTTTCAATTCTTTTGAATGTATACCCACAAGCTGAATTTCTGGATCATATGGTAATGCTATAATATTTAATTTTTTGAAGAACCACCATACTGTTTTCCACAATGGCTGTACTGTTTTACATTCCCATCAATAATGCACAAGAGTTCTAATTTCTTCATATCCTTGCCAACACTGTTTTTCTTTTTCTTTTTGTCTATTCTCCATTTATTTATTGAAACTGGACTTTGTGGGGGGGGGGAATAGCAGTATTTAAAATGCCGTGGTTCTTTTGTTACATCCAAAAAGCTCTGCTAAGATACTCAGTGAGAACATTTACGGATGAGATAAAGAGGGGCCTATGAAATCCTGAAATTGCAGGCTGAATTCTATATGCTTTTGTGCCTTTTCCTGGAGAAACTTCCATTGATTTAGTTAGATTATGGGAAGTGGTGGGAAAGGGCAGAACAGGAAAGAAAGAGCGGGGGGAAAGAGGCACATACATGGTGGGAGAAGGCAGCGCTGTGAGGTTAGGTTAGGGAATTCGCATCCGGATGCTGCGGCCCCAGGTGCGCGCCCACCTGCAGGTCCTGGCGCCATGCGGTGCATTCCCGCCCGCCGACGCTGGAGGGCGCGCCCGCGCACAGCCCGCCCCGCGCGGACCCCGGAGACGCTCCAAGGGGCCGACAGGGGGCGCTGTATAAGGACGGAGGGAGCCCAACCCGGAGACTCCGAGCCCAGCCACCTTCCCGGTGGAGGGAGGCTCCGCGGCCCTGGGTCTGGTGGGCGGGGCCGGAGGGAGGTTTTCCCTGCCACCGGGGGAAGAGACCCCCCCCCTTCCAAATACTGAGGTCGCCTTTTGCTTTGGGAGCGCTGGAGGGAGCATTGCCCCGAGTCCAGTGACCTTTGCAAAATCGTCTCAGGTTGTCTCGAAGGCAGGTGTCTCTGGATTACAGTCTCAGCTCTTCACTTCGCTATGTGACCTTGGACAAGGAATCCACCTCTCTGAACCTCAGTTCCCTCTACCCCTAAAATGGGGATAATGACCATGCCCAGATGGTACAGCCGGGGCAAGAATTAAATGAGACCCTGTGCCTGCAGGGCGCCCACTTAGCAGGGCACCTGGTACATGGTAAATCCTCAAACTATTATCTTACTATTATTAGTATTACTCTTATTACCTATCATTGTTACTACAGTATTACTACTATATGATTACTATTACTGTATTACTATATTATTGTATTTATACATTGGGCTGCAGTTTGGCCATTCTAGATATGTGTCTCAAAAGACCTGTTCCTTTGGTTAGAACACGTAGTTCTAAAGCTTTTTAATCTTTTCCATTCTTAAAAGTTATCCAAGGGCCTAAAGTGTTTCTGTTTTTGTGCAATTCACTCCCATGCCATTGAATTTCACCCCATTTAAATTGATCTGGCCAAAGTACCTCTGTGGGCAGAGCAATCAGATGAAGACTCCGGATTGCTGGCTTGAAAGACTCCTGCCGGCTTCTTGCAGGAAAGAGAAAGAAAAGCCAGCCTCTTCAAGGATAACCCCACAGGCCATGTGGCCCAAAGGCCCCAGGCTGGGAGGCAGGCAGTCTGGGTTCCGATTCTGGTTCTGCCCGCGTGACTTCAGCAGGGTGCTCTGTCTCTGAATGTGTGCTCAGCTGGACACGAGGAGGTCAGTGGATTTGCTTCCTTTTGGTTCCTGCAGCTGTGATGACCTGGCTCCTGGTTTCTCCCTTACCTATTAGAAGAGTCTGGTATTTGCACGGATGCGTGGGTCCGAGAAAGGAGAAACCAGCCGTTGCCAACCTCAAGGGGAGGACATGGATTCACAAAGTCCTCTGTTGGACTTAAGTTCAGCCACTGCCCACACATGACCTTGGCAAATTACTCCTTATTCCTCCCCCAGGGGTCAGCATGTGGTGACATTCAGGGTAGGACACGTGTCCTTCAACCTTCACTTTCAGCTGGAGTCCAAGCCCGAAGCCCTGCAGAGAGAGAGGTGGCCAGAGGTGTCCATCAGCTGGAGCTCAGGGTCACCAGGGACCATGTTATGAAGGGAAAAGTGTCCGGCACTGACTGATCTCAGGCTCCTGTCGAAGCCAAGTCCACCTTCCTTTATGGAGCCCTTCTCCAGCTGAGCAAGGTCACAGCGCCCTCTGCAAGGACTCTGGATAACCTAAGACTGGGTTCCTGTCAAAGTCCATCCCTGGGCCTCCCTGGTGGCGCAGTGGTTGAGAGTCCGCCTGCCGATGCAGGGGACACGGGTTCGTGCCCCGATCCCGGAGGATCCCACATGCCGCGGAGCGGCTGGGCCCGCGAGCCATGGCCGCGGAGCCTGTGTGTCCGGAGCCTGTGCTCCGCAACGGGAGAGGCCACAGCAGTGAGAGGCCCGCGTACAGCAAAAAAAAAAAAAAAAAAAAAAAAAAAAAAAAAAGTCCATCCCTGATGGCCTAACCTCTGAGCCTCAGTTTCCTCCACTGGAAAATGAGGGTGTTGATTCTCCAAACGGATGGCACAAACATCACCCGTGGAGCACTCCCCCACCCCGCCCTCTCACTGTGCTCGGGTTTGGATGCTTCAGTCCTGGTGGTGCTTTCTTCTTCTCCCTAATCAGGAGAACTGATACATTCTGCCCACCATCAAACTGAAGGTCAGGAGTTTAAATTGTGAACCAAGCTCCAAGATGAATGTGTCTCTGCACCCTAGTGTTCATAGCAGCACTATTTACAATAGCCAAGAGAGAGAAGCAACCTAAGTGTCCATCAACAGATGAATGGATTAAAAAGATGTGGCACAGGGCTTCCCTGGTGGCGCAGTGGTTGAGAGTCTGCCTGCCAATGCAGGGGACGCGGGTTCGTGCCCCGGTCCGGGAAGATCCCACATGCCGCGGAGCGGCTGGTCCCGTGAGCCATGGCCGCTGAGCTTGTGCGTCCGGAGCCTGTGCTCCACAATGGGAGAGGCCACAACAGTGAGAGGCCCGCGTACCGGAAAAAAAAAAAAAAGATGTGGCACATATATATATATAGTGGAATACCACTCAGCCATAAAAAGGAACGAAACAGTGCCAGTTGCAGCAACTTGCATGGACCTAGAGACTATCACATTAGCTGCAAGTCAGACAGAGAAAGACAAATACCATGTGATATCACTTATATGTGGAATCTAAAAAAAAAAAGGTACAAATGAACTTATTTACAAATTAGAAATAGACTCACACACAGAAAACAAACATATGGTTACCAAAGGGGAAAGGAGGGGGAGGGATAAAGTAGGAGTTTGGAATTAACAGATACACACTACTATATATAAAATAGATAAACAACAAGGTCCTACTGTACTGCACAGGGAACTATATTCAATATCTTGTAATAACCTATAATGGAAAAGAATCTGAAAAAGAATCGATTCATATTATATTATAACTGAATTACTTTGCTGTACACCTAAAACTAACACATTTCAAATCAACTATACTTCAATTTTTAAAATGGATACAACACTTTTTCTGATAGTAGCCATCCTAATGGATGTGAGGTGGTATATCATTGGAGTTTTCATTTGCATTTCACTAATGATTAGTGATGTTTGAGTATCTTTTCATGTATTTATTGGTCATTGTATATCTTCTTTGGAGAAATATCTATTCAAATTCTTGGCCCATTTTTGAATTGATTTGTTTGAGTTCTAGAAGTTCCCTATATATTCTGGATCTTAATCCCTCATCAGATATATGATTTGCAAATTTCTCCTATTCTGTGAGTTACCATTTTACTCTGTTGACAGTATCTTTTGAGACCCCAAATTTAAAAATTTTTAGGAAGTCCGGTTTGTCTGTGTTTTCTTGCCTGTGCCTTTGGCATCATCTAATAAGTCATTGCCAAATCCGATATTGTGAAGCTTCTGCCCTGTGTTGTCTTCTAAGAGTTTTCTAGTTTTAGGTCTTACGTTTAGGTTATGGATCCCTTTTGAGTTGTTTTTTGTATATGATGTTGGGAAAGGCTCCAGCATCATTCTTTTGCATGTCGTTATCCAGTTTTCCCAGCACCATTTGTTAAGAGGACTGTCTTTTCCACGTTGAATGGTCTTGGCACCCTTGTTGAAAATCATTTGACCACGTATGTACAGGTTTATTTCTGGACTCTATTCTGTTTTATTGGTTTATATGTCTGGCTCTATGCCAGCATTGGGCTTATTTTTTAGGTTAGATCTTTGATCTATTTGGAATTTGTTACAAGGAATGAGTTACAGGGATCCATGGCTAATCCATACCATTTATTAAATAACTCTCATTCTCCATTGATGCCAGATTTCATCATGAACTTTTCCAATATATGGGTCGTTTTATCTATTCCTTTGATCTTTAGCACTCTGTTCCTAGGCTAATCCCATATTTTTTTATTTACCCTATCTTGATAGTACATTTTAATCCTTAGTAGGGCTGGTTTCTGATTTGATTTTTGTTTGTTTGTTTTGGCCATGCTGCACGGCTTGCGGGATCTTCGTTCCCCCACCACAGATTGAACACATGCCCCCTGCAGTGGAAGTGCGGAGTCCTAACCACTGGACCGCCAGGGAATTCCCTGGTTTCTGACTTTTGTAAGGCTGATGCCTTATAGAGCACATTGTCTAAACTTGCCGGATATGGTCATTTGACCCTTTCCTTGAATTCTTCCATAGATACTAACACATCACTTTAAAATTACTTATCTTTGTCACTATAACTCATGACTATGAATAAAACATAAGTTAAGTTAATATCCATGAAAAATTTGCAAATGAATACCTTAACCTATTTCACATTATTTCACCAGTCAGTAAATCAGTGTTGAAAGTTCTGGTACCCATCTCAAGGTTTGACTCTGTCTTTAGTCACATATATTTATCTTTTCTCATTTTCTCATTTGTCTCTTTTAGCTTGAAAGCATTTTAAAACTTTCTAATTTGATTCTTGGTAGGTTTATTTATTTTAGTAACCTAAAGTTTGGGAATTAGGATAATATAAACATAGTTTTTCTGTGAAGTTAAGGTCTATAACATTCTGTCACAAATTTTTTTTAAAAGCATATTAAGATAGAACCCTATAAATTCCTGATTTCAAACTATATTGCAAAACTATAGTAATCAAAACAGTGTGGTATTGATATAAACAAAGATAAATTGATCAATGGAACAGAATAGAGAGCCCAGAGATAAACCCACACATATGTGACCAATTAATTTGCAACAAAGGAGCCAAGAATATACAGTGGGTGTTGGGAAGACCAGACAGCTGCATGCAAATAATGAAACTGAACCACTGTCTTATACCATACACAAAAATTAACTCAAAATGGATTAAAGACTTGAATGTAAGACCTGAAACTATAAAACTCCTAGAAGAAAATGTAGGAGGTAAGCTCCTTGACACATTGGTTTTGGCAGCAAAAATAAACAGGTGGGACTACATCAAACTAAAAAGTGTCTCTACAGCAAAGGAAACCATCAACAAAATGAAAAGGCAGCCTACAGAATGGGAGAAATTATTTGCAAATCATATATCTTATAAGGGGTTAAAATTCAAAACATATAAAGAACATATACGACTCAATTAAAAAACAAAGAATTTGATCCAAAAATGGGCAGAGGAACTGAATAGACATTTTTCCAAAGAAGACATACAAATGGCCAACAGGCACATGAAAAAGTGCTGAACATCACTAACCATCAGGAAAATGCAAATCAAAACCACAATGAGATATCCTCTCACACCAGTTAGAATGACTGTTACCAAAAAGAGGAAGAAATAGCAAGTGTTGGCAAGGATGTGGAGAAAAGGGAACCCTGGTGCACTGTTGGTGGGAATGTAAATTGGTGTAGCCTCTATGGAAAACAGTGTAAAGGTTCTTAAAAAAAATAAAAATAGAACTATCATATCACCCAGCAATTTCACTCCTGGATATCTATCCAGAAAAAATGAAAATACTAATTTGAAAAGATACATACACCCCAGTGTTCAAAGCTGCAATATTTACAGTAGTCAAGACATGGAAACAACCCAAGTGTCTATCCACAGATGAATGGATAAAGAAGATGTGATACACACAACACAGAGACATGGACATATATACAGTGGAATATTATTCAGCCATAAAAAAGAATGAAGTCCTGACATTTGTGACAACATGGATGAACCCCAAGGGCATTATGCTAAGTGAAATAAGTCAGACGGAGAAAGAGACAAATACTGCGTGATCTCATTTATACATGGAATCCGAAAAAAAAAAAACAAACATAGATACAGAGAACAGATTGGTGGTTGCCAGAGGCAGGGTGTGTGGTCGAAAAGAGTGAAGGTGGTCAAAAGGTACAAACTTCCAGTCATAAGATACATAAGTTCTGGGGATGTAATGTACAGCATGGCGACTATAGATAAGGTTGTATTACATATTTGGAAGTTGCTAAGAGAGTAGATCTTAAAAGTTCTCATCACAAGAAAAAAATTTATAATTATGTGCAGTGATGGATGTTAACTAAACTTATTGTGGTAATCAGTTTGCAATATATACATATATCAGGTCATAATGTTGTACACCTAAAACTAATACAATGTTATATGTCAACTATATTTCAATAAAAAAGAAAAACATCAGATCCTCTTATGAAATTATGCAAAAATGAGTGACCAGTTACTTAGCTCTAAAACCTAGTCTTAAGTCATATCCTATGTAGAAATGCATATGAATTGCAACTTTAAGAGATTTCACCAATATGACTTTCAAGGTGCAGGGTACTTAGGATTCATTGTATCTCTTCTACCATTCTTGAGCACAACTTCTGTGAAAAACTCTTTCCTGTCGGGTGTCATTACATGATACTTTCTCTTGCACCAATATACTACATTCTCATTTTTAAAAAAAGACAGAGAATCGTTCTCTCCCCAAAAAGCTATTGTTAAGTAAATTTGGGAAACACCATACCCATCTAGGAGTTTTGTCATGCTTATTAGCATTTTAAAGACTCTAAGAATTCCCATAGCAAAGACCTTTGTCTAACTTTGTTTACCTCAGGATTTCATAATTAATGTAACAGAAGTAGGTTGTTTCATGTAATATCTGATCTTGAAGAGCTTATGTTTAATGAAACAAATGCACTATAGTAAATGCTACCCAACCAGCATATGATTTTGTAGTAGGTTAAACAAATAACAACTTAATGTCTGTTCAGAACAGCAAAATTTGTGCAGGTGTCCTAAAGCAGTATGTGAATTTCATTTAGTGGTAATATTCTCTCCATACAAATAGAGACAAAATATAAAGAAGTGTTAGGTTGCTCGCCAGAATACACACAAGATTGAGACAAACTGGAACCAAAGCTCATATGTCCAAACAATGATGTCTAGGCTGTGTTTACAAACAGAACCAAATTTCAAAGTGTACTCCCCACCCCCCCTCAAAAAGCAAACATATTTATATGGAATCCCACAAATTCAGTGTTTGGATATTGGTTGAGCTGTCTGTCAATCTCCAACTTCAGCAAATAGGACTCCTCTTTTACAGAACAGGAAAAGTGTTTTATTTTTCCCTTTTAAAAAAAATTTTAATTAAAAAAATTTTTAGGTAAATCTTCAATTAAGCAAGGACTTCTGGCATTTGCTAATTGGAAAATAATAAAGAAATTTATTCCTGTATATAATTATGACATAAATGTGTAAATAGAAATGGCTTAGGAAATAGTACAGATTTTTTAAAAAATCTTTCAAGTCCACGTTTTTCTGGACAATTACCAGTACATGTTAAATGTAGCTATTTTGAATTTAAATTAAGATATTTGCTTTTTAACCCAGCTGTCAAGGGTGTAAATCAGGAAATAGCAATAACTGAAGATTTCTCTTGAGTGTACATGAACTGTTTTTCTGGTAATGTGGTATGTTCAGAGAGACATTCACATGGAGTTTCTCAGGCTACTTCAAGTAAGGTACCAACTTGTGAATTCTCAAAGCAGTTAAGTGTAGTATTCAAATGCTTTTGTCTTTTACAAAGTTGGTAGCTTTTATATGTTACTTAGTATTTTAGGTGTTAAAAAAATGCATTGTAATCAGTGGTTGCCAAGAGTTAGGGTTATAATTATAAAGGGAAGTGCAAGAGAGTTTCTTTGTGGTGATGGAACAACTTTGTATCTTGATGGTGATGTAGGTTACATGAATTTATACAGTCTTTAGTGTACAACCAAAAAAAGTCTGTATAAAAACTGGTAAAATCTGAATAAGGTCTGTTGTGTGGTTTAGTTAACAGTATTATACCAAACGTCAATTTACTGTTTTTGATAATGTCTTATGGTTATGTGAGATGTTTTTCTTTTGGGGAAAGTGTACATGGGAACATTGTATTAGTTTTGCAACTTCTTGTGAAATCTACAATTATTTTAAAATTAAAAAGTTTTTAAAAATGTTATTTATGCTTCTATTCAGTATACTAACCGATTAAAAAAATATTTTCATGTTTCTTAGAGCCAGATGTATAACTTTAGTTTTTAACAGAGTTCTTGTGGACTAAATGCTATTTACTTTTATTCAGTCATTTAGTAACTGTTCATTAACTGTCTACAGTAGGAGACATTACAGTGTCTTAAGAAAATGGGCTTTGGAATTGACTCTGGTTCAAATCCAGACTCTGCTACTTTTAGCTGTGTGAACTTGGGGAAGTTACTAAATCTCTCTGAGCTTCAGTTTCTCCATCTATAATGGGCATAATGATAATGACACACACTTATTGAGCATTATAATATGTGATGAGTTATTATTTGCACCTTATATAATTTAACTCATTTAATCCTTATAACAATCCTATGAGAAAGGTGCCATTTTAACATCTTCAAATGAGGAAACTTAGGCACAGAGAAGCTAAGTTATTTGCACAAGGTCACTCAACTGGGAAATGCTGGAACCTAGATTAAAACTCAGCTGGATTTTCTGTTTTTGCTATACAGAACTAGTTTGTTGACGACCAACTGTCCCACCAAGAACAACTAAAAAGAAAAATAAAATGTATTTAATTAAAAAATTTGTTTGAAGGTTTTTGAGACTTACCAGGGGAGCCAGGACATTATAGGCCACCATCCTGAAGTCACGGGAAGCCTAGAGAAGTTGCCTGGTGTTCAGTGTGACCCTTCCCCTTAGGGCATTTGCTGATTTGTAAGTTGTGGCTGAGAGACTAAGATGAGCAGAAAGTGGCCCCAGAAAGTTGGGGAGCTGAGCAGACCTGTCAGTCTTATAGACCTTGTAGACAAAACTTTGGGTTCAGGCTCCAACAAGGAGGAGGAAGCCTGGTAGATACTGGAGTCCTGGTTGGGGGAGGAGTGAACCAGAAATGGACAAGGCCTCCCAAAGATTGAAGCTCAGCTTCTAATCAGCTCAGTTTGTCATTGGTTTAGGGTAATCTGCCCCTACTCTTTTTTTTTTTTTTTTTTTTTTGCGGTACGCGGGCCTCTCTGTTGTGGCCTCTCCCGTTGCGGAGCACAGGCTCCGGACGTGCAGGCTCAGCGGCCATGGCTCATGGGCCCAGCCACTCTGAGGCATGTGGGATCTTCCCGGACCGGGGCACCAACCCGTGTCCCCTGCATTGGCAGGCGGACTCTCAACCACTGCGCCACCAGGGAAGCCCTGCCCCTACTCTTAACTGCCTGCCAGAAGCTGAAGTGAATGCTTTCTGGAGAAATATAAAATCATTCTAAGCCTCAAATTATTTACTTAATTTTCCACAAACGAAGTCTGGCACTTAGTCAAAAATCATTAGGCATATCAGGCAACCAGGCCAAATTATTCAAAACAGAGAGGTATAGGTAGTGGAGTTATCAGATTTGCTTTTTAAATAACTAAGATTAATATATTCAGAAATTTATTTAACAAGATGAAGAACTTCAGCAGAGAATTAGAAACTATAAAAAGGAATCAGATGAATATTTTCAAACTGAAAACTGAGATTAAGAATTCAGTAGATGACTTTATCAAGCAAAAGAGAGATTATAAAAAAGGATTAGACATTTTTTGAGAACCAAAGTGTAGAGAATTTCTCATTAGCGGACCTGCACTTAAGGAAATCCTAAAGTGAGTTCTTTAGGCAGAAGGAAAATGATCCCAAGTGGAAGCACAGAAAGGGTATAGAAAGGACAGAAAGGGTCAATTTGTGGGTATATCTAAATGAATGTCTTATAGAGTTTAAATTATATGGAGAATTAAAGAATACTTAATGGTAGCACAAAGATGGGGCAAGAATAAATGATGTTAACGTTCTATGGTTCTTTTGTTGTCTTGGTGATATGTAAAGTACTAATTTAATTCCTACATTGAACACTGTAATCTCTAGGGCAACTACTATAAGAATAGTAACATAATGTATAAATAACAAGCTACCACAGGGGAAATGAAATAATGAAACATTTAACACTAAAGCAGGCAAAAAAGGAGAGAAAAAGGAACAGAAGAGGACAGGTGGTTCAAATAGGAAACAGTCCAACGGTAGAGTTAAATCCCAATAGTTAATTAACTATGTTTGACGTAAATAGACGTATACTGATAAAAAATATAGTCAGGGCCTCCCTGGTGGCGCAGTGGTTAAGAGTCCGCCTGCCGATGCAGGGGATACGGGTTCGTGCCCCGGTCTGGGAGGATCCCATATGCCGCGGAGCGGCTGGGCCCGTGAGCCATGGCCGCTGGGCCTGCGCATCCGGAGCCTGTGCTCCGCAACGGGAGAGGCCACAACAGTGAGAGGCCGGCATACCGCAAAAAAAAAAAAAAAATATAGTCAGATCTGGTTTTGTTCTAAAAGAGCCCTGGCGGTCCAGTGGTTAAGACTTTGCCTTCCAATGCCGGGAGTGTGGGTTCGCTCCCTGGTCAGGGAGCTAAGATCCCACATGCCTGGCAGCCAAAAAACCAAAACACAAAACAGAAGCAATATTGTAACAAATTCAATAAAGACTTTTTTAAAAAAAGGTTCACATCAGAAAAAGAATCTTTAAAAGAGCCAGTTATTTACAGCTTGTAAGAGTTGTAGCTTGAAGTTTAGGATACAGAAAAGTTGAGGGAATTCCCTGGCGGTCCAGTGGTTAGGGCTCTGCTCTTTCACTGCCGTGGCTTGGGTTGGATCCCTGGTTGGGGAACTAAGATCCCGCAAGCCGCACAGCATGGCCAAAAAAAAAAAAAAAAGACAAAAAAGAAAAGTTGAACGTAGAGTTGGAAAAAAGGGTATACTGTGCAAACTTAACTAAACCATCCCTGGTACTTGTGCCATGCTGTACCTAGCTCATAATTTGGTTGCTAGATTTAAATCAGATAATCTTAGAGTTTTCAAAAGCAATGTCCTCTGTATGTGTTAGGTACCCAGTAAATTTAACTATTACGTCTGAGGCATCTTGTTTCTTTTTTTTAAACATAATTTTTTTTTCTTTTTTTTTATTAAAGAAAATTTTCAACTGAAGTATAGTTGATTTATAATGTTAGTTTCAAGTGTACAGCAAAGTGAGTCAGTTATACATATATATATTCTTTTTCAGATCCTTCTCCATTATAGGTTATTATAAGATATTGAATATAGTTCTCTGTGCTATGCAGTAGGTCTTTGTTGTTTATTTTATATATAGTAGTGTGTATCTGTTAATCCCAAACTCCTAGTTTATCCACCCCCCTTCCCCTACCTTGTTTCTTAAAATAGTATTCTTTTTTCATTTTGAGTCAGTAGAACAAGGACAGTGTCTCTTGTACCATTGTACACATGTGACTCATGGGTTGCTTGATTTTTCAGTAGCTTCCATATGTACACATTTTATCCCTTTTCTTAAGTTTTATGTTTTCATTTAACTCACCACCACAGCTGGTATCTCTTATCTTTATTTTAAATCTACTCTGTGGTGCCTCTGCCTACTGATAATGTGTGAATTATTTTATGCTGAAGTAATCTACTTTGAGTATTATCTGTAGAGTTTCCAAACTAATGACATTCTTCCTTTTTTCCCCTGTACTTTTATGAAAATGTTCAAATTCTTCAAAATTATTCTTTTATAAATTATCATCCATATAGTGAATATAGATTTCCTCAGTCATGTCACCTGTCTTTTGGCATGAGGGCTTTTTGAAGAATAGGTAGTGGTGTAATTATTTATAAAATAATACCATAGAACTAATTAGAGAACCTTGTCTGCATCTTTGCTTTGTATGACAGTCTGTCGTACATTGGTTAAACATCAATTGGAGACATCTTAAAAGGCTTTTGTTCTGTTCTGCTTTTGATGTTTCATTTAGCTTTTTGGGAAGTCACATTGCTTTTTGTTGGACTGAAGGAAAGGATTAAAAATGATTACAATGATTATATTGAGTCAGATCTGAATCCAAAATTAGTTTCCCTAGACAACCAAAATAGTGGTAATTTTGGATTGAATTTGGCCTTCTCCCCATAGGTTAGTGGGTACATTTGTATCTGTGGAGTATTATAAGCCTTTCAGAATTGACTAGACTTAATGAGGGCTTTTCTTTGGGGTTTCTTTCTCTTTTAGGACATGTGAAAATGAAATTTGCTGTAGTTAATTTGGTGGATCGCAGTAAAACCAAATATCTGTGTCCTTTCTTTCTGAATATAAGGCTTAATACTGAAAGTTTTTAAATAACCTTTTTCTTATAAATTTTAACTGATGTTAACAAAATTGTGTGAGTTCTTGCAATTTAAGTAATAGTTTCTTCATAGCAAGTCATCTGACATGGACTGTCAAGGAAGTTAACTACTAGGGACGGTAGAACTCATTAATTTTGGTTTCACTCCTGTATTTACTACTATTCATTTCTCTTTGAACAGGTTGTTCCTTTCAACAGCTTTTGATGAAATTCAGGAACATACTTTTTTCCTTGAGCAATTGTCACGAGTAAACATGAAGCAGATTAATGAGAGCCATGTTGTATTGTTCACTAGGCAGTGAAATCAGCTGTGCAGACCATCACTGTTGGAGGAGTGAGCACATCACAATTTAAGACAATTATTCCGCTGGCAACTGCTCCCAATGTCCAGCAGATTCAAGTGCCTGGAAGCAAGTTTCATTATGTCCGACTTGTTACTGCCACAACAGCCAGTAGCTCAACCCAGCCCGCTAGTCAGAATCCCAGTACAAACACTCAGCCTCTTCAGCAAGGTTAGTAACCATTTTTTTAAAAACAATAACTAATGCTTTGAACATTATATAGAAATTGGTCCTTCTCTCGCTGAAATCCTGATTAAGTATGGCATTTCAGCTGAGTATGAGTCGGCAGCTGTTGCGGAAGGCAGTGAAATAGAATCCCAGTTGTATATAACTATCGCATTTTGTTCTGCTAGAAAGTGATACACAGTGTGCTGTAATACCAGATAATCATACTTAGTCATCAGTGTGGGGGTAGCCACTTTAGTGCTGGTTTCAAAGCCTACATTATGCCAGTGGGATAGTTTAAATGGAACCAAATTATTTAGCTTATTTTCTAAACTACAAAGCCATCTAAACTACACAGGGTTTGGGGGTCAGTTGAACTGACCAGTAGACAAGGTATAAATGATAAGTATGAACTTTCATCCTTTACTTCTTTTGAATCTGTAATTGCTAATGAAAATCAGTTAAACTGTTGTTATTTTACTCATGGGTATTTTTCCTGAAAAGTATTCCTGTTTGTAGTCCTACTTAGTTTGTGTTTAATCCTTCCAGCCACCTGATATACATACACAGACTCAAACACATAACCTTTCTCCATATTTATCTACTTGTGAAAAAATTGAAACTGTGAAAGGATGAGGACAGTTTATATTTGGGGCCTCATTTTTTTCCTTGGAAGACTACTGCATATTCTGTCAGTGTCAAAATGACATGACAAGTGAATGATCTATTGTTTGCTGGATGTAAATAGATGAATTAAAGACCATTTGTTTGCGCCTTCAGTTTTATGAAGGGATCAGAGGGTTAGAGCTGTCCACTGCTGATAGCTAGTTCATCTAAGGGAAAGTGGAAGAAAAATCTTGGATTTGAAATTACTGATGGGAGAAAATGGAGGGGGCATGAGGGAAACAGTATTTTAGTGTGTATTCTATTAAAATTAGACATAATTGTATAAAATAGTAATTATATTTTCTATTCCCTCTTTAAACTGATTTTGAAAGGAAATCTTTTATTACAGTGCTCTTAATGAGAGGAAAAATGAAATTTGCATGTACTGCTGACTAAGGAAGTCAATTGTATATTCTCTCATTACTTAGCAAGTGCTACAAGTCCAATTTTCTTATATATCATAATGATATAAAGCAGTCATTAGATATAGTTGGTTATATTTTATGTTTGTGTGTATACACATATGCTGAGTATCCATTTCCAGCATAACGTTAGCACTGATTTGCTCATTATCAAGAATAAGCATTTGGTATGAGTAGAAGAGGAAACTGAAGATCCAGGAAGAGTGGAGGAATGGGTTGGACATTTCATAATTCTAGTGTATTTACCATTTCCTTCTTTTCCAACCTTATGTCTGTCTTTCTGCTTCTCTCTACTTCGCTGTTCTCTTTGCCTCCTAGCAATCCCTCACCCCCCTCCTGCTTCCCTGCTGCTTCCTTTTTTGATTTCCTTCACTTTCCCTCTCTGTTCTCCCCTCTGTCTCTCTGGCTTCTTCACCTCTCTCTGTATATTCCCTCTTCCCACCTACTCACATACATATAACACCCATGCTATTTCCCTCATATCCACCCATATTTCCCTATTTTTGTCTTGCTGTCCTTTCCCATAAAAGATCTGGGTAATATGTAAAATATATTATTTCACAGGAATAACGAGTTAAATTTACAATTTTCATTAGAGATACACTGAATAGTTACTGTAGTTCATAAAACGTATTGATGTGTTTTTCTAAAGGCTTAATTCCCTATGAGGGATTTACTTAAATGCCAAAGGGAATTGGGCTCATCTTGTACATTTTCCCATCAAAGCATACAAACACCAGTATTCAAATGTTCCACCATATTAATTGCTGGCTGGATGGCAGGTAGCACAGTAGAAGGACCCAGAAGATTGCTTGGTTAATCTCTTTAGAATATAATCTACAGTCTTGGTTAGGGAGGAAATCAATTTAAGAAATTAAAAACCCTCAGACACTTGCAGGTATGGTTTCTAAACCATATGCGATCACCACCACTGATCATACGCTCCTTCTGGAGGTCTCCGACTTTCCCACCTTCCCCCTTCTCCCTAGTTTGTCACCTTGCTGCAAGGGCCTGCTCCCTTTTAGATCAGAGTATTCTCTAATGTTCTTCCAGGGCTCTCAACTTCTCATCTTCAGCCATCAACCCTTCCATCCCCACCAAAAGTAAAAAAAATTTGTTAACATTGTTAACAGCCTTTCTATCCAAGGAAATCTGTTCTTTTTCTTTTATTGTTCAGAACAGTTTGTTTGATTCAGTGTTCACAGCAGTTTATCTCAACCTCTCTCTTTCATAGCGGGCTCTAGGCCTTTTGCATAAATAAGACCCGAAGGGATGTCCTTTCAGTCTTCTTAAATCCCTCCTTTAGACTGAGGAAGTGGCAGTCGGCAGTATTAGAAATGGTACATATTTTGATCCAAACATACAGGCCTAGTACCAACCTCTTTCCTGAACTTCATCACTGTATTTCTCCATGTCAGGTTTCATCTTCCCTCTAGATCAGCTCATCCTTGAATTTTTAATTCTAATAGCTGTCATTTTCCCATTCACTTGAAAGCTCCATGATAACCGATTTTTTTCCCTTGTACCTACAGTTCCTGCCATCCTTTCACCTCCACCCTGTCTCTTGCAGCTGTTCTCTCCTTTCTATTCCCAGTGCCATCACCCCAGATTAGACTCTCATGTTTTGTACTCTTCTAACTTTCTTTGTCTCTTGCAGCTCTGTTCTATTTTACATACTGCTGCCGCGTACAGTTTCTTTTTGTGCCATTCCAGTAATGTTTCTGAACATCACAGTCCTCAGAAACTTCTCATTGCCTGCTGAATTAATAATACAGATTAAATATACAGATCTCTACCCTTACATTCAAGGCCTTCAACAAAACAGCCACAGTCTGCCTTTTTTTTTTTGGCCAGTGCTTGCCTACTTTAACCCTAGGTTCCAGCCAAACCGGTCTGTCCCGTAGCACTTTGTGAAGTGCCCAGCGTCAAGCCTCCACTTCTCTTGCTCTGCCTCTGTGTGGACTGCCCTCCTCCAGTCTGTGTGCCCGCTCTGCAGCCTGACCATTGGTCAGGACTGTCTCAGACACTGTCCTCTACGCAGCTTTCCCCGTTCCCAGCCCCTGCCAGTCAGATGTATGTTCTGTCTCCTTTGGTCTCCCACAGTGCTTTCTCTTTTTTTTTTTTTTTTAACAATATTTATTTTATTTGGGTACTCGTCTGATCTGCTCTACTTGAATATAATCTCTTTGAGCAGGTGTCTTGTACTATAGTTTCCCTGGAACACTGTCTACAGTGACATTTATGTAGCAGTAATGTTTGTAATAACAACAAGAACAATAACAATAATGGGAACTAACATTTATTGAGCACTTACTATCTGTTGAGCACTGTTGTAGCAAATTTCCATGAATTAACATATTTATTTCTCTTACCCTGTAAGGGAGATACTATCCCTATATTGCAGATGGGGATACAGGCGTAGTTAGAAAGCAGCAGAATTGGGATTTGAGCCCCCAGGGTCTTATGACTTAGGAGACTACATTCTTTTTTTTTTTTTTTTTTTAATTGAAATATAGTTGAATTAAGGAGACTATATTCTTAACCTTGCTGCTATGCTGCCTTTTAGTAGTACTCTGTAAATAATGAATTGTACACAGAATTAGAAATAGTATAGAACAGCATTGTTACCCAAGTTCCTGAATGGCAGTTTTTAATTTATGCATCATTTCATCTCACTGGATTTAGTAGTGAATATATAAAGCGTCTGAATACAGATTGAAGTATTTTTGGTAGAATATCTTAAACGACAGACATTCTCTCATAAAATGGATAGACTATAGCTACCTTAGATATAAGTTCCCTAGTTAGATGGGTTAAAGAATTTTGAAAGTAACTGTCTTGATTAAAGATTCCTCCAAATAGGAAACCAGTAGACTTCTTTAAGTTATCTCATGAGGATATCGTGAGAGAACTAAGTATCTTAAATGTGTTACATACTATTTTCTGTAAACAAACTGTCCTTTTCCTCCCTCCTTTTTACAAAGCAAAGCCAGTGGTCGTTAATACCACCCCAGTGCGGATGTCAGTGCCACTTGTCTCAGCGCAGACTGTCAAACAAGTGAGTATCACATCACTTCTTCTCTCAGTCTCTCCCAAACAGACAATTTACTTTTAAAATTGAAAGTTAAGATTTACGTTTAAGAGATTTATTTATTTATTTATTTTTATTGAAGTATAGTTGATGGACAATATTGTATAAGTTACAGGTGTATAGTATAGTGATTCACAATTTTTAAAGTTTTTACTCCATTTATAACTACTGTAAAATATTGGTTATATTCCCTGTGTTGTACAATATATCCTTGTAGCTTATTTATACATAATAGTTTGGACCTCTTAATCCCCTAAGTTTAAGAGATTTATACTGAATTGAGAAACTGTGAAATTTATTTTCGTGGTCATTGACATACTTCCTTTCTTTTTAGGTTGTTCCGAAACCAATCAATCCAACTTCCCAAATAGTCACCACCAGCCAGCCACAGCAGCGGCTTATCATGCCTGCCACCCCACTGCCACAAATCCAGCCAAACCTCACGAACCTGCCACCAGGCACTGTGCTGGCACCGGCCCCGGGAACAGGGAATGTAGGCTATGCGGTGCTTCCTGCTCAGTATGTGACTCAGGTATGGGCAAAAAATTAAGTCATTGCATTTCAAAAAGTTTAATTGGGTCTAAGATGTCTAGCATTATCACTTTCTAAAACTACTCAAAAACATCTAACTCAGTGTTTATACTGTTTCCAAAACCTTGAATTGTTAATGAAAACTTCTGAGTTTATTTTTATGTATCTTTAGTATTTAGAAATATACAGCACAAGTCAGGTGTACAAGTCAGGCAATTTGTTGCTGAGAACAGTTTGGTAGGAGGGCAAGATCATGTAGATATGAGAGAAAATACGTTGAGTTAAAATCAGCAGAGTCCCAATGAGTTTAGAAAGCACTGTGACTGTAATGAAGCTCCTCCTCACATTATGAATATGATGCCGCACACCTGTTCTTGGAAAATAGACTGTGAGATGCACTTCCAGGTGACATATCGGTAGTGATCTGTCCAGATCTGGTCTTCTTTAGATGACATCTGGTTATCTTTGGAATCAAAGCCACATGTTATCCAATTGGCTGGCTTGGGTTAGGAGTGCTGCTTTCTAGGAAGAAGATAGAAGTTGTTTTCTTTTTCATGTAAGAATCAAGCAAATTAATTAGCACCATATTCTAAGCTGTTGAGTTGATCTACTCAAGATTATAAGATAGACAGAAACCTGTGTACATTAAAGAAGTGTACTTTGGAGTATGTTATGTGGCTACTGATTGAAAAAATTAGTGTTCAGTATTTTTATCATTAGCATCTCTTCTTATGTTTAGAAATCAGTGTAAAATAGAAACTTAATTATTACGTATGTAACTTCTCATTCTCTATAACTTGTGATAAATGACCACATTTTATTTATTTTATTTACAAGTAGACACATTGCATTTTTCTAGCCAATACAAGTTTTACTGCAGTACTTTCAGGACATTCATCTGGAATTTCCTAATTCTGATATCCTTATTCCTCTGTGAAAGAATTTCTTATGTTTATACCATGTAGTACATTAAAATGTCCACATTGTTTTTACCTCTGGTATTAGTTTTGGGTCTTTAGAAGAGCTCTATGAGGTAGTGAGTATGTTTGTATGAAATTCTCCATTCTGTTTTTCCTATTTTAATAGATGAATTTGTGCTTCTTACCGATCATTATATTTAGGAGTATTGTCCATTTTTGTAAATATGGTCTGAAATTACCTTTCTTTATACGTAGCTACAGCAGTCTTCCTATGTGTCTATAGCAAGCAACTCTAACTTTACCGGAACACCTGGTATCCAGACCCAGGCAAGGCTTCCGTTCAATGGGTGAGTGAGTTATTTGAATATATGTAAGTTAAGTTGTTGGATCAGGTTAAATGCAACATCAAATATACATATATATTTCAAAATACATGTATTTAACTTTTTTCCCCTCAAAGCCATGAGTGTGCCTCTACGGTACTTTTTATTTTGAAATACTTTAAACAGAAAAGTTGCAGGAATAGTCAGAGAACTCCCAAATTATCTTTTACTCCAGTTCACCAGTTCTGGCACAGGTGATTTGTTATTTTCTCTCTCTTTTCTCTCTTTCTCTGTCTCCTCCTGAATATGTTTTAAAAATGATATTAACTAGTTTTTAAATTGTTATTTAGGTCTTTGCTTTTTCTTTTGTTTATTTGTTTTTTAATCTGTCAATTGCTGCCTTTGCAGTATTGGTTGAGAAGCAGTGCTTTAGCTAATTACATGGAACCAGTCTACCTCTCCTCTCCCCTCCTAAATTCCAACTTCATACACCCTTTTCTACTTACTACCTTTTATAATTGAATTCCAAAAGAGTTTAGGAGATTTCAACTTCAGTTCCCTTAGAAGCAAGAGTATATTTTGTGGAATGTTCTTCAGAAACTATTGATAACTTCCTTTTCTTTTTTTTTAATGCATATCTTGGCTTTCTACCTTTCTTTTCATGGTACAACTTGCTTTTCAACTTAATGTAAACGGAACAACATAACAAACTTTTATTAGAGATGGGTACATTTGTTAAAGCTTTATTTTAGGAGGAGTTTACAGATTAGAGACTTTTCTTAGTTTAAATAGTTACCTTTAATTGATTAAAATGTATAATCTTTTTGTTTGTGTCTGTGTAGCATAATGCCATCAGAGTCTGCCAGTCGGCCCAGAAAGCCTTGTAATTGTACAAAATCGCTGTGTTTGAAATTGTAAGTCTTTTTGCTGCTGTTTCCTCATTTGATATAACTGAAAATGCTTTTAAAAATAAGTGGAGTTAACTAAAAATTCTTAACAGACCAATTTCATAAGTCTAAGTAATTAAACATACAAGTGAATGAACACATATGACGGTGTAAAAAGACTCTTTCATTCATTCAGAAGGAAATAATTTTAGAGTCTTTACCACAGATGAGGCACTGGAGTAGGGGTTAGGGATCCAGCTGCATGAGACAGACATGATCTCTGTCCTTACTAATAAATCTGATCTTCTTTATGACCTTTATATTTGGTCTCTTAAATGAGATGATACTCTGAGTAGTTTTTTTAACTTGTTGATTAATTTTCTTGTTAGTACTGAAGAGATTTGACATGAAACAGTTAAACAAAAAGCAGTGGTCTTGGGGCTTCCCTGGTGGCGCAGTGGTTGAGAGTCCGCCTGCCGATGCAGGGGACATGGGTTTGTGCCCCGGTCTGGGAAGGTCCCACATGCGCGGAGCGGCTGGGCCCGTGAGCCATGGCCGCTGAGCCTACATGTCTGGAGCCTGTGCTCCGCAACGGGAGAGGCCACAACAGTGAGAGGCCCGCATACCGGAAAAAAAAAAAAAAGCAGTGGTCTTATGGGGGTTTAGAATCCAAAGAAACATGACAGTAGTTTACGTGAACAGGTTCCACTAATATAATAGAATATAGCGCATGTTTTTCCTTTTTGTGATTTTGAAATAACTTACTTTTGGGGTGCATAAGAATCACATAGCTCTTGTGTTGACAGCTGTTACTACTGGAACTAAGTTTCTAAACCAAAATTCTAGGAGCTGGTGACTTTACTTTTGAGACTTGTCAGTACCTGTTGTTAACTCTGTAAGTCGGTGGCTCTGAGTATATTTCTAAAATGCTTTACTGCATATATAATGCTATTAAATAAGATAATTTCTAGTTTTGTTTCTCTTAACAATGACTTTTTTATATGACTTACAATGATTTTTATATTCCAGATACTGTGATTGCTTTGCAAATGGTGAATTTTGCAACAACTGCAATTGTACTAATTGTTATAATAACTTGGAACATGAAAATGAAAGGCAAAAAGCAATAAAGGTGATTATTTCTTATTTCACTTAACTGACAAAAGTTTACAATTTCACCTTTTTGTTGAGCTCAAGTATTTTATGAAGAAATTTGCAGAATTTAAATTTAATCTACTGTGATTTAACATCACTTGATATTTGATCTGTTTTGATAGGCATGCCTTGACAGAAATCCAGAAGCTTTTAAGCCCAAGATAGGGAAAGGAAAGGAGGGAGAATCAGATCGACGTCACAGCAAAGGATGTAATTGCAAACGATCAGGATGTCTTAAAAACTACTGTGAATGCTATGAGGTGAGTTGAGGTTGGGAAAAATAATCTAACCATCTTTTGAAAATAACTTTAGAAAGTGCATACAAAAAAATGTACTTGTAAACTGGGAAATTACTTTGCTATTGCAGTTTGAAAATATTGCAGTTTGAAAAGGCAGCCCAAGGGCCCTAATTTGAGGAAGACCTACCTTCTCGCCTCCCAAGCAGGGCTTCAGAGGAACAGTACCTTTGTTTTGTCATTACAGCCTGGGGTCTCATTAGCAGAGTTACCAGCTCGTAACTTCGTGGTCATTGTACCTGAAAGTATGCGAACCACAGCACCAGTTTATTGATTTTCAATAACAATAACATCAAAGTGGACTGGAAACTCTGTAGTAGTGGTTCTCCACTGAGGGGTATTACTACCCAGTTTCTCCCCTACAGACTTTTCGGAAATATATACGGATAATAGCCTGCATTTCAGGGTGCGGTCCTGAGAGTATAGTCTTATCTTGTTCCAAATGCTAGTAGTGCCCTGTTGAAGAACACTGCTCTGTGGAAAATTAAACTATGTTAGAAGGTTTGCCTTGTGAGCATAAAAATAGGTAAGGAGGAATATGTAATTGCTGGATGAGGTTATTGGGTATTGTGAGGTGACTGCATCCATTTTACCATCTAACCATCCCACTCAACTGGCTGTTTTATATTTATGGGTCAGGCAACATCTTTTCTGGAAAATGTATATTGAAACTCTGCTTTGATAGATGCCATGTAAATGATCCACTTGTTTCAGACAAAGTACTATATAGTTTGTTATTTTTATTTTCAAAGCTTAAATAAAGCAATCTAGTCATACCCAAGATTAATCCAAGGTTACTACAATTGGTTTCTTGGTGCGCCCGAAACTCTTTACTGATACTCTTTTGGGTTGAGTCATTCCTACGGCAGTTGGCTCTTCTCATCTGTTATATTTTCATTCGTTCAGATTTCATATGCAGAGGGAAACCTTATTTTAATTTTGGCCGAAGGCCTGGCCTGGTAAAGTAATACCAGCAAGCACTGCGCTCTCCCTTGGCCAGGTGTGCTCTGCTCTAGGAGCGTGTACCTGCAGTCCAGTGCCCCACCCCCATACCAGGTGTGTTGTAGTAAAGATCTTGTGTACTGTATTCTCTCTGTAGTGAATTCTTAATTTACATATTTCAGAGGTCCAATACTCCTCTCAACAAGTACAGTAAAGTAACATTTTGTTAGTCCTAAAGTCAGTAGGAGTGAAAATTGCACATAATCAAGATTATTTTTGAAAGTTTCTTAAACAGTGTCGCAGAGTCCAACAAGCCAGTTTTTCATTCACATTGGGAAAGACTGACTCTTGTTTGCACACCTGATGAAATAGGTGGCTTCTGTTCACAGACCATGTCATACAAAAATTGTCATGAATATGTAAGCATGTAAGCTATAAAACCAATTCCACACACAAAAAAGAGAAAATGGAAACTGTTACAAAGCTGGGTCAGAAGGGCAAAGAAAGCCTTTCTTGCATATGGCATTGAACAATCAATACATGCTAAGCATATGAAATTCAGACATACATGAACTAAATAATTGAACTGGTTGACAGTTCTGTGAACTAATAGAAGTAGAAAAGGCAGTGCACTGGTTGAAATATGTTAGAAGAGAGAAAGCTGCTCTATCTATTATGATAAAATCCTTGACATTCAGGACATAAACAATGTCTAATAACTAATATGTTGTTCTAAAAGACCAAATAATGGAAAAACTTGGAATACAGTGAACTCTGACTAGCAGTGGCCAGTTGGCTCACTGTGAATTAGTTATGATGTTGTCTGACAGTTTGTGTTGTTCATCTTTTGAAATGACTTGGCTTTTTTGGTCCAGTTGGTCTGCATCTGGATAAGACCTTGATGTCCCTTTCACACGCCTTTCAGGGCTTGTTGATGGAATGAGTGACTGTCCACATTATTTAAGTGATTGTGACTTTTCTTATGACCTTTTTCACCCCCTCCCCCCCCCTTTTTTTTTTTTGGCCACAAGAGAAGTTTAATTAGCAATGCTTAAATGGATGACTTGTATTTCTGATTTCTCCCTCCTGAGTTCCTATTAGACATTATTAGTACCTTATAATTCTTAAAATTTAATCCAAATTACCATTATCAGTATGTCTTCTTCCCCCGGAGGTTAGGAATTTTTTCTCTTCACCGTTAGATACTTATTAAGTATTGCTTCAGTTGGATCCCAGACTGGCTCCTAGTAAATAAGCCAGTTAACTCAAAAGGTATATCCATTTTTTTTTTCTTTTGGTAAATGGAATTTATTAGTGTATTGTAAAAAAGGAGCAGGGTAGGTGTGTTCATAATATGATCCTTTTATCTTACTGTAGAGAGGAAGGACAGTAGGCTTGTTTATTTATGTTAATTGATGTGGTTTGCTCAAGAAAAAGTAGCCAACAAGAGATACTAAAATTTACTAGGAGTGTGGGAAATGTAAATTAAAGAACGAGATCTCACTTTATTAAAAAGAGCTATAGTATACACTGTTGGAGGGAATGTAGGAAAGGCTTCCTTTATCCATTGCTAATGAGATGTGTTATAGCCTTTTGAAAAAACAATCTGGCCACATCTATTAAAATTAAAATACATGTACCCTTTGACCAGTGAGCCCAATTCTAGAAACCTAGCTCATAGAAATAAAAGTGTAATATATACAAAAAAAATGTTTTTATGCATTGTTTGTGGAACTCAAGAACTGGAAACAAAATAAATGGCCATCAGTAGAGGAGTGAATGCCCAAATAGAATGTGGCACATCCATACCAGGGATTAATAACCAGTCATTAAACAGGATGAATTCAGCCTATGCCAGATGACTTGGAGGGAGGGATTTCATGAAGTATAGTGTGAGAAAAGGAAGATGCAGAAAAGTGGGTATATGATTATGTAAAACAAACAAAAAAAAGAAAGACTTCTGTATTGGTGAGTTAATATATGTACATAAAGGCTGTGTTTTTCATAAATATATATATAGTTTATATATTTTTACATGAAAGGACACACTGGTTTAATATGGACTGTTGAAGGGTTTGGGGACTCTGGACAGTGGATTTATTTAGGGAGGGGGAGGTATTCATAATAAAAATAGCATCTGTGAAATCCCTTTGATATGATACTGTGTGTGTGTTTGCATAAGTGGGAGGTCACCAACATGTTAACGGTGATGTGACTGAGGTGGCTGGATTCTGGATGACCCTTATTTTTGAATATTGTAATGTATCACTCATTTTTTAATAAAAGAACATTTGTTATTCATATCAGAAGGAAAATCTATAGTGGGGGGAAATTGGCGTGGAAGGCCTCAAACAAACATAGTATAGCCACTTTCAGAGTGGCCAAGAATACTGGACCTATGCACATGCATAGCTGGCCCCTTTGATGTTTGTCAGCAAGAGATGTTTCCATTTTATCTATGTCAGTTGACCAGCTAACTCTGTCACCTATTGACTTGATCGTGGAGTCTACTGTAGTGATGTCTTTTGGTTTTGATTTGGAAGCTTTTCTTTTGTAAATCTTTTAGGCAAAAATAATGTGTTCATCAATATGCAAATGTATTGGCTGTAAGAATTTTGAAGAAAGCCCAGAAAGAAAGACATTGATGCACTTGGCAGATGCAGCCGAAGTAAGGGTACAGCAACAAACAGCAGCAAAGACTAAGTTATCCTCTCAGATTTCGGACTTGCTTACTAGGCCAACACCAGCTTTGAATAGCGGAGGAGGAAAGTAAGTCAATATTTGAATATCTTTTTATAGTATGATATATTCATTTTTGGTGAAGTTTCTTTTTTTGGGCAAAATTGGGCTCATACTTTTGGTTGTTGCACACCTGACTTTTTCATTTTCTATCTTTAATTACTTGTAAAGGAATTTAAAAGTAACAGAAAAATCACTGTCAGGTATATCGTACAGTACTAAACTGCACGGTAGTGTATTAGGTCACTGTGCTTAATTTAATTGGATTTCTCCCTACTAAGATGAGGGAACATTTGAATAATTTGACAAAAATTTGAATAATTTGACAAACCCTGAAGAAAACCAAAATTTTTATACCTCTTACTGGTTGTGTTGTTATTCATATTTTTTCACATTCTTACCTTCTTACCTCCCCGTGCCCTTGGGGCACTTTCCCCACCCTGCTGGAGAGCCTGTCACACACTGTGTTATTGTACCTCCTTATTTCCCTAGACTGCTGAGCTCTGGAGTAGGAAAGCTGGAGCTTTACAGTCAGGCCGACCTGAGTTTAAATCCTATCTGTGCTCTGTTGTAATTTGTGACTTCGCCAAGCACTTCACCTCTCTGGGCCTCCTTACCTCGGTTTTCTTATCCTTCACATCACCCTCTTCACATGGCTCTGAGGAGTAAAGCACAGCTTGGCAGGGCCCAATGCACATAGCATGCTGACTTGAATTTGTATTAGAGTTTGTTAGAGGTTAATCTGAGGAATTATTAAATGGAATGAGCCTTGAAAATGGTATTTCATTTAAAATGCCGTAGTTGAAATAAGATCCAACTTGTAAAACTTATAAAAGTAAGGCTTTTGTACAAAATATTTCAGATACTAGTTCTAAAGAACTCTTTCTGGTAACTGGAGTATAATCAGCAAAAAGTTCTTGACTGAATGAAGTGGAAATGGGCAGACACCTTAATGAGGGGTATCACAAGGGGTCCTTTCTGGTCATCTGCTTTCAGTAAACCTTAGATTATTAAGTCTAATCTCTATGAGGAGATTAAAGATATTGCTACACTAAAATATTTACAATTAATTTTTCAACTTGGGAAGATATCTGTTATTATGAAGTATGAAAGAACACAAAATTATGCACTGTTATCAAAACTAAGTATAAAAAGACTGTATTAAAGAAGTCCTACTAGCGTATTAACAAGCTTTTGCCTTTGAGTGGCAAAAATTTGAATTTTTTTTTCCATTTTCTTTCCTATAGTTTCCAAATACTATATAATGAGTGCTACTATTATACACTATTACTTATTCAATATTATTGTAATGTTAACTTTATTGTAATATTTTAATATTATGTTTTCTAATTTAAAATGCTTTTTATATTTTAAAGATTTCTATACAAATGTATACCAGCCTAAATCCTGTCACCCTATCTTGTCATAGTGGGCCTTAAGTTCAGACTTCATTCATTTTGTTGTTGTTGTTTTTAAATTTATTTATTCATTTTGGGCTGCGTTGGGTCTTTGTTGCTGCGCGTGGGCTTTCTCTAGTTGTGGCGAGTGGGGGCTGCTCTTCGTTGTGGTGCGTGGGCTTCTCATTGCGGTGGCTTCTTTTGTTGCAGAGCACGAGCTCTAGGCACGTGGGCTTCAGTAGTTGCAATGCGCAGGCTCAGTAGTTGTGGCACGTGGGCTCAGTAGTTGTGGCTCGCGGGCTCTAGAGCACAGGCTCAGTAGTTGTGGCACACGGGCTTAGTTGCTCCACGGCATGTGGGATCTTCCTGGACCAGGGCTCGAACCCGTGTCCCCTGCCTTGGCAGGCGGATTCTTAACCGCTGCACCACCAGGGAAGCCCAGGTCTAACTTTTTAAAAGTTCTCTGGGATGTGCGTTTGTTCATCGCACAAACTGTGATGTTCAGTGTGCTTGCTAAATCGTGAAAATGTCGACAGAGATTTCTAGGTGAAAGTCATCCACTCTTGCTGTTATTCAACACCATCATCATCTCTCTCTCTCTCTTTCTTAAAAATCATTTCAGATTGCCATTTACGTTTGTCACTAAGGAAGTAGCTGAAGCCACGTGTAATTGCCTTCTCGCCCAGGCAGAGCAGGCAGACAAGAAGGGGAAATCAAAGGCAGCAGCTGAACGGATGATACTTGAGGAATTCGGGCGATGTTTGATGAGCGTCATCAACTCTGCAGGAAAAGCAAAAAGTGACCCTTGTGCCATGAATTGCTAACTCTTGCACAAAAGACTGATAAACCGAACTGTACAGAAAATTGAAGGTGCAGGGACACTTGATTTTCTGGAAGATAGTTTAACAATTATTGTATTGTTAATTCAGTCTTGTGAGATCTGAAATTATAATATTGAAAGAGGAGAAATTTTAAACGAGGAAATTACATTTTAAATCTTAGTTAAATCTGCTTATGCCCCTTCTAAATTGAATTTTTCTTTATTGTATTATATAGATTTTTAATTTGCTTGGGTTTCTTAAGAACTAGATGTTCTGTTCTTCTGATTCTATTGACAAAGAACATTTATAAACTATTATATAATTTATAATGTATGGCGTTGTGTGACTTTGTTCCAGTAGAAAAAGCCAAAGAAGCACTGGTATTACCCGGTCATTCTTTGGTACTAGATCTAGAATATAAGCAGATAGAATGTCTACTTTTTAAGAAAAATCAACTTTTTAGGGTGGATTCTGGAATATATCCTGTTGTCACTTTGGGAATTGTCAGAAGGGGAAGTACTCCGTAGGCACACTTTTAAAAAGTTATTTTGTTTTTTTAAAAACATATAAAGTGTTAACAGACAGAAAATAATTCTCAAAGGACAGACAATTTGTTTCTGTAATAAGGAGTGACTAAGAAATGCTCTGGGATGTTTCCATTTTCTTTCAAGGAGGCGGTATGTATTTGAAATAATAAAATTGTCAGTGATTAAGGGGTACTATTAAAATGAGTGGTGCATATGAATAGAAGTAAACATGATTATGTAGTGATAAAATAGAACCTTACATAATTACGAGTTAACAAATTTGGCTTGGATGGAGAAATAAAGAATATTGAAGCTCTAGAGATGAATTTAGAGAAGGATTTTTCATCTATACAAACAGTTCTTTTTATAGACTTTTGAACTAAGATGTTTCAAACCAATCTATGACTCTTACTTGATTTACTGAAAGGGGCCTCCTAACAAAGCTTTCAAAATTGTAGTGGGATTTCTTTTTATAAGGGAAGCTTATTATGGTGTTATTTCTAGCCAGTGATTTGGTTAGCTAAAGGTATGAATGTTTTCATATAATTACTAAGATAACCTAAATCATTTTCAGTAATTCAGAATTCAAAAGCTTTATGGATTTAAGAGCCTGTTATAATAGGACTCTGGATTTTATGATGAGAAAAAACCATGTTGGAATTCAGGCATTTTGCTAGGTACCTTAATCCTCAGTAATTAGTAGTATATAATGATTACATTTCCTACAAGGAATCTATAGTTGTATGTATTAAGTGTGTATATATGTTCATATGAACATGCAAGATATAGGCAATAGAAATTAAGTAATCCAAAAAAGATTCCGTTATTCATTAAGCATCTTCCTTTTAAAATTTGGATTTATAAAATTATAGTGCAGTAACTTTAAATGTAGATAGTGCAAACTTTCTTAGCACCTCAATCTAGTATGTTTAATTAAAATTTGTAAAAATGTAAACTAGTGTAAGAGGATAAAATAATATCTAATCGTTATTTTTCAAAAGATTACAGTACCTTTTTTGTCTAAACCTAAACTTTGTTCATTCTGTATATATTCTGTGTTTAATTCTAATTGCACCTTTGTGATGTGTATTTATATACAGTGTGCATAAAATGTTTGCGAAATTTGGATTACAGTTGTAGATTATGTATGACGGCATTGCTTGAGAATGTTTTGCTTGTAAAAATTTGAAGGTGCAATCAAATGCTACTAGTTTTTCTGATTTTCAGGAAGCTATCTAAAGTATTAAGACTTTTCCTTCCTGTGTAGTACTTACTAAACAACTTTTTGTATTTAGGCATTTGCATCAAATTGCTGAACAAGATTAATATCCACATTAATTCAACAATTTTAAAAGACTATTTGGGGAGGGTTGGGTATATAATTTTTTAGCTCTTATTTACATCCCAAAGTAGAAAGATTAAATTTATATTTACTAGAGCTATTCAAAGAATACACTTTTCTATATTGTAAAAACAGGACAGCAAAGTAAATCATACAGAAAATAAACATTTATACTATTCTGTAAAAAAAGGGTTTGCATTTTTTCTTTAATAACACCACTTTTAACCATTTAAGATGCAAGAAACCTTTTAAAATATCGGATATTAAGTAAATTTGACATTACTTCTGAAAGCACACAACTAAAAAATAAATCTATCATTTTGCCCAGTTATCATTAACTATAAATTGCTTTGAAATGAGAATATGTCTTGTCTTTTTTCCACTGTTTCTTTTGAGGGCAGAAACTATTTTCTCTTAATGTTTGATGTTCTTATGATGAGCACCTTTCTTAATTTCCTTTTCTCTCAAGAACTAAAAGCAACCTGTAGGTCTTATCTCTGGACTATCGTGGGAAACAGAAACTTAATGTTACAGGTAAAAAAACAAGCGGAGCAGTGACCTTGGGGGAGAGACTACTGTTTTGGCTTCTCCATTCTTTGATATGGACAACTGACATTTTCTCAGTCTTATGTAAAATGTGAATAAAAATACCTTTAGAAAAGTTTTCTATTTTTATTGTTTTATAACACAAATAGCTAAGAAAATGAATGCTTCTTATGTAAATGCAGCTTCAAACCAGGACCTCCAGCCCTGTGGTATTGCATCCCTTATGTGTTTTATAAAGGAATTCTGGAGCAGCAGCCCAAAGGAGAGGGAAGCCAACCAGCTAGAAAGCCTTGACTATTGTAGTTATTTTTCATTATGTAAATAACTTAGGACTTTTTTTTTCCTTGTTAGGGCTTCTTTAATGCACATTTTTTTCCTTATCTATAGACCAAGTGTGAGCTTTTTATAATCCAAGTGATTTTATAAAATGTTAAGATATAAACGCTTTAATTAAAATTTTGTTTAAAAATTGTTTTATGAAAGCAATTAAGGCATTTTTAGTTTATTCAAAAGCCATAAGGGTATATGCAGGGTAATGTTTAAAGCCACTGACTTTAATGTAACTGTAGTTTAGTATATTAGTAAATGAAATCTGGCAATATGTAAAAAAAAAACCCAAAACATCATGACTAGGTTGGGTTTATCCCAGAAAAAAAAGTTGACCCAACATTCAAAGAAATCCATGTAGTTCACTGTGTCAGCATACAAAACAAAAACTACATGACCATCTCAAAAATTGCAGAAAACCACCTTTTGAATATACCAACTACTACTAGATTATATGCTTCAAAAGGGTGAATACTGTGGTATGTAAAAAGGTGCAGAAAATCATCTGACAAAATTCAACACCCATTTATGATTAAAAAAAAAAAAAAACTCTTCAGCAAATTAAGAATAGAAGGGATCCTCAACCAAAAAAACCTACAGCTAACAGCATATGAATAGTGAAGACTGAATGCTTCCCCCTAAGATTGGGAACAAAACCCTCCTCTAAAACGTTGTGTCTGAGGTCACTGTACAATACTTTTTTTTTTTTTAACAAAAACTATAGATTGGAAATGAATAAATATGACAGTATCTATTTGTGGATGGTGTGATGTGATTGCCTATATAGGAAAGTCAAAGGATCTTAATAAAAAGGTACCAGAACTAATAAGTGAGTTTAGCAACATTAGTATGCAAAAGTGTATTTCTTTGTAGTAGCAATGAACACTTAGAAACTGAAATTCTAAAATTAGCATTTATAGTAGCACCACAAAACATGAAATGTACAAAAATATGTATAAGATCTCTATGTGAAATGTAGAAAAACATTGATTTAAAAAAAATCAAAGACGACCTTCAAAAATATATACATATTATCACATTCATGGATTGGAACATTAAATGTTATTAAGATATCATTTCTCTCCAAATTAATCTATAGATTCAACATAACTCCAGTCAAAATCCCAGGAGGAATTTTTGTAAAAACAAGCTGGTTATAAAATTTATATGGAAAGGTACTAGAATAGCCAAACATTTTTTTAAAAAGAACAAAGTTTGAGGATTTCTACCTGACTTCAAGACTTATATAAGGCTAATCAAGATAATGTGGTATTGATGAAAGATCCATGGATCAAGGGAACAGAACAGAGAGCCTAGAAATAGATTCATATTTATGTGGTCAATTTTTTTTTTTTTTTTTTTGTTTTGTTTTGGCGGTACGCGGGCCTCTCACTGCTGTGGCCTCTCCCGTTGCGTAGCACAGGCTCCGGACGCGCAGGCTCAGCGGCCATGGCTCACGGGCCCAGCCGCTCCGCGGCATGTGGGATCTTCCCGGACCGGGGCACAAACCCGTGTCCTCTGCATCAGCAGGCGGACTCGCAACCACTGCGCCACCAGGGAAGCCCTATGTGGTCAATTTTTGACAAGGGATAAAAGGTAATTCACTGGAAAAGAATAGCCCTTTAACAAATGGTGCTGGGATACCATCAATATGTGAAAATACGAACTTATACCACACACCAAAATCAACTGAAAATAGGTCATAAACTAAATGCAAAACCTAAAACTGAAAAATATCTACAAGAAAACATAGGAAGAAAAATCTGTGACCTTGGTTTAGACAAAGGTTTCTTAGATACGAAACTAAGAAGTATGATCCCTAAAAGAAAAAAAGTCAGTAAATTAGACTTATCCAAATTAATGTCTGTTCTTCAAAACACTGAAAAAGTAAAAGCCACATTATAACCTTTAAGAATTGTGAACCACTATGTTGTACGCCTGAAACTAATACTGTACATCAACTACACCTCAGTAAAAATAAAAAGCCACACACTGGGAGAAGGTATTTGCAGGATTCATTTGATAATGCACTTGTATCCAGAATATATAACTAACATTCAATAAGAAAACAACCGGGGCTTCCCTGGTGGCGCAGTGGTTGAGAATCTGCCTGCTAATGCAGAGGACATGGGTTCGAGCCCTGGTCTGGAAGATCCCACATGCCGCGGAGCAACTAGGCCCGTGAGCCACAACTACTGAGCCTGCGCGTCTGGAGCCTGTGCTCCGCAACAAGAGAGGCCGCGATCGTGAGAGGTCCGCGCACCGCGATGAAGAGTGGCCCCCGCTTGCCACAACTAGAGAAAGCCCTCGCACAGAAACGAAGACCCAACACAGCAAAAATAAATAAATTAATTTAAAAACAACCAACCTTCCTTAAAATATGGGGAAAAGACTTGAACAGACATTTCACCTAAGAAGACTGTGAATGGCACATAAGCCTATGAAAACATGTTCAGCATCATTAGTCATTAGAAAAATGGAAATGAAAGCCACAATGACATATCACTGCACACCCATTAGAATGGCTAATTCAAAACAAAACCCTGACAATACCAAGAGATAGGGAGGAAGTAGAACTAGAACTTTTCATACATAACTGGTTGAAGTACTGCATGGTACATCACTTTGCAAAAAAACAGTTCAGGCAGTGTGTTATAAAGTAAAACATACACTTACTATGTGACCCACTGTATGGGTACAACACATTTTTTATTTCCCCATTCATCAGTTGGACATTTTTTAGCTATTATAATGCTGCTATGAAATTTGTACATTTCTCTTGGGTATATATGCCCATTGGTAGAACTGCTGGGTCACATGGCAGTTCTACATTTAACTAACCTTTTGAAGAACTGCCAGGCTGTTTTCCAAAGTGTGCATTCCCACCAACATTGTATGAGGGTTCCAGTTTATCGACATTCTTGCCAACACTTGTTACCTGTCGTTTTTATTATAGCCATCCTAGTGGGTGTGATGTGACATCTCACTGTGGTTTTGTTTTGCATTTCCCAGATGGCTAATTTTGTTGAGCACATATTCATGTATTACAGGCCATTTGTGTATCTCCTTTGAAGAATAACTATTCATATTTTTTACCCATTTAAAAAATAGGGTTATTTGTCCTTTATTATTGAGTTCTTTGTATACTCTAGATACAAGTCCTTTATCAGATGTATGATTTGCAAAAATTTCCTGTGTGTTGCCTTTCACTTTCTTGATGGCGTCCTTTGAAGCACAAGTTTTAAATTTTGCTGCAGTACAATTTATTTTGTTTTGTTTGTGCTTTTGGTGTCATATCTAAGAAACTATTGCCTGATCCAAGTCTCCAAGATATACTCTATTTTATTCTAAGAGTTTTACAGTTTTACCTCTTACATTTGGGTCTTTGTTCCATTTAGAGTTAACATCTTTGCATGTGCATATCCAGCACTATTTGTTGAAAGTAAGAATAAATTTCTGAATGTTTGTTTTCTCCAAAGGGGGGGAAAAAAAAAGAATAAGGGTGCTGAGTAGAAATTGTAAACTAAATTACCCTAATCAAATATGAACAAATAATTTATTAAAAAAATTTCACTGTCAAGCATATCATATCAAGTAAATCTGACATCAGACTTGGACCACTTCACTAGGGCAAGAGCAATTAACGGTGCTAATGGCAGTGATGGAAAGATTCTTGTCTTCAAGGTTTGTCCAATTTATCCAGCACTTAAATAGTGCAAAACACTATTTTAAGAAATTACAGAATATATAGGACATGAGTGAAATGTAACAGCAAAGAACATAAGACGCTACAGATACGAACCTAATTTTAAGTAAAGATCAAGTACAAAACTTGGATTTATATAAGCAATAAGGTAAAGGTGGTGATCTATAAACAGGCTTCCTTTAAATAAGATTTATCCCAGTGAATCTAAACTCATTCTACTGCAAACAAAACAAAACCCACAATATTTAGACTTCTCAGCAATAGCCCCTTATAAAATGTAGTACAGTACAGCTCTGGTTACATTTCAGAACTGAAGCCTTTGTTTGAGGTAGAACCAGCAGAAATATATCAAAATACACTATTTAAGGGGAATTTCAACTAATAAAACTCAACTTTCACCTACTCATTAATCTTTTACAACTTTAAGTTTTCATATTAACTGTACTTTGTGAACATTCACTCAATGACAATAAGGGTAGATATTTTACATACACAGGTGAAAAATGTGCTTGTTTCTTCTTTTTCCATTAAAATACTCCCATTTGTGAAACAAATGTTTTTCTATTTATCGTTTCAGATCTGGGTACGAGAGAATGGAGAATATTGTTCTTAGTATGTTTCCGTCTTCGGGTTATTTAAACTAAATTTCTGAAAAAACTCTTTATGTTATTAAGACAAATGTTTTCACTCTCATTGACTCAGCTGACCATCTTTTTCCAATTTATTAATCACATGCTATGAAATGCCATTATTCAGCATTGAAAATGTTTATTTTCCTCTTCATTAAGAGAAGTTGAAATAAGGGCTTCTTTTCATTCTCTGATGAGCACTGGGTTCCTCCAACAGGAGTCAAGTAAGTATCCACTCTATTTTATTACTCGAAAGTAGTATTTTGAAGTCCAGAGACAATGGACTGTGAAAATTACATCTCCTATGTATTCCCCAGACAACATTTCCCAGCTTGGTTGCAGCACAAGGAATCATCTCATGGCTCGTGTTTACCTTCTGCCTGATAAAGCATAATTATTTCTGTTTTAGGGTACCCCAGCAAAAAGGATTTTTGTGGTGTTTGATGTTTAATTTAGCCTAATTTTCAAATCATACCTTAATTTTTATGTGTAAGTAAAGATTATGTTCAAGGTTTGATAGGCATTCTATTAACTTTTTTTTTTTTTTTAGTGTTAACGTTCTTAAGAGCTGAAAACCAAAGCTCTTTTAGGGAATGTAGTCTTTATAAAAAGGGTCAATGTTTTGGTGACTCCTCGTCATTATTCTCCCTTGTTTTCGAAGTATGTCCAGTCAAATTAGTCGTATAACAGTAAATTCAAAGACAGCACCTGTTGGCTAGTCTGTTCCTACTGACTGACTTACTGCTTTCTACATTTTGGGTAACTCTGAAATGCTTGCAAGCCCCACCAAAGTCTGAGCAGATTTGATAATATGCATGATAGAAATTCCTAAGTCAGAACCACAAACTTGTCCACTCTGCAGAATGGTCAATTTGTAAAATATAGTAAGTTGAAATTTAAAGTAAATGTTGACCAATTATTTTTAATAAAACTTTTAATATATTTTAGGTCCTTCATTTGAACGGACAGCCATCATTCCTTAGCAAATGCCTGTATTTACTGGTATTAGCAAAACTTGAACATTTGTAATTCTGTAAAGATGACCAGTGTTTCCTTGACAAAGTTTTCGTTTCAGTTCTTTCCGAATGGTGTTTTAAAGGGTACTGGGTTACACCTTTAGCTCTGATCTTTAAGAAACAGGTTATTATGTCCTTTAGTAGCTTTACAAAGTGATTGGTGGCACACACTTCTCCATCAAAGAGATGCTTATCTAAATCTACAAAAAGATACATATGCCCGGAAAGCTCATGTAATATTTTTTGCTGAAGATAAAATTCCCTCTGTTTAGGAAGTAGTAGTTCAGAAACTGCCATCCTTGAATGGGTTCTTACAACTCGCTCACAAGTATCTATGACTCGGCACAAACTTTCTGAAGGGAAATGCAAGCCATTTTCCTTTTTAACACATAACAGTGATCCAATTTTAGAGGATTTGAGATCTGATGCATACAGTGCACTGATGCAGTCCTCACATGTTAAAAGAGCTGATAACTTATTTGCAATATAACCAGCACAACAGGTAAGATTTTGCCTATGATCTGACAGGTCTAGTAATGCCTCACTTAGCGAACAGTCAGACCAGACTTGGCAAATATCCTCTTTGCGAAAAAGAGTCTTTATAACGCTGATACCATACTGACGCTGAACTGTCCAAAGGGCCAAGTCCGTCCTTCGAGCAACTGAAATGTCAAGGATGCTTACTTCACTTAGAAAAACCTCATCTTGTAATCTGTATCTGGTCTCCAAATTATGGTAAGCTTTCTGGAATGCCATGCAGGTAGGGTTAGAACTGGTTACCAATACCTGTCTAAGCATCTTTAGAAATAACTCCAGATGATCTTGACTGAATTTGTAAGTCAGAAGATATGGAAAAGGCATGACTTTTGGGGAAACATAATTTTGGTAGAGCCATTTTAAGCTCTCAGCATTAAGCAAAAATCCCAGGAATCCCAGTTTTCGCTTACCTTTAATTATTTGATTATTGCTAGTGTCAGATAATGTAACAAAAATAGTCTTGGCTTCAATTAACACATGGTTGATTTTATTAAAAGTTTCGGGTAATAGAGGTCCTTTAAGTCCCTTTCCATAATAGTTCCTACTATTAAAAATGTCAAACAGATTGTTAATTAAGCGTAAGAACTGGATGGTACCAATACAGTTTTGAAAAGGAGGAAGGCCTAATGACAGCAAACATTCTAACGCGCTGGCCACACTCTCACTGAAGAGTTGGGCGGCACAATTCATTTTCAGTACGTGGTTCTTCAAATTTGCAAGTTTTCTTGGGATTCTCTCCATATTTGATAATTCCTGTTCCTCTAGCGCTGCCACCTCCACAAGGTGCTGCCAGTGTGCTGTGCCATTAATGAACTGAATGCTCTGAAAATTCTGAAATGCATTTCGTATTAACCTAAGCAAGTGGCAAGAATCAAAGAAGTACGCAATCTGTTGACTAGAAGATGAAGGATGCTGAAATGTACACTTCATGTTGTCTCCATCAAGATGTATCCCCAGTGCTTTTGCCATCTGAACACTGTGAGCTGTAGCATCAGACGTGACAGCTAGAACTGTGATCCCTATGTCACTCAGTTTGCCAATCGTCAGACGAAGCAGCTGAGCTTGCAGGTATCCAGACGCCCTGTTTACGAAAAAATAACCAAGAGGTGTCCTCCAGTGACCAGAAATACCCACTGCCATGAGCAAAATAGTTTCTGAGGCAAGTGGCGTTTCATCAGCATCAAGTTTGCCAAGACCAAAGTCCATAAACCCTAGCAAATGGTGACTGCTGGGGTCCCACTGAAGTTGTTGCTTGAGAGATATACCTTTTATTATCAGTGAACAATATTGATATAGCTGGTCTCCATTCTCTACTTTTCGTTGAAGAAAAGAAAAAACGTTGCTGCTGAAACCTGGACCGGGTTTGCATTTGGACAGCCATCTAGAAAATGTAAAAAATGAAAAACATAAAACACAAATGAAGAAATTAAAAATGGGAAAATGCCTTAAATGGCATTTTCTACTAAAGTAGCCTCAAATCCCTGTTGAAATAAAGCCAAGTATAGTAGCCAAATTCTATCAACATTTCAAGCATATATTCATAGTTATGATAAAATAGTAAGACAATAGAGAAACTCAGAAACACAGAATAGCAATTGAAGATGCAAACATACCACAAAATTTTTAACTTCTTACTCACTTCTTAATAAAAATCAATTACCCAGTTTGTTCTCATTGATGTGTTTGTAATTTAGATCATAAACCAGTCTTACCTGTACATTCACTGAGATGAGAAAACTGTTGAGGGGGAAGGAAGCTGAGAACAGCTAGTACAACTACCCCATTTTATAGATTAGCAAACTGGGAGGAAGAGGGAGAGGTTACGCTGCCTGGCCCATATTGTGTGCTAGTCATGCACAAACGTGAAAACCAGCTTTCCTGAGGCCCTTGTTCAGTGCTTTTTCTCACTGCTCTTCGAATTATGCCCTTTGGGGCAATAGAGTGTCTGCATCTCTTTGCTCCTATCCAAAGTACCTATACTATTATCTTTATCTTAGGAGTTCTTTCATAGTATTTCTTTGACCTTCCCAAACTGCTGCTTATTCTTTTCTATTTCTGTTAGTGTCTGTCACTAACAGACAGAATTCTTTTCACTCAGTTCTAATTTACACTTTGTAATTTGTTATAGATCAGGAAAGGAAGTAGCCAAGTTTAATAATTGTCTAAAATAAGACTAAATGGATTCTGAGGTAGACTGAAGTGTTCATCTTCACTGAAGTTTACTTTTATAACTCAAATGACTTTTTGTTTTTAGGTTGAATTTCTGATTCTGGGGCTATATTCCAGGCTGCCAAGGTTTCTTCCTGGACAGCCATCTCTATTTAATTGAAATTTTAATGTACTTCCAGAAGTATTTCAGGACAGGGCTTTCCCAATATTTTGCTGCAACCAAGAAGTTTCATGAACAGAATTTACCCTTACTATATGCCAGGTACAAATATACGCGTGTATATAAATGTATATACAAAATTTAATGCCACTTATGACCCACTAAATTGATTTCAAGATGTACTAACAGATTTGAAAAACACAGTTACAGAATGCAAAAGACATACTCTGACTACTTAGGAGACAAAAGTATTAATCAGTTGTTTATATTTAAAAACAGGGCAAAATAATAAGACAATGAGAAAACAGAATAGTGGCTCTCCACCAGGGTGCTACAGCCCACTAGTACGTTGAAAAGCATTTTCAAGTGTGTCACCAAATTTTAATCAGTTGTTTAAAATTTATTCTTTTGCAGTAGGATTCTCAAATGAACACTAAAGATGCTAAATGTGTTACATGTGCAGTAAGTATCTAATGAAACTACTTAATGCTTCAAGGTAAAAGTTCTAGTTTAAATAGGTTAAAAAAGCTTATGTTCCGGTGAGCTTGCTGTTTAAATGAAAATTAAATGGTATCTTAATGTCCACAACTACTAGAATGATGTTTCTCAGGCAGAAAAATATGTGGACTTGTTGATTTTTTTTTTAGGTTTTTAAAACTGAGAGTAGAAACACTCAAACCAAGTTTTTAGTGTTGTAGGGAAGTGACTGATTTCTCTCTCAAACCAACTTTTTTCCCCCACTCAAAATGAAAAAAAACTTTTTCTGATTGTATAAAATGACACATCCATTTTTTAAAAAACTGAAAGAATATAGAAAAGTGCAAAAAAGTAAAAAATCACTGTTAATACATGAACTTATTTACAAAACAAAAATAGACTAACAGACATAGAAAACAAACGCATGGTTACCAAAGGGGTGGCACGGGGCGGGGGGTCCCGGAGGGATAAATTAGGAATCTGGGATTAGCAGATACACACCACTATATATAAAATAGAGAAACAACAAGGGCCTATTGTATAGCACAGGGAACTATATTCAATATCTTGTAATAACCGATAATGGAAAAGAATCCCAGAAAGAATATATATATGTATACCTAAATCACCTTCCTGTACACCTGAAACAATATAGCATTGTAAATCAGCTACACTCCAATAAATAAATAAACAGATATTTTTAAAAAATCACTTAATATTTCAGGGACATTCTCCCAGATCTCTTTATGTATACATAACTAGATCTCTTTATGTATACATAACTAGATATAATTTTCAAAAATTATACTGAACCTATTTTTCTTTACTATAGTAATGTTATAGACATACTTTTGCATGTTCTTAACTACTGACCTACAGCAATATTTTAAGTGTACACACAGTAAAACTAAAGCATAAATAATTGAACCAACCTGTATTGAAGGACACTTAGGTTGTTTCTGATTTTTAAACAATACAAAGAGCACCACAATGTGTGTTTGTGGGCACACATACACTTACACGTATCTATGTCATTTATGCAATTCGTAGGAGTAGGATGCAGAGGTAAATTTACTTATGCATGTATTAGAATAAATGAACTCAACTTTTAAAGAAGTTTTGGGCCACAGGTGCACATAATTGAGTCAATTTAAATATAATTCACATTCCCAAATTGTCCTTCCAAAAGTTTATACCAATTATAATTGACATATTCATCAATATATTTTAAATTAAACGTTAGTTTAGTTATGGAATAATTATAGGGAGTCACTTGGGTAGCTTAAAGCTCTGCTTAGGAAAAATATTGTGCTAAAGAGCCATAATGCTGAGCTGGGTGTTCTTCTTTAAGACTATTAGCTCCTCCCACTGTCTTGGTTATTTCTGAAGCTCTCACATCAACTCACCTATACAGGGAGCTAATTTACTAAACTGCAATGAATACCAAAATAGAAAATTAAATTAGAAACAGAAAAAATCTACTAAGATCATACTAAATGTATCACTATTATAATTAGGAAAGCTGAGGATGCTAAGACATTATTTCAAAGGAGTTGTGAAAACAAACTACCTTAAAGACCCAAAGCTCTGGAATTATAAGAAGCAGAGCTGTGGGAAGGTTCTGGGAGAATTCAAAGGGAGAACTGAATTCAAGGGAGAATTCAAGGGAGAACTGAAGAATTCAAGGGAGAATTGAAAAAGGATCCAACTTCAGTACAGAGAAAATTAGAGAGGTGACTGATAGTAGCTAAGAACTGAAGAAATAGTAGTTAGAAATGAGTGAGTGAGGTACCTATCTAACTGAATCAAGGGTTTTTTAAAATGTAAGTCTGGCTTGGTCTATCATCCATACAGTTGTTTCTCCATTATCATGGAGGGAAAAAACAACTATTCATGTTTTCTCCTTTCTCCCAAACTTCTAATGCTTCCTTCCCCAACTCTTAGCTATTAACTTTATGCCACTGAGAAAATAGAAGCAATGTGATAAAAACTCATTTTCTTACCACCAAATCTGTTAACCTGTTGCATCTGTATCTCTCTTTCCTGTTTTGACGCATGATTTGTCCCTACTCCTAATTAAGGCCAGACCTCCCTCCACAGCAGTGTTGGATGTTGCCCTCCTGCAGTTATCCTTTCTGTTGTGCATCACTGATTTTCTTATCTGCACTAGATCACTCCCATGAGCAGGCAAACAAGGTGCAGCATCTGCTATCTCATCAAATATCCTCCCCTCCATTTATGCTCCTTCCACTTACGGACACATTTCTCTTCTTCTTTCATAGCAAAACTCCTTGAGAGAGTCCATAATCACTGTCTTTGCTTCTTTGCCTTCCAGTATCTCTTGATTCCACTTCAGCCAGGCTTATCTCTCCATCACTGCACTGCAACTGCTTTTATCAAGGTCATCACTGACATCTCCATCTTGCAAAATCCAATGGTCAATTGACTGTCCTCATCTTACTTGATCTCCAGCAGCATTTGACACAGTGCAATACTATCTCCTTGAAATACTTGCTACACTTGGCTTCTAGGCCATCACAATCTCCTGGTTTTCCTCCTGTCTCACTGGCTGCTCCTGATCAATAAATGTTTATTGAATAAATGAATATTCAACATGATTAGAGATCTAATACTTAAGCACAGATGTGCTGAAAATAGATATAAACAGGGGAAATGAAGGGAAATGTTATCAAATAAAAAATTTTTGACCATTCATATTTCTCAGTATAAAATCTAGGTATTTCTAATAAGTTGGAATAATAGATGGCCATTAAAACAAAATTTGGGTGATGGATAGTTTTTTTTTTTTAAGTCTAGGAGAATATATACCAAACTGCTAACAGTGGTTATTTTGTGGGATTAGGGGAATGGAAGTATTATAAATATTTTTCACTTTCTGGTATTTATATACTTACATATTGTTTCAATGTTTTATACTAAGCATGTATTACTATCACATTAAACAAGGTAACTTAGTTTCAGACAAAGCATCCAAAGAAATAAGCAACCCTCTGAGTACTAAAATTGTAAATCGAAATAATGACACAGCAAAGGTTACAAAGTGAAAATGATATGAAGAGAAAAAAGCTCAGTGTGAGCTGGAATTACCAGAGAAGACTTAATTCAGGAGTTGATGCAGAACTATAGAAATGAAAAAAACCATGGGGGGCGGGGGGGGGTGTGGAGATGAGAAGTCGTATGGAATGTCTCACATAAACCATAGTGTAAAATCAGTAACTAATGCTTTAAAACCAGTGCAAAGGAGAGGACTTGACTAAAAAACGTGTGGAAGCGATAGCAACATAGTGTCTATAAAAATGTCTACTGCTTACCAGAAAGTAGACATTTATAAATAAGTGTAATATCTGGCCTAAATGGTAAAATCACATATGGAAGAGAGTGAATCAGCCTATACACAAATGTTCATCTCAATATACAATATAGCAGTTACAACCAAAAAATAGAAACAATATAAATGTCCAATAGTTGGAGAATGCCAAAGTTAAGTAGGGTACGACTACCTGATATTCTGAAGCTATTCAAGATCATAACTATGTAAAAAACTAGTAAATCTAAGCACAGAAAAAAGACTGGAAGAAAATTCCCTATATTAATAGTAATTGTTTAAATATAACCTAGAGGAACAATTAATGAATTTTCCTCCTTTTTCTCTCATTTCTAAATTTGTTAGTAGTAGTATTATGTTAATAGTATGTGTGGAGGAAAATTCTCATTCATGTTTTTTTTTTAAAGGGGATGTGATGTACATCATGGTGACTATAGTTGATAATACTGTACCGATATCTGAAAGTTGCTAAGAGAGTAGATCTTAAAAGTTCTCATCACAGACACAAAAAATTTGTAACTATGTGTATGATGGATATTAACTAGACTTATCTTGGTGGTCATTTTGCAATATATACAAATATCAAACACATAATTACATTGTATACCTGAAACTAACATAATGTTATGTGTCAATTACATCTCAATTTAAAAGAAGAGAAGTTTCCCCCCACGTGGGAAAAAAAAAAAAACCCTCATAATAATCAAGGTCCTTCCTCCCACCAAGCTTCAGTTTCCCCCTTCTTTAAAATGAGGGGGTTGGACTACATGATCTCTAGGAGTTTCTCCAGCTCAGAGCCCCTATGAGTCTGTTTTAAAGTTGAAGCAATAAGAAACCAAGAAGCACCTTCCAGGAGAGAAGGCTCCTGCCGTTCCTGGGCGGCCTCTGCCCCAATAGCAGTGGATTAAATGAAGTGCTGCCCTTTAGGCAGCGATTTGAGGTCCACTGTAATTCTTCCTTTCATCTGTTCAAAATCCTAAACAACCATCCAGGCATTCTTTCATTCCACAAATATTTATCAAGAGACCATTGTGTTCCAGGCACCCCTCCAGGGCAGGAGGTGTAACAAAGAACCAGACACAGACCTCATACTTGGGCAGCTCAGTCTAGTGGGGAAGACAGTGTTAAGTACTAAGATTCAGTTCCACATTGTGTGTGCAAGAGGATACCTAGTCCAGAATCGGAAGAATGGCAGGCCAGGCTTCAGAAAGGATGTGATATCTAATCTGAGCCTGAAGGGTGAGGACCAGTCTCCAGGACTAACAGGGAGAACGGGCATTACAGGCAGATGGACTAGTAAGTCTCGAAGGTAAGGAAGCAGCAAGAAATGCCTTACAATAGGAACATGGAATCTAAGAGGGCAGGGAGAGAGGCAGGAGATGAGCCGCACAGTCCAGCAGGAGCCACATCACATCACAGAAGCTCAGTGAGACACAGGAAGAAGTCTACGGGTAATGGGAGGCTTAGGCAGCAGGAAAGTGACTGGTATGGGTTGACTTGTGTCCCTCAAAAAAGATATATCATAGTCCTAATCTCCAGTACCTCAGAGTGTGATCTTATTTGGAGATAGGGTCTTTACAGAGGTAATCAAGTTAAAATGAGGTCATTAGGGCACACCCTAATCCAACACGACTTGTGTCCTCATAAAAAGAGGAAATCTGGACACAGAAACACACATGGATAATGGAAGACGATGTGAAGAAACACAGGGGGAAGATCACCATCTACAAGCCAAGGAGAAAGGCCTGGAACAGACCCTTACTTCACACCCCTCAGAAGGAACTAACCCTGCCAGCACCTTGATTTTGGACTTCTAACTTCCAGAACTGTGAGGCAATAATACATTTCTGTCATTTAAGTCAAATAAGTAAATAAATAAAAATAAAAGAATCTGTAAAACCCGTGATGAAAAAAACAGTAAATACTGAGTATTAAATTTATAAGGCATTACTATAAAGTCACTGTTATTTGCTTCCCACTAAGAGAATATAAATATAGCTATGTATTTTGACCACAAATTCTAAAAAATTATTTTTTATAATCTGGTCTCTGGACAGCCTGCATTGGCACCAACTACAGTGCTTACGAAAAATTCAGATTTTTGATCTTTGCCTCAAACCAGTGGTATCAATCTAGATACCAATCAATTGTTCTCGATTTTCTAGATTAGTCACATATTAAAACTACTGAAGGGCCTGAGAAATTCCTATATTTCAAGATTTAGATTTTACCACCCAGAGTGTCTCTACCATCTGAAAGATGCAAAAAAATTTGTCAGCCTATATGTCTTCATTCTGTGGGTGAAATATCAACTGTGATAATATGTAAATACCACCTAGAAGTTTTTAAAAAGAGAAAGTGGACAAAAGGAGAGTATGAATACTAATAGCATTAATGTATAAACTGCAGTGAAAGAACAAAATGTTTATTTTATTTAATATCTAAAAAGTAATTCACTTACGTTCTGAGGATAGAAGAATGAGGCAGTTTAAGAATCTTTCTTACATAATCATAGACTTTGCTACTGCACAAGTAGAGTGTACACGCAAATTGCTTCATTTCTGTGGAGTACTCAGCTGTTTCTCTCCAGTTATACAACTCCCACTTAAAATCTGTTAAAATAAATTTATTCTTTGTGATGAAAAATGTGTACAGTAACATTTTCAGGCACAGACCATAGCATTTGGATATAAAATATGATAGGCACCAAAATTCAAATAGTTACATTTTAACTGAGTTTGTTCAGAGGTTACTATCCAATCTTAGAGACTGTTAACCATTTTATCCTGTTCATCTTGGATCATTTCACTAGAAAGAGGGACGAAAAATGTGTCAACTTGAGTCGTTATGTTTTACTATTCACTGGCAGACTGAGTGGAGATTTTTAGAGGAACAGGGAAGAAAATGAAATAAATGGATAATGGGTATCATTTATCTGAGAGTGAAAAATAGACACAAGAAATATTTTGGGGGATAGGGAACTATTCAGAATGAACATCTTCCCTACCATTGAGAGAAAAAAAAATCCTCTGTTCCTGGTGCAGACCCCTATTTATAACCTATATTCCCCTCTTGGAAAAACACAAAATACTCTCTTCCATTGGAGACACCTACTCTTGTCTAGAAAAGGACATGCTTCTTTTACCAGAATGCAAATCCAAAATCTCTGCTGCTTTCATCAAAGAATAAGTTGGCAATTCTTACTTTGCCCCTCTTCAAATATCCTGGTTCACAAAGACTAGGTAGTCTTTCAATGAACATATATATATACTCTATAGGGTATTTTAGAAAAAAATTTGGAGACTTAACACAATTTTCAAACTCAAAGGGATTTTGCAAATTATCTAGTTCAGCTCACTACAAAAAAAAGACTTTAGTGATAAATTATCTAGCAGTTAAAACTGTTCACAAAGAATTTGCAGTGACAAGTGTGTGATTATAAAAAGTGAAAAGTAGGGACTTCCCTGGTGGTCCAGTGGTTAAGAATCCATCCTTCAATGCAGGGGATGCCAGTTTGATCCCTGGTTGGGGAACTAAGATCCCACATGCCACAGGGCAACTAAGCCCACGCACCACAATTAGAGAGCCCACATGCCACAACTAGAGAAGGCTGAGTGCTGCAACGAAGAGCCCATATGCTGCAACTAAGACCCGAAGCAGCCCCAAAATAAATAAATAAATAAATAATTAATTAATTAAATTTTTTTTAAAAAGTGGAAAGTACAATATATGGTATAAACCATATGATCTCATTTCTGGGTAGTAGGATTATGTGTTATTTTTATTATTTATACATTTCTTTGCTTCTCCTGTAATAAACATATTACTTTTAAAATTGTAAAATCATAAAAGGATTTTGGTGATTATTTTTCATTCTTCTTGCTTATGCTAGAGACTTTTCACTTCTCAGCTAAAAGCATATTTCCATTGGCAATACAAAATAAATATGTAATGATATTTCAGAAAAATTAAGAGCTACACTGTAAGTATTACAGGTCATTAGGGAATATACCGGAAAATTGTGCTCGTAGCAGACACTCTGTTTCCTCTGAAAGTAGCTTCTCTTCTACAAGTGCATCAATTAATCGTAAGCCCTTTCTCTTCTTGATCATCCTGTAGTTTTTTGCAGAAGCAAGTCTTTTTTTGGACACTTGTAGCATCTGTTGCACCTCAGCCAGTTTCTCTGCTCCGGTTGTGAGAGGTCTCTTTAGACTGTAGTTATGGTCCTCAGTAGCAACCTCTTGAGAATTATCAGGAAGTGGCTGTTTTAGGATTTTCTGTCTTGCTTTACCTTTAAGGTGTACACCTTGGAGAACCTATGACACAAATATAAAGTGAAGTTTATTTTAGAAATTATCACACAATGATTATCTATAAAAATTCCATTGAATACAAAGCACTCACCTGGTTGCTGTGGAGAGTTAGTTATGAAAGAAAAGGTCATAATCTCTGACTTTTTAAAATATATGATCTCTAGGATAATGTAAACAAGTTTTGGGTTTTTTTGTTTTTGTTTTTTTTGGCTTCTATACAGAAATAGTAACATGATGCTGAAAGTTTCTGAAATGATTAAAGTAACTAGAGAAAGGTGGTGGTAATTTGGGAAGGTTTCACAGGAGTTTTGAGCTGTTCTTTGAAGGAGTAATAATATGGTTTAGTGAAGGGGACAGGGAAGTTATTTGCACAAACAGGAAGGCACAGGACAGAGCATGGGCTTTGGAGTTAAGACTCCTGGCTCCCCTCACTTGCTAGCTGTGACTTAACATATAATCCTTTAGCTTCTCACTTATAAAATGTGGATAATAATACAGAGTTGTTTTAAGGATACAATAAGATCCTTTATGTAAATCGCCTAGTGCAATGCCTGGACCACTGTAGGTCCCAATAAATTGTAACTATTACTGATTTTAAACGAAAGCATACAAGCAAGTCAATTTATCATATATACAATGGGTAAGTACATGTGGTTCAAAAAGAGAATTCAGGGCAGTTAGAGATACACAAATCAATTAATAGAAAGCTCTTCAAACTTATGAGTTTGGATTTGACACCAACCATATTCTTCTGAAAGAGGGAATAATATAAAACAATACCGAAAGAAGGAGACTCCAATGAATAAGAGGAAGGTGAGGGTAGAGTAAGGATAGAACAGTTGGATGACTACTTGCAGACTGCAGACAGTGATTGAATCATATATGAGCACGTGGCTAAGGGGTAAAAGGATAAAATAAAAATAATCAAAAGAAACGTAAGGGGCTTCCCTGGTGGTGCAGTGGTTGAGAGTCCGCCTGCCGATGCAGGGGACACGGGTTCGTGCCCCGGTCTGGGAAGATCCCACATGCCGCGGAGCAGCTGGGCCCGTGAGCCATGGCTGCTGAGCCTGCGCGCCCGGAGCCTGTGCCCCGCAATGGGCGAGTCCACAACAGTGAGAGGCCCGCGTACCGCAAAAAAAAAAAAAAAAAAAAAAAAAAAAAAGAAACGTAAGAATGTAACACCAATACTGGTGACTGGGATAAAATAAAAGCAATCAAAAGAAACATAAGACTGTAACACCAATACTGATGACTGACTCATAGAAAGTCTTCTATTTTCCGTATACCTCTTTCTACATCAATGCTAACAGTTAGGTATGTTTTTGGTCAAGATCAGTAACATTTTTGGGGAGAGCCAAAAAAAAGGAGGGGGTAGATAATTTCAAAGTATTGTGAAAACTGTCTCATACTGAAACAAAAGCCTGCATTCTGGGCCTCCCTGGTGGCGCAGTGGTTGAGAGTCCGCCTGCCGATGCAGGGGATACGGGTTCGTGCCCCGATCTGGGAGGATCCCATATGCCGCGGAGCGGCTGGGCCCGTGAGCCATGGCCGCTGGGCCTGCGCATCCGGAGCCTGTGCTCCGCAACGGGAGAGGCCACAACAGTGAGAGGCCCGCATACCGCAAAAAGAAAAAAAAAAAAAAAAAAGAAGCCTGCATTCTAAAGCTGTTTATATCTACTAGTTGATTTTTGTGATCAGTTTAGTAACCTTTATGTATATCTAGACATATGGTTTGCATTTATACATTTTATTTATTTATTTTTTTGGCTGCACCACATGGCATGCAGAATCTTAGTTCCCCGACCAGGGATGGAACCCGCGCCCACTGCATTGGAAGCGCAGAGTCTTAACAACTGGACTGACAGGGAAGTCCCATATACACTTTATTTTTATTTTTTAAAAACCTCCAAAGCACAATTACTAATATTACATATATATTTTTTAAAAACCCAAAAACTAATTTTCTAGGCATTTAAAGTGTATTATAGGATTTATTTTAAGACCTGGGTTTTTGGTTTTGTGTTTATGTCTGTAAAATCTAGCTATAATGTGAGCTGTCTTGATTTTTAAAGGCTCTGTAAAATTTAATTTTGTTTACACCTAGATTTAAATACCTTGTATAGAGAAACAGAAGGCACAGCTCCTTTTTTCAGCTTTCTTCTTATGCCATATGACTCAAAGTCACTTTCTTGAAAGTGTTTGGAACATAGCATAGCACCTGGTCCTGGAATCCAAATCTTTTTGCTTCTGGGGTCCATACGATTAACAGCCCTGATCCATTTTGAGCGCTGAATGGTATCAGTTGGAAATCTACAGCAATCATATTAAAATTCCATTAACATGAAAATATAGTAATACTACAGTAGTATTTATTATATAAACCGATTTATTATTTAACTGCTTTACATAAAGTCCAGTTAATTAAAGTTTAATTCACTTGATCTGATTTCATTTTTCAAAGTTCTTTGACTTTTTAAATCCAAAAGCTTAGGCTTCCCTGGTGGCACAGTGGTTAAGAATCTGCCTGCCAATGCGGGATACACAGTTTCAAGCCCTGGTCCAGGAAGATCCCACATGCCGTGGAGCAACTAAGCCCGCGAGCCACAACTACTGAGCCCGCGCACGCCTAGAGGCCGTGCTCCGCAACGAGAAGCCCAAGCACTGCAACGAAAAGTAGACCCGCTCGCCGCAACTAGAGAAAGCTTGCGTGCTTTTTTAAATTTACTGAAATAAAATAAGTTTAAATCCAAAAGCTCAATATCTAAGTGATCTCATCTGTTTCAATTTGTATGTAGACAATTCTCCTATTAAACACCCTGCACATTCTATCTTCACAGCCTACACTTAACAGAATCTGCTCAAATTTAATGTCTTTCCTTTCCTGTGTCAATTTTTTAAAATTAATTATTTATTTTTGGCTGCATGGGGTCTTTGTTTCTGCGCGTGGGCTTTCTCTAGTTGTGGTGAGCAGGGGTCTTTGTTTCTGCGTGCGGGCTTTCTCTAGTTGCAGTGAGCGGGGGTCTTTGTTTCTGTGCGTGGGCTTTCTCCAGTTGCGGTGAGTGGGGGCTACTCTTTGTGGCAGGGTGTGGACTTTTCATTGCAGTGGCTTCTCTTGTTGTGGAGCACAGGCTCTAGGTGCGCGGGCTTCAGTAGTTATGGCACGTGGGCTCAGTACTTGTGGCTCGTGGGCTCTAGAGCGCAGGCTCAGAAGTTGTGGTGCACGGGCTTAGTTGTTCCGTGGCATGTGGGATTTTCCCGGCCCAGGGCTCAAACCCATGTCCCCTGCACTGGCAGGTGGATTCTTAACCACTGCGCCACCAGGGAAGCCCTGTGTCAATTTTAAACGATGTCCACAAATTCTTCAGTACTCCTCCTTTCAAGGAGTACTGAATTCCCCTCCCATTGAGGGTGGGCTGGGGTTAGTAATTTGCTTCTAAGGAATATAAAAAAGCAGACGTGATAGTGGGCATTAAACAAGATCATAAAAAGCACTGAGGATCTGTCCTTGCTCTCTCTGTTGAATGGTTTTTCTCTGGGGGAAGTTACCTGCCATGTCATAAGAAGCCCTATGGAGAGTCCACTTGGCAAGAAACTTGAGTTCTCCAGCCAAAGGCCATGTGAGGGAGCCTTTCTGAAAGTAGATCCTTCAGCCTCCGTCAAGGCTTCAAATGACTGCAGTCTTGGCTAACATTTTGACTGCAATCTTATGAGATACTCCATAACACCCACCTTTATCCACTCCTCAGTTCCTGACCCTCAGAAATTATGTAAGAAAATAGATGCTTCCACTGAATTTTGAGGAAATTTGTTACTAAGCAGTAGGAAACAAGTACATTTCCTATACTCAATTTTCCTATTTTGTTTCGAAAGGATCACTTTTCCTAGCCTTGAACATAAAAATTATCTTCTATTTCTCTACTTGTCAATCCCAGCCAAATGATTATATTCAGCAATGGGTGAGGGAAAAAATGTGAAAGTAATATAATGAAAATCACAGAACTACTTTTTCTGTCCCCTCTTCTCCTTCCTTTTTTTGGGCCACGCTGCGTGGCTTGTGGGATGTTAGTTCCCCAACCGGGGACTGAACCCGGGCCCTCAGCAGTGAAAGCACAGAGTCCTAACCACTGGACCACCAGGAATTCCCTGCACCCTCTTCTTTGACTTATTTTGGAGATAGATCTATAGGTAGCCTATGACTTTTATATATTTTAACTCAGGCTTTGAAACACATAGTTGTTAGAACTGAAACTGGTAAAAATTTTAATTTCCTTAGCTACTTGTTAGGGAAATGATGACAGTATGATAAAACTTAATTCTGAGATACTCTCTCAGTCACCTTGAGAAAGAACACTGAATTGGTAAACCTCTAAGTCTCAATTCCCTTTTACTAGCCATGTAGTATTAGATACATCTCTCAATCTGTCAGCCTCCTCCAGGGCTATAGTAAGAGTACCTGAGGATACAGATGCGTTCAAAAGCACTTTGTAAATGGTAAAGTACTATCCAAGGTTTGTTCTTTCTTAGGAACAACTAATTCCACTTTTGGGACTTTTTATTTTATTGTTCCAGGAAGATGATGCTACTTGATCAAGAGAGAATGTACAGGGAATTATTTTTCCAATAAAGATGAGGCACACCTTTCTCTTTTCACTGGGCTCTTTCCTTAACTGATGGCACGTGTTTGTGAGGCCACATTTCTAGATTGGGTGTAGTCTCTAACCATGCAAGGGACCATCAAAAGTTGGCTAGTCCGGGCTTCCCTGGTGGCGCAGTGGTTGAGAGTCCACCTGCCGATGCAGGGGACACGGGTTCGTGCCCCGGTCCGGGAGGATCCCACGTGCCGCGGAGCGGCTGGGCCCGTGAGCCATGGCCGCTGAGCCTGCACGTCTGGAGCCTGTGCTCCGCAACGGGAGAGGCCACAACAGTGAGAGGCCCGCGTACCGCAAAAAAAAAACATAAAAAAAAAAGTTGGCTAGTCCACCAAGTTCCATTACCAGCCTGATTCTCTGATGCAAAGCTTCCCAACTGGCATGCCTGCTGAGTACAGTTATCAATCCCCTTAGCCCATGGGGTGGGCCTGGGCCACCTGGAGCCCTTGAAGTAGTTACATCAAGCTAGTTCCAAACTGCTTTGCAGGTGTGCCCCAAAGTATTAAACAAATATTTCCAATCTGCAAAAAGACATGAAAAGGGTTGGTAAATACTGCAGTCTAACCAGCATGACTGACTAATTTGAGTTATGGACAAAATTAAATTGGTATTAACAATTGATACCACTTTTAAAGCATTTACCTTGTGCTGTATATATATTTTAAAGACTTAGTTTGGGTCTTAAGAAACTCTGCAAGACAGGTTTTTATCCTTTTACTGAAGATGAAACCAAGACTGGAGCAGCCAAGTTTAGCCACCAGTAAATAGTCAATTAAAATTGGAATTCATGTTTCCCTAGTCTAAAGCCACCTCTGGCAGAAGAAAAATCCCAAACCCATCACCGTCTCATACACACAGTAATGAAATGGCTTACACTGTAATACAGAATCCATTTTCTTCCTCCTGTCGACTATGTCTTTTTTATACTATTAGCAGAGATCTACTTCTTGTTTCCTGCACATTATTTTCCAGAAAAGTGGCTAACAAAACCAATTCTACCGTGGTTACATCTAGGGAGGGAGAGAAATGATTGAGGGGCAAGGCTTCAACTATACCTATAACTTAAGTCTCTTCTAAACAGAACAAAAGCAAACATGTTAACATCTGCTTATTCCTAGTGATGGGTAATAGGTGTCTGTTACGTATAAATAAAAGTTTAAAAATACAATTCATTACAACAATTAAGGCAAAAACTCTTCCAGATGGTCATGCATAAATTCCTTGGTTATGAAATAAATTGAATTTCTTAATCTTACTTTACACCTACAAAAAGGGAATGAATCAAAGGGTCACTTTAAATTTTAACTTGCCAGTCCCACTATGTACTTAGCCATTTATGTGTTTGACAGAGCACCAATATTCTCATAGCAACAGTTTCCACACCTGTGAGTCATTTTGATTCAGGCTTTTCAACGACAGCGCCTTGCTTATGTCCTTACAACCTCTTTCACGACTCTGGTGATGGTGCTGGGGATGCTGGGAAAGGCTTCAGAGGACATAATATCTGAGCTAGAGCTGAAGGGTCAATAGGAGTTTGCCATGCAGAATGGCCACTCCAAGCAGATGCAAAAGACACAGAGATATAAAATGATTACTTGGAACCTTCTGGCTGATAAAGCTTGGAAAAGTAAATTAATTTGGAGGCTTGAAAGGAGAGTGCAGAGGTAGCTGGGAGTAGTTATAGATGGGAGGTAGCCAGAGGTCAGATCACAAAAAGGTCTTGTATGCCTTATTATAAGCTTTGGATCCATCCTTCAGGTCAATGGCCACCACAGAAGTCTACACTCATCTATTGAGAGTTGAAGAAATTATTAGAATTCATTTTTATAACTCTTTGCCCCATCTTCTAATTTTTGTGTTTCATAATAAATATTAGTATATCACTTCATATATAAACTTATAAATTATTATAAATCACTATCCATGTATCAGAGGCACGTATTCAGGTTTTTTGTTTGTTTTTGTTTTATTTTGTTTTTTATGGAAAGAGCTCCAGGATCACATAGCTTGAAGATGGAGGCTTCAGGCAACAGCAAGTTGACTAATTCTCTCCTTCCAGATTACCATTTTGCTGAGCCCTTACTTCAGATCAATATTACTTTGTCACCAGCACTAACACCACAGTATTCTAATTCCTTTTCCTGTCTCTATTCTTTCCTGCCTTCCTTACAACTTCCTAGGTGTCAGGAAGACAAACGATTCCGTGTGTTTAATTCCGCACATATGTATTATAAAATAATAGAAATATATTTCAGATTGGAAGAGAGGTGTATGAGGAAAGGATTCACAGAGGAGCTTGGACTCTACCTTGTAGGCACTGAAGAGCCCAAGGGATTAAAATTCTTACTTCAGGGAACCAGCATTATAAAATTTGCATTTTTAGGAAAATAATTTCCAGAAATCTAGAAAATGGAATGAATGGGGAAGAAATCAGGCTGGAAGAATCAGAGCAGACTACTGTAATAAATGCATCACTTTTTTTTTTTTTAAATTAAGCAGGTCTTACTGTGGTTCTCAACATATAAAACAAATAAAAGCAATAAGCCAGTTCTTCCCTATTTAAAGAAACTGGGGAAAAGGCACAGGAAAAACAGGGAACAAAAAGTTGAGAAAGAAATTAAAGAAAAGGGAGAGAACGAGGGAGAGAGTGTCAGTACAGCTATGGGAGATGAAAGTTTCAAGGACTGGTCGATACGACCGAAAGTTAAAAGAGGTCAAGAGAAAGATTTACAAGTGCTTATTTAGATTTGGTAACGTTACCAATGACCCTCAGTTAGTGCTGTTTCATTATAGTGGTGACAGACGTCTGGCTACAGTAGGGTGAACAGGCAACAGGACTTAGGGAAATAGGTGTATGCTTCTGTTTTGAGGAACTTGGTTATAAATGGAAGGGGAGGGTAGTGTAGAGGTGCACAAAGGTTCAAGAGTCTGTGTGTCTGTGTTTAAAAGTGGAAGTAATGTGAACATGTTCAGTGTTTTTAGGCAAGTAATCAGTAGAGCAATTTACAATAAAAAGAGGACAGGAACTAATTGATGGAAACAAATCCCAGAGAAGAAAGGATACAATTATAACAGCTTAGGTGGAGGAAGCAGCCCTACTTAAACTAAGCAATACTACAAAAGGCCTACCATATATAGTTGAAACTCCTTAACTTGACATGTTAAATTTTTTTAGATAATTTGTCTCCAAGCTACTTTTCCCACTCTTCTACATTACATCTTCACTTTCCATTCCTTTATATTTTTTCCATGTTATTCCTATTTAAATGCTATCTTCCTTCCGCCCCACTCTCCAACCTAGGTAAGGTTCAAGGTCCAACTCAAATACCACTTGTCCCACACAGCTCTTTTTGATTTTTTCATAAAAGTCCTTTGTCAGGGGTTTGACTCTCTACCCCTCATATTGCCTTAATAGGCTACCACTTTAAAAAAAAACACTGTACATTTCTTTTTGTCTGTGAGTATCTATTCTACGCACTTTTCCACTTCTCATTGATCTCAATGACCTTTACTAGACTGGACCACAGATGTGGGTTCAAATTAGATAGGTCTGAAAATAAGCCCCACTCTTGTGCCAAATATAATTTCCTTGCATAACCAGTTACAGCCAGAGTCGGACCAGGCTTGCAGAGCTGGGCTAATGATACTGAACAACTGGTAATGACAGTACTGGTGAAAATCTGAAACTGAGCAGGTCCCTTCAGGGCCCTCCTGGGTACAAAAGCCCTCTGTGTCTCCCATTTCGTGTCAAAAAAACAAACAAACAAAAACCAAAAAACTTCAGTCTCCTAGGCCTTCCCTGAGTTCCAAAGAGCGGACCCAAGCAATGACTAATTAGGGAAGTTAGGGAAGTTAGGGAAGTTAGGGAATGGGTAGGGGGTAGGGGGGAAGCAGTTAAGCCAGATAGCCTGAACAACAGTTCAGTGATAAATAGAGTCCTAGTTCCTCCTCAAGGGATATACAAAATAATCTGATGGCATATCTTTGGGTAGTTCTGCAAAAACTAACCCCCCACCCTGGTGGACGATGGTGACTACTTGCTGACCACAAGTACTTAGACCTCAGACTGGCTGGAACCATAAGGTCGATGATTCACATTCTCTAAACACCAGACTGTTCCTCACCCCCCATTCAATCAGAATAATGTCATGCACCCTGCAGCCCTCACCCCAAATCCCTGCAGCCCTCACCCCAAATGTTGCTTTTAAAAGTCCTAAAAGCCATCAGGGAGTTCAGGACTTTTCAGCACCGGCTGCCCATTCTCCTTGCTTGGCACCCTGCAATCAACACTGGACTTTCCTTCACTGCAACCTGGAGTCAGTAAAGTGGCTTTCCTGCGCGGTGGGAAAGGGGACTCCAGTTCAGTTCCATAACAAACTGATCTGTACTCATGCTCCTGAGCAAGCCACACACTCTAATGAAAGCGCACGCCTTCAACAGTTCTTCTAAACTGCCTCCCCTTCCGGTCTCCCGAAAGGAAGCAAGACTCCTTTCGAGTAACCCCTGCTAAAAGCTAACAGAGAAAGCAAGCACTTCGGAAGCAAACACTGAGCAGGAAGACGAGGAAGAGCATTAGCCCTCAAAGTTGCCCAATTCCCTCCCCCGCCCCCACGCTACGCACGTCACGCCACGCCACGCCGATGGCATGGCGCCCCACCCGCCCCGCCCCACCCTGCCCTGCCTCCCGCCTGGCCATGCTGGGAATTAGCGCGGAGGTTGTTCTCACGCACTGGTGGAAGGAGAGGCCGCGCTCCCGGCTCAGCACGGTATCCCGGGTGCTGCAGCCCACTGCCGAGCAACTTCGGGTCATCTTCTTGCTACGTGGGGCTCCACCGTCGGTGTTCCCGCGACAGCATGAATCCCGATAAAGTTAGCTCCGCCCGCAGACACTGCGGCTATGACCTTTATTTGTCTAGAAAAGCGGGCTCTTAAGGCGCAGGGATCCCACCCTTTCTCTCCGCAGTCCCCGTGGCCAATCACAGACCACGTCGTGTCGCAGCAACCAATCGGAAAGGCCAGGGGCATTAAGACGCGCATTGGGCCGCCCCTCCCCGCTTATTGGAGGGTGGTTAGTGGATTTAGCTGGCGTGGGCTCCTTTTCGTCCATGCTCTCTGGTTAAATCCAGTGCCATCGCGCTTCTTGTGAGTCCCAGCGAGAGAATGCGAAGGGAAGAGGCAGGACCAAACTTGAGGCGAATCCAGTGGCATGCCGATGGGTCTCCAGGTGCGAGCTCTGAAAGTGACAGGAGGATGTGACGGGAGGGATAGGAGGGAGAGGGGTAAACGCAGCGCCCTAGAAATATTGAAGACAAAATTGGGCCCTAAATAAATGATTTACTGAGAGGCATGTCATTTCCTTCTATTTTATTTTTTTATAAATTTATTTATTTTTGGCTGCATTGGGTCTTCGTTGCTGCGCGCAGGCTATCTCTAGTTGCAGAGAGTGGGGGGCTACTCTTCCTTGCAGAGCGCGGGCTCTAGGTGCGTGGGCTTCAGTAGCTGTGGCGCACGGGCTTAGCTGCTCCAGGGCATGTGGGATCTTCCCGGACCAGGGCTCAAACCCATGTCTCCTGTATTGGCAGGTGGGTTCTTAACCACTGTGCCACCAGGGAAGCCCCTTGCATTTTATTTTGTAGTTCTCTGATGCGGAGATAATGTAGGAGCTATTGGTATGGTTGACTAGGTATGTGACCTCAGAGGAGCTTGAATGAGAATGTAATACCAAGATAAGTCGACTTTCAGTTCAACTGACTCTTTCCTGCAAGATCCTTTGCCGCAGTGGGGGAATTAAGAAGGGAATAAGGTAAGAAGGTCCTCAGGGTTTGGGGGTAAGCGCACGGTCTAGTTCGGACTCATCAATAGCAGTGCTAGGAGGGGCAGGAGGGACGGCCAATGAAATGGTTTTGGTTGGGGTGTGGGGCATCCTGGATAGCTTTCAGGGTGAGAACATCTTAGAACGATGTTTTCGTTAAGCTCTTTATGTTTACAGTATGAGATTTAAGTTTTCATAGAGGAAACAAAATGGGGCCAAGGTAGGACATAGTTTTTATTTTGTATCTTTGAAGAGGTCCTTAGTATATTATGTGCCATTTTTCCTGCTTAACTGTGGAGGCCTGTTTTAGGAAACAGAAATGTTCCTAACTTTTTTATTTCTATCTCCAGATGGCAAGAATGAGTCCAACATTTCCAAGCAAGATTGTTCTTTTTCCCTTTTTGTTTACTTTGTCCAGACTCTAGCCAAAAAGATTCATCTCAAGGTATTACTTATTCACGATTGCTTTCCATTATAATATGCTTATATCTTATTTGAATGAAATTAACATAGCTTTTGCTTATGTAGTTTTGTTAAAAATCACAAGGTCTAAGGATAGTACATGAATGGGGGGAAATTGGTCCATGGGGGATGTACGTAACTTGGCTGTAAGATGTGCAAAGGGGGCTTCCCTGGTGGCGCAGCGATGGAGAGTCCACCTGCCGATGCAGGGGACACGGGTTCGTGCCCCGGTCCGTCCGGGAGGATCCCACATGCCGCGGAGCGGCTGGGCCCGTGAGCCGTGGCCGCTGGGCTTGCGCGTCCGGAGCCTGTGCTCCTCAACGGGAGAGGCCGCAACAGTGAGAGGCCCGCGTACCACAAAAAAAAAAAAAAAAAAAAAAAATATGTGCAAAGGGTAAGACCTGGAATTAAATCACTGTCAGTTGGTTAGACTATTAGAAGCTTTTCTAGCACTCAACCAATTAAAACCTGAATAAGGGTAAATAGAAATAAATAAGTTTTCAATTAAAAATTGGTTGCCTTATTTATTTTGGCAAGAGTTTTATTGAGATATAATGCATATGCCATACAATTAACCCATTTAAAGTGCACAATTCGATGGGTTTTAGTGTATCGTGGGTTGTGCCACCATCACCACAATCAATTTTAGAACATTTTCATCACCCCAAAATGAGACCCCCTTTTCATTAGCAGTCACTCCTTACATTTTCCCTCCCCCAGTCCCTGGAAACCACTAATCTTCGTCTGTGTAGATTTGCCTATTCTGGATATTTCATATAAATGGAATCAGAAATTAGTCTTTTGTGACTGGCTTCTTTCACTTGGAATATTTTTAAGGTTTATTTATTTTGTAATACCAGTACTTCATTTCTTTTTATTGCCAAAAAATATGCCATTGTATGAATATATACCACATTTTATGTGTCCAGGTTGTTTCCCTTTGGGGGCTGTTACAAATAATGCTGCCATGAACAGTAGTGTATGAGTTTGTGTCAGGGCATGTGTTTTCATTCCTCTTGAGTATATGCCTAAGGGTGGAATTGCTGGGTCATATGCTAACTCTTATGTTTAACCTTTTGATGAAATGCCAGACTTTTTAGAAAATGGCTGTACCATTTTACATTCCCACGAGTGATGGGCGAGGGTTCCAGTTTCTCCACATTCTCATGGGTGTGAAGTGGTATCATTGTGGCCGTTGCCCTTTTTTAAGGACTCAAAGTTTGTAAGAAACTTGCTAGAGGATGCTCCTTGAGTGCAGAGACAATGTCTAAGGTGAATTTGTGTTTTCAATCCCTGGAGCACAAATAGATGCATGTGTTTCTGCTGCATTGTTTCCTGATAATGTGGCTCCCACATTATTCTGACAATATTCTTCTAATTATTAATTACAGATGAATTACAGAAAACTGCTATGTTGCAGAACTGATTTACTTAACCGTAGACCTGCTAAATGAAAATAACCCACTTACTTTACAGAAGCCACAAGGGGTCGCTGCTCTTGGTATTCTTAGTGTACTTTTGGATAGGGAAGTATGCAGTCCCTTATAAGTGAATCACTGATTTTGAGTTGTATTTATGTATTTTTATATTTTCTTATAAGTTTTACATGCTTTTTGTTGCTATTTTTTATTTTACTGGTGACATTGAAGTTCTCAATTTAATCATTTGATTACATCTTTGCTTCCTTTGATAACTTCATATCCAATGATTAAACCTTTTCACTGCTGTTCACATAATGAATTGTTGTGATTACTGCATGTGTAAGTGAGGATATGTCAGCTGTATTAAAGATGTTATTTGTCAAAAGCATTGACCAGTGCAGAAAATAATTTAAAATAAAATATCTCTTTTCAGGAATTATATTCTTGGAGATGTTGGAAAAAGATTCCTGGGTCTTGGAAGATAATTACTAGAAATATGCAGGGGAGGTAATATATCTTTCTTTTTTTAATGTATTAAGTATTCCTGGAATGAAAGCAGTGAATTGGAAGGGGAGGATTGTCCAAGTAAAAAATGGATTTATAAAGGCTTGAGTGAAATCTAATTTTCTGTTTTATGGAATAGAATCTCATTAATTGGTTACTTGGGGGAAAAAATAGTAACAGCGAATGCTTATTGAGTGGTTACATGTAAGACATTGTACTAAGTGTATTATACACACATACACACAGTTTTTTGTTTTTGTTTTAAACTCTCATTTCTCTCAACAACCCTATGAAAGTAAATAGACTTTTTTGCCTTCTAGGACTGGTATCATCCTTATTGAATACCTACCTTTTTGTCAGATTTTTAGCTAGTTTTACATTTATTTGTCATCCTGATATAATAAAATGTATTTCTAGTGACTGACATATTCTTGCTGAATTTTACATCCTTTTAGTTCTCTGGGGGCTTTTCTGCTTCAGAAAGCCTTGGGGTCTTGAAATTATTGGTGATTAAATATACAGACAATTCTGAACCTGATCCTTTCCCAAGAATTTTAGACCTTTTCAGGTAATTTATAAGTTGTGCGTTTTAGTTTTTGGATATGGATTGTGACCTTCTGTGTTAGTTGTTTATTGCTGTGTAACAAATTACTCAATATTTGGCAGTTTAAAGCAACAAACACTTACGGAACATTGGGGAGAGGAGGTAGAAGAGAGACAGCAGCTTCCAAACTGTCTCGGTTGGCAAACCTGTGTTCCCTGATGGCTGTTGGCTAAAGGCTGCAGTTCTTCTTCACCATGTGAACCTCTCCATGGGCTGCCTGAGTGTCCTTACTGCATGATAGCTGGCTTTCGGACATTGGTCCAAGAGAGAAAAGCCAAGATAGAAGGTTGTCTTTCAATAGTCTTGAAAGTGACAAAACACCAACAGGACCCTATTCTGTTGGTCCTGGTATGGTATAGGTGGGCACTCTACAAAGGTGTGACTGCCAAGAGGTGTAGGATCATTGGAGACCATCTTGGAGGTTGACTACCACACTTTAGTTAAATACTTTTTTGAAAAAACTGTTTCAGTTTATTAAATCAAAAGATTTAATATTTGACCCTCAAATCAGATAATTAGAAGTATGAGAGCACATGATCCAAATAAGTGCTCTCTTTGCTACGGTGCATGGTTTCTTTCTCGCCTATGTATATATAAACTACTTAAGTGGTGCTACATTCATTTTGGAAAGTTTCTAAGGAGTTTATAAGAAAGTTCAGTTTATAGTCAGAATCTTCTGCCTTGATTAAATATTGTTTTTCTCGGACCCATTTCCCCTCTCCCAATTCCTCCTATTTGGAGGCGGTTAGAGAAGCTGGTGGCACTAGACTATAGATAGAAATTGTGTGTCCCCTTCCTCTGTTATTTTGCTTGGGGTTCATATTGACTTGGAAGAGTTGAAATTTCGGTTTAGAGTTTTTCAAGGAATGTAGTCCAGTTACTTACAGGCAGTTACACAGATATTTGACATAGGATGGAGTAAAGATACAAATATGCAACAGCAGACTTAGAGCAGTTTGCCCTTTTCCCCCAAAGCTTGATTTTTATCCAATAGGGTGAGTATACTTTCTTTTCTTTCTGCTACTTCCCCCCACCCCCACCGCCATGGTCTCTGTCCCTCTTAATGAGCAAAACATAGACCTCGTCAAGAAGTCGGAATGTTCCAAATTGGCAGAATTCTAATTAGTTCCTGAGATTTCTAATCTTTTGAGTCTTTTCCCATTATTACTGCTTAAAAGTTCTTTGTTAGCAGAGACAACTTTCCCCCTTTTCCTTTAAAGCTTTAGTGCTTCTGATCATTGGAAACCTTGTCTGATAACAAAAACATTACATATAAAGCAAGGCATAACCAGTTTGGGAATGTATTAAGGTATGGTTACCCTTCCCATATCAGGCTTTATGTTGAGAAGACGACACCTCCAAGTTAGCATAAGGTAACCTGTGCAAAGTAGTAAATGATATGCTTGAAATTATCTTTGTTATGGGTTTTTTCCAATCATAGTAAAATTGGAGGTCTTATCTGTTCTATGTGAGAGAATTGAAAACTATAGAAATGCGCATTTATTACGTATTTTTTAAAAGAAGCTAAGCAATAAAAACTTTAAGACTAGAGCTTAAGTTGAAAATAAGAAGAAAGTATAAATGTCCAATGATTAAACTTTTCCACTGCTGTTCACATCATGATTTGTTGTGATTAATGTATGTGGATGAGGACATAATGAAAAAAAATCATGAGGCTTATAGATAAAATGTGGTTTTTGTACATTGACTTGCCTATAAATGTTTTTCATTTTAGGAATAAAATTGAAAGGTGTTTTTCTTAGAGAACACCATTTGTCAGATTTATCAGGAATTTGAAGATTTATAGAAGGTAAGAGGTTTATAAACTTTTCAGTTTTGACAAAAGAAGACAAAAAATCAAATCTGAGCAAAAAATTGGATACTGTATTCATTATATATTGAGCATAATGTGGATATCGTATTCAATTAAAATTTTTCCTTATTTTTTCAGCTTTCAAAGGTAACAAATACTATTTCAAAAATAATATAATTTTCCAAATCAATAGATTTGATTCAGCATAGGCAGTTGGGTGGGTGGCGGGTAGGACTTTTAACCTTGGCAGTCATCTTTTCTTAAAAATAATACAATTCTTTCAGGCCCTGAATTAGAGATCATATGTTCTGGGATTTTAATTTGCTGAATTATTGGATATTCTGTACATAATTGTTTGGTGTGCCAGTGGATGACCATCCTATAACTTGAGCTTTGTTCAAGAATAGCAGATAGGCCGGTGGTCAGAAGCTAAGAATCTCAAATCTAATACCAGATTAATCTGTCATTAATCAGGCGTGTAATCTTGGGGTGTTTTTCAAATTGGAAAACAGGAAAAATTTTGTGAATACTCAATGTTGATTTAAGTTAATTTTCTATTTCTTAAAGTTGATATAAACTTTGTTTATTGCCCTCAATGAAAAGATTTACAAAATAAATGAATTCGAAAACAAAATTTAAACATTAACTGGGTGGATGCTACTGTTTTGCAGAAGTAAACACAGTACTGGCTGCTATCTAGTAAATTTTGTGCCTTGTGCCTTGTGATGATTGTAAAGTTTTACAATCTGGACAGCAGTATGGTTGTCCAGAACTTTACTCTTTTTCAGACTAAAGATTATTGAAATGAGGGAAGGGGGCCTAAATTCACAAAAGGATGTATTTGGACTGTCTGCAAATCCTTATTTGAAGAATTCTATATTATATTACCTCCAAACACTCTTTTAGCTCTAGTGAGTAATTCAGAGTCTTGGAAGTAACATTCTTTTGAGAAAAACTGAAGTTTTTATTTGATCTAGGATTTGACTTGGATAGTAGTTGACTAAATTGGGTTAAAAGTTGACTGTTTTGTTAACTACCAATACAGGTTTTTCTTTTTAGATACAGGTAGTCCTTTGCACCATTTCACCATGTGTGAATATCAGTTTTCACAATGTAGTTAAACAACACCTGTCCCACAACAACACAGCTGAAATTTTAGTTGTCACAGTATTAACTGAATTATTGCATAAACTTTGCTACTGGCTCTTTATTGCAAAATCATTATTCAAAGAAAAGATGTGCATCATGAACAGTAACAGTTACATCACTTCTTTCAAAGTCTTGGTGATTGGTCACCGAACATCTATTAGTTACACGAGATAGTAAAGCATATAGTTGTGTTGCCTCCTTGTCTCCTAGGGATAAACCCATGTGAGATTTTGCAAAAATAGAAAATCAGAAGAGGGAATTGGTCAACAAATATGACAGAATAGCAAAGAAATGAAAAGTGATAATACTGGAAGTGAAATTAGATGTGGTTAGATTTGAAAATGGCCACAGCAAAGCAAAGATAGGATGGGACCTAGGCCTACATGAAGCTGCAGTACAAGCCACATTTTAAAAGTCTGATGAATAAAAAAACAATGTAAAGTTGCTTCAACATCTTTTCATTTAAATTGTACTAGGAACAGAAAGCCGCTGATGGTTGAAATGGAGCATATACTTCTTTGGATTGAGGACTGTAATCAAAAACAAATCCCAGTCAGTTTGGCATTGAAGTTAGTTGCTGCACTGAAGGAAAATGGTAATTACAAGGACATCTATTTACTGCCAGTAAAGGCTGGTTTCCTTGTTTCAGAAGTCAACATGAATTGATTAATGTTAAGCTACCTGGTGAAGCTACAAGCTCAGATAAGGATGCTACTGTGAAATTTGCACTCAAGATTCCAAGAATTACAGGCAGTCCTTGCTTTGCACAGTAGCGAGAGACTGTACTATGCAAAAAAACTGCAGGATTTGGATGGGATGTAAATGGAGTTAGAAGATAAAGAATATCCTGGGAATGTTGACACTGGTGCCATTCAAGAAATAGTTCTAGATACGCAGGAGGCAGAAGGCAGCGAAGGCGAATATAAAGTTTTACGTGAGTAAAGCAGTCGTAAAGGATGAACGTCTCAGAAGTCATGCTGTTGAAAAACTTCACATTGAAGGAACTTTCAGAGATGTTTCATGACATTGACAGCACAAAGGATAAAATTTTGGAAGCTGATTCAAACTTAGAAAGGAGTATGACAGTTCGCCAAGGCAGAGATAAGATGCTCACTCCATGTTATAAGTCATATAATGTGAAGAAAGCAAGCACTTTTCAAACTACTTGATACATTTTTTATAAAGAAATAAAACATTATAATTTTCAGTGTTTCTAGTGGTTTGTTTTGGGGTTTTGTTTGCTTGGGGGGGGTTGTTTGGTTTTTGGTTTTTTGGGTTTTTTTTTTTTTTGGCTGCGCTGCGTGGCTTGTTGGACCTTAGTTCCCCTACCAGGGATTCAATATGAGCTCCAGCAGTGAAAGTGCCAAGTCCTAACCACTGGACCACCAGGGAATTCCCTGGAATTCCCTAGAATTAAAATTCTAGTGTTTTAAATATTAATTTTACTATATTACATTTATAACCAACACCAAGAGGGTTTTTAATGTTTTGGCAAATTTTAAGGTTACAGAATAATCATAGATTGTTAATCCCATAGATTAAGACTTTGCAGAGTTTCAGCTTGCATAGTCAAAGCCAGAACTGCCTGCATTTAAAACAAGTTAAGGAGTCTTTGTATTCAACCAGATATAAATACATCAAGTTTAGAAACCACTATATTTTAGCCTTATAACCATATATAATTGACATTTTTCACATTCTTTGTATGCTACTACATCAAGGCTTTGAAATAAAAATTTATAATACTAAATATCTCATTTGGACTTCAAGCATTAATCCATTTATAGGCAAAATCCTGTCTAATAGAATAGGGGTTGGCAAACTTTACTGTAAAGGGCCATATAGTAAATATTTTAGACTTTGCGGGCCATATAGTCTAGCAAATACTCAAGTTTGCCCTTGTCATGAGGGAAGGGATGTGGGAACAGATGTATATGTATGACTGATTCACTTTGTTATAAAGCAGAAACTAATAATAAATAAATAAAATAAAATAAAAAGTTTGCCCTTGTAGCACCAAAAACAGCCATAGACAATAACATAAACCATTTAGCATGGCTCTGTTCTAATAAAACTTTGTGGATACAAAAATTTGAATTTCATGTAATTTTCTCATGAAACATTTTTCTTTTGCCATTCTTAGCTCACAGGGCCTACAAAAGGGGGTTCCGGGGTGGAGAGGTTTGCAGTTTGATTTATGCAACAGGGACATGTAATTAAACTGTACGATTGTATACCAAAGAATGTAACCACTGCTTGCATCACTGAGTTTTGAGAAAGTTGTTCTTACGAATACTTTTCCATACCATTGCACACTTCCAGGTAGCAGGGCGGGGGATCTTTGGGAAATGGGGCAGTAGGAAATTCAATGTTTCTTTTCACTTGACTCAAATGATGGTCCCACTTTTAAGTCAGGGATTTTTATTGACACCTTTTTAGGTAAACTAGTCCTTGCAGCGGTAAGTAAAAATGGAAGGCTTTTTAGAATTCTAGAAATTAGCAACTGTATCCTAAGACTCTTGAGGTCTACTTCAGCCCTACAGAAATAAATCTGCTTTTTAAACGGAACCAGAAGTATAAAACGCTAAAAGGGTGTTGGAAGGAATACAGTGAGTACGAATGTGCCTACTGTCTTAAATAAGAGTGTTTGCTATATCTTGCTTTGTGTGTGCAAAAAAGACAAACTACTTCCAGTAAAGGTGTTTAGAAAAGACCCTTGACTGGTGTAATGGGAAGAGAACTATACAGGTTCTGTACTTTAGCAAGTGGTTTTCCTCTGGCTTTACTTTGTTCGCTGTGAAATAATTCCTCCGTAAACTAGAAACAACATCCAGGCAACGCGCTAATTAGATGCCAGGCTCTGGTGAAACTAGTATAGTTACAGTGACTGAAGGCAAATGCTAACATCTCAAATAGTACAGCAGGATACTAACTGGAATACCTTATTTACCCCAGTATGCCTCTTTAGAGTAACAAATCAAGTACGTCCACAACAGCCTCTGGGTATAAACATCCGTTTGGTTTTAAAGAAGTCTCAGTAAGCAATACCGTAGAACCAAGTAAGCAATTTTAAGATCCCAGTCACAGTTACGGTTGCTGCAATAAGGCCCTTGCAGCCCGATTTTCGGTGGCTGGTCGCGTTGGCAGTGTCGCGGGGGCTGCTGACGTTTCACAGGACCAGTGCTACGTGGCGTTCCTGCGGGCCGGGGCCCTTCTTCCGCTAGGCAGCTACACCCAGCAGGATTTTTCTTTTTCGCGTCATCCTGGCCGCCACCGCACGCCGCCGCCGAGAACCGATCCTTAACCTCACGGGGGCGCGCCCGGCGCGGGAGCGAGCCCCCTCCTCCACCACTGCTCCCGGAAGTGCCGTGGCCGGCAGCGCGCCGGGGCGGGCGGGGCAAGGCGTCGCTCCCGGAAGCGTCGGACAGCCGGCTGGGCGGGGTTGCGGCTGCCACGTTGGAGCGGAACGTGGAGGTGGCCCTGGGCAGGAGGAGGGGCGGTGGCGAATGCTGGGACAGTCCGACGAGAGCGGCGCTACTGTAGGAACCGGTCGCCGGGGGTCCCCGCCAGGTGTGTTCGCCTGTCCCCTTCTTTCCTCTTTGAGGGCCCTGGGCCCTTCAGGGAGAGCCTGGGCCAACGCTGGTATCCCGGCCTCGGTCTCCGCTGGTCGCCGCCAGCCTGCGGCCCGGCCTCTGGTGGAGGCGCGCCCGGGTCTTCGTTTCGGGCCCGGCGGGTCAACGCCTGGCGTCACGGCTGCTTCGGGGATCGCCCGGTCCGCATCCGCCGACGTTTTCACTGCTGAGCAGAGGCGCCCCTGAGGCTTGCGACAGGGTGTCCTGCCGGCGCCCGTAGCTGGCGTCTGAGGTTAGGAGACTGACTTCAGATCCTTGTGCACAAAGAGGTGCGGTCCCCAAGGGCGAGGGAAGGAAACAAACCTCAGGATTACTTTGGTTGACTTTAGTTTGGTTGGGATTTTTTGTTGCTATTTGAACTGTTGCCAGATTTAAAGGTTCGTAGGTTTTAACTATAGATTGTTGTCATTTAACCAGGATTGGGTTATTTTAAGGGCAGTAGTCGCCGGTCGCAGCCTATACCTCGAAGGAAGTATCATTGAGTGTTGTATGTTTTTGCTAATAAGTTACTATTATACGAGGTTAAATTACGGGGCAGGTGTAAAATAAATCAAAATATTGCCTGGGCTTATGAACATTATAAACTTTTCTGTGAGCGCAAGGAACTAATTTTACCTAGGTCATTCTGAAGTTGCATTGATGGTCTGTGACAAATCCTTCCTCCTAAACTGTCTTTCTAACCACAGAAAACTGAAATTTGATTGTATTTATGGGCAACGGTAACTCTATTTAATCAATAATTACGAGCCTCGTCCTTGTTTCATGCCGTCTTAAGTTTTCTGTACATAACGATTGTTCTAGAGTTGGCTAAAGTTTACTTACCTTTTCTGAGTGGTTCTGTGCTCCTGGTTTCTCATTGTCCCTTAATTACAGCTCTGGGAAAGTTTCGTAGACTCTAAGAACTTTTGGATAAGTTGAAGTGTTTTTGTTGTTGTGAATTTCTGTTACACACATCTAAATTTACTTAGGAAATGTGAGATTTTGAGTGGATTTACAATTATATTCCTTAATTGTATATAAGCAAGTTCTTTTCTGAAACTAATAGCATAAGAACGGAAAGAAATTTTTGTAGACTGTAAAGAGCAATGATTCTCAACCTTTTGGGATTCCACTCTCTTTGAAGGATCTGATGAAACCATTGGATAATCTTCCTAGAAATATGCACATATACACACGGATAGGATTTTCTGTATATTTTCATGAGGTTTACAAATCCCAAATTAAAGATTCTTGTAAGCTGATATTATTAAGTTGATTTTTCAATTGTTTTTAGAAGTGTCATTCTTAAGTAAGTTAATTTCAGCTCAGAAAGTTTTGTTTATTAAGACTGCAGATAAGCGTGACACCATTTAGTTCAGTTTTGTTTATTAAGACTGCAGATAAGGGCTTCCCTGGTGGCGCAGTGGTTGAGAGTCCGCCTGCCGATGCAGGGGACACGGGTTCGTGCCCCGATCCCGGAAGATCCCACATGCCGCGGAGCGGCTGGGCCCGCGAGCCATGGCCGCGGAGCCTGTGTGTCCGGAGCCTGTGCTCCGCAACGGGAGAGGCCACAGCAGTGAGAGGCCCGCGTACAGCAAAAAAAAAAAATAAAATAAAAATAAATAAAAAGACTGCAGATAAGTGTGACTCCATTTAGTTCGCCAATGCCCAGTTGCTTCTTTGATTTGGTTTTTGTTGAGTGAGATGAGCCTAGAACATCAATAACATTAAACAAATTCTCTAGAACAAATGTGCCCATCCATAATGAGGTATTTTGCCCACACAAGATGGATTTTTACTAAAGACAGTGGCAGCTAGGGATTGTGTTCCTGGTTTGGGAGTCAGAGTTTCCAGTTCTGTTACGTCTTGCACTTTTTACTTTCTGGTTTAGGTCAGCTCTATATGTAGCTTTGTAAGGTTGGTGTTTTTTTAGAGAATAGCACTGTTGGGTTTTAGTGTTGCTTCACAAAATTAGCATTTAGAAAATGCAGAAAGAAAAAAAGTTTTCACTTAACTGCACACAATTGCTGTGGAGAGAAACTTGGATGAATAAATAAAAGTTTTCCGGATCATATATTTTCTTCAGTAGATGTATTCTTTTGAAGATTCACTGGGGTAAACATTTTAAATTGTGACTTTTGTATTAGCTGCCATTTACAAGCATTGATTGACCAGGTGCCAGGGACTGTTCTCTGTGAATTCTCACAACAAACCTATGGCGTACTTTTATTACAGTTATTTTACCAAGTGGTTAGCCATGACACACATAGATAAAGTTACATGCTTAAAGTCAGAGCTAGGACATGGTGAAGCTGGGATTTAAACCAAGGATGTCGGCTCCAGTCTCCATACTTTTGACTGTTGTGCTATAGATGTTGTCTTATAGGGGGTACATGTAAACAAACTATTGTCCTCACAATTTTCTTTTAATATTTTCACAACTATGTTCTGTGTAAAATAGTCTTGAATGAAAAAAATCTACATAGTGTGAATTCTAATCACATACAATATTGAAAAAAATTACACAAAGTTTTTAAAGCAAGTCTCACTTGGGAAATACACGTTTTAATCTAAGACTTCTTTCTTCATATTTTCAAGAAAACTAGTTACAACTAAATGGTCATTTTGAAGAGAAGGAAATACACGTGTATCTAGATGAAGCTGTATTTCCATAGTATCCTTAATAGTTTTGAGAATGATTGTAATATGTTGTTTATGGTATTCTTGTCTAATTAGATTCAGACCGCTTAATGTAGTTCTAGGCCATTTGTAGTAGAGTGATTTGATGTTTTTTTAAACAACGGTATTTAAGCCTTATGTTCAGTACAGGTTCATAAGTGGAACTGCTTCTGGTGGAACATTGAGTACTAAGGCCAAGAAATACACTTTATAAATGCTTTGAATTCCTACTTACCATTTTATGTTCTTGTGAGTTGGTCTCTCTCTCTCTCAGTAAATGTTACACATTAACTAAGTGTTCATGAATTCAGTAGCCCTTGTTGTACCTTTACTTCTAAAGATACTGTAATTATATTCAGTTGGGTTTTTAAAAAAATTTATATAGATATGTAGCTATTTTGTTTTCACTTTTAGAAATTATTCTAAAGGCATTTTAGTACTTTCCCCTGTTTTTTAAATAACTTAAGCTTTAAACAGTGAAGAATTTAAAAATTAAATATTTTACTTGAAATTGGTCTTTCTAGCTCATCAGTCTTTTTGTATTCCCATAAATACAGACATTCAAAATCAATCAAGCAAAACTGTCTGTGTATCTCACTCTGTGCTAAGCAATTTTGAGTCCAAAAAGGGTAAAAGCTGTAACACTTGATTGAAAGAAAGACAGTATTTGTCGATTTGGTGAGACAAGATGACATATAAAACAGTTGGTAAAACAGGCAATGGGAAAATATGTAAACAACATGTACTAATAGAATGTTAAAAGTTTTTTTAAGATAAATAAGACACTTTATTGTAAGATGCTTGAAGTGTGGTACAGACTAATATGAAGAGTTAAGAGACTATTTAAATCAGTGTGGATTGGACCAGTAGGGCAGATTTCATGAAGGACCTGGGATTTAAACTTATTATTCAAGACAGTTGGCTGAGAGGAAAAAGAGGGCATTTCATATAAAGAAAATAGGCCTCTTTTTCACTTCTTAGAAAATTGGGGGGTTTTTTCCCTTTTTTTCTTCACAATAATCTTAGGAAACTAGATGTGCAGTTTTCTTGATTAATCTCATGATAGTAATAATCTTTAAAGTAGTTAGCATATTAGAACTAAAACACATTTTAATTTATGTGCTCGGTATTGTGTTTGGACCTCTGTAAAATACATTATCTCATTTCAACTTCACAATATCCCCTGAGGTAATCACTCTTAACCCCATCTTACAAACGTAGGTAGGAATTGGGGCTCAGAGAGGTCAAATAATGTGTCGAAGGTGTCAAAAGTAACAGACCCAGTATTCAAGTTGAGGATTAACTCCAGAGGCCCTGCCTCTAAGCTGTGTGATTCAGCCTTCTATCCACTTTTGCCTAAACTAGGCTGTTTCTAAAATACATGTCTTCTTCCCTTAATTTTATCATGCATTGTAGTTTCTTTGCCATTCATTATTTCTCCTAAATGTTAATATTTCTTCCATGATTAAAAATGAATACTTGAGCTTGTTGTAATAACAAGTAAGAGCTTGGACTCTGGAGCTAAACTTCTGAGTTCAAATCTTGGCTCTGCCCCTTGCTAGTGTGTTCAAATTATTTAATCTTTCTGTGCCTTCATTTTATTATCTGTAAAATGTTCATCAAGTTATAAACAATTTGGACATGTAAGACTCAGGGCATGTTTTTAGTCTAAGGCCCTCTTAAGGAAACTGCTAGAGGATGAACTTCATCCTCCAGAGATGAGTAAGAAAACTGGCAAGAGCACTGTTGGAGAACATTGGGTATATTTAACTACGATAGACCTGAGGCTAAAACAAAAGTGGGAATAAGGAAGAAAGAATAAAATGTACATGTTAAATATCTGATGATGTAGGAATTGGTCGTAAAAGTAAAAAATTCAGAGAACTGGGAAGTAAGAAGAAAATTGGAGGTAGAATAAGTTTGTGGATTGCCTTATCTATAATGGCTAGGAGTCAAAGAACATCATTTAAAGCTGACAAATCAGTTAGTAGAAGTATAAGCATATTTAGCAGTACAAAGGTAAACACTGAGAAAGATAATACTGTGATTATAACTGTGTGATGCAAGAGAGGCAGTAAGATTATATAAGCTAATTTTGTTAGTGCTCATAGTAGTTAACTGTGTAAAGAAATAGAGGATTAATAGTACTAAGTGAAATTATTTAAAATTATAGTAACAAAGATGGAACCAGAAACATATACTACAACAAAAATACAAATCACTCGAATTATCAAAAAAATGAAAAATACACACAAAAATAGATAACAGTGAAAGACATTTTTTAACATTATAAAACCAAACATAGCAGACTATGATAGAAATGAGAGTAACCATTTCTGTCATATCAGTAAATTTTAAATACATTTATTAGCTAATCTATTAAAAAATTTTCAAATTGGATCACTAAGCAAAACCTGATTTTTTTTCACTGTATTCAAGGTAGCCAGGGAAAACAAAATGGTTCAGAAGTTGAAAATGCCAAAGAGCACACATAAAGGCAAATAAAGAGAAAGCTAGGCTATTGATCTCAATATGAGACAAAGTGAAATTCAGGCCCAAAGGCATTATTTAAGATGAAAAATATCCTCTAAAGCTAAAATATGTATCTGATAGTGAACATTTAGCATTGTGAATATCTGTCTACCTATGTATTCAATATGTAAATATGTAACTATGTACTGAATAACAAAGTCACTTTCATAAAGCAAGTTTTAGGAGATACCAGGAGAAATAGGCACAAATGCACTAGTAGCAGGATACTTTTAATTTGCTGTTCTTGATCCAGGACAGATCAAGTGGGGAAAAAAATAATAATAAGGATATAGAAGACTTAAACAATTAAGTCAGTAGGGTAGACTTGATTAACATATATTGAACTCTGAAAACAGAGCACCCCTTCTTTTTAGGTCTCCTGCAACATTAACAAAAACTTGCATAGGCCCCAAAGAAAACTTATGTAAATTTCATAAAGAAGAAATTGTACAGAAAAATCACAATGCAGTAAAAATAAAGGCCCCTCCACTTGGATATTAAATTCAAACTGTTGTATCAATGGAGAATACAGATGGAAATTGTAAAATGGGTGATCAAAATGATGAAAACACTAGTAATGTACAGGATCCAGTTAAAGCAGTGTGCAGAGAAAATTCAAAGCCTAAAGAAATAATAAAAATGGGTAAGTGAAGCATTTAACTAAAAAGTTAGAAAAAGAACAAAGTAAACCGAAAGAAGGTACAAGGAAGGAATTAATAAAAATAAATGCAGAAATTAACGAATTCAAAAACAAGAAAAGTGGAATAAGTAAATCCAAAATTTGACTGTTTGTAAATACTCAGTAAGCAAGTCAGTAGCTAAGTTAATTTTTAAAAGGAGGGTAGGGGAAAACAAAACACTAATCTTCTGAATAAATAAGGACTAATCACCATACACAGCACAAATTAAAAGAATTATGGGGAACTTCTCTGGTGGTCCAGCAGTTAAGACTCTGAGCTCCCAATGCAGGGGGCCCGCGTTTCATCCTTGGTCAGGGAACTAGATCCCACATGCCACAACTAAAAAAAGATTCTGTGTGCTGCAACTACAGATCCCCCATACTGCAACAAAGATCCCACATGCTGCAACTAAGACCCGGCATAGCCAAATAAGTAAATAAATATTAAAAAATAATAACATTGAATAAAAGAATCATGAGTCTGTGTTTGAGTCTAAACAAATAAATTAGAAAATTGTAAGAAAAAATAAAGGAGTATCATAGGTAAATGTAATTTACAAAAAATGACCTTGAATAAAGAGAATTCAGGACTTCCCTGGTGGCGTAGTGGTTAAGAATCTGCCTGCCAATGCAGGGGACATGGGTTTGAGCCCTGGTCTGGGAAGATCCCACATGCCACAGAGCAGCTAAGCCTGTGTGCCACAACTACTGAGCCTGCGTGCCACAGCTACTGAAGCCTGCATGCCTAGAGCCCGTTCTCTGCAACAAGAGAAGCCACCGCAGTGAGAAGCTTGCGCACTGCAATGAAGAGTACCCCCCACTCACCAAAACTAGGGAAAGCCTGCGCACAGCAACGAAGACCCAATGCAGTCAAATTAATTAATTTTAAAAAATTTCAAATAGATGAGTATCCATAGAAGAAATAGAGAAAATTACCAAAGGAGTAGTTTCCCCCAAAAAGCACCAGACCCAGATGTTTCACAGGAGAATTCTGTTAAATCTTTAAAGACCCAGTAATTCCAATGCTGTTATTGAAAGTGTTCCAGAACATAGAAAAACTCCCACATTTGTTATGAAGCAAGTATAACATTGATACCAAAACCTGACAAAGGCTGTACAAAAGAAGAAAACTATCGATTGAATCTCACTTAAGGCTCTAGGAGTGAAACTTTTAAACAGACAAAATCTAGCAGCACAGTAGTAGAACAATACATCATGGTCAAGAGAAGTTTATTCAGCATATGAAAAGATGGTTCAATATTAGGAAATCTGTTAGTGTAATTTGTTATATTGGTAGACCTAGGGAGAAAAATCATATGGTCCTCTCCAATTACCTAATGAAAAAGCATTTGACAAAATTCAACACCCAGTCTTTATGAGTAGCATTCAGTAAAACAGTAATCATTGGCCATTTCCATATATATATTTGTATATATATGTATATTGTACAGATATAAACGTGCGTATATATGTATATATACACACAAAAATATATGTATGTATATCTCAAATTCCAAAACCATGCTCAATGGTGATACAATAGGCTTTCTCACTGACGAACAAAACAAGACAAAAATATCGCTGTTATCACTGCTGTTGGATATGGTACTATTAGTACTAGCTAGCTCACACAAGAGAAAGATATCAGAGGAATGACAATTTGAAATGAGGAAGTAACTGTCACTGTTGGCACATGGTATGAGTGTATACGTGGAAAACCCAACAGAATCTACTGAAGCACTACTCCAAGAAGAGAATTCAATAAGATAGCAGAATTAAAAATGAATGTAGGGCTTCCCTGGTGGCGCAGTGGTTGAGAGTCCGCCTGCCGATGCAGGGGACATGGGTTCGTGCCCCGGTCCGGGAAGATCCCACATGCCACGGAGCGGCTGGGCCCGTGAGCCATGGCCGCTGAGCCTGTGCGTCCGGAGCCTGTGCTCCGCAACGGGAGAGGCCACAACAGTGAGAGACCCACATACCGCAAAAAAAAAAAAAAAAAAAAAAAAAAGAATGTAAAGAAATCATTAGCCTTCATATAACAATAACAACATAGACATTATAATGGAAGGGGGGAAAAGCCACATTTACAAACCAAAAGAAAATACTTAGGAGTAAGCAAACCCAATATATCAAAAAAATTTCAAACGATACTGAAAGATAAAAAAGGCTTAAATCAAAAGACACCAAGTTCTTGATAGGAAGATTCAACATTGTGTCAGTTCTCCATAAATTAATTTACTAATGTGGGTACAGGTTCAATAAAAAACACTAACATTCTTTTTTTCTTCTGGAATTAGACAAAAACTATTCTGAAGTTTAGTTAAAAAAAAAAATGTAGAGCTTCCCTGGTGGCGCAGTGGTTGAGAGTCCGCCTGCCGATGCAGGGGACACCGGTTCGTGGCCCGGTCCGGGAAGATCCCACATGCCGCGGAGCGGCTGGGCCCGTGAGCCAGGGCCGCTGAGCCTGCGCGTCCGGAGCCTGTGCTCCGCAACGGGAGAGGCCCGCGTACCACACACACACAAAAAAATAATAAAGTAATAGCAAGGAAAATGGGGTGGGGGTGTGTGCTGGGGAAGCAGTGGATAGGGGTTATTGAAATCATGCTCATATAAAGCCTCAGTATTTAAAACAGTGGCATGCCTAGCATGTAAATAAACAAATGGACATAAGGAATGGTAATCCCAAAATAAACCTAAATAAATACTGGAATGTAAATCCTAACCTACATCCTAATACGTATAGGAGTATAAACCTAAATACTAAATCTAGAAATAAACCTAAGTATGGAAGTTAGTACATGATAAACGTAATACCTAAAATTAGTAAGAAAAAACAACTTTCAGTAAATGGTTTTGGAGTAATAAGAAAAAGATAAACCTTGTATATACATTGTATATCAGGATACATTTCAAGTGAGTCAGAATTTAAAGAATAAGCCATAAATTGGGCTTCCCTGGTGGCGCAGTGGTTGAGAGTCCGCCTGCTGATGCAGGGGACACGGGTTCGTGCCCCAGTCCAGGAAGATCCCACATGCCGTGGAGCAGCTGGGCCCGTGAGCCATGGCTGCTGAGCCTGCGCGTCCGGAGCTTGTGCTCCGCAACGGGAGAGGCCCCGACAGTGAGAGGCCTGCATACCGCAACAACAACAACAACAAAAAAATAAAAATAAAAAAAAAAAAAAGAATAAGCCATAAATGAATTTGCTAGAAGAAAACTATTGATGAATGTCTTCATAACTTTAGCATGCAGAAAGCCTTTTCTAACTAATCAAAATTCAGAAACCAGGTTTTTTAAAGTGATAAATTTGACTGTAAAAAAAATAAAAATCATGGTACATTCATACAATGGAATATTTTTTCAGTGCTAAAAAGAAATGAGCTATCAAGTCACAAAAAGACATTGAGGAACCTTAAATGCCTATTGCTAAGTGAAAGAAACCAATCTGAAAAGGCTACATGTTGTATGATTATAACTAAATGATGTTCCAGAAAAGGCAAAACTATGGAGACAGTAAAAAAGATCAGTGCTGGGCCTCCCTGGTGGCGCAGTGGTTAAGAGTCCGCCTGCCGATGCAGGGGATACGGGTTCGTGCCCCGGTCTGGGAGGATCCCATATGCCGCGGAGCGGCTGGGCCCGTGAGCCATGGCCGCTGGGCCTGCGCATCCGGAGCCTGTGCTCCGCAACGGGAGAGGCCACAACAGTGAGAGGCCCGCATACCGCAAAAAGAAAAAAAAAAAAAAAAAAAGATCAGTGCTTACCAGGGAGGAAGGGAAGAGGAGGGACAGAGGAAGAGAGGGATGAATAGGTGGAGCACAGAGAGTTTTTAGGGCAAGGAAGCTTCTGAATGATACTAAAATGGTGGATTATACATTTGTCAAAACCCATAGAATGTACAACACAAAGAGTGAATCCTAGTGGAAGCGATGGACATTGGTTGATAATGATGTATCAGTGTTGATCCATTGATTGTAACAAATTTACCACTGTGCTGTACAAGATGTTGATGAGTGGGGAGGCTGCGTTTGGGAGGCAATAGGGCAAGGGAGGGAGGTATGTGGGAACTCTCTATACTTCTCACTCAAATTTTCTGTGAACCTGAAACTGCTCTAAGAAATAAAATCTATTTTTAAAAAATGGAAATTTTGTGGAAGGTAAAAAAAAAATAAGCAAAATCAAAGATAAAGTCTGACAGCCTAATAGAAAAATGGGCAAATGATATAGACAAGAATAGACAGAAGAGGTGACAGAGAAGGAATTATAGATGACCCATAACCATATAAAAAAAGATGTTCAACGTTATTTATAGTATGAGAAATGCAAATTACAACTATCCAGAGCTAACATTTTTCACCTATCATGCTGGTTACCCTGGAAGGTCTGTAGGGCAGCAGCTACTTTGGGAGTATGAAAAAGTACAGTTGCCATGGAGGGTAACTTGGCAGTATCCATCAAAATTAAAATTACTTTTATCCTTTAACACATCAGTTTTACCTCTGGAAATCTACAGCTTTCCTTGCCCAGGAGTGAAATAACGCATATATGGCCATTTATTTCAGCATTGTTTGTAAAAACAGCAAAAGATTAGAAACAGCTCAGGTGTTCATCAGTAGCAGACTAATTAAATTATGGTACATCTTACAGTGGAATACTATGCCATGTGAATGCATTTATGTAAAATAACAAAATTTTTTTTAATGCTATAGCACAGTACCTCCTGAATTTTTCTACCAGAGTAACTTTAACAGAGAATATATAAAATAATGGCATGTGGGACTGTAGCTTGGAGTGACCATTCAAAAAAAATTTTCTGCTTTATCTTTATCAAATCTGTGGGTTTGCTTTATTCTTCTCTGTGTTAGTCTATTTTAATTTAAATTAATTTTTCAAACTGCTCTTATTGTTGAGTAATCCTGCTCCAGGAAGATGCACTTTGTTTATTATGTGCCTTCTCTTACCCCTGATATACTGCCACCCATATTGTCTTGTCTGAGAAACATATTGTGTACCAAGATTAATTAACCAAATACTGTCCCTGTTTTTGCAAGTTTCTTTCCAGACTGATTTTTCAACTGAAGAGCTATAATCTGTAAACAGTTAGAATAGCCCTATGTTTGTCTCAAAATAATTTAACAAGTTTCTCTTCTTTCTAATATTGAACATTTCCCAACAAATGATACCTAGACCAATTTGACTTATTGGCATTCCAGCACTACTAATGATGTATTGGTTTGTCTAGTATATTTCTATGTAAAAAAAAGTTTCTTTGTTCCATATTACATGTTTATTATATTTCTGTGTGAAATATTCTCTTTAGCAGGATGAAGTTAAAGGAAATAGATCGTACAGCCATGCAGGCATGGAGCCCTGCCCAGAATCATCCCATTTACCTAGCCACAGGTAAGTTCAACAGAGAGAAGATAGTATGAGTCACCTAATTTCTTCTCTTCCACATCTGACTTATTTGCACTTGTCCTTTAAAATTCAGTTCAAGCTTCATCTCCTCTAGAAAGTCTCTCCTTCCCTGGCGAGATAATGTCCAACCTTCAGATCAGCTGAGTTCTGTGCTTATACATCATAGCATTAATCATGGTCTGTTACATTTAGAGTGTCTTCCCCACTTCGTAGAGTTGTGCTTTATCTTTATTCCTCCAGTATTAAGCACAATAGAAACATGTAAAAAAGTTAATAAATATCAATTTGAATGAATGAAGAACAGTTTTGGTGCTAGCATTTTTATATAAAAAGAGTTGGAGTTATAGCATTTGTGACTATAAGCATGGGACTGTTTTTACAGAGAGGTTTTAAAATATCTATAGGCTTAAAAAATTATCTTCCACTACCCACTCGTACAAACATCATCTCTGAGCCTTGCATCAGAATCTTATTGCTATAGTAATTTAAGCATCTGCTCAGTGGTATATGTGCTGAGATTTCAGCCACTAGTGCAGCATTCATGAGTGAGATAATTGAAAAGTGTGCATTATTTTGTATGGTTTTCTCTGAGTCTTTTATTTTTGCATGTGTAGTTACCATGAATGTATTTTATGTAGGAACATCTGCTCAACAATTGGATGCAACATTTAGTACCAGTGCTTCTCTTGAGATATTTGAATTAGACCTTTCTGATCCATCCTTGGATATGAAATCTTGTGCCACTTTCTCTTCTTCTCACAGGTATGAGATTCAACCTTAAATTCACATGATTATTCAGTTATATGTTGTGGTTGATGCCTAGTGGGTCTACAAATGTTCCATTATTAGAAACTGTAAGGAATACTATCAATGACATGAAATATTTTGTGAAAAAATATATGAGTGCGTTTCTACGGAAGTAAAAGAAGTGTGTATCTGTTTTATTGAATTTTTTACTATTGACTGTTACGTGTAGGATAGGAAGGAGAGGCTCTAGTTTCTAGTATTTTTTTCTTATGATATAGTAGAGTTACTTTCTGTTATCTCATTTATCTCACCTGTTTACAAAAAAAGGTAGGTACTACTCGAAAAAGGAGTAGTTGGATGAATATTAAGGTGTTAATAGTGATTTTCCCTGAATGGAGGTTGGGTTTTTTTCCCCTTGTACTTATCTATATTTAAAAATACATTTCACAGAGAATTTTATTGACACGATTTCTGATACAGTAGGTGTTTAGATCACCTTTCCAAGTACTTAAGCTGTATTATAATGCAGAGAAGGACACCTTCCTTTGAGTAGTAAAATATGCTTTATTGCCTTAATAGCTTGGCAAATTTTGGTGAAGAGTTTTACATTAGCAAACAATACAGTTCAAATGATGGAGTCTCATGGGACCTCCCAGAGTCTTCCAAGCCCTCCCACTGTGATGGGAACCCCAGATACCTTTCGTCTAGCAGTTTTTCACCTCACCACCATTTGTCTTGTATATCTCCACGCTGCCACCATGCCAAACCATAAACTTTTATTCTCCACCAATGGGGTACTTGTCATAATAGACATAATTTTAATGTCCCTTTTCTACTCTCAGAATACATTATTTTTCTTAGAAAATTTCAGATGACTCCCTTAACTCCTTTACTATTTAACAGGTAATTTGTTAGTGAGTACTTCTGTAGTCGAGTAAAATCAGGGAGGTGGTTGATTAGCTCTATTTTATCAATGAACCAAAGTAGCTGGTTTAGGGTCTTACAGATTCTAAATGGTAAAACCATTCTTAAGCTCATATCTTTTGACACAGAAATCAAGTATACTTTGTCATATTAGCTCTACAAAAGAGTTTTTGTACTCTTTAAGATTACAAAATGAAACATGTATGTATGAGTATAAATAAAAACTAAAATGCCATTTCACCAAGTTATGCAGTTACCAGAAATAGAGGAGAAGCAGTGTTTTTGAAGTATTTATGAAAACAATTAAATGTATAATTTCAGATTCTTTTCTACATTTATTTGACTTCAAAAAAGAGTTATTTTGCTCATTTTCTCTTAAAGGTACCACAAGTTGATATGGGGGCCTCATAAGATGGATTCCAAAGGAGATGTCTCTGGAGTTCTGATTGCAGGTGGTGAAAATGGAAATATTATTCTTTATGATCCTTCTAAAATTATAGCTGGTGATAAGGAAGTTGTGATTGCCCAGAATGACAAACATACTGGCCCAGTGAGAGCCTTGGATGTGAACATTTTCCAGGTTAGACTTTTGACATTTATTCTTAATTCTTGAGATAATGTGCTGCTTATTTTATATAAGTATATGAATCTGCTGGGCCTCAGTCTTGGAATTGAAAGCTAAAACTGTGCCTGTGCAGATTGATGAGTGAGTGTATTTGTTTGAAGAATGGAGGGTTCAGGGGCTTCCCTGGTAGTGCAGCGGTTGAACAACTGCCTGCCAATGCAGGGGACACGGGTTTGATCCCTGGTCCGGGAAGATCCCACGTGCCACGGAGCAGCTCAGCCCGTGCGCCACAACTACTGAGCCCATGTGCCTAGATCCCATGCTCTGCAACAAAGAGAAGCAACTGCAGTGAGAAGCCTGCGCACCACAACGAAGAGTAGCCCCCACTCGCTGCAACTAGAGAAAGCCAGCGTGCAGCAATGAAGACCCAACACGGCCATAAATAAATAAATAAATAAAATTTAAAAATAAATAAACATCTTGAATTATTAGGATACTTGAGAATAACCAGAAAATGAATATTATCTTAAGAAAGTTTAAAATAGTTATTTTTCTTGTATTATAAATAGATACTTTGGGTATAGAAATATAGAAACCCTAACTTCTTCATTTCTGCATCTTCTCTTTAGATTAGATAGCTAATTTCTTTGTTAATTGGATTAAACAGCTGCTGATTTTTGGTTAGTGTCTTGTATCATAGGTGGCTACTACCAGAATTCCTCTATTTTCATAGTTATATGTCAGTTGTTTATAGAAGTATTAACGAGAGTGAACAGTAAAGGATGAAGGTCAGTATATGAACCTCATTATCTTTCTGTACTTCATATCACAACTTTAGGGTCTTTTTGACCCTAAAATTGTGCCACCAGGAACTAGATTGAACATAAATGAAATGTAACAAGATTGAGCATAAATGAAATGTAAATACCTGAGGACAAACATAGAAAACAAATTTATGGTTACCGAAGGGGAAAGTGCTCGGGGAGGGCTAAATTAGGAGTTGGGATTAGCAGATACAAACTACTATATATAAAATAGATAAACAATAATGTCCTACTATATAGCCCGGGGAACTATATTCAATATCCTGTAATAAACCATAATGGAAAAGAATATGATTATATATATATATATATACATATATATATATAATTGAATCACTTTGCTGTACACCAGAAACTAAAACAACTATATTTTTTTAATTGAAGTAAATCAACTGTACCTCAATAAAAGAAAATTTTTAATAAATAAACATGTGAGGATTTAAGACAAGAGATTTTACTAGCCCTATCTTGGTGCAGCTCCAGAGGCTGGCTTTGAGGTATCCTGAGATAGATGTCATTATTTTAGGATTTGGCTATTTGTCTGAACCAATAATTGGTGACTTATTTTTGTCTCCCACAATCAGGTCCCCTTCCAGAGATGCAAACCACAAGCAGTAATCCCCATATAGTTGCATGATTAAGAATTTATCCATGCAATTACTTTTTAATGTCTTATATTAAAATGTCAGTAGATGTATTGTCTTTTTAGTTTAATAGAATTTTATAATGTTTCTTTAAAAAACTATATACATTTCAGATTGTTATGCATAGTTTTTAGGAATTCATGCATTTTGCCTTTTTAATTAGAAAAATTATATGCCTTAAAACAGACAGGTCTTTCCAGCCCTGAATTGGATTATTCTGAGTTCTCTTAATTATTTGTAAGTGCTATTTAGTTGTTAATTGTTTCTTATTACAGACTAATCTGGTGGCCTCTGGTGCTAATGAATCTGAAATCTACATTTGGGATTTAAACAATTTTGCAACTCCAATGACACCAGGAGCCAAAACACAGGTATTACATTGATTTCAATGTAATCAAAAGAACCAAAATCAGTTTTTCTGCACTTTGTTTTTTTCACACAAAATATATTGGTTTAAAATCAGTTTTTAAATATCACTGATTTTCCTTCAACATAGTATTAATAAATATGTTTCTTTAGAGTATCAGTGAGTCCTTCAACAGTAAATGTTTATTTAGCACTTACCATCTGCCAGACACTGTTTGATATACTAGACTTATGGTAGTAAATAAAATAGACAAGTCTTTAATAATTTTCTTAGATATAATATTTTATATAGTATAGTATTTTATATAATATAGTATTTTAACGATATCCAACCTTATAATAAAAATCATAGACTAGAGAGGAAACTTATTTTTAAAAAAAAACACTCAACCTCATTCTTATGTAATTCTAATAAGTTGAGAAAGAACAGTCCTCCCCCTGCCTCCTTGAGTTTCTTTATGTTGTATAGACCAGTGGTCCCCAACCTTTTTGGCACCAGGGACTGGTTTCACAGAAGACAGTTTTTCCACGGACTGGGATGGGGGGATGGTTTCGGGATGATTCAGGTGCCTTATATTTATTGTGCATTTTATTTCTATTATTATTACATTGTAATATATAATGAAATAATTACACAACTCACCATAATGCTGACAGGAGGTGGAGCTCAGGCGGTAATGTGAGCAATGGGGAGCGGCTGTAAATACATATCAGATGAAGCTTTGCTCATTCACCCGCTGCTCACCTCCTGCTGTGCGGCCTGGTTCCTAACAGGCCATGGACCGGTAGCGGTCCGGGGGTTGGGGACCCCTGGTATGGACTACTCAATTTGAGTGGCCATTATAATGGGCCCTAACATTTTGGCAATCTGAAAGGTAGCATAATGATAGTGTGTGGCCTACCATTTATTAAAGATAGTTTTCTAGGTCTAGGTTGTAACTTTTGCTCTGCCTAGATGTCTGTCATATTGACCAGCATCTACTTTGTGGTCTGTTAGCTACCTTGGGGCAGTTGCAAAGTAAAGAAACAGTGCTTGGTTTGTAACAGGAGCTTAATAAATGCCTGGTGATAAACAAGGTAAAATACTTGAATTGGCATATACCTGGGCTTTAAACTCTATTGCATGATGTTGAGAACTTAAAAATATGAAAATAAATTTTTGGAATGAATAGATCCGATTTTTAAGTAATCCAGTTTTTAAAAAGAATTAGATTCTGCAGTTAAATTTGATTATTATTGAGAAATGGCTTTTAGTAGTTTATTCCTTATAGCCCCCAGAAGATATCAGCTGCATTGCATGGAACAGACAAGTTCAGCATATTTTGGCATCAGCCAATCCCAGTGGCCGGGCCACTGTGTGGGATCTTAGAAAAAATGAACCCATCATCAAAGTCAGTGATCATAGTAACAGGGTAAGTTTGTGATTGATTTGTGACAAACATGTTTTATTCCTGCTGTAGCTATTCCTATATAGTTTGTCAGAGTAGGCAACAAATCAAATTTCTGTAAAGTCAAATCCTATCTTTTTATGGACCAATCATGTTGGAATGAGAGGTTTTTTCCTTTGGGGAAAATAATAAAATTCCTACTAAACCACACTGGTTATATTAATGATGAAGAAAAAGATTGGTTAATCAAGGGGGTTATTCCATGATATACTGGTTGTTTTGCTTTGCTAGCTGTTCCAAAGCATTATAGCAAGTTTTTAATTCATCTTTAGCTTTCTCAAGAATGTAAAAAGTTTCCCTGCTAGTAATTTTATGACTACGAAGCTGTAGTTTCCCAACTCCTGGCTTCATCTTTTCTGATTAGGCACTGCTAAAGTGAGCTGATGTTCTCCCACTTAATATAGTATATGCTGTTGTATAACACATTATATTTTCAGCTTTATACATTCATTAATATTATGTCATCATGTGCTATAAAGTAATTTAGACACAGTTTAGGCCTTGTCTTGTTAATATGTTTTTAATTACATTGTTTAGTTGGACATTTAAAAAAAACGAGTTTGCCTAAATCAGATAATACATATATAATTTAAAAACAACAACAATAACAACAAAAAACATTATTTACAAGAATGTTTCTTCAGTGTATTATTTTTCAGTGAGTCAAAAATTTTAAAACAAGTTTCAGTGGAATAAAGTATACAATAAACATTTCAGTCATCTTTTGGAATACTTAATAGGATCTGAACTTCCAGGTAGTTCTCAATAATAAGGTTAATTTATCCCATGTGAAAATTGAAATAGTAGTTGTTGCTTTAGATACTTTATCTTGATTTTTCTGGTGAAATAGAGGAAAGATATGAATTTTTTTGTCATTAAAATCTTACCTCTTTATTTTAATTTTTCTGAAAGTACAAAATTTTAAATTTATATAAAACTTTTCCCCTAGTTACAATTTTGACAGGAGAACTCATTTTTGGTATAGAATTATTCTGGCCCAGAATGATTTTGTGTATCAAAGGGTTGGCTGAATTGAAAACCTTTAAACTTTTTATGTTTAATACTACTGTTTAAGAGTGTTTAATAGAATTTAATAGTTGTATGGGTTTTTTAATAAACTGAAATTTTAAATAAATAAAAATAGATTAAAATAATGAATAAATAAATAAGATTTCTTTTTTTAATAAGCCTGAGCTGATGTTTGGTACTCTTTGCTTTAACAAAGGCATATTCCTCATGTTCATTTTGACTTTTCATAAAATAGTATGACTGATAAAATGTGAGCCTTAACTATGTACAGATGCATTGCTCTGGGTTGGCGTGGCATCCTGATGTTGCTACTCAGATGGTCCTTGCCTCTGAGGATGACAGGTTACCAGTGATCCAGATGTGGGATCTTCGCTTTGCCTCCTCTCCACTCCGTGTCTTGGAAAACCATGCCAGGTATCTTGCCACTCTTCCAAAAACACTTGATTTGTGTATTTTAAAAAATGTATTTACTTACTACTTTGAATTATCAGGTAATTTTTTTAATTTACTTATTTATTTAGTTAGTTATTTTTGGTTGGGCCTTTGTTGCTGTGCACGGGCTTTCTCTCTAGTTGTGGTGAGCAGGGGCTACTCTTCGTTGCAGTGCACGGGCTTCTCATTGCGGTGGCTTCTCTTGTTGTGGAGCACAGGCTCTAGGTGCGCGGGCTTCAGTAGTTGTGGCACGCAGGCTCAGTAGTTGTGGCTCGCGGGCTCTAGAGCGCAGACTCAGTAGTTGTGATGCACGGGCTTAGTTGTTCCGTGGTATGTGGGATCTTCCCGGACCAGGGCTTGAACCCGTGTCCCCCGCATTGGCAGGTGGATTCTTAACCACTGCACCACCAGGGAAGTCCCAGATAATTATTTTAAATTAGGGAATCTACTTTGTCTCTGTCTTGTAAAAGTCAGTGTAAATGGTTTATTTTTATTTTAAGCAATAGTCATCTGATTTTCTATACCAAAAAATGGTGACCAAATCATATCACAAAAACATGAAAATGTGTTAATGGATTTTCCACTATTTATTTCAAGTAACAGTTAATAGATCAAAATTCTAGTATATCACAACATTTTGGGACAACTCATGACCTTATACAGTTTGATCTTTATTTGGCTCATCATACTTATCAAGAGTCTTCCATAACATTAAATGTCAAGCAACAATTGAAAAGTTTGTTTTATTTCTGAGTGTTTATCTTTTTTTTTTTAAACATCTTTATTGGAGTATAATTGCTTTACAATGGTGTGTTAGTTTCTGCTTTATAACAGAGTGAATCAGTTATACATATACATATGTTCCCATATCTCTTCCCTGAGTGTTTATCTTAATTTGAAAAGCAAACATTTTTGAGAAATTAAGTGGTTCATTCTGCCTTTAATTTTAATAAATGTGTGGGTGCTCTAAAAAAAGGTATGAGAATTGTCTTGTGTTCGTTTTAGTAGCATTAAATTTAGTTTGCGGGAACTCGCTGCTGGTCCAATGGTTAGGGGTCTGTGCTTTCACTCCAGGGGACACGGGTTCCATCCCTGGTTGGGGAACTATGATCCTGCAATCCTCGCGGCATGGCCAAAAAAAAAAAAAAAATTTAGTTTGTAATTATGCACATTTCCTATCATTAATATTCAGGTACCCAGGGAGTTCATGCACATTTGTTCAATGTTTTTAAATGAGAAACAGATCCCTTTTAATGTTATAGTACTTTCTAAGTACTTTGGGCTTTTTTCTTCTTTCCTATTTAGGGATATGTAAACTAAAACTTTAAATCCCCCCCCATGCCGCCCCGTATTGTGGAATTACTCTTTGAGAAGTCTTAAGGTTTGTGACCTCTCCTTGAGCTTCTCATAAAGGAGAAAAGAATCTGGTCAGAATGTAATCCTGTTTAGATATTATGCTTCAATAAGCTCTTTGTAAAGAAGGGATGATTCTGAGACGTTTTAATATTTTTCTCAAGTTGGGTAAGGTTTTATTTATTCATTCAACACTTGCTTATTGAACACGTACTCTGTACCAAGCACTGTGCTAGAATTCAGTAATATAACAGACAAAAATAAAAATCCCTGCCCTTTTATTACAGAGTATTGAGCAGAGTTCCCTGTGCTATACAGTAGGTCCTTGTTGGGAATCTGTTTTAAATATAGCAGTGTGTATATGTTAATCCCAAACTCACAAATGTTAACTTGATTTAGGCTCATAACAAACCTATGGTGTAAATACTATTATCCCATTTTACACGTTGGAAATTGAAGCTTGGCAAGGCTGATAAGCTTGGCTTAGGTCTCGAAACTAGTCAAGTGCTGACTTCCAACCCAAACATACTGATTCTAGTATCTATGGTCTTAACATTACATTCTGCTGCCAATTTTAGGGGTGGTCATAATTTAGCAAGACAGAATACCATACTGGGTGCCAGGAGCAAATCAACCTCACTAGTTCTCAATTTTCTCCCTCTAGTAACTGCAAGAGTTGGAGTATATTATGATTATAATATGATCTTTAAGGTCCCTTCCAGTTCTACAATTCAGTGATTTTTTTTAATACTTAGTAAGAACCTAAATGTTCCTTAACATGTGATATTAAATATGATATTGATCTCTTTAAAAGGCATTCTTGACATACCTTGAAATTTTTGGCATGCATGATTAGATTCTAAAGAGCGGAGACAATAAAAGTTCATTATTACTACAATTGGGGAAAGTTGAATATGGACTCTAAAGTATTGCATATAAATGATAAATATTTTCAGTATGTAATTGTATTGTGATTATATAGGAGAATGTTCTTATCCCCAGAGATTAGTGTAGAAGTGACATGTCATAATAGCTGCATTTAACTCTCAAATGGTAAATATATATATGTAGAGAGAGAAAGAGAAAGACATAAAGTAAATGTGGCCAAATCAGTGAATCTAGGTGAGGAGTATAAGGGTGTATATCACACTATCCTTATAATTTTTACAAAGATTTTAATGCTTAAAAAATAAAATGTTGGAAACAAAAGGCATTCTTAAATAATTTGGGTCCTTTTCCTATAGCGTATTTTCCTGATTCTGAGAGGACTTAGATTGTAAGAAATATCATCAAATTAAAAACAACTTTTGGGGAAAAGAAAAACAATATATACTTTGATGATAAAGTTTATCTGTATTTTGGAAATTGAAAAACAAACTGTATCTTAGAATTACTGTGATGTTTTCAGGAGAATTTAAGATTATTAATTTGTATGTTTTTGTTTTAAGAAATACACAAACATAATTCTAGTTTCTAGTGTTTTTCTAGTCCCTGTTATCTACTAGCTGTATTTCTACTATTTTCCAGTATCCGATATTTAAATTGTAGTTTCTAGTATTTTTCTTCATGGTCTGGTCATGTTAGCTTTCCTTCTTTCGTCTCTAAACAGCAGAGGCATGAATGTAGAAAAAACAAACTATTATATAGCACTTTTTTCTGGATGGTGGGATAGAGGGTTTTTTTTATTTTTACAGGGGATGCTAATCTGAATTTTCAAAATATCTACCAAAATTACTACTCTGTTTATACTTAGTATAAAAAAATCCAAAGGATATTAAAACACAAAAAGAATTATAAAATCAAATCTTTAGTATTTAGATCTGTAATATTTCTTTGTGAGGCAAATTTAAAATGTTTCCTTTTAGTTAAAAAAAACTCATGTAATAGGAGAACTACTCCAGTAACAAAAAGTAGAAAGTTAGTAAGCAAAGAGTAGAAAACATGAAATAGATTTCCTACCCATCCATAGGTAAAACTTTTATTGTACATATCCTTATATATACATAACCCAATTTATGCAAGTATTTAATGTAATTATGTGTTTTATACAAATTTATGTACAGAGTTAACCCTTTTCCATTGGTGAACAGTATATAATAATAAGAAACAGATTTCTACAGCATAATTTTTTTAACATCTTTATTGGAGTATAATTGCTTTACAATGGTGTGTTAGTTTCTGCTTTATAACAAAGTGTATCAGTTATACATATACATATGTTCCCATATCTCTTCCCTCTTGCATCTCCCTCCCTCCCACCCTCCCTATCCCACCCCTCTAGGTGGTCACAAACCACCTAGCTGATCTCTCTGTGCTATGCAGCTGCTTCCCACTAGCTATCTATTTTACATTTGGTAGTGTATATATGTCCATGCCACTCTCTCACTTTATCCCAGCTTACCCTTCCTCCTCCCCATATCCTCAAGTCCATTCTCTAGTAGGTTACAGCATAATTTTTAACTACATATTTTCTCCTCAAAAGATGATCTGCAATTTATTATTACGCTGTGTTGTTGGGCATTTGTTTTCATTTTTTGCTGTCATACACTGCATACTGTATTGAGCATCTTTGTCATGATCAAAGAGCATACACATTGCTAAGTTGCTTTCCAGAAAGATTATATGACATTATACTTCTCTTAGCAGTGTGTGTCTCTAAAACCTAGAGAGAAATAATTTGGTTTTCTCAATATTAAAAATGTCTTCATCTCTTTGTGTTTCTTACAGGGGGATTTTGGCAATTGCTTGGAGCATGGCGGATTCTGAATTGTTGCTGAGCTGTGGAAAAGATGCTAAGATTCTCTGTTCCAACCCAAACACAGGAGAGGTATGGGGAGGAAATGTTTCTCAAACTTACAGCTATTATAATAGTTCATCTCTGGTTGAATAAGAAAATTTCCATATGAGTTCTATAGTGCATGATTAAAATTAAGAACGTGAAAGTAGATGGAGGTGTATGTGAAATGTAACTCTAGCAGAGATTTTATTATGAGCATTATCTAAGCTCAGCTGTTTCATCTGGGAATATCAATCATTGAAATAGTGTCTTTGAACCTAGTAATCACCCCCCACCCACCATTTCCAATCATAGGTGTTTAACTAGACTCAGAAATACTTGGTTTGATTTATTTAATGTGTTTTCTGGAAATAAGTGTCCTCAAAGTAGGAGTGTTCAAGGTTTGGGTCTTTTTCTTGCTTTACTTTTCCTGAAGATCCTCTTTGACTTTTGGAAATCAGTGGACGTAGGTTTTTAATCTCTCTTCTGAACTGTACAGCAAGAATATAATACTTTAGAATAAAATATTTGTCATATTTTCTACCCATGGAAGCTTAGATGGGGAATTTTACCTTATTAAATATAAATATTATATAAATATAATTTCATTTGCTTTGGGTTGTGGGCTAAAAATCTCTTTTACCTATTATTTTTCTTCTTCTTAATGGTTGAATGGTTTCCCTCTCTTTCACTAGTGGGCAAGAGACCATACATTCTAATTACAGCTTTTAAACTTTTATTGCAAGTGCCTTCCTAGTTGCCCTGATGGTATGCTAGTAAAAATAAGTATCTTTGATGGGTGTTTTTTTTGTTTTTAATTAATTAATATATGTATGTATTTATTTTTGGCTGCATTGGGTCTTTGTTGCTGCACGCAGGCTTTTCTCTAGTTGTGGCGAGCGGGGCTACTCTTCGATGCGGTGTGTGGGCTTCTCATTGCTGTGGCTTCTCTTGTTGCGGAGCACAGGCTCTAGGCATGCGGGCTCAGTAGTTGTGGCTTGCGGGCTCTAGACCGCAGGCTCAGTAGTTGTGGTGCACGGGCTTAGTTGCTCCGTGCTATGTGGGATCTTCCCAGACCAGGGCTGGAACCCGTGTCTCCTGCATTGGCAGGCAGATTCTTAATCACTGCGCCACCAGGGAAGCCCTCTTCAATAGGTTTTAATCTGTAACATTAAAATTAAAGCAAGCACTTTTGTTATTTGATTTGTGGTTTAAAGTTTTCAGATGCAGTGATGTCTGTAAGAATATAGAAACACTAATGTTAGAGGAGACGAGAAAAAATAATAATTTTTGCTTCATAAGATTTGTAGACCAAATAATGAACGTGTTTCATTTTACACTGTGCTTTCCCAAGTGAGTTCAAAATTCATGGAAATTACTGTTCTTTTTCAACTATGTAATTTGATAAAATGATATTTTGCATATGCTTAGTTGTGTGTGCTTGGACTTTGAAGGAATAAACTTTTAATACATGCTGCAACTAAAAATTCTAGTAGATTTTTATTCAAATGCAAATTAGGAATAGACAAGTGATTCAGATATCAAGAAGCTAATAGTCTTATAAATCAGTTTAAGCATCAAAGAGGAGCAAGCTAAATGCCTTTTCACTTAATTTTGTTTTCTTATAAAATAAAACATTATTTTAAATGTCAAGGAAGCCAAAGTTAAGTAAATTTGATTTATTTCTTAAAGCCATAAAACCTGTGCTCCTAAGAGCATCAGTTACCATCACACTGAGTTAGCAACAATTATTACATTATTACATTGTAAAGTTAGTAAACAATTATTACATTATTTATTTATATCAGCCATTTTTAATAGTTTTTCTATATTCTTTTCCTTCTAAAGAAAACTGATAATGCCAAATTCTCTTTTGATTCTGCAGTAATAAGAATGATGTGTACATGTTTTCTCACTTGACAAGAAGCCACACTTCTTGGTGAATTTTTCCTTCTCAAGAATTTTTTTTGAAATTTGATCTTCAAATAATCTAAACGTGGTTCTTTGGGTCTTGGCAGGCAAAGTCGGTTGGCTAGGACCCCATCGATCTTTTAGAGTTCAGCAAGTTGACCCTAATAGAGTATTCTGGTCTTTCGAGTGCATCCTCTAGTACCATTTCAGTAAAAACAGGAAAACCTCATTTTTTAAGATGTACTTATTCCAAATCTGGTCAAAATTTTGAGCAGCATTTCTTTTTTTTTTTTAATCATAATGAACTTTTCTTGTACTTTAAAGAAATTTTTACAATTGTTGTTTTTCCTGGCTGGATACTTTCTAAAAGTAAATGTTTAATAAAGTTGTACTTGTTGATCATATTAATTCAGGTGTTTTGGCTATAAAGTGGCTCTACTTTTTTCTGACTTTTTTTTTTTTTGTGGTCTAGGTGTTATATGAACTTCCCACCAACACACAGTGGTGCTTTGATATTCAGTGGTGTCCCAGAAATCCTGCTGTCTTATCAGCTGCTTCCTTCGATGGGCGTATCAGTGTTTATTCTATCATGGGAGGGAGTGCAGATGGTTTAAGGCAGAAACAAGTAGACAAGGTAATAGGAAGTGTTAAGGTTTTTTATTATAACACCTGAAAAAAATCATCTTACTGTGTAATTATTTTGAAAATAAATTTACTGATCAATGATACCGATTAATTGGATAATTGTGATAAAAAATTTCTTGGCTATGACTTGAAAACATGTAATATAGTCTTGCATAAGTTTCAAAAATCTGACTTTATTTTATTTTTTAGCTTTCATCATCTTTTGGGAATCTTGATCCATTTGGCACAGGACAGCCCCTTCCCCCGTTACAAATTCCTCAGCAGACTGCTCAGCATCGTATAGTGTTGCCTCTGAAGAAGCCACCCAAGTGGGTCCGAAGACCTGTTGGGGCTTCCTTTTCAGTAGGTGGATTTGCTTTTATGGTCCATAAACACAAAGGACTTACAGTAAAGTGTTATTATAGGATCACTCAGATGGAAGAGGGATGAGTTTGAGATATGTTTGTGAGTTTTCATCACTCAGAAAGGTTTCTTGGGAAAAGTGAAACCTACTCCCTTTTTTTTTTCTTTTAAATTGTAATAAAATATACATAACAAAGTTTACAGTTTTAACCATTTTAAAACTTACAGTTCAGCAGTATTGAGTACATTCACCTTGTTGTGCAACCTTTGCACCATTCTCCCTACCCCACTTTATTAAACTTGTCTTCCATCTCTATCTCTCCTTCCTTCATTCCTTCTTTTCTTTTTGAGAGGGTCTACATTCTAATTGTTACAAGGTCCACTATGGTTGGACATCTAAACTATAGCCTCTAACCTAGCAGCACTTAGGACTGCACTAAAGCTGATATTTTGATTCTCCATCTCTCGTACTTAGTTCCAGACTCATGTGGGGAAGAAAGGAGTGTTATTTGTTGTCTTTATAATACTTCAGTATTAGTGAGTGGACATGCACTTTTCATTCCAAAGATAAATATATAGTGAACATCCTCTGTTTGTCAGGTACCACTTTAGGCACTGGAAACATACCTGTGAACTAGATAGAGTCTCTGTCCTCAAGTAGCTTATATTGGAGGAGGGGGAGGCTTTTCTGTACAGTTTGATTTTTCTTTTAAGCCTTGTCCATACATAATTTTATAATAATAAATGTTTTAATTACTTAGGGAAGGAAGGAACTAACTAGATGGATTGTTAGGATTCAGTAAGTAAAATGGAAAGTGATAAAAGCAAAGATTCAAAGGCAGGAGAGCAGATAGTGGAGAAGACCAGACAAGAGGGATGAGAGATTAATTAAATCCAAAAGTGACATAATCACAGGTCTATTATTTAGGAAGATGAGAGTATGTAGTATGGTTTGGAAGGGGAAAAGACAAGAGTAGATGTGCAGTCATACAGCAGTTCAGTGCAAAAAGAATTAGGCAGAAAAACAGCAATGTAAAAGGAAGAAATAAATCCAAGAGATTTCAGAAGAGGTCAATACCTAGACCTGAGGAATGAATTTGAGAGGCCAGAGGAAGAGTTCTGAGCCTGGTTAATAGGAGAATGACAGCAAACATGTACATGGGAGCCCCCCCATAGAGAAATGAAGACCCCAATGAGTGGTAAAACCTAAGTGCTTATATGCTAGGTTGAACAAAGAATGGCAGTTGTGGAACAGTAACTAAAATGTGTAGAGACTAATGGAGATAATTTTTATTTAACAAGGTCTGTTTGTGTAGAGTTCTCCCATCCTGGACTCCCATGTCTGGTGATAAGAATATATCTTTCCTCCTGGTGTAGGGAGAGCAGCTCTCACATGTGAGTTTCATCTCCTGCTTTCAGAAAGAAAAGAGGAGGTCAGGGTGCCTTTATTGCTCCTGTTGTTTTTCAGTATTCTTCAGCTCAAAATAATCCTATGTCAAATGCATATTTTGTAGCAGCATAATCCACCACCTTTTAAAACTTGGAGCCTAGAGTAGAAAGGGAGGCAAATATGTACAGCTAATAGTTGAATCAAAAGATATATATATATATATATATATAATATACTGAGGGCATCTGGGATGGCAGAGGTGACATTTGCCCAGGCTTTGAAGAGGAGTAGCATTTAGTATGTGGAAGTTAGTAAAAGCAAGTAGGTGAGAAATTGTGGGGCACAGCAACTGGGACCTTTTATGTAGAAGGTGGGTAGTGTGAAGAGGAATAATAATTGAAGGCTGGGGTCAGATTGTGGAGTAGGGGAGTGTATCACCAATTGCATCCAGAGCCAGAGTTCTTTTCCTTTAGCCGGTTTACAGTCAGTACGTTTGAGGGCCACATCCTTGTCGTTGGAACTGATTTTGTTTACTTGTTCTGTTCTAGTTTGGAGGCAAACTGGTTACCTTTGTGAGTGTCAGAACACAGCCTCAGCAGGGAGCTGAGCAGCAGCTGCAGCAGCACCACGTGCGCATCAGTCAGGTCGTAACAGAAGAGGAATTCCTTAGCCGGTCAGCCCAACTTCAGCAGGTTGTGCAGTCACAAGGATTTGTCAGTTATTGTCAGAAGAAGATTGATGCTTCTCAGACTGAGTTTGAGAAAAATGTGTGGTCCTTTTTGAAGGTAAAGTTGGTGTTAAGCAATTTTATTTCATTATCTGCAAATTCAGCTATTTCCATTCTATTCTAAATCGGTCTTCCTGTTGAAGAAACAATCGAGAGAATGTGATTTGGGGATCTCCTGATGAAATTAAACCATATGGAGAGTACATGACCTAACACTTTATGTCAAGAGTTCTTCCTTCTCTGCTGTGAAAAGCCTAATATGAAATACTTTTTTAATAAGTAAAAAATAATATAATAGCTATTTTTAAGTGCGAGAGACATAACATTCAGCAGACCTATTTTAAAATTAGAACATAAAGCTTAGTATAATAAAAACACAGAGTATTTAATTTTTATAGTAGGTCCAATTAAGGAAAATGGGGAAAGAGGGAATAGGTATAGGGGAGAGAGGTTGGAGGCATTTCTCATTTCTTTTACTGAGTTGCATTTACGACAGTAGAATAAATAGAATTTTCCAGTTTGTCATTTTGTCTCCACGGGAATATCTATTTCTCAATTCTGAGTTTTCCAAAGAAAAGAAATCTTGAAAGCAATAAGGTTAAATTTATATTTATATTTTGTGAGTAAGAGTTTTAAGAAAGAGTTTTAGGACATCACATGTTTCACATAATGTGAGTTTTGCACTCATGTAACCTTTGGACATGACTTTGTTTTTACAAAAATTAGTTTAAAAGTAAGTTTTATTCAACCTGGGTAATTAATTACTAGTAGGCTTACTATTTTAAAAAATAACTTCTTTAAAAAAACTTCTTTGGATTCTCTTACAAACAACCTTCTGGTTGATATAGTAAACTTTAGGTAATTTTAATAATTCTGCTTGGAATTTGAGCAGTTAATTAAAAATTAGGCCTTTAAATGCAATTCTTTGTTTCAAGAATATGTCTTTTTTTTAAAGGTAAACTTTGAGGATGATTCTCGTGGAAAATACCTTGAACTTCTAGGATATAGAAAAGAAGACCTAGGAAAGAAGGTAAACTTCTGGAAAAGTTTAAAGGCTGTGCTTACACAAATAAAATATTTATGTAGCATAGGTGTTTTTATTTTTTAAAAAGTTCTACACAAATTGTTTCAAATCATTCAGTAAACATTTAATAAGAATTTACGCTTGGTTGCCAAAGTTTTGCATACACGTTGTTAAAGGTGAAACTCCTCATTGTACCTGAGTTTAGAAGCTGTTAGAACCACCTTTAATTCAAACTCGATTTAAAGAGCTGTGTCAGGGAGAATTGGGCCTTGAAAGAAAAGAGGCTGTGAACCTCAAACACTGGGAATGACATTTAGTTTTTTAAGAGGAGGTGTAGCCAGCGGCCCTGGAGGAAAGAGAGAGGGAAACTTAAGAGATCACCCTGCATTCACTACAGCTTAAGTGATGAAAAAGAGGGTACTATTTTACACCCCCACTGTTTATGCCTTCAGCCCACAATTCCCAAACTGTTTATTAAGTTGGTCCAGCTCACAAGTAACTAGTAAATATTTTGGAACAAGGGTGTTTTATTGTACTAAACCTGAATAAACAAAAAGCCCAAGTGATTTGCTTAACATTTTAATGTAAAAAAAAAAAAGATTACTTTTTAAAAAAGGAGGTCATATTCCAGTTTTATAGTTTTCTTCTCACAGGGGCTTAATAATTATTCCACAATGTTAACATAAACAGCAGTTAAAACACTCTGACTTTGGAAACCTTGAAGGATATATTTAGGATTCTTTGTATAATTTGTATTAACCCTTTGTCATTCTTTGAAAATGACTGAAGTTTTTTATAGCATTGCAGAGTTATCGCATATGCGGAACAGGTTGGATACTGTGCACTCTGGGCAGTCAGTGCTGAGCACATTGAAGATTAGTGCCCCTTTGATGTCAGATAGACCTGGGCTCACATCACAGCTCCGCTGCTTACTGGTCATGTGTCTTTGCTCACTCCTTTAGATTTTTTATATTTAACTTTATTATTAGTCTAAACTTCTTGATCCTATAACTTCGTTTGCAAGAGATTAATATGAAAGTTTTACTGCAAACCTGATAGCAAAAAATGAAATAAAATTTGATTGTCAAAATACTTCTAGTAGCAGTTCTTTCCATAGTGAGTCTCTGAAGAAATATTTTTTTAATTATTTTATTTAAAACAAAGTAGAGGGGCTTCCCTGGTGGCGTAGTGGTTGAGAGTCCGCCTGCCGATGCAGGGGACACGGGTTTGTGCCCCGGTGCGGGAAGATCCCACATGCCGCAGAGCGGCTGGGCCTGTGAGCCCTGGCCGCTGAGCCTGTGCGTCCGGAGACTGTGTTCCGCAACGGGAGAGACCACAACAGTGAGAGGCCTGCGTACAGCAAAAATAAAAATAAAATAAATAAATAAATAAATAATAAAATAAAATAAAACAAAGTAGAAGAAAACATGCTTGTTTTGAGGTTAGTTTTACAATTTGAATAGCAGAGTAAGATGACGTGTGAGCAATAGAATAGATCCATGTAACTGAAACTAGCACCATTGAGAATCAGTTCTGCAAAAATTTTATTCTTTTCTTAAACATGCCACCCCTGATCTGAATTTTGGATTTTTGCCAATGAGAATGGAGTAAGAGGTGAACATTTGCTATATGCCTTGAAATAGAATTCCATTTGGTAGCTGAGTTGTTGTCTTTATTTCAGATTGCTTCGGCCTTGAATAAAGTGGATGGACCTGATGTGGTAAGAGAAGGCCTTTAAAAATAGCTACCTTCTAAAATTTTGGTTTAGGTCATAAAGAAGAAAATATAATTTAGGAAATTTGTTTTATTGCTTTACAGTTTAAAAACAAATGCTTATTGTAGGCATTTTAATACATGAATAATTCTCATTTTAAAATAGCATAAGTTATAGCTAGTAGAGCTAGTTATAGCTAGTAGAAATTCCTATGTTTGAATTTCACAACAGAGGTAAAATGAAATCAGTGACTGCTCAGATACTTAAGGTTAAGCTCTTTGTTGCTGAGGGACGTTTGGCAGGAAAGAAGTGTTAGGTCTTAGCAGTAATGGCTCTCTGCTTTTCCTCTAATGATGTTCCTCAAATAAATTTACTTAGTGTTGCTTCTTATGATTAAACTAGCTCTGAATGTTGTTGGTTGGGTCTTTTGTCTTCCTTGTTCACTAATAACCTTTTAATGCTACATTCTTCAATTTCCTCTGTCATTGTTTTGTGTACCAAAGGCTCTTAAAGACTCTGACCAAGTAGCACAGAGTGATGGGGAGGAGAGCCCTGCTGCTGAAGAGCAGCTCTTGGGAGAGGTACTTATTTTTCTCATTTTTAAGTACATTGGGAAAATATGTGATATTTGTTCATCTCACATTGAAATATGGAAAATTTTCTTGACTACTTGTTCCAAAATAAAGCTGGAGTTTTCTTAGAGATGTTTAAGGTAGAAGTCTGTTTACTAATTTGATAGAAGTATCATCTCTAAGATTTTTAGTTCTCTGACCTAGTTTCTGGATTATATGGTTTAAAATTAACAGCTGATGTGAGATTGACTTAGTTTGGTCAGATGCATATCAAGATGCCAAATTGAAAAGATACTTTATTCAGAAATCCACGTTGCATGGCATGTAAAGTTAATGTTTTTTTCTTGACACATTAATATTTACAACTCACTATCAGTGGCATAAGCTTCTGAATTAATCTTGAACTTTGAGTCCAAGTAAAGAATATTTCACTAAATAATCTGATCGTCCTGAGTCACTATAAATGCATCCTGAGTTGTAGTGACAATTGTTATAACTAGGTAAAAAGAGTCCTTGAACACAGAGTTGTATCATTAATTTTTTTCCTTTTAATTTTCTGAGTTTTTTTAAGCCACTAATATAGAATTCTATAATTTACTTTTCTTGCTTTCTAATTATATTTAATCTTAGAAAATTAATCAACAACTTCTTGTTTCTCATCTCATATTTGACTTTTTCATTGTTCTTTGTGATATGGGGATATTCTGATTATATAAAGTTGCTTATAACCTTTTAGTAAGTTATAATTCCTCAGTAAACAGACTATTACAAGATGATTATTAAAAATACTTTCCTTAGAAGTGGATCTTCTAACATTTAACTCAGGAATACAGGATATGGGTAAAATCTTGCTGAAAATTTGAACTAATTTTGGGAATACATAGACAGAATTGTAGGATACATTAAAAAACATACTTTCATTTATATACAACTGGACTAACTATGTATTATCAAAGAGGGCCATTTGTAAATACACTCGTGAAGTAATAGGTAAATATATATTTAACAAAACAGTAGTCATCAATGTGTGCTTTCAGAATATTTGAAAAAATGTTGTTTAAGGTGGTAATACCTTCCCCTTTATCTTTTTTTTTTTTTTTTTTTTTGCGGTATGCGGGCCTCTCACTGTTGTGGCCTCTCCCATTGCGGAGCACAGGCTCCGGATGCGCAGGCTCGGCGGCCATGGCTCACGGGCCCAGCCACTTCACGGCATGTGGGATCCTCCCGGACAGGGGCATGAACCCGTGTCCCCTGCATCGGCAGGCGGACTCCCAACCACTGCGCCACCAGGGAAGCCCTCCCCTTTATCTTGATGATGCTATTATTATGTAAAATAAAACATAGTAGCTTACACACTAAAGATAACCAGCACATAATAAGTTGTGCATTTTTTCGCTTCATGTATATTTCAGAAGTCCATATATAAAAGTTTATTAGTTGCTTTTTGAAAGCAAATTTGAAAAATTGTTAGATTTTTTGGTAAGTTTGTTAGTGAATATAATCAGATCAGTATCTGATTTATTCCTCAGTATGAATAACAAGTTTTACAATTTTTTAATTTCAGTTTTTAAATTCTAAAATGCTTCTCTTTTGTTGGGGAGAGAATTAAGGTTATAGTTATTCTCCTATAATAGTCAGTATTAACTAATTAAGCATTATTAACAGATGATGCTCTGCTGTGCTCTACACTAAAATTATCCAATTCAGGGCTTCCCTGGTGGCGCAGTGGTTGAGAGTCCGCCTGCCGATGCAGGGGACACGGGTTCGTGCCCCGGTCCAGGAGGATCCCACATGCCGCGGAGCGGCTGGGCCCGTGAGCCATGGCTGCCGGGCCTGTGCGTCCAGAGCCTGTGCTCCGCAACGGGAGAGGCCCCGACAGTGAGAGGCCTGCGTACCGCAAAAAAAAAAAAAATAAATAAAATAAAATAAAATAATCCAATTCAAAAATGCTTCTGACTTTGAATTCTAGGCACTAACATTCAGATGTGTAGGTAACACGAGCACAGAAGATAGATATTTTATCTCATGTAAGACAGATGTGTTTTTTTCCTTTAATTTCTCTATAATCTCTGATACATTTTATTTTTTGTCTCCTTTTGAATTTTTATGCCTAGAAGAGAAAGCATTTAAAGTATTTGCCAGCAGTATGCCTCCATTATATTTCTTTTCTTCTAAAGAAAGAAAATATTGAATTTATTTTTACTCAGTCTTACAAGTGGTTTCAGAAATTTATAACAGAACTGTATATATTTTTACCAGATCAACCTGCTGTTCCAGGTGTGACTAATTTAAGAGAACACAAAATCTCTAATTGAATTTCAGTATATTTATAAATAATCTGTTTATATTGCATTTATATAAGGACGCCAGGTGGTTTTCTTTTTTTCACGACTGAGTCAGTTAAAACCGAAAGACTCTTATAACTATACCTATTAGAATTTTTAGATGTGTTGAAGCAAGGTTGTTTTAAGATCTAAATTAGAAAAATGTAAAAAAAAAAAAGATCTAAATATAGTATAATTTAAAACATCTTGTGGGACTTCCCTGGTGGTCCAGTGGCTAAGACTCTGTGCTCCCAATGCAGGGGGCCTGGGTTCAATCCCTGGTCAGGGAACTAGATCCCACATGCTGCAACTAAGAGTTCGCATGCCTCAACTAAAGATCCCACACGCAGTAACGAAGATCCTGTGAGCTGCAACTAAGACCTGGTGCAGCCAAATAAATCAATAAATATTTAAAAATAAATAAATAAAACATTTTGTGTGTTTCAAGCTACTGTTAGTTGAGGTATCTAAGGAAACAAAAATTCTTCAGCTTCAGTATCTTCTGAGCTCCCAATATGGATATGTACACTTAAGTTTGTTTAGCATTATTTCTAACGACTTTGGATTTTATTTATGATTGTATAATGAGAGTTAATACTTAAGGAAGTCATAGTTCTTAGTTTAAACTTGGATCTGAGAAATTTTCTGGGATAACTTGGCATGTCATCTAGTCAGTAAGTGAATAATCATATTTAAATTTTGTTTTGCTGGTAAATTATTCCAGTTTCATCTGGCTAAATTGCTGCCCTTTTCATCTCCTTAGCGCATTAAAGAGGAAAAACAAGAATCTGAATTTCTACCATCAGCTGGAGGAACATTTAACATCTCCATCAGTGGGGGTAAGAATCTGTTGGTTTTGATTTCTAATTTCTTTTAACCATTTGAAAGCAAATAGTCCCTGAGTTTAGGTTAGAAACGTTTTGTCACAGGTGGTAGAGGGTTGAAAAGAACTCAGTTAACATTTAGTACATGTAATCACTACCTTAAAAATGATGATATGATCTGAAACCTATGTGATAGAAACTGTAAATGATCTTTATTATTACATTTTAGGCAATCTGGAAAACATGTTATTTTACCTGATTTTACTTATATGTATCTCAGTATATTTCCATAGATATCAACAGTTTGTGTTAGAAATTAATCCACCAGTAATATTCAGAAATCAGCATTGTGTTCTCCATTGTGTGTGTATGTAAAAATTCATAGGTGTAGTGTTTTTTTCTTGTAACAAAAACCTTTATTTAACTTGGGTGTGTTATTTCTTTATTGCAGATATTGATGGTTTAATTACTCAGGCTTTGCTGACGGGTAACTTTGAGAGTGCTGTTGACCTTTGTTTACATGATAACCGCATGGCTGATGCCATTATATTGGCCATAGCAGGTGGACAAGAACTCTTGGCTCGAACCCAGAAAAAGTACTTTGCAAAATCCCAAAGCAAAATTACCAGGGTATGTTATTTTAAAAATAAACAAACAGCAGCATTTGTTTATAAAAGCAAAGCACTCTTATTATAGATAATTGAGATTCAGAAAACAGTAAAGAACAAAAAATCCCACCCATAATTCCTTGACCCAGAAACAGTTATTGTTGATAGCTTGGCATGGTTATCCCAGTTTTTGTTGTTTACATATATAATATTTTAAATGAAAAATACTTTTGATATTTTTATCATAGAAAAGTTAGAACATAGAAAATGTTAAAAATAATAATTTTAATACCCCCTAATTCTTCCATCAGATTGGTACATATCCTTTTGTATCTCTTTCTATGTATTTGTAGAATTTTTAAAAACAGAATCAATTATACAGGTATATATGTGTGTGGTTTTATGTATAAATATTGTCACTTACATTGTAATCATTTTCCCGTATCATTTAAAAATTCTTACAAAAATTTTTTAATTGCTCTATAATATTCTATAGTAGGGATTTATTATTTCCCTTATTTGGGGATGTTTAGGTAGTTTCTAATATTTTCCTAATGTAGTTAAGATAGCAGTAAACATCCTTGTTGTGCCTAAAGATTTGTGCGAATTTCTAATTGTTTAATGAGGCTGTAGTCCTAGGAACGGAATTTCTGGTGCAGAGGGTCTGTACATTTTTAAGCCCCTGCTTGATGATACTAAATTTCTTTCCATGAAAGTTGTCCCAGTGTTCAGTCCCAGCAGCTTTGGTTGCTGTCAGTGTCCCCAGCCTTGTCTTGTGTCACTCCCTCCCCTGTTATCTTTTAGCCACACTGGCTGCCTTTCAGTTCCTTACACACTCCATGTGCCTTTCTCTCCCAGGACTTTGCCCCTAGTGTTCCGTTGGTCGGCAGTGTTTCTTCCTTCTCGATGAAATTAATTCTGACTTCATATCTTAAATGTCTATATGCTCAGAAAGCTTTTCCTGATCCATCAGACTAAGTCATGTCCTCCTGTTAAATGTTTTGGTAACACCCTATAGTTCTACTTCTCAGCATTTTATAAAACATGTTAGTGTGATTTTGTTGTTGTTGAGGAAAATATCTTTTATGTCAGTTGGTTTAAGGATATACTTCGCTTTGCTGCTACTTTTTCATGAAATACTGTGAGTAGTAGTTTTGAAAGACTGATTGATTAGCCAGAGTTAATTTTTATCAATATACCAAAAGCTTTTAATTCTCCTTTTGTTTTCCTTTCCTAAGCTAATTACTGCAGTAGTGATGAAGAACTGGAAAGAGATTGTCGAGTCTTGTGATCTTAAAAATTGGAGAGAGGCTTTAGCTGCAGTATTGACTTATGCTAAACCAGATGAATTTTCTGCCCTTTGTGGTAAGATGAGCTTTATATTTATATTATGTATATGGCGTGGTATATTGTAAATAAAATTAATGGCAGATTTTATTTAGAAATTTTTATAAACCTACTAATAACAGATAAGAAAATGAAGTTCTCATTTGAATGCTTTTCTCAGTTATTATTAACTACGTTGCTTCTGCATACCTACTAGTCATTTTTAAAAATAATACTATTTAATGATTTTGGTTTCAGACAGACCAAACTGAGACTCTTGCTTCTGCCACTAACTAGCTATATGACCTAGGAAAAATTAATTTCTAAGTCTTAGTCTATTCATTTGTAAATGGCACATAATCAGCTCTCACTTAATAAATGTTAGCTTGATAAAATTAATAATTATAACATTTGAGTAGAAATTACCATTAAAGACCATGACTGAACTAATGACTAAGGAATAGTATTCATTATATGTAAGAACAGAAGCTTTAGGCTGCTAGTATAAAAATGAACAACCTTGACAGTTTTTGAGAATGTAAAACTTACAAGATATTAACTTTCTATCATAAATAATTTAGAGTAGTCTACCTATCATTGATGTTTATTCCAAATGTGCCATATTTTAGTCCACTGCTTACAAAAGCACCTGACATGATGAAATGCAGTTAAATGTTCATTAGGATTTTTCTGTTCAAACATTTTTCCCACTTTTAATTTTTTCTAATATAATAAATATAAATCCATTCTACAGCTAGGTACAGAACCTTGTGAAATTGTTTATTATATAAAATTTTCCACTCATTTTCCACTCATTTAACAAGTAAATATTTACTGAACATTTACATGACTGATTTTATTTCTGCCTGCTACTCATTGGTTATGAAGTTTGATCCATACCTCTGAAAATATTATTGGGCTGCTCATGACCTCATACACAGATTGCCTTGTATATAATCTTATTTGTTTTCCTCTTGATCTATAGATCTTTTGGGAACCAGGCTTGAAAGTGAAGGTGATAGCCTCCTGCAGACTCAGGCATGTCTCTGCTATATTTGTGCAGGGAATGTAGAGAAACTAGTTGCATGTTGGACTAAAGCTCAAGATGGAAGCAGTCCTTTGTCCCTTCAGGTTAGTATCTTTGAAACAAAAGGTGCTTCCTTTCTAGTACTGTCTTTCACCCAATTTATATTCTAGAGATTGATTTGTTCCAGAAGTTCATTGCTTTCACCCTACTTAATTATGTTTTAGAAGGTCTTTTGCTGGATAATTATGTGTATTTATTGCTATATTTGGAGAGGCAGAGTTTGAGATGATGGGATGGTAAAATGGGAATGCAACTGTTTGTGAGAACCAAGTTGTGATATGGTAGTTACTGAGGGAAGTAGGTGGCAAGAGCATGAAAACAGCCATAGGGTTTACCTCTTTTCCTCCTGCTCCTTTCTCTGCCTCCAGTGATCCTGTGTGCCTTGGGCAAAGAAACGGTGTGAGGTAAGGAATGGGAGGGGTCCCCAGTACCAATGGGCAGTCTTCATGGTTCAGGGAAAATGAAAGTAAGAGGTAAATGGGATCCCGTGTAGCACTAATACATGGGCAAGAGAGGAAGTGAAAAACATGGGGACTATTCTCTGGTGCTGAGTAACTATATATTTAGATTTTTTTATTCCTAAGCATTTAGTCAGCAGAGTCTCAAGGAATTTCAGTCTAATGTTTCTTTTTGTCTCTGCAGAGGGATTTTCTCAGTATGGTTGTTGCTTTAAAGATCACTATTGAAACCGAAAGTTGTAGGAATCAAGGTTTTTCCTTCTAAGTGCTTCTGAGAGAAAACACACTTGTTTTCACACTTCTGGATTGGTGTACTTATAAAGGGCAGATGGGATATTCTTGTACTTTATACCTGAAGCATAGCTCTCTAGTGTTGAAAGAATAGGTATTGAAGAGCATTATGAGAAACTTCAGGTTGAAATGCTAAGCCTGTTTGGAGGCTTAGTAGTACTATTTTTATAGTATACATAGTATAATAGTATAATATTTCCTCTTATACATGCTGGAACCCAGTTTCTGCCTTCAGACATCAGCCTGTCACTTTCACTTTGGATATTTGCCTGTTCTAGCTCAGGAGACAAGTCTCTGGCAATTTAAGGATGTATGGGAGAAGATGGTAACCTATGCCTTAACCATGAGTAGGAGACCTTCCTCCTTGCTTTTTCAGTTACCTAAATGGTGGTCAACTCTTGCAGACCTTCTTAATATTGGTGATAATAAGTACCGTACTTTTGGTAGGCTTTGGAAATCTTAGTAACTCCTTATCTTTTCCTGCTTCCTCTCAGTACACATCTTGGTATCATTGTCTGTTTCTCCTTCACTCTCCTTTCTTTTTCTCATTTAGGATCTGATTGAGAAAGTTGTCATCCTGCGAAAAGCTGTACAACTCACCCAAGCCATGGACACTAATACTGTAGGAGTTCTTTTGGCTGAGAAGATGAGTCAGTATGCCAATTTGTTGGCAGCCCAGGGCAGCATTGCTGCAGCCCTGGCTTTTCTTCCTGATAACACCAACCAGGTAATTAGAACTGGCCATTTTTCTTCTTCGAATGTGTGAGTAAGGTGAGTTCAGTAGATAGCACTCAGTATGAAACAAATGTACTAGTAGGTGGAATGATTTGGAGCAGTTGAATTTCTGTCACCTAATAGGTGAATATTATTGACACGTCTTCAAGGGTAATTTCAGGTGTATTCAAGTATTCAAGGCAGAGAGAACTACATCACATTCCTAATTTAGTGTCCTTATTTGGTGTGCAATAAAACTTGGGCTTTTTCATGATACTTGTTTCAATTCAATAAGTGACTGAATATGTAGTGATGAATAGGATTGCCAAGATCCTTTCCCTGAGGGAGTTTCCAAACTCAAAATGACAGCAGAAGTATACATGGGATTCCAAAGTGATAAGGACAATGATAGAGGTAGTGGGAGCACAGAAGAGGGAAATCTAAACCCAATAGAGCAGCATGGGTGGAAGCTGGGGTGGGGAGTGAGGAAGATTTTCCATAAGTAGGATATTTCTATCTGCATTGTGTATCTGCTAGAGCTTAATTCGGAGCCTTTTCTTATTTCTATACTTTTTGTTCTAAACTTTATTCTGTTTTTGATGAAATTTTTTAGTTAATTGTTTTCAGTATTTTGTCTGTTCTAGGGAATTGTCAGTAAATTTCATTGAGTAAAAATACTTGTATCTGTGTTCCAGGACTGTGGAGGTATGACTCTCTAGTTGGTTTTGTATACACTTACATGTAAGATCCAGCTCATGTCTTTCTGAATTGTTAATGAGAATATTAAGTAGAATAGAAACAAAGTCTTTATCTTTATAATGACTTTGGTATAATAGTTTTATAGGATTTTTTACTTAATAAGGTCTTATTATTATATTGAAGTATAAGACTCTTTATTTTAAGACTAACTTACTCTAAGACCTTTAGACCTTCTAGCCTGAGAATTAAACTCTTTATTTTTAATACTGTTTATAATCACATACATTTTCTATACATTATTCTTCATGCTTTTCTTTGGACTTTTAAAGAACATTCTTTATGTAAAACTTGTAATTTTGACATTACTTCCGCCTATATATCTCAGTATACTCTTAGTATTTTCTGGGGAATATTTCCTGAGACTTTGTAATATCATTATAGTATATAGTTCCCCTCCCTAAAAGGCAGGTTTACCTAAGTATGCCTACAAAATTTAAATGATGTGTTTAAACCTTTAATGAATTTATAGAAATGTATAATTTTTATAGATATTAAATGAATTCTTGCTGAAACATTTTAACACACTGCTTTTTTGTTGTTGTTTGTTAATAACTAGAACATGTATGTGGTAAACTCATACTTACTATAGATCTATATAATTATAGATCTGTGTGAGCTACCCTGAGTTTGACATCATAACTCTTTTAATTTATTTCAAGCATCTCTTTTTTTATTAATTTTCATGTCTTTCATAGATCACCATTTTCTTCCATCACCATCTTTAGCAGTTGATTCTCTTTTGGAGCCTTTTTTCCCTGCAGAGAAACAAAGTTGTATTTTTTCAGCTGCTTTTGTGATTTGTGAGCATTATTCAACTGCAAGAGAAACAGCAAAAGAGCAGTGATGATAAGTGACATTGATCTTGCCTACTACCATGTGGTAGGCATAATTCAAATCCCTGCCTCAGTTAAATTACAAGTTGCACTGTATATAATGGACCTTTGGTGTCAGTCTTGAGTATTAGAAACCATGATGTCAGACCCTAATGTGCCAGGGTTTATTGCATAATACACAGCATACGAACAAAAATCATATGAATGATCAAGCTTACTTTAAGAAGATCAACATGCTTTCATATATAGTTGGGTGAACTCTTAACAATTTGCTTTGCTTTCTTCCATTGCTTCTTATAGCCAAATATTGTGCAGCTTCGTGACAGACTTTGTAGAGCACAAGGAAATCCAGCACCAGGACAACAGGAGTCACCTAAAATTCCTTATGAGAGGCAGCAGCTGCCCAAGGGCAGGCCTGGACCAGTTGCTGGCCACACACAGATGCCAAGAGTTCCAGCTCAACAATATTATCCCCATGTGAGTGATATGGTCCAGATTAAGTAGGAACATTTATATATTTCAAATTGGTGGTTTTAGCTTCTTGAGTAAAAGACCAGTGATAAAACTAGGCAACGTATTATTTTAATGGTTATAGTTTTTCTGTTCTTGAAAGTAGCACTTATGATGTTTTTAAAAATTACCCCTTTAAGCTAGTCAAATAATTTACAAACTAGGTAAAATTAAGCTCTCTGGAGAGATATCTTCTTATTTCTCCATCACTCAAACTTAAATTACACATGTACATCTGTTCTTGAAATTTTTACAATTTGATTCATCTAACAAACTGTGAGTAAAGTAGTGGGAACAATTTTGTGGGTAATTTGGTCAATTTTTTAAAACGTTTTTAGAAAATAGTCTCTTTTTAAGTATTATTTTCTGAGTCATTAGTGTGATTTACTATGTCTTCTGTATCCAGAATACAAACATTTTTTTGGACAACTTTATATTAGAGAAAAGTTGAGTGACCAAAGGTATATGAAGTTGTAGGTCATGGGGAATGTAAAGATGATTAAATAATTTTTATTAATTAACTAATTTATTTATTAAATTAAAATTGCCAAATGGTTAGTGGCATAAAATGTGACCTCTTATTGTCTTTTACTATTTCATGTAGAAACTTATATTTCCAGACCAGCAGATAACCTTCATGTTCTTAAATAAAAAGTATATTTTCGTAAGTAATAAATGGTCTTGATTGATAACAAAGTTAGTAGGTACTCTGCCCATTTTATTTATTTATTTATTTTTGAGATGAAACCACCTCGATGGCAGTCTCTCCTTTTATTTATTTATTTATTTTTAAAATTTATTTATTTATTTATTTTTGGCTGCATTGGGTCTTTGCCGCTGCGTGCAGGCTCTCTCCAGTTGCAGCGAGCGGGGGCTTCATTCCTCACTGTGGTGGCCTCTCCCAACGCGGAGCAGGGCCTCCAGGCACGCGGGCTCAGCAGCCGTGGCACACAGGCTCAGCCACTCCGCGGCACGCAGGATCCTTCCGGACCAGGGCTTGAACCCGTGTCCCCTGTACTGGCAGGCGGATTCCCAACCACTGCGCCACCAGGGAAGTCCCTCTGCCCATTTTAAAATAGAACAAATTGCTGATAGAATTGATGGGGTCATTTTTATATTTTGTAGCAAAAGTAAGCATAAAACCATGAAAAACTAAAAAAAAAAATTCATGCTCTTTTGTCTATTATGCTTTTGATTGCTACTTAATCAGGATAGATTACATTTAAATATAACTGTACTACTCTCTGTTTTGTTTTTCCGTTCATTTGACAAATATGAATTTAAGGGCCTGTCTTTATTCTCCCTGTTGAGGGTATATTGGTAAACAAAACTAAATTCCCCACTCTTGTTGCTAGACTTAGAAAGTCTATGACATGGATAGGGCAAATCAGGTGATGGCTGGGAAACTGAGAGGTGGAGAAGTCTAGCGACTAACCAGAGTTTTAAGACATAGAGCTTGAATTTGTCAGCATGGCTTGTTAATGGTTAACAGGATTGGAACTCCTAAGCTAAGCACCTTGAGTTTGACCTCGCTGTGTCAGGGCACTGAAGTAAGGTGTTCTCTACATTGGGAGAAGAGAATATTTACTCCTTATGTCCTTGGGTTTAATCTTTCTGGGAAAATGTAAAAACCTTGAAAGACTTTTATTATACTGTGACTTAGCAGTCTCATACTTTAAGGAAAACAATTTCAGTCATAAATTACGCAGTGATTTTCTTGATTAAAGCTTATGATATGTTGAATGAGGACAGTGGCTTGTGGTTTTAAAGGCATGCTTATAGGCAGGAGTAAAGGGATTTCTGAAAGGGAAGCCCACTGAGTAGGAATTCTCCTCCTACTACAACCAGCACATCTTTGCTGTTAATTGTTTATATGATAGAGTTTCTTCTACAAAGATTTACTTGACAAAAAATATCCTGATGGCTTAAAAAATTTTTTTTGAAAACCTCTGGACTCCAGGGTAAGCAACATGGTGTAGTGTAGCAAACACTGGCCTGGGAATCAGGAGACCTAGAATCAGTCCTAGCTCCATCATCAACAAGTTGTATGGACTTCAGCCAGCCCCTTCATTTCTCTGGGCCTTGATTTTCTCAATGGTAAAGGGTGGGGATTAGATTGGATGATCTTTAATATGCTCTGATTGTATGATTCTAAGCCTCATACGGAACTAACATAATTTTTGTGGCTCTAATGAAATCAGGAAAAGGGAGCTTATAGCAATATGTTTACACATCTAATAGTAGCATGAATACAATTAGTGCTTCAAAAATCACTTTTTCACTCAATTACCTTTTTTTTTTTCTGGAATGTCTTCTTTCCTTCCCTACTTACAGAACTTACCTTTTCCCACTTACTCTTGACACTTGAACGGCATTGTTCTTTCTGCTTTGATTTAGTTTTCATATTGATTTTAATACTACCTCCCTTCCCCTGTTCTTTTATGAAAGGTGTTTTTTTCTTTTGGAATCCCAGCTACCTTGAAAGCAATTGCCTGGCTAATGTATGCTATCTTGCTGCTCTTATTTTTTGCTTTGCATCTGGCCATTAATGCCTGTTGGGTTTTTTTTTTTTCTTCTTTTAACATTTTCATGTTTTATGTTCTGTGATTGGTATTTCTTTGTTCAATTCAGGTTAGAATTGCCCCCACTGTCACTACCTGGAGTAACAAAACTCCTACCGCCCTTCCCAGCCATCCACCTGCAGCCTCTCCCTCTGATACACAGGTATATCCTTCATTATTCCTCTTTGAGCAGAATTCTGCTCACCTAAACATATAGTTATATATTCTCTACCCACCTCCCTTAAGTTCCCCTCCCCCATCTGTCTATCTGCTTATTGCATTTTAGTGCTTTTAGGATGCAAGAAGCAGTTTTTAGCACAATTAATTTATTTTCTTATTACTCTCCTCTTCTTTTGCAGTTCTAAATTGACTTGAACTAGAAAAACATCAACCAAGGTTCATCAGTGGTTTAAATCTGATTTCACTGAATATTTTTTCCTTTCTTCTTCTTCCTCCTCCTCTTCTTCTTTTTTTTTTTAACATCGTAGAGAAGATAATATCTCCTTGTGGCATTTATACCTAATATTTCTGAAGCATTAGTCGTGGATGGACTTCAGTAGAGATGGAAAATCCTAGTGACTTACTATAAATATCATAGACCCTATTTTATGAGGCTGTTAGCATCTCTTGCCATTCATTGCTATTATTACTTGGGACCTGTCTAATCTTTAAATCACACAAAATGTGTTGCTCAGAAAATGTGTCTTGAAGAAGATAGTATGCACAAAATGCAATTTTTTTACACAAAGTTTTTTTTTTTTAATTCCATTTCAAATATTATAAATCTATCTGGTAAGATTCTTGGTTCCAAATGTAATCCTCCTTTTTACCATATTCTCATTTCCTAGGGAGAAAATCCTCCACCTCCAGGCTTCCTAATGCATGGGAATGTTAATCCAAATGTTGCCACAGCTCAGCTTCCCACATCTCCCGGTCATATGCACACCCAGGTACCACCTTATCCACAGCCACAGCGTAAGTAGTGTGACCCTGAAGTCCTGTCACAGCAGCATGTCTTGTCTTATCTAGTGTAGTAACTGTTTACTTTGAAGCTCCAAAGCCATGATCAAATCAGTTTTAATAAGTAAAGAAAGAACCATTCTGTGTGGGACTTGAGTCCTTGCTATAGCGAAGCATGGTTTCCCTGGGAGGCATCCTGAATCAACATGCTAGGAAACAGCTCCTGTGTCAGTCCATTCAGAACAAGTTGGCTCTTATTCCTGAGCCTGTTAAAGAGAGTCAGTTGTCCCATGATTTTGGTATAAAAAGATAGAATTTTAGAAATTATTTGGTACATATTCTTTTCCTTTAGGCAAGATGATGCAAACCATTTTTGGAAAATTGGTTCCAAGGGACATTTGTTGTCTTCCATTTATTTAATTTTTTTAGGAAACAGACTATTTTTTAGAGCAGTTTTAGGCTCACAACAAATTGAGTGGAAAGTACAGGAAGCCTCGGTATACCTCCTGCCTCCGTGCACAGCCTCCCTACCACAGACATCGTGCACCACGGTGGTCCATTTGTTACAGTCAGTGAGCCTACACTGACTCACCAGTTTCGCTCGGAGTAGTTTATCTTAGGCTTCCCTCTTGGTGTCAGACACTCTGTGAATTTTGACAAATGTATAATAATGACCTTTCCCCTATTGGCTTTCATTTTTTTTAAGAAACTATTTACACTTGCAAAGTAAAACATCACCTCTATTTTAAAATTTAAAATAAGCAAAAATGCAAACCTCAGAGTGGACAATTATATGACTGAACAACTACTATAAAACAAGGGGATGTTACCTAGCAAGAACTAATCTTAATGAGCGTGTTCTGTGCTCATAAGATGGGTGTTCTTACTTACCATGAGTACAAATTTGATACAGCTTTTCACTCATTGCTCAGCGTGAAAGTGCTATCTTCAGAGTAGAATGAGCACAGTTCTGTTAGATTCCCTCTGCAGAGGTTCATATTCTGCCCATGGTCACACAAAAGGTAATGGTATCTGGGTTCAGGTCTTTGCATTAAAACATTAGTTGGCTGTCTGCTTACTAACCAACTTTGTGCAGTGTAAGAAATATATTAATTGTCTTGTCAGGGATCATACAGAGTTGCTTATTAATCTGGAACTGTGCTCAAATCCAGAATTTGAGTAGCTGATGATTTTACTAGATGTTGGAGAAGGTATCTGATTCATAACAATAGTGCTCACCCTACAGTTGTTATGGTGGAAGAGGTCTTGAGCTGCCTCCAAGCTCCCTTAACTTTTACTGTAAAGGGGACTGCTTTGGATGTGTAATTACTGCATGGCTCCATCTGATGGCTAGTAAGTGTCACTGCAGTCTTCACAGGAACAGGACGTCTCAGAAAAGGGTCAGTCTTCTGGTTCTTGGGTCTGATGACTCAAAGATTTTCATAGCCAGCAGCAGTCTGGAGATGGCAGGGTTCAAAGACTGGATCCAGCGACTTTTGGTATAGTTAGGGCATCCAGACTATCAAAAGCATAACGTGTTTTAAGTGGGTAATGTTTGGTTGTAGCTTATTATTAGAAGAATTGAAAATAATTTCCATAGAATGAGATAACTTTGGTTTTCTGTTGCTGTCTGAATAAATTTGTAACTGATTAAAATTTCTGTTTCTTCTCCTTGGTGTAGCTTATCAACCAGCCCAGCAGTATTCCTTCGGAACAGGGGGGTCAGCAGTGTATCGACCTCAGCAGCCTGTTGCTCCTTCTGCTTCAAACGCTTACCCTAACACCCCGTACATATCTTCTGCTTCTTCCTATTCTGGGCAGTCTCAGCTGTACACAGCACAGCACCAGGCCTCTCCACCTACCTCCAGCTCCACTGCCTCTTTCCCTCCTCCCCCTTCCTCTGGAGCATCCTTCCAGCATGGCGGACCAGGAGCTCCACCGTCATCTTCAGCTTATGCGCTGCCTCCTGGAGCAACAGGTACACTGCCTGCTGCCGGCGAGCTGCCTGCATCCCAGAGAACAGGTCTGCGCTTGAAAGGGACTTAGTTTGGCTCTCTCTTTTATTTTTTCGTGATCACGTGGGTGGATGGAGGGGAATTATTTCTAACTGTAAACTGGGCAATGTGAGGTATTGATTTAATTGTATAACAAATTCTAAAACTATTTCTAAAAGTGTGATTTTCCCATAATGAACTTTAGTTGCTAAATGAGGAAAGCTTTAGAGCTTTAAAAGGGTAAGAGTATATAATCTGCCATTGAATTTAAAATAAGCGGTAAGAAATTAGTTGGCCAGATAGGTGGTGGTTGGAACTAGATTTAATTGACACTAATTTCTTTGCCAGAGTAAAACGATGCCCTGTGTTCTTCCTGAATTTTCAGATTTTAAGAAATGAGGCTGTACAGATTTTGTAATTACGTTTGTTTGTAAAGGTGAGCAAGGATCTCGACATGTGTATTGAAAGGAAAAAAGTGAAAGAATGCAACTCTAACAGAATCTCTAAGACAGCAGAAAGTATACAGTAGTGCAGGGATCCTCTCCATTAGGACAATTCTACCCTCACAAACATTTTGGAAATTTCTATGCATTTTTGTTGTTGTTGGCAGTGTAGTTCTGCCTGAAATTTTCTAATTAAAATCATAATTTAAAATTATTTTTATAGTAAATACACATTTTATAAATTCTTTTTATCTTTCATGTTACAATTAAAGCATTATATTAATTTTTTATAAGTGGGTAATATTATCTGAATTTCATGTTAGGACTGTAAAAGGGACCTCAGAAGTGTGTATTACAAAAAGGGATCAATGAATCAGGGCAAGAACCACTAACATAGTAAAGAATTCAGAGTTCGGAATCAGACTTCCTGTGTTTGTATCACAGCTTCACTCCTTTCTAGTTTTGTGACCTTGAATAAGTTACTTAACTTTAAGCCTCAGTTTCCTCATAATAATAATAGTATGTACTGATAAGCTTATGAAGAGATTGAATGCATTAGTACATTGAAAGCATTTGGGGACTATGACTGCAAAGTTAGCTGTGATAACACATCGCTCAAAACTAGAGCTCGGGCTTCCCTGGTGGTGCAGTGGTTGGGAGTCCGCCTGCCGATGCAGGGGATGCGGGTTTGTGCCCTGGTCCTGGAAGATCCCACATGCCGCGGAGTGGCTGGGCCCGTGAGCCATGGCCGCTGAGCCTGCGCGTCCAGAGCCTGTGCTCCGCAACGGGAGAGGCCACAACAGTGAGAGGCCCGCGTACCGCAAAAAAAAAAAAACAAAACTAGAGCTCTGTTCCTTTTTTTTTTGTCCCTTGTTTAATGTATACTTGTTACTAAGGGTATTTGAAAATAGTTTCCCTTTCAGATTATAATTGATGGTTTTAAACTAGAGGGGCAAAACAGGAGTGAGTCTTGCTTTCTAATACTGAAGTTGTTCCTGGAAGTCCAGTATATGTTGTTCTCTTTTTATCTGCTAAGTAGTAGCTTTAATAACTGAAAACACTGATCATATAATAGGATTTATTGAGGAAGTATTTTTTTTCTTGGAAGTCTTATGGATCCAGAATTATACATATATCTCCTCTCTGTTCTTTGATATATAATATTAAAGTCCAAAGTACCAAAAATCATACACACAATATGTATCAGCCTTTACTGCACAAATAAAATTTGTATAATTTTCAATACAGATATTTCAATAGGTTGATATTTAGAGAGGAGAGTTAATTAAATTGTAGAGTTCAAAAAATTACCTTTTAAAATCTGAATGAGTGAAAACAATACATATTCTGAATAGTTGGGTAATAGCTTGAGTGAAAGATGGATTCAAGTAAATCCCCACATAAGAAAGTGGTACAGGGAAGTAGGAAAGTGAATTATCATTTATTGAACATACATTGGACATGTACCAGCACTGCCATGTATGTTCTTATTTCTCATAACCATGAGAAATAGGAATAATTATTTTTTAAAAAAATTGCCATAAGGAAGCTTGAGTTTCCTAGGGTTATGTATAATGTTTTCATGATTGCACAGTGATAGTCTCCAAGTTGAGATACAACTGAGATACCCCAGTCTCTCAGTCTTCAGAGCCCATGTTCATTCTTCTTTACCAGATAGTCTAGTCCTGATGAAACGAATAGAAATAGCTGTCAGTGTTGGAATTACAGAAACATTTAGCATCACTACTTTAAGCATTTGTTACTTCATCTTCTAAGTTAAATATTTGCATGGGTATGTTTTTCCTCCTTAAGCTAAAGGGCATTTGGCCGTATAATAAAGTCTTTGCTTACGTACAAAGTAACAGTGTTCTAACCTGGCTGAGAAGCAGAGCAACTAATAGGAAGATGAAGCCGTACATTTTTCAATACTCAGCATGCACTAAGCTAGCTGTTTTGTTACCTCTTGCATGTTAGTAGTCCCTGTACTTTAATTAACAGTTAGAGCTTTACCTTATTTTTATTTTTTGATTCCCTAAAAAGTTTGCTTAGGTTATACAGATAACTGTGACTAAAAGTTTTATCTTTGTTCTAATATGTCTTAGATTATTATATCATGGTTTTCTACGGGGCTTGGAAATTCCACTTGTCCGGTGGACTCTTCTTGATAGACACTAGGATTTTCAAGCCATGTAACTATTAGTGAACCACAAAATTATGTGCCCACTGCTCAGAGAAACTCATGTTGCAATCATCAAAACATTCATTCAGTAAATGCTTAATGAGAGCCTGTTCAGTCTGTAATCAGAATTATTCTAGGCACAGGTAGGAAGGCAGAAAAGTACAGTACATTTCTATTTCTAGTGAACAGCACATAGCTTTGTTATAAGTTGGAACATAAAATTTGTATTTGGGCCAAATTTTGGAAAACATAAAATGTCAGGGCAAGAAATTTATACTTCATACAGTAAGAAGAAAATTTCTAGTGGAGGAGTTTGAACTACTGAGAGGCATGGTCAAAGTGGTACTTTAGGGAGGTTAATCTGGAGATGGTTCTGCAAAACAGATTGTGGGCAGCATGGCAGAATCAGAGGCAAGGAAAACAGGCTATCTCCAAGTTGTAGGTATAAAGTGCTAACAGCCTAAGTTAGTATAGTGCAACATGTTTCAGTGGTGGCAGCACAAAAAGCAGGAAGTTTTCCCAGCTTTACTGTCCAGGATAAGTAAGATACTGCTTGTATCCCCCCACCTTTTTTGTGTGTGTCCCTGGTTTAATGTATACTTGTTACTAAGGGAGAGCACTTTCAAATGTGAAGGCCCAAGAAGTTTACTTAGAAAAATTTTCTGATAAAATGACAAGCTCTCATGAAGCTGTTTTTGAGTAAACAGTATTGATTTCATTAAACAATGGAAAATTTAATTGGGGTGTGTATATATATATATATATATATATATATGGTCTTGTGCTCCTTCACATAGAAGAGTCTTGAAGGGGCATAATATTGCATATTTTTGTGAAACAGTGTGCTGAAAAAAATTTTTTTTAATTTTCATAAACATTCCATAGTCAAACTATAAGTACCTGGTTTTTAACCCTTTAAACAAAGAAAAGGAGCATGATAGCCTTCCTTATTTTTCTTTGGATAAATCTGTTTTATCTCGTGTCATTGGAAAATGACCTTACGGATTCATTCTCTCTAAATTTAAATTTTTAATTTTGTGATGCCTTTTTTAAAATGTGACGTGTGAGGCTAATGGGGAAGGGGGAGGTATATGATTAACAAGGATGCTCTTTTCTCTCCGTCTCAAATTCTCTTTTAGCCAAAAGTCTCCATACCATTGGCACTAATATTTTTCTGTGAATCCACTGAAAGTATCTTAGCCAGTGCCTAGATCCTACCATTATGCAAGGACACCTTGAGAAGGTTCCCAGTGAGAAGTGAGATTCAAGTAAGGATGGTAGCAACTCCACTTCTGTATGTGAGACCAAGCGCTTCTCTCTTCCTTCCCTAAAGACCATGTGGAGGACTAATCCCTACACTAAGGTGGATAAGGGTCTCCAGAATCCAGTGACATGCCATATTCAGTTTTTAAGTTAATTTTCCCTTGATTTTTATTAATTTTTTACTGTAGGATTTTGAAAGACCTCAAATAGTATAGAGAATAAAATTAAAATTATCTGTAATTCTGCCACCCATATATAACCACTAATGATTTAGGTGTATTTATTCCCTTTGTACACATATATGCACACATATATGTATGTATGCATGTATTAAAGTTCTTTTAACGTTGAATATACATAACAAAATTTACCATTTTAATCATTTTTAAGTGACATCAAGTGCATTTACATTATTGTACCATCATCACCACTAACTACGGAACTTTTTTGTCATCCCATACTGAAATATGTAGCCATTAAAAACTCCCCGTCTTCCCCAGCCCCCCCGTCTTCCCCAGCCCCTGGTAACCACCGTTTTACTTGGTCTCTCTGTATGTATTCTAGGTACCTCATATAAGTAGTCATACAGTTTTTTCTTCTTGTAACTGGCTGTTTCACTGTCTTTAAGATTCATCCATATTATAGCATGTATCAGAATTTCGTTTTTAAAGCTGAGTAATATTCCACTCTGTGTATATACCACAATTTGTTTAACCATTAACCTGCACATGGGCATTTTGGCTGTCATGAATAATGCTGCTATGAACATGAGTATACAAATATCTGTTCAAGTCCCTGGTTTCAGTTCTTTTGGGTATATACCCAGAAATGGAATTACTGGATCAAATAGTAATTCAGTGTTGAATTTTTTGAGGTGGTGACACTATTTTACATTTTCACCAGCAATGCGTAAGGGTCCAATTTCTCCACATCCACACCAACACTTGTTGTTTTCTGGTTTTTTGTTTTTGTTTTTAATTCTCGCCATTCTAATAGGTGTGAAGATAGTAGTATCTTATTGTATGCATGCATTTTTAAAGAATTGAGATCATAACTCCCACATACACTCATAATTTACATCTTACTACTTAATATTACACCACGAACCATTTTTCAATGTTCTTTAAAGTCATTGTCATGTTTAAAAAGAGAGTAAGAAAGAGATTTATGCCCATTTTTAAGGTTTTTTGAAAAGGTAAAAGAGATTATCTTCCCTTACTAGTTTTATGTGAGAATTATGTACAAGATTAGACTGTGCTATGTTTTTTTAAAAATATTGACCAAGAGTATCATTTTGCACATCTATAATGAACCCCCATAATACTGTCTCCTGTAGATATTCAAGTTCTTCACTTAGTTTGCTTTACCTAGTGTTGCTATTAAAGTGTGTCTCCATAAAGTAGAGGTCAATTTAATTGTGTTTTTAAAAAGTCATATTTAAACAATTTAAAGATATAAAAGCAAAACTATTGAGGGGTTAGAATCATAGCTAAGATAAAACTGTTAAATTGATTAGAGATTTGAACAAGGATTTTCTGGGCTGAAATAAAACATATTGCTAAATATATTACATGGTTTGAGGTTAGGAGGGGCCAGTTAGGCATATATTTTGGTGGGAACTTTGATTATTGTACAATCGTTATTTTCAATTCAACAAGCAGCCTACCCTCAAGTTATGAGGGATAGCCAACTGGCTATATGTTCTTGTTGAAAATCTTTTTGTTTCTTATTTCATGCAGTTTTACTCAGAACTTTCAATTTAATTTGATTTCATTATAACTTTGGTGTCATTCTACCAAAGGGTCATGTGAAATTGTTCCACATACTTTTTTGTGCTGCTAATAGTTGGTGAAATTAGGATATCCCCTCAGGCTTTAATATCCAAGGCTATGATCACTGCCATGAGAGGTTAGAGGAAAAACTGGTCTCACCTTCTGTTGCCACGTTTCATAGGGCTAGAGAGGAGACATGTTGTTGAGACTGCTCCCTGAAAAAACCAGTCAAGGCCAGGGTACCTCCAGTACTTTTAGGTTTTTCCCACCGTCGACTCCCCCCTGCCCCGCCCCAATACCAAAATCCAAGGATGCTCAAGTCCTTTATATAATGTGGCGTAGTATTTGCATATAACCTACACACATATACTTTTATGTCTAGATTGCTAATAATACCCAATACAGTGTAAATGCTGTGTAAATACTTGGAGCAAATTCAAGTTTTGCTTTTGGGAACTTTTTTGGATTTTTTTCCTTCCTGAATGATCCTTAGTTGGTTGAATCTGCAGATGTAGATCCTGGGGATGGACTGTATATTGCCCCCCTCAGCCCAGAAGCTGAAGTCTGGTGCTAGAGAGTACATCAGTAGTTGCAAATCAGGTCTGTCCTCTGTCATAATGCACGCACAGTGACTCCCAGGGGTTTATTAACTGTAGTGCTATGAGGTCATATCTTGCATGGGGAGTTAAATTGTAAAGTCATCATTTAAGACAAAAATAAGAAATCACTTAGAGTCAGTTATCCGTGATCACCCCTTTCTTCAGTTAAGCCCTCATGAAGAAGTTGCTTGTGGTTAGAAGCCATATTGTATGAAAAACATCTATCCTTAGCTCCATACAGTGAAATTTCAAACTGTGGGATTAGTTCTCCCACCTCACAGTTTCTCTGGGGCATGTGCTTCTTGAGTAGAGCTCAAACTGAATTGAACTCACTAGTTAATGCTATAGTCTCTTGATTCCTCTCTCCCCAAGTGAAGATAGTTGAATTCCCGTAAGTTGTATGTTCATATGATGTATCTACACTGCATGCTTTTGATTGGAGGCTGGGCCTGGACCAATCCTGAATATCCGACAATTTTGGAATTGCTGTATTAGTTCTCAGCCTTCTTTCCTCTTGTCCACTGCCAGAAACTTCAGTTCTTTTAAAAGAAGTAGTGATTTCTGGAAGATTTGTGCTAAACAGTCTGCAAATCTGTATATTCTTATAGAAAAGACCATATGGGATGGTTACATATTTACTGGGCCTGTTCCCATTTATGCTCATACTCATGGTGTGACCCCAGAAATTACAGTTCCTCCAGAATGCAGATCCTTGGGGCCTCCCAAATCCAGCAGTAAAGTAGCACCTCCTTGTTAAGATTGTCTAACATGCTTATTATCTTTAACAATGTAGCGTTGAAGTCTGCATGACAATGTAGAAATCCTCCCATTTCTCTTTAAAACCCTACTACTTAAAGAGGATTTGGACCAGCAGCATTGGCATTACCTAGGAGCTGGCTGAAGCAATAGAATCTCAGGCCCTACGCTATACCTAGTGAATTAGAATCTGCATTTTTACAAGATCTTCAACTGATTTGGATTCACAGCTTTAAAAAATACTAAAATGGACACAGTTATAATATGTTAGGAAGTGCTCTCAGCCCTCCCCGCACCATATTACTGAGCTTCATTGATCAAATAGTAGAAAAATAATCTGTGCAAACAATTAGGGAAATAATGTTGTTTTAAATAGGAAGGAATAAAATTTTCTCTTAAAAGAGACAGCTGGCACAGTGAGAGAAAAAAGTAGTGTTTAAGAGTTAATTGTATCTGACACATTTAAATGAGTTAACTTTGCCCACAAACTGATTACTTTCTTAATTAGATAGAAACCATTTCACGTGACTTGATTAAAAAAGGAAGTTTTATTCCCTTATAAAATTAGTTTGTTCTTTCTTGGGGTTGATGGAGGGAGGAGAAACAATTATAAAATGAGTAGAGTTTACAGTTTGCAGGGCAGAAATAGAGACATAGATGTAGAGAACGAACATATGGACACCAAGTGGGGGAAAGTGGTGGGGTAGGGGTGGTGGTGGTGGGATGAATTGGGAGATTGGGGTTGACATATATACACTAATGTGTGTAAAATGGATAGCTAATAAGAAACTGCTATATAAAAAATAAATAAAATAAAATTCCAAAATTCCCCCAAAAAAATGAGTGGAGTTTAGAATGTCTTCGATGATAATACCGTTTAAGTGACTTTTACATTTTGTCTACAGAAAATCAGTCTATGCAAGACCAGGCATCTATGTTGGAAGGTGAATTAGTTACAAAATATATCTTTGGAAATCTTTGAATCACTGACTCTAATGAATGGATATTCACAATTATGCATGTGAACTTTAAAGTTGATAATATCCTAAATCTGATCAAATCTTAGAACTGATTGAATTAACATAGTGACACAAATGATCTTGAATCATAAAAGTTGTCTATTTTATATAGACTGAAAGACAAGGCTATACCAAGATTGTCTTAGATATAAGAAAGATTAGAAGGTGATGGCAGAGATTTGAATGATTAGTCTGTGTATAATGAGAACTTTAAGGATTTGTTAAGCAAATAGCAGCACGTGGTTTAATATTTTGTGATTAGCTCTTGAATGTTTTGAGGCTCATTTGGCATTCTGTCTCCTAGTCACCTTGTAGAAAATTAATTCTACTTTTAAAATCGAGGCAAATGAGTGCATGCTGGTGAGGAGAAGATCTTGTTTTTAAAAAATTTCTATGACATCATGTTCTTTGGTTTGCTAAGCAATTTTGTTGTGATTTAATATCGTGGATATCAATAAAACAAGCAAAAGTAAAATACTGAAGGAATGTTTAATTTATTGAAAGAAGAATGTTTAATTAATTTTTGCTTTTACATATACACATACACAAAACTTAATAAGATGTAAAATGATTATATTTTGATTTAGTAATTATTCTATCTCTGGCATGTTTATTCCTTTTTTCTTTAAAGATACAGGCATTCAATAAAGATGTTTAAAACAAATTTTTTTAAAGGTACAGGCATTAAGTACCTTAATGAGTTCTGCTACTCATGTTCATTTCTCACTTAGAGATGACCGGTTTGGGGAGATTTGTGGGGGGAGGAAGTTTCCTAAAGGTGACAGTAGTTTAAGTTTATATCTGCTGCCAGCCTGGAACTTGTGTGTGTGTGTGTGTGTGTGGTATTAAAAAAAAAAAAATCTTGCCACAGATATGTGATGCCTTTTTCTACTTTATAGGTTGTTCTTAATGCAAAGGTGATAAAGCATACTGGTGTTGCATAGTTGGGCTCTGTTTGTTTTTTTAACAGTGTTTCTACCACGTGGATGATTTGGGTATGCTGAATTGCTCTCTGAGGAAATAGGAGATTGCTACTTTTATTCTTGTTTTGTGTGTTGAATATATCAGAAGCCTTTTTATTTTTTAGCAGACTCAGATGATTTATTTTTTCTTTATTAGGAGAGAATTGTTTGAAGCTTATATACCAATATAGACATAAAAACTTCACTGTCCTTAAGTTTAGTACAACTCTTTCACTTTAAAAGGAAATAATGTCAAGATATGCTGCTTTCTAAGCCAAGGCCTTGTGATTATTGGAGGTAATGAGTTTGAGAGTCCAGGGCTACATAGTGATCCCAGCAGCCCAGCTGGTAAAACTTTTGTGACAGTTATCTCAGGGTGAAAGTAAAATTTGAAGGTATTATATGATGAATACAATTTAGTTTTCTTCTTTTCAGGATTCTAAAGGAAAATGCCCTCTATTATCTGTTATAGGTTCTCAGAATGGTTGGAATGATCCTCCAGCTTTGAACAGAGTACCCAAAAAGAAGAAGGTACTAGAAAAAGATGTCTGTTCAGTTGCCTACAGGTGTCCTGTGAATCATGTAGCCACCTGAAGCACACCACACTTCACTGTTCCTTTAAAGGCAAAGCTGACTGACTGATATACTTAATATGTGTATTTCAACTTACATCTTCTAATCCATGAAGGGAAGGAAAGAAAGTACAAAATAGTATGGTGATATGAATTAAACCCTTTTTAAAAAACAAGATGTAAATTCTCAGCAGATATTTTTCAAAGAGTAGGAAACAAAATTTCATGCTTCTCAAGTGGTTTTTTTTTAGGAGTTACTTTGGTTTTGGGTTCTAACGGTAATCATGAATTTGTAATTATATTTTGGACTATTTTTGTCTATCACATATAATATGAAACGAAATAGCCTTGTAGTTGAGCATCATTTAGATGTTAATAACTGTTGAGAGCTGTTAGAGCATAACTTAAGATTCTTCTTTTATCCCAAGCATTTTTTTTTTTTTTTTTTTTACTCCTAGTGATTTCTGTCCCCCAAGTGTAGTAATGAGAGGCCAGAATATAAAATTGGGAGATACTAAATGAGCAACCCCCCCCCCAATGAGGTCACTGATAATCAGAAATTTAATCTATTACTTTGAGTGTGATGGATCACTAAGTAGGTATCACTTAAGGATCTAGGAAAAAGGTATTACATCTGATCACATTAAACAAACACATATTTGGCGTATCTGATCCCAGTATGGCTAGATATAATTCTCCAGACTTCGACATCCTCTTTCAAGAACACCATGGTTTTGGCCCATTATGAGATAAGTGTGGAAGGTAAAGGGGAAACAAAGGTCCAGGTTTGAGCTCCCAGCCCTCTTAACCAGATTAGCTTTACTTGTGTGTTTTTCTCTAGAATTCTGCATAAAATTTCATTTTAAAAAGTGTTCTACTGTTACTTAAAAAAATTTTTTTTAACCATGGAATAGTCTAACTCCCTTATTTTTAAAAAATTCTTAATGAAGTATAGTTGATTTACAGTCATGTGTTAATTACTGCTGTACAGCAAAGTGATTCAGTTATACATGTATGTGTATATACATTCTTTTTTAAATATGTTCTTTTCCATTATGGTTTATCATAGGATATAGAATATAGTTCTCTGTGCTGTACAGTAGGACCTTGTTATTTATCCATTCTATATGTAAAAGCTTACATCTGCTAATCCCACCCTCCCATTCCAACTCTCCCCCAACCCCCTTGGCAACCACCAGTCTGTTCTCTCTGTCCCTGATTCTGTTTCTGTTCATAGATAGGTTCATCTGTGTCATATTTTAGATTCCACATATAAGTGATACCATATGGTATTTGTCTTTCTCTTTCTGGCTTACTTCACTTAGTATGATAATCTCTAGGTCCATCCATGTTGCTACAAATGGCTAACTCCCTTATTTAAAGCTGAGGAAATGTTGTCATCATCCCGTTTTTTTTCCTTACTCTTGGTGCCTTTTATTTCTTTTAAAAGATGCCTGAGAACTTTACGCCTCCTGTTCCCATCACATCACCAATCATGAACCCCTTGGGTGACCCCCAGTCACAGATGCTGCAGCAACAGCCTTCAGCTCCAGTACCACTATCAAGCCAAGCTTCATTCCCACAGCCACACCTTCCAGGTGGCCAGCCTTTCCACGGCATACAGCAACCCCTCAGTCAACCAGGCATGCCTCCGTCTTTTTCAAAGCCGAATATTGAAGGTGCCCCTGGGGCTCCTATTGGAAATACCATGCAGGTAACAGTAAATCTGTGGAAGTGGGAGATGGCTCTATTTCAGTATGTTTCTTAACGTTTTAACTTTTATGGTTATACCTTTATTATTATCTCAATTTGATTTCAATTTAGGCAACTTAAAAATAATAACTTTTTTTAAGATTGTTCATGTATGATATTATTTTTCAATGACAAGGCCATATACAAACTTTCTAGAAGGAGCTTATGTATTTACTAGTATATGTTAACAGTAACTTGGCAATTACAGTATTTCATTTTATCTAATCAGTAGCCACAATTTAAGATCAGTTGAATCCATATTTGCATCCAAGGTTGCTAAGCAGAAGCTGTTTCCAAAGGTTTTTTCCTTTAAAATATAAAATAAAAATGTAATGAGTTATATATTTTCTTGTGTATATGTAAGAGCTAATAAGATAGCCATATCTTTAGATGGAGATATAAATTTGTGCTTGCTTTTCACATACAAACAGCTAGTTGGCAGGGCTCTAGATGATGAAAAGTCTATCATATTTCCATATAACTGACTTAGACATACAAAGATAAACATTTTGATCTATTCATGAAAAGTAAAGGGGTTGGGTCACAGTTCAACATAAGATGAAATAAATTCCTGCTCAAGTATAAAACTAGCTCTTCTGTCTGTTACTGTCTTTGACTCTCTGAAGTCAAATTTGTAAAGATTATATCTCTACCACAAGAGTATGTGTTGCTGTTAAGAGATTTCTGCCTAAGGAACTTCTAAACATTAACAGTTGCATTATAAAAACAAGTGTTTTGATGGAGATGGGAGGACCTTCTTCTTTCCATAAGAATATATAGAATTATAAAGATGCACTGTTAAGTTTTTATAATTACAAGTCTGTGGTGTTTGTGAAGCCATTCACTTTTGTTTAGACCTGGGTGCTCATGCTATACTCATCTGGACCAGAACCTCAGTTGCCATTGAAAGTGAGAGCTTCATGGATGTGTGTGTTCAGCCAGGCCATAATATCCACCTTCCTGTCCACTTGGATGTCTCTGAGGCACCTCACACTTAACATATCAGAATCTAATTCATAGTCTTCCTCCCAAACCTAGTCGTCTTTTGGTGTGTCCTGTTTCAATTAATGGCACCATAATCCTTCCTATTTAATCCAGCCCAAAACGTGGGCATCATCTTTATATTCTTCTTCCTTTAACCTGTTTTTCAGAGCTATCCCCAAATCTTGCTGATATTACTTCAAAATCTCTCTCAAATCCCTTCTCTACATTTCCATTCTAGTCCATGCTACCTTCATCTCCAGTCTTAAGCAGTGCAGGAGCCTCTAGCTGGTCTGCCAGCATCTACTTTGACCCATCTCTTATCTGGTCTTATCTCCTCATTGCTTAAAACGTTACAGCTTCCCATTGTTCTCAGGATAAAGACCAAAATATTTCACATTGTCTGGAATCTCTCAGCTCATACTCCTCCTTGCTCTCTCTCTCTGCTCCAGCTACAGTGACCTCCTTTCAGTCCCTTGTATCATGATCCTTCCTGTGTACATGTTCTTCTGTCTGGAATGCATTTCCTTCCCCATTTAACTGGTTAATTCCTACTTATCCTTCTGATATAACTTCCTTAAAGAGCCTTCCGCTCAGTTAAATCTCAATTATATTGTCTCTTGGTTCCAGTGATGTTAACTTAACCACAGTTGCTATTTTGCATACACTTATGACATTTTTAAATTTTCTCTCTCTCCCATCAGCCTGTAAACTCCCTGAGGGATGAGATCATTTCCATATTGGCTCACCAATACGTAGCCAATGCCTAATACATAATTGCTTAATGTTTTCTATGAATGAACTAATCAGTCAAAACTTTAAACACTTACACATTCCTTCTTTGTTTTCCCATCTGTACATTCAGTAAGATCATGGACTCTTCTATCCTAACCTTTGGTTTAATCTTGCAGTTTGATAATAGCCCAGTTAACACCCTCCAAGAGTAAACCAAAAAATAGAAGAATGTCAGGATAAACAAAAATGAGCCAACAAGCAAAGCAAGCAGCCACTCCAACCAGCCAACTTTGTAAATGCCTTGTTCTTTTTATTTCCTACTGGCACAGGTCTCCTTCCCATCAGTTATATAAAATAGTGATCAACATATGTTCCATAATTAATCAAATACTTTATATCCAATCCTATTTTTGAAAATAGAAGCTGTAGAAAGAGTACCTGTTTTCTTCTACTGAATATCTGATTTTTATGTTTGCTTATCCCAAGTGATTTCACATGTTAATTTTTCATTTGATTTTGAATAGCCTATCTACAAGTTCGTTGGTTTCTCTTTATCACAGATTCAGGGCTTTGTGTATAGGTAGCTTCTGGTCATTTCTAGTCATTTTATGGTATTATTTATTCCAGCATGTGCAGTCTTTGCCAACAGAAAAAATTACCAAGAAACCTATTCCAGATGAACATCTCATTCTAAAGACCACATTTGAGGATCTTATTCAGCGCTGCCTCTCTTCAGCCACAGATCCTGTATGTATTCTTTATTTTGCTTAATTAAAAGAATCCCTTGGGCTTCCCTGGTGGCGCAGTGGTTGGGAGTCTGCCTGCCGATGCAGGGGACATGGATTCGTGCCCCGGTCCGGGGGGATCCCGCGTGCTGCGGAGCGACTAGGCCCGTGAGCCATGGCCGCTGGGCCCGCGTGTCCAGAGCCTGTGCTCCACAACAGGAGAGGCCACAACAGTGAGAGGCCTGTGTATTGCAAAAAAAAAAAGAATCCCTTTTGGAGCACTTCTATAATGATTGCTTAAAGTCTTACAAGATGTATTTTGAAAGTTTATGCAAAAATAGTAAAGCTAGCACTTATATATAGTTTGCTGTACATATAAAAACACATTCAACTGCTTTTTACATATAACTTTAATCCTTAAAACAACCTCATGGTAGGTAGGTTTGTCATATTTATTTACAGAGGAGGAAATTAAGGCAAAAAGCAGTTATGTAATAATTAAGGCAGAGCCAGCATTCGAACCTAGTCTGGCTCCAGAATTCATGCTTTCAACCACTATGCTGCACTGAGTCTCATCGGCAAACCTTACGCATAGCACAAAAATACAACAGAATGGTGAAACTCAGATTTGGGGTTTCTTTCTGAGCTTACATCAAAGCTTTTAAAAGTAGATAGACAGTCTTTAACTTTGCAGAGACCTTAAAAATAGTTAAGTGCTTTAGATATTGGAGTCATATTCATAGTCAAAGTAACTGACTTTACTCAGTTTATTAGAGGATGACTGTATTGGCAACAACAAAAATTCCACAAAGCCAGTTTTGTTTTTGGTGAAATTTCACTTTATGCCAATAAACATTGAATATGTTTATTTAGTCACTGGCCCGTTGTCTGCTTGAAAAACAGCTTCTGGAATTTGTTGTTTCATCAAACATTGAGTATTAATATGTGCAGCCTTCTGCTAGTCTTTTGGAAAGCAATTTCCTGTACTGAAAGTGTCAGGAAAGCAGAGGCAGGGGAAAGTTAACATAAACCTTAGCGCCTGGCATTCTGGGAGTGATGGAAAGACGAAGCTAGGAACAGAGAACAGGTGAAGCTGTTAACAGGTGAGTGAGTGTACAGTGTCTCCTAGGCAAAGAGGTCCTCATCATACAAAATGGAGGAATCCTAATAAAAATGTGGGGAAACTCCAGTCTTCCTTCAGGCGTGAGTGAATGTAAACAGAGGTTGGGAGGACACCTCGTACATGGCCTAGCTTAATAAATTTTTGTTGAGCTTCACCTCCTCTAGGTCACCGTATCACCTTCCTTCTGGTTACCCAGGACCCCTGGGCAGAAGAGAAAGACAAACTGTTCCTGTCACTAGTTGGGGAGGAAGTTCAAATACTGCCCAGGACTCCTGCTGGTAGCTAGGTGGGACTAACTTTGAACCCTCCACAAAAGTCCATTTTAATCAATACTTGAAATCATTTGTATAGTATGACTTTATTCTTATTTCCACTTCAGTTATGTCCAAACAGCACAAAGTAATTTTGCAGCACAACTTAGTTTGTAAGGTTATCCTCGATGGCTTCACTCTTCTGCACTCCTCTTCTGACACACTGACATTCCCTCCTCAAACATACCAAGAATGTGTCAGCATCAGAGACTTTGTACCTGTGGCTCCTTCTGCCTGGAACTCTTCCCCACAGCACTGCATAGCTCTTGCTCACTTGTTCCTGGTGTCTGCTCAGATGTCCCATTAGCCATCAGGACTTTCTTACCACATCATACTGCCAACACTGCTGACCCCCTTACCCTGTTAACTTTTCTTCATGGCACTCATCACCACCTGACATACAATATACTGTTTATTTAGTATCTTTTTCCCACCCAATAGAATATGAGATCCATGAGACACAACACTGCCCCAGCATGGCACGTAGTAGTCCCTCAATAAATATTGAAAAGCAGTGTCACTTTTAAGGCTGTTGCATAATATAGATATTAAGTTAATCACAGTATAATTTTAAACCTTTACTTTTAGGATAGTTTTCTCTCACTATACTCACAGTACTAGGATGAGGGTAGGAGGACTCCTTAATTTAAGAACTCATTTTAACACTTCCCTCTTAATAATCTTAAGTCACCAAAAGATAATTTTCTCCTTTTTTTGGTGTTTTAAAGGCCCAGAATAAGACAGGATTAAATGTACCAAATGTGACTGAGTGTATAAGTAGTACTTTTGAGATTCCACAGTTCACCTGTATATGTTTGCCTTCTAGCTCCCATAATGTTCATTTTATTTAATTTACAGTAACTGTTAGACCTTCTTTTCTGTAGTACACTGACCCATTGCTGCCTCCAGATGGCCCTTCCTCTTGCTTGTGGATATAGTGTAGATGGACACTCAGACACCTCAAGTGAGTTGCAGTCCCCATGAAATCCAGCCAGTGCTCCATTTTGCACACTAGGAGGAAGGGTCTCACTTTCTTGCCCTCCCTGCCTTAATAGATTACTGATCTCTGTTCTAATAATCTGTTCAAGTTCCTCGGTCTTAGCCGTCTCCATTTCTTTATAAAATGAAGCTGTCCAACATCATGACTGTAAGGTTTAGTGAAATGAGATAAGGCACGTTCTTGGGATAAAAGTTATTGTTCATACATAACATACCTGTTTTTTCTCTCCTGCAGCAAACCAAGAGGAAGCTAGATGATGCCAGCAAACGTTTGGAGTTTCTGTATGATAAACTTAGGGAACAGACAGTAAGTTTGTGGGGAAAAGAAGGATTTATGATAATCATTTATTCCTGGTTACTAGTAAAATAAGTGTCTCATCAGCACTTGCATGTAATATATAGTACGCTTGGGGGCAAAATGATCGTGACAGTTCATAGAATGGGCTTTTCTCTGTCTAAATCTTACATTTCAGTCACTGGGGATAAGGGGATAGGGCAGTGTGTGTGTGTGTGTGTGTGTGTGTGTGTGTGTGTGTGAGAGAGAGAGAGAGAGAGAGAGAGAGAGAGAGAGATTAAGAGGGAGAGAGATTTTTTTTTTTTTTAATTTTTTCCATTTTTTTTTATTAGTTTCTGCTTTATAACAAAGTGAATCAGTCATACATATACATCTGTTCCCACATCCCCTCCCTCATGCATCTCCCTCCCTCCCACCCTCCCTATCCCTCCCCTCCAGGCAGTCACAAAGCACCGAGCTGATCTCCCTGTGCTCTGCGGCTGCTTCCCACTGTCTATCTAGCCTACGTTTGGTAGTGTATATATGTCCATGCCTCTCTTTCGCTTTGTCACAGCTTACCCTTCCCCCTCCCCCTATCCTCAAGTCCATTCTGAAGTAGGTCTGTGTCTTTATTCCCGTTTTACCCCTAGGTTCTTCATGACATTTTTTTTTCTTATATTCCATATATATGTGTTAGCATACGGTATTTGTCTTTCTCTTTCTGACTTACTTCACTCTGTATGACAGACTCTAGGTCTATCCACCTCATTACAAATAGCTCAGTTTCATTTCTTTTTATGGCTGAGTAATATTCCATTGTATATATGTGCCACATCTTCTTTATCCATTCATCCGATGATGGACACTTAGGTTGTTTCCAGCTCCGGGCTATTGTGAATAGAGCTGCAATGTACATTTTGGTACATGTCTCTTTTTGAATTATGGTTTTCTCAGGGTATATGCCTAGTAGTGGGATTGCTGGATCATATGGTAGTTCTATTTTTAGTTTTTTAAGGAACCTCCATACTGTTCTCCATAGTGGCTGTACCAATTCACATTCCCACCAGCAGTGCAAGAGTGTTCCCTTTTCTCCACACCCTCTCCAGCATTTATTGTTTCTAGATTTCTTGATGATGGCCATTCTGACTGGTGTGAGATGATATCTCATTGTAGTTTTGATTTGCATTTCTCTAATGATTAATGATGTTGAGCATTCTTTCATGTGTTTGTTGGCAGTCTGTATATCTTCTTTGGAGAAATGCCTATTTAAGTCTTCTGCCCATTTTTGGATTGGGTTGTTTGTTTTTTTGCTATTGAGCTGCATGAGCTGTTTATAAATTTTGGAGATTAATCCTTTGTCAGTTGCTTCATTTGCAAATATTTTCTCCCATTCTGAGGGTTGTCTTTTGGTCTTGTTTATGGTTTCCTTTGCTGTGCAAAAGCTTTTCAGTTTCATTAGGTCCCATTTGTTTATCTTTGTTTTTATTTCCATTTCTCTAGGAGGTGGGTCCAAAAGGATCTTGCTGTGATTTATGTCATAGAGTGTTCTACCTATGTTTTCCTCTAAGAGTTTGATAGTTTCTGGCCTTACATTTAAGTCTTTAATCCATTTTGAGCTTATTTTTGTGTATGGTGTTAGGGAATGATCGAATCTCATACTTTTACATGTCCCTGTCCAGTTTTCCCAGCACCACTTATTGAAGAGGCTGTCCTTTCTCCACTGTACATTCCTGCCTCCTTTATCAAAGATAAGTTGGCCATATGTGCGTGGGTTTATCTCTGGGCTTTCTATCCTGATCCACTGATCTATCTTTCTGTTTTTATGCCAGTACCACACTGTCTTAATTACTGTAGCTTTGTAGTATAGTCTGAAGTCAGGGAGCCTGATTCCTCCAGCTCCTTTTTTTGTTCTCAAGATTGCTTTGGCTATTCGGGGTCTTTTGTTTTTCCAAACAAATTTTGAAATTTTTTGTTCTAGTTCTGTGAAAAATGCCAGTGGTAGTTTGATAGGGATTGCATTGAATCTGTAGATTGCTTTGGGTAGTAGAGTCATTTTCACAATATTGATTCTTCCAATCCAGGAGCATGGTATATCTCTCCATCTGTTTGTATCATCTTTAATTTCTTTCATCAGTGTCTTATAATTTTCTGCATACAGGTCTTTTGTCTCCTTAGGTAGGTTTATTCCTAGATATTTTATTCTTTTTGTTGCAATGGTAAATGGGAGTGTTTTCTTGATTTCATTTTCAGATTTTTCATCATTAGTGTACAGGAATGCCAGAGATTTCTGTACATTAATTTTGTAACCTGCTACTTTACCAAATTCATTGATTAGCTCTAGTAGTTTTTCGGTAGCATCTTTAGGATTCTCTATGTATAGTATCATGTCATCTGCAAACAATGACAGCTTTACTTCTTCTTTTCCGATTTGGATTCCTTTTATTACCTTTTCTTCTCTGATTGCTGTGGCTAAAACTTCCAAAACTAGGTTGAATAAGAGTGGTGAGAGTGGGCAACCTTGTCTTGTTCCTGATCTTAGTGGAAATGGTTTCAGTTTTTCACCATTGAGGACAATGTTGGCTGTGGGTTTGTCATATATGGCCTTTATTATGTTGAGGAAAGTTCCCTCTATGCCTACTTTCTGCAGGGTTTTTATCATAAATGGGTGTTGAATTTTGTCGAAAGCTTTCTCTGCATCTATTGAGATGATCATATGGTTTTTCTCCTTCAACTTGTTAATATGGTGTATCACATTGATTGATTTGCGTATATTGAAGAATCCTTGCATTCCTGGGATAAACCCCACTTGATCATGGTGTATGATCCTTTTAATGTGCTGTTGGATTCTGTTTGCTAGTATTTTGTTGAGGATTTTTGCATCTATGTTCATCAGTGATATTGGCCTGTAGTTTTCTTTCTTTGTGACATCCTTGCCTGGTTTTGGTATCAAGGTGATGGTGGCCTCGTAGAATGAGTTTGGGAGTGTTCCTTCCTCTGAAATTGTTTGGAAGAGTTTGAGAAGGATGGGTGTTAGCTCTTCTCTAAATGTTTGATAGAATTCGCCTGTGAAGCCATCTGGTCCTGGGCTTTTGTTTGATGGAAGATTTTTAATCACAGTTTCAATTTCAGTGCTTGTGATTGGTCTATTCATATTTTCTATTTCTTCCTGAGTCAGTCTTGGCAGGTTGTGCATTTCTAAGAATTTGTCCATTTCTTCCAGGTTGTCCATTTTATTGGCATAGAGTTGCTTGTAGTAATCTCTCATGATCTTTTGTATTTCTGCAGTGTCAGTTGTTACTTCTCCTTTTTCATTTCTAATTCTATTGATTTGAGTCTTCTCCCTTCTTTTCTTGATGAGTCTGGCTAATGGTTTGTCAATTTTGTTTATCTTCTCAAAGAACCAGCTTTTAGTTTGGTTGATCTTTGCTATCGTTTCCTTCATTTCTTTTTCATTTATTTCTGATCTGATCTTTATGATTTCTTTCCTTCTGCTAGCTTTGGGGGTTTTTTGTTCTTCTTTCTCTAATTGCTTTAGGTGCAGGGTCAGGTTGTTTACTCGAAATGTTTCCTGTTTCTTAAGGTGGGATTGTATTGCTATAAACTTCCCCCTTAGAACTGCTTTTGCTGCATCCCATAGGTTCTCCATTGTCATTTGTTTCTAGGTATTTTTTAATTTCCTCTCTGATTTCTTCAGTGATCACTTCATTATTGAGTAGTGTATTGTTTAGCTTCCATGTGTTTGTATTTTTTACAGATCTTTTCCTGTAATTGATGTCTAGTCTCATAGCGTTGTGGTCGGAAAAGATACTTGATACAATTTCAATTTTCTTAAATTTACCAAGGCTTGATTTGTGACCCAAGATATGATCTATCCTGGAGAATGTTCCATGAGCACTTGAGAAAAATGTGTATTCTGTTGTTTTTGGATGAAATGTCCTATAAATATCAACTAAGTCCATCTTGTTTAATGTATCATTTAAAGCTCGTGTTTCCTTATTTATTTTCATTTTGGACGATCTGTCCATTGGTGAAAGTGGGGTGTTAAAGTCCCCTACTATGATTGTGTTACTGTCGATTTCCCCTTTTATGGCTGTTAGTATTTGCCTTATGTATTGAGGTGCTCCTATGTTGGGTGCATAAATATTTACAATTGTTATATCTTCTTCTTGGATCGATCCCTTGATCATTATGTAGTGTCCTTCTTTGTCTCTTGTAATAGTCTTTATTTTAAAGTCTATTTTGTCTGATATAAGAATTGCTACTCCAGCTTTCTTTTGATTTCCATTTGCATGGAATATCTTTTTCCATCCCCTTACTTTCAATCTGTATGTGTCTTTAGGTCTGAAGTGGGTCTCTTGTAGACAGCATATATATGGGTCTTGTTTTTGTATCCATTCAGCCACTCTGTGTCTTTTGGTGGGAGCATTTAGTCCATTTACATTTAAGGTAATTATTGATATGTATGTTCCTATTCCCATTTCCTTAATTGCTTTGGGTTCGTTATTGTAGGTATATTCCTTCTGTTGTGTTTCTTGCCTAGAGAAGTTCCTTTAGCATTTGTTGTAAAGCTGGTTTGGTGGTGCTGAACTCTCTCAGCTTTTGCTTGTCTGTAAAAGTTTTAATTTCTCCATCAAATCTGAATGAGATCCTTGCTGGGTAGAGTAATCTTGGCTGCAGGTTTCTCTCCTTCATCACTTTAATTATGTCCTGCCACTCCCTTCTGGCTTGTAGAGTTTCTGCTGAGAGATCAGCTGTTAACCTGATGGGGATTCCCTTGTGTGTTATTTGTTGTTTTTCCCTTGCTGCTTTTAATATGATTTCTTTGTGTTTAATTTTTGACAGTTTGATTAATATGTGTCTTGGTGTATTTCTCCTTGGATTTATTCTGTATGGGACTCTCTGTGCCTCCTGGACTTGATTAACTATTTCCTTTCCCATATTGGGGAAGTTTTCAACTATAATCTCTTCAAATATTTTCTCAGTCCCTTTCTTTTTCTCTTCTTCTTCTGGAACCCCTATAATTCGAATGTTGGTGCGTTTAATGTTGTCCCAGAGGTCTCTGAGACTGTCCTCTGTTCTTTTCAATCTTTTTTCTTTATTTTGCTCTGCATCAGTTATTTCCACTATTTTATCTTCCACCTCACTTATCCGTTCTTCTGCCTCAGTTATTCTGCTATTGATCCCATCTAGAGTATTTTTTATTTCATGTATTGTGTTTTTAATCGATGCTTGATTCATCTTTAGTTCTTCTAGGTCCTTGTTAACTGTTTCTTGCATTTTGTCTATTCTATTTCCAAGATTTTGGATCATCTTTACCATCATTATTCTGAATTCTTTTTCAGGTAGACTGCCTATTACCTCTTCATTTGTTAGGTCTGGTAGGTTTTTATCTTGCTCCTTCACCTGCTGTGTGTTTTTCTGTCTTCTCATTTTGCTTATGTTACTGTGTTTGGGGTCTCCTTTTTGCAGGCTGCAGATTCGTAGTTCCCGTTGTTTTTCGTGTCTGACCCCAGTGGCTAAGGTTGTTTCAGTAGGTTGTATAGACTTCCTGGTGGGGGGGACTAATGCCTGTGTTCTGGTGGTTGAGGCTCGATCTTGTCTTTCTGGTGGACAGGTCCACGTCTGGTGGTGTGTTTTGGGGTGCCTATGGCCTTATTATGTTTTTAGGTAGCTTCTCTGCTAATGGGTGGGGTTGTGTTCCTGCCTTGCTAGTTGCTTGGCATAGGGTGACCAGCACTGTAGCTTGCTGGTCGTTGACTGAAGCTGGGTGCTGGTGTTGGGATCGAGATCTCTGGGAGATTTTCGCTGCTTGATATTATGTGGCGCTGGGAGGTCTCTTGTGGACCCGTGTCCTGAAGTTGGCTCTCCCACTTCAGAGGCACAGCACTGGCTCCTGGCTGCAGCACCAAGAGCCTTTCATCCACCCAGCTCAGAATAACAGGGAGAAAAAGCAGAAAGAAAGAATTAGTAGAAGAGAGAAAGAGAGAGGGAAAGAAAGGAAGAAGGGAAGAAAGGAAGGAAGGAAGGAAGAAAGAAAGAAAGGAGGGAGGGAGTGAGGAAGGATGGAAAGAAAGAAGGAAAGAAAGGAGGGAGGGAGGGGGCAATGAAAGCAAAAGGAAGAGTGAATGGAAGAAGGGAGGGAGGGAGGGAGGAAGGGAAGAAAGAAAGAAAGACAGGAGGGAGGGAGGAAGGAAAAAAAGAAAGTGGAAAGAAGAAGGGTGGGAGGGAGGGAGGAAAGAAAAAGAAAGAAGGAAAGGAAGAGCGGAGGGAGGGAGGGAGGAAGGGAAGGTAGGAAAAAAAGAAAGAGCAGGTAAAGTAAAATAGAATAAAGTATGAAATACAGTAGCGTTATTAAAATTAGAAAGTAATTATTGAAAAAAAAAAAAAAACGGACCGATAGAACCCTGGGACATATGGTGGAAGCAAAGCTATACAGAGAGAATCTTACACAGAAGATTACACATACACATTCACAAAAAGAGAGCAGGGGGAAAAATCAAAAATCTTGCTCTCCAAGCCCACCTCCTCAATTTGGGATAATTCGTTGTAAAAAGAGGAAAAGGGCAAGAAGTCTGAAATCTTGCTCTCTAAGTCCACCTCCTTACTTTGGAATAATTCGTTGTAAAAAGAGGAAAAGGGGGGAAAGTCTTAAATCTTGTCCTCAAAGTCCACTTCCTCAATTTGGGATGATTCGCTGTCCATTCATGCACTCCACAGACGCAGGGCACATCAAATGGACCGTGGAGCTTTAATCCGCTGCCTCCGAGGCTGCACAGAGAGATTTCCCTGACTCTGCTCTCACAGCTCCCGGGTCTCAGCCTTGGACCTGGCCCCGCCTCTGTGCATAGGTCGCCGGAGGGCGTCCGTTCTTCGCTCAGACAGGACGGGTTTAAAGGAGCCGCTGATTCGGGGGCTCTGGCTCACTCATGCAGAGGGGAGGGAGGGGCGCGCAGTGTGGGGCGGGCCTGCGGCGGCAGAGGCCGGCGTGACGTTGCAGCAGCCCGTGGCGCTCCGTGCGCTTTCCCGGGAAAGCCATCCCCGGGTCTCGGGACCCCGGCAGTGGCGGGGTGCACAGGTCCCCCGGAAGGCGGGGCGGACAGTGACCCGCGCTCGCACACAGGCCCCGCGGCTGCGGCGGCGGCGGGCGGCGGCAGGCGGCGGCGGCGGCGGGCGGCGGCAGGCGGCGGCGGTGGCGGGGGGCGGCGGCGGCAGCGGGCCTCGGCGGCGGCGGCGGCGGCGGGCGGCGGTAGGCGGCGGCGGCGGCGGGCCACGGCGGCGGCGGGCCGCGGGGGCGGCGGCGGCGGCGGGCCGCGGCGGGCGGCGGCGGCGGCGGCGGGCCGCGGCGGCGGCGGCGGTGGCGGGCCGCGTCGGGCGGCGGCGGCGGCGGCGGCGGCTGGCCGCGGCGGCGGCGGGAGAGAGAATTTTTAACCTTTTTTATAACAAAGGGCAGATATACAAACTGGCCTGTACTGGTCCTACAGTAACTGGCCTTCTATTCATTTTTATATGTCCCTTGAATTAAGAAATCAGAGAGTGGGCAGATACTCTGTTTTCCAGAGACCAAATCTGTAATCTCTCTCATAGTCTAAGACTCTGAACCTTTTCTTTTAGAATAGCTATTACATAAAGGCAAAGCCAAAGGCAGCCACAAATTGAGCAGATCAATGTGTATAACTATGAAGATGGTCGGCAGTGAGAAGTAAATGCCCTGTGTGTTCTGTTCTCTTGTCCCTCCCAACCTCTCCATTCCTTTCTAGAATTGTTTTGTTTTATTAATGAAAGCACTAGGAGAGAAAAAAAGAATTGGGACCTTTCACATTTTTGCATTTTAGCATTTCTCTTCCCCATTCCCCATATCAGTGCCATCAGCTGAAAATAACCATTTATCTCATGAGAACCAAACCAGAGAAAGTTGATATAACAGTGGAGGTGGCGTGGCCCATGGACTGATCCAAAATAAAGTCTTCTCTGAGAAGTATGGACGTGTATGCCAAGTAATGACATGGGGGGAAAAAAAAAACAGAGGTCTTATGATTTTAAGAGATGACAGGATTATGAAAAGCAGTTAAGAACTGGCAAATTGAATGCATGATGAGGACTGTTGCCCTCCTAGTGGCAGTGGACCAGAAGTGCAAGGTTTCTATTGTCCACAAGGTTTTAGAGTAAACTGGGCCCCTACTTCGAGATGTCATGATTAAGAATCTTTAAACTCCTTCATGTACATAGGAAAAATTGTAAAAGGTGTGGGACAGTATCTAAAATAATTTAGTTATTTAAAATATTTAAGTTATCTAAAATAAAATAATAAGACTTAAAACTCTTAAGTGGAGAGAGACATTAACATTTCAACTTGGGGAAGGAAATCTGGCTTTTCTGTAAGGAAATACTTGGCTTATCATACATGTATAATTCGTAAATAATTCCTTACATAAATCATTTTGTCATAGTTCCATTTTATAACTTAAGTGTTGGTTGGTCCGAGAAGCTTTCTAGAAATGCTCACCAGTTTATACATTTTTTTAATAATGTTTATTTCAAGTTCCTCTTAAATATCAGGGTTTAATGTTTATAGAGGGTCTCATGGAAAATTCTTCCTTAATTTAATTCTCTCTCTCAATTCCACCTTTATTTCAGCTTTCACCAACAATCATCAGTGGTTTACACAACATCGCAAGGAGCATTGAGACTCGAAACTACTCAGAAGGATTGACCATCCATACCCACATAGTTAGCACCAGCAACTTCAGTGAGACCTCTGCTTTTATGCCAGTTCTCAAAGTTGTTCTCACCCAGGCCAATAAGCTGGGTGTCTAAAGGATGGCTTCACTCTCGGCCACTATTGCCATTTTTCCAAAGAAACGTGTTTTAAAAAGTGATAAGATGTGGACCAGTCCTCATTAGCATGTTTCCATAGCAGCCAGTCAAGAACATTTACATTGTTTCTGCAGATACACTCACCTTAGACCTGCTCAAAGCCCTGGTGCTTTCTTTTGTTTTAATCTTTTATTGCCTGTGATGATTTTCCTATTCTGCAAATAATGTATTTCCTGGATTACACATAGTATGCTTTCCTGAAGTATTCTGATAAAATATGGTTTTTGAAACCTCAGGTTTACTTTTTAGAAAGGAGCCTTTGGTTATGTGTAAAGCAGAGCTGAAACTAAATTTCTTTCATGTCCTCCCTACTTCCTCCATGTCAATCAGATTAAAGTGTGTAATCCTATTTATGTGTATGTAGTCTTTTTTTTAAACAGCTACTCACAGTTTAGTTTAATCTCTATTTTTTTGTGGCTTTGGCTTCACTTTGGTCCTGAACAAATAACTAGATCTAGAGGCTGCTACATAGATTTTAGCAAATATTAATGAAAAGTGGGATCACTAGTTTTAAGTATCCATAGGAAAAGATTGAGCATTTTCATTCTGTGTAGGATGCATTGAACTTTTTTCTATTAATGTTTTCAGTATTCTGTTTGAGTTTTAAGATTGAATCATCTCCATTTTATATTTAGAAATGTATTCATCCATTTTTTTAAAGTTACCTATTTGAGGTTTAAGTTCAGAAAGAAAACTTTAACTTCTGTCAGCCTCCTGAATCAACATATTTTCAGACAGTATTTTCGTCAAATGATTTTATTGTAATCTGTCTTAAGAACATTGTGGTAAACAAAAGATAATGGTCCCCATAGAATCTGGAGGAGAATTAGATACTAATAATTTTCATTGTTTAAGCAATTTTACCTAAGTGAGTTGGAAAAGTAGAAGATAAAAAGTGTGACTACTGTGAAGACAGGTGCTGTTTCAAGTACTAAGTGTAGTTCATCAGGCATTTTGCAGCCTAAGTGACATAGTTTGCAAGACCCTCTTAATTTCCTTTGCTGGAATTCCCTGCTCACCAAATAAAACCCCTCTTTTAAAAATAAAAATAGGGACTTCCCTGGTGGCGCAGGGGTTAAGAATCCGCCTGCTGATGCAGGGGATACAGGTTTGCACCGTGGTCTGCGAAGATCCTACATGCTGCGGAGCAACTAATCCCGTGCACCACAACTACTGAGCCTGTGCTCTACAGCCCACGAGCTGCAACTACTGAGCCCACGTGCCACAACTACTGAAGCCCGAGTGCCTAGAGCCCGTGCTCCACAACAAGAGAAGCCACCGCAATGAGAAGCCCGGGCACCGCAACAAAGAGTAACCCCCACTGGACTCAACTAGAGAAAGCCCACGCACAGCAACGAAGACCCAATGCAGACAAAAAAAAAAAAAAAAAAAAAAAGACACTAAAAAATAAAAATAGTTTTATAACTAAAAAAGGAGGACCTTGATAACACGTATGAGCATTGGAGCCTCACGAGTGAGGTGATACATCAGCTCCCTGGGAGTTTGGTGGTCTGAGTCAGTCCTACGACACACTGAAGTGGCAACTTGACCTTCTGGACCTGACCCTCGACTGTGGTGTCAGCCCAGGACCCCATCTGAACAGCAGGCTGGCCTCTAGTTAAATTGTTTTGATGTATTGCCCTTATAGTTAGGATTTGTGTTATGGCTGCATGATTACCTTGACATGACAATGGCGAAACTGGCAGCATTTTACAAAAAAAATTCCAAAGGATGAGAAACAGGAATAGGTGGTAGTGGAGCCCTGACCAACGCCAAAGATTTTAACAGTATGAGTATAAAAAAACGATTTGCCACTGACATCTGAGCGGCTGTTGTAAGCGGATGGAGGTAAGAAGACTTGAACCCAAAATAGAGTTTACTCTTGAAGCATGAAGATAACGGGAGATTATGGGAAGACAGCAGTTTGTTTTGCTGAAGAAAAGCGAACAAGGAAAGGGGTGCGAGGGAAACTGGTGGGTGGGGCTGGGTGTTGGCTGGGAGACAGATCTGTGGGACGTGCTTGCTTATACTTCACCTGCTCCTCTCCTGCACTCCACATATGACCTTTTGGGCTGTATGGGATGGATGTACCTTAGGCCCCGTCTGAGAATATGTGTGTGGGATGCACGGCTGATGGAGATGGTGGTTCATTCTAATAGTGTGGCAGCAGGAGAAAGTTGGAAACAACTGCTCTACATCTGACTGTTGAGAGTCCAACAAGCCTATATATTCCTTTGGATTCAGAAAATTCCTGTGTATGCTGGAGGACAGAAAGATGCAGTAGGATTCCTGGCAACCAGATGTACTCTAACACCTGCCTGAAAGATAAAGGGAGGGATGGTGATTGGTTAACCCTTATCTGATAACCACTTGTCTCCTGAACCAGATTTGTGTTCACCTGAGAATGACTGCAAGGCCATCTGTTGACTGCTCAGCCATGGTGGAGACTTCATTTGGAATGGACATCTACATATGCACACATACATATATACGTATGCACCCCTCTTTGTCGTTCAACTGCTGCGGCGGCAGCATTCCCAAATGTCACCCCTGACAAATCTATCAGGGTGTTCATCAGATGCTGAAGATGTGACAGGCAGGTAGCATCTCCAGTTATTCAGTGAAGAAGGACTGCCTATGCATAGAAGCTCTTAACTGTTTCCTCTAATAGATAAATATTCCAAATCTTTTAACCAAACTAAATTACAAAGAAAAAGTGCTCAAATTAGCTTTATAGTTCCACTTTTCCTGGCACACTGGTTTTACATACATTTCTATAGCATCTGCTCTGCTCAGGGCTTTGGTGACCATACCATTCACTCAGGCTCAGGTTGAGTAGTGCACCTACGAGCTGACTGGGGTCAGACTGTGCCATTCCTAAATTTCCAGCTGTTTTGCTTTCTCTCCCCTTTGGGAGATAACGGAATGTGTGGGTTTTAGGGTGTTGGGACAGACCTTGAAAAACCTAACAAAATCAAACAAAAGGAAATAGACTTTGGTTTAACTGTGGTGCATGCTTCTTACACTCTGGATTAATGTTTCCAGAGACCTGCTAAAGTATTTATTTAGCAAACAAATGTTAGTCACCTAGAATAACTTTGTATAAACATCATTACTCAGTAATGTCTGAGATCATTTTTTTAGTGGAGCTGCACACCCTGTTGATTTTTTTTAGTCCATTTCTTTTTAATAGGTTTATTTATTTATTTATTTATTATTATATTTATTATTTAATTTTGGCTGCGTTGGGTCTTCGTTGCTGTGTGCGGGCTTTCTCTAGTTGCGGCAAGCAGCGGCTACTCTTTGTTGTGCGTGGGCTTCTCCTTGCAGAGCACGGGCTCTAGGCGTGTGGGGTTCAGGTAGTTGTGACTCAGTAGTTGTGGTGCATGGGCTTAGTTGCTCTGCAGCATGTGCGATCTTCGCGGACCAGGGCTCAAACCCGTGTCCCCTGCATTGGCAGGTGGATTTTTTTTTTTAATCTTTATTGGAGTATAATTGCTTCACAATACTGTGTTAGTTTCTGTTGCACAACAAAGAATCAGCCATACGCATACACATGTCCCCATATGCCCTCCCTCTTGAGCCTCCGTCCCATCCTCCCTATCCCACACCTCTAGGTCATCACAAAGCACTGATCTGATCTCCCTGTGCTATGCTGCTGCTTCCCATCAGCCAGCTATTTTACATTTGGTAGTGTGTATATGCCCATGCTACTCTCACTTCACCCCAGCTTCGCCCTCCCACCCCATGTCAAGTCCATTTTCTATGTCTGCCTTTTTATTCCTGCCCTGCAACTAGGTTCATCAGTACCTTTTTTTTTTTAGATTCCGTATATATGTGTTACCATACAGTATTTGTTTTTCTGACTTCACTCTATGTGACAGACTCTAGGTCCACCCACCTCACTACAAATAACTCAATTTTGTTTCTTTTTATGGCTGAGTAATATTCCATTATATATATATATGTGCCACATCTTCTTTATCCATTCATCTGTCAATGGACATTTAGGTTGCTTCCACGTCCTGGCTATTGTAAATAGTGCTGCAGTGAACACTGGAGTACATGTCTCTTTTTGAATTACGGTTTTCTCAGGGTATATGCCCAGTAGTGGGATTGCTGGGTGGTATGGTAGTTCTATTTGTAGTTTTTTAAGGAACCTCCATACTGTTCTCCATAGTGGCTGTATCAATTTACATTCCCACCAACAGTGCAAGAAGCTTCCCTCTTCTCCACACCCCCTCCAGCACTTAATGTTTCTAGATTTTTTGATAATGGCCATTCTGACCAGTGTGAGGTGATACCTCATTGTAGTTTTGATTTGCATTTCTCTAATAATTAGTGATGTTGAGCATCTTTTCATGTGCCTCTTGGCCATCTGTATGTCTTCCTTGGAGAAATGTCTGTTTAGGTCTTCCACCCATTTTTTAACTGGATTGTTTGGGTTTTTTTTTTTTTTTTTTTTTTTTTTTGCTGTACGCGGGCCTCTCACTGCCGTGGCCTCTCCCGTTGCGGAGCACAGGCTCCGGACACACAGGCTCCGCGGCCATGGCTCGCGGGCCCAGCCGCTCCGCGGCATGTGGGATCCTCCGGGATCGGGGCACGAACCCGTGTCCCCTGCATCGGCAGGCGGACTCTCAACCACTGCGCCACCAGGGAAGCCCTGTTTGGGTTTTTTTGATATTGAGCTCCATGAGTTGTTTGTATATTTTGGAGGTTAATCCTGTTGTTTCATTTGCAAATATTTTCTCCCATTCTGAGGGTTGTCTTTTTGTCTTGTTTATGGTTCCTTTGCTGTGCAAAAGTTTTTAAGTTTAATTAAGTCAACTATACTCCAATGTAAAATAAAAATTAAAAGAAAATAAAGAATATCTACGTGTAAAAAAAAAAAAAAAAAAAAGCTACTAGAGAGCCTGCTCTATCCCAGTTGCTATAATTACATCTTCACGAGGGACAGTGAAGCAGACCACCTATCTGAGAGTCAAAGAGCTGGGTTCTAGTGTCTTCTCTGCCACTTATTGTTGGTCAAACCATCCCATTTCCTTTTGCCTCCATTTCTCACCTGTAAAATGAGGGGGTAGGACTAGATGATCTCTAATTTCACTTACAGCTCTGGAAGTCTATGACCCATCTACCTGTCCCACAGTGTCTTTGTATGTTACCTACAAGTCTTCAGAAGGAACTGAAAACAATTTGGGGATAGTACTAAAGCTTTGAAGAAAGATAACAGAAACAACTCAAGCCTATTTATATTTGGATACCTTTTTTCCTGTCATAGAGTTGCTTGATTTTTCTGAAGAACAATCAATGCAGTGCTTTCCTTGGTTGGAAATGAATAGGCGGGCATTTAAGAAATAAGTTTCTAATTTGAGGACTTGGGACAGATGTATTTGCTTGGCTTTGAGGTCCTTAAGTAGTGAGTCCCCCTCAGCAATGATAAATATTTCCACAAAATTAACCTTTCTACACACCCGTTTCCCACATCAAGAATAGGCTAGGCCTTCCCTGGTGGTGCAGTGGTTAAGAATCAGCCTGCCAATGCAGGGGACATGGGTTCGAGCCCTGGTCCAGGAAGATCTCACATGCAGTGGAGCAACTAAGCCCGCGCACCACAACTACTGAGCCCGTGCACCTAGAGCCTGTGCTCTGCAACAGGAGAAGCCACTGCAATGAGAAGCCCGTGCACCACAATTAAGAGAAGCCCCTGCTCGCCGCAACTAGAGAAAGCCCATGTGCAGCAACGAAGATCCAACGCAGCCAAAAATTAATTAATTAATTAAAAAAAAAAGAATACACTATATTTGATTACATAGGACACTCAACAATGAATGAGTTTTCCCTCTAGTGCTGCAAATCTGGGTCACCCTTTTGACATTCCTGAACGCTATTGACAAATGCCCTCTCCCAGCTAGAGAACCACAGGGCCTCTGCTTTAAGAGCACCCCGTGGTAACGGACACAGCAAGAAGAGAAAGAGGTCATTGAAACAGAAACAGTGACAGCAGCTAATGCTGAGAAGTAAATAAGAGCTTCTCTATGTTCATCTGCCCTTGGAAACCAAAATAACCTAAAAGAAACTGGGGTGGGTGTTGTGGGAGGATGGGGACTGGAGAGCGGGAAGAGATGTGGGTGGAAACCTCATCAGCACTGTCTTTCTTCTGCCACAACAATAGGGATTGTTCATTCAGAGAGCTGGGATTTGGGAGCAGGGAGAGAGAGTGGTGAGGAGTGTGGACCTTGTTTTGGTTTGTGGACCTCGTTTCTAGGCAGCTGTTGGTCAAAGGGGGATGTGGTGTAGGTACTGACAAATGTTCACGTGTCACGGCTGGGTCGTAAAAAGGAGTGGCTCCTCTGTAGCACTGGTTAGCGTCCGTGCATGCACGCCCTGTAGTGATTATTTGATCCCTCTCTGCCTCCCTACCGGGCTGTGAGTTCCAGGAGCACAGCGGTGCACTCCTCTGTCCATAGAGCTGAGCTCGGTGCTTGCTTCTAGAGGAGGCTAAATCGATAGATGCTTAAGGAAGGACTCTTAATTGAGTCAAACTGAAGATAACTTGGAAAGATGCAGGGGGCAGCCTGTCACTGACAGGTGGTATCAGAGTCAGGTTTGGGTTGGGTTTTTCACTAAGTAGACCCTCTCTTGTCTTTGAGTTAGGAAGTCGGGTCTTCAGATCTGGCTATTTCCAGTGCCCATTTTCCTGCTGCCAAATTGGAGCACTCTATGAAGAGTGGTCAGGAAATGCGGGGGGAAGAGTCTTAAGCAGTAAGGCTGGGGTTTTGTTAAAAGAAAACCTTCCTCTCTTCGCATCCAAAGCAATAGAAGCATTCCTTTCAGAGGAACAGCTTCCCCTCATCCACTGCTATAAAATCTTAATGGGGAGAATTTTCCAGTCCATTTAGTACAGAAGCAAGGATGACAACACTCCTGTGATCGAAGGAAGCTGAGAAGACTAATTTTCTAGTATGCCATGGTGTTGCTGTATCTCAAAACCGATCCTCTCATAGTCTTGGGGGCTAACTTCCCAACTTTATGCTCCCCTGAAATCACTCTAATCTAAAGCCTATGAGTGGTTTTCTTACTCTTGGAGCAGAAAGAGGTTTACATTTGAAATTGCTGTCCATGCATCTCATCCAAGAGGCAACCCCCCGACCTTTAATCCACAAGAGCTGCAGAGCTCATTCCTTCCCAAGCCAAAGGAGTTGCCTTAAATGATTACCTCTGATAAAATAGAGCAGGAGATTTTATTTTATTTCATAGTTCCCTTCAGAGCAAACGAATCCTGGTGCAGCCAGAATTCCTTCCTTCAAGGTCTGAATCCCTCCCAGCCCACCCAGGGATGAGTCTCTTCCCAGTCTGGGGCCCCCAGAAGCATCCTGGTGTCCTGGCCAGGCAGGTTTAGTAACTGCATGGAGTCTATCTCTGTGGTATGATTAAAAACTGATAAAATACCAACATTATTCAGCACTTAACTAGGTACTAGACATCGTCCTGAGCTCTATTCCTGTGAGGTAAGAGGTATCTCCATTTAGCACATGAAAAAACCGAAGTTAGATTATTAGGTAAATTGCACAGAGAGTATTCCCAGCGTGGAACTGTCTTAATTCTTACATCATGTAGGATGAAATTGAAGATCTAAGAGACTGTCATGGTCCCCAAATCACAGAGTACTCAGACTTGCTAATTCAGAGTGGTGAAGCCAAACTCAAACCCAGGTTTTCAGATGCCAAACCTGGATCATTTTCACAACACTGTAGTTCCTGTAGCCAAAATCTAAATTTCCTTAAGAAAACCATAAGCATGAGAATCACTGTAAATCTCTTCAAGACTGGATCTTTTCTTTCTCTTTCCTTCCTCCCCAGAGCTTGCATTTTCTCCACAAACTCCTTTTTTTAAAAAAAATTTATTTATTTACTTATTTATTTGGCTGTGCCGGGTCTTAGTTGCGGCATGCAGGACCTAGTTCCCTGACCAGGGATCGAACCAGGGCCCCCTGCATTGGGAGTGTGGAGTCTTAACACCACTCGACCACCAGGGAAGTCCCTCCACAAACATTTCTTATACAATTTTAAAAAATCTTGTGTTAGAGGAGCCAATCCGGGGCAGCGGGCGGAGAACACCGGGTCACACCGCTACCGGGTAGTCTGTCCGCCAGCCCGTCTGCCCGCGCTTCGCGGGCCCTGCCGGTCAGGCAGTCCTCCGAGGTGTGTACCACCATTAGACGACCCATTTTACAAGAAGGGAAAACTGAGGCACGAGAGAGATCAGATCAACCACTGACTTGCCCTCTAACATAGTCAGCTGAAAGCAACTTCAAGTTTCTTCAGGATGCCTGCGGCACTTGTGGAGAACAGCCAGGTCATCTGTGAAGTCTGGGCCAGCAATCTAGAAGAAGAGATGAGGAAGATCCGAGAAATCGTGCTCAGTTACAGTTATATTGCCATGGACACAGAATTTCCAGGTGTTGTGGTGCGACCCATTGGTGAATTTCGTAGTTCCATAGATTACCAGTATCAGCTTTTACGGTGCAATGTTGACCTTTTAAAAATTATCCAGCTGGGCCTTACATTCACGAATGAGAAGGGAGAATATCCTTCTGGAATCAACACTTGGCAGTTCAACTTCAGATTCAACCTTACAGAGGACATGTATTCCCAGGATTCCATAGATCTCCTTGCTAACTCAGGACTGCAGTTTCAGAAGCACGAAGAGGAAGGGATTGACACATTGCACTTTGCAGAACTGCTTATGACATCAGGGGCGGTTCTCTGTGACAATGTCAAATGGCTTTCATTTCACAGTGGCTATGATTTTGGCTACATGGTAAAGTTACTTACGGATTCTCGTTTGCCAGAAGAGGAACATGAATTCTTTCACATTCTGAACCTTTTCTTCCCATCCATTTATGATGTGAAATACCCGATGAAAAGTTGCAAAAATCTTAAGGGAGGTCTTCAGGAAGTTGCTGATCAGTTGGATTTGCAGAGAATTGAAAGGCAGCACCAGGCAGGCTCAGACTCACTGCTAACGGGAATGGCATTCTTCAGGATGAACGAGTTGTTTTTTGAGGACAGTATTGATGATGCCCAGTACTGTGGGCGGCTCTATGGCCTAGGCACGGGAGTGGCCCAGAAGCAGAATGAGGATGTGGACTCTGCCCAGGTGAAGATGAGCATCCTGGCGATCACCAACAACATGCAGCAGTGATGGCGGCGAGGCTCTGCGCGGCGGGCCTGGTCCCAGAGTGGTGCTTAATGTGCTGACTCTGTATACTTATCTTCCTCCCCAAGAGAAGATGCTTCTTTGAGCAAACTGTACCTACCATCTGCGTTGACAGAAAGACTTTTGTTTTACTGAAGACAAAAGATGTCTTTTAGATCCAGAAGAAGGGAGTTTGCTCTGAATTTGTAAACACGTCTTCCTTATTCCTCATCCCTAAGCCTCTCTTCTCCAGTTGCCTCCTGCCACCAGCATCCATGGCTCATTTGACACCTTCTAAAATCCAGGACAAGTCAGAAACAAACTAGTAAAATGTATATAACTCTTACCTGTGTCATTCTTTTTCTTTTAAATTTGTTGCTAATCTCTGAGGATGAAGACTCCTTGCTGCGATTCTCAGCTGAGCTGAGGGCTTCACGGGAAAGTGGAACCAAGTGGTGGTCTTGTGAAGTGGGTTATAGATGTTGAGCCTTTCCTTTCCTTCCTTTCTTTTCGTTTATTTTGACCCTTCTCGAGGACATTTGCTTTCCTCACACTTTGTTGGTCTTTATGTATTATTCCGTGGAAATGAATTACTCAGTGCTGAAATACGAAGACCAGATAATGAAAACTTTCCTTAAAAACAAAATTCTACTGAATCTGTCTACCCCTCATTCACAAGGAACTCCAGAATGGGTATTAACTTAACCACTTCCTTTAAGTCTGTGTTCCATTGTGCCATTTGCTGTCACATGTGCATCATTTGAAATCATTTTAAGTTTTCATTTCATAAAATACCTTGGATTTGATCCCAAAGGAAATTACTAAGAGCAGGTTTTTGGATCATAAGTCTGTTACGTTTTCAGTAATGTGATTTCAGATGGTCGTCTGTACTCTCCTGCCTCTCTTCTCTGTTTTCCCTGCCTTTCCTTTTCAGCAAACTGAGGAGAAGTTAGGGAGATGAATTATGGTGAGTACCAGAAATGTGAGTCTTTAAAAAGTTATAGTGGTTACATGTAAACAGGACAGTAAGGAATTTGGGTTATAGGGTTCTCTTGGAGTAATATCCTACAACTGGGGTAGGAAGCTCAGGACTGTGATTTTTTTTTTTTAACTAGTCATTTAAAAAGTACACTGTATTTTTTTTGAATGACTACAGTATGGACAATTTCAAAAAACCAAAAACTCCTCTGGAATAGTGGAAATGAAAACTGGTAACTCACTGAAGTGGTTGAATAGTCTTGCATATTAAAAGCTTATGGAAAGCTCAATTTAAAATGATTCAAAAATGTCAAGTATTATAAGCTGGTATTTAAGATGCTTGTAAATATTATTTATGTTTTTAATTTTGTAAAATAAAGATTTCTTTTTAACCACTGGAAAAAAAAATCTTGTATTAACCCTTTAGCTAGATACTTTGCCAGGCTCACTCCCATCTCTGAGACTTCTCTGGCACAGTGTTCCAACTGGGAGTTGCTACCAGGTCATTCTATCTTTCAGGGCCTTGTTTGCTGCCACCATCTCCATGAAGCCCTCCTGACCATGCCAGCCCACACACTTCACAAGCAAGTCTCACACACAGCTTTTATAGGTAGTGTTGCCATCCAACACTTTCATCTTCTGTCCTCTTTCTCTCCCTACTTGAAGCAACTTCTACTCCGAGGCACATACTGCTGGCCAGAACCTAGGCATTTTCACTATGATGGTTTTCTCCCAGTACATCTGAGAGCTGCCCTTTTGTAGTTTGTCTGTAAACTTGTAACCGTTCATTGACATTCGAGAACTGTTTCTTGTCCTTGTTTGGGAAGCCTCCCCACAGCCCTTGGGCACCTGGCTCACAATCTTCTCCAGCTAAACCCATAGGCCTCCCTGTGGGACTTCAGTCTTCTGTGGAGGTGCTGTCCAGATACCTCAGCGTCCTCAGCTCCAGCGACTGCCACCTCCTATATAACCCTGTGGCCTCACCTTGGAGTTTATCACTGGAAACTCTTCGACCACTATAGGTCTTAAGTTCCGAATCCCACTCTTGGTGCACAGTGGCCATTGCTTCCTTTATTCTCATTCCCTGACAGATAGAAATCTACCCTTCTACTTCCTCAAAACCTCGATGCCTTTGCTTCCTCAGCTACCTGTGAGTCCTTAGCTTCCTTCTGATCACATTTCCTCCCCCTTTCCCCAGCCTGGACTCCTCACAAACTTCTATCTCACCAGCACCTCAGTTACCTGGCTCTCTTGTCCTCCCATCAAGCCCCCATCCCCACTTCAATCTGGAGATCCCACCCGACTGCCGAGTGAGGCTGTGTCAACATGACTGTGCAGACTGGTGCCTTACGAGCCTGTGGCTTCCATTCTTACTTGGGCCCTTAATTTCGCTCTACAACCTTTTAGGGGTCTTGGTCAGCTTCCTCTCTCATTCTGCTCAACAGCTCCTGGAATCCTTCATCACTTTTCCGCAGCTTTCTACCAAATTCCCACTCTGCTTACCTAGCAGGTGATCTGACCTTCCCTTCAGAGCAAACCAGCCATCACAGCACCCTGCCTCACTTTACTGGCTCACTCTGCAAGCTAAATCCACCCTCATCCTCACTTCCTTCCAGTGTCAAGAAAAAGCTGTCCCTCTCTTCAAAGTTAAGCCAACCATCTGATCACCTGATCCCATCCTGTCTAACCCCGAACCCTAGGAAAATAGTTCCATCAAGCATTCTCTTTCTTATATTTTTGAACTTTCATTATCATTCCCTAACCCAATAGATATATTCAGATTCCTCAGAAATACACTCAACTTCACCTCTCTGTCCTTCGCCTCTTCACTGTCAAGCTTCTTGAAAATTAATTTACATAGGTATGCCATGCTTGTATCCTCCTTATTTTTTTATTTTTTTGCCGAGCCGCGCAGCATGTGGGATTTTAGTTCCCCAACCATGGTTCGAACCTGCCCCCCCTGCATTGGAAGTGCAGGGTTAACCACTGCGCCACCAGGGAAGCCCTCCTCCTTATTCTTAAACACACCTCTGTGTAAGCTCTGTTCCCATCACTCAATGAAAAGGCCTTGGCAAAGGTTAACGATGACCTCTGTATGAAGTGGTCTCTTCATTCCCATCCTCCCCAGCCTTTCTGTAATATTCGAGGTTGCTCTCCCACACTCTGCTGCTTCTTCTCCATCTCTCATCAGTCCTTTGTCCACACCACTGGCTTCTCTTGCTTTGATATTCTCACAAATAGCAGTTCACTAAGAAGTGTATCCTGAGTCCTCTTCTTACCTTCCCTGGGCAACTGCTTCCACTGCCATGGATTTTACTAAATTGAACTACCACTAAGTTACTCTCTCCAGCCTAGACCTTTGCTGGGCTCCAGGCCTATATGTACATTTAACAAATGTTGAATATACTGAATATTTCTTCAGTCCCTTCTCAAAAATGATGATCCATGTGGTGATGATCATATGACTAATATTTATGGATTCCTTACTACAGGCCAGACACTGTTCTAAACTTTAGTCACCATAGAAATACCGTATGGGAGGTATTATTATCCCCATTTCACAAAAATGGTAATAAACACAGTACGATTTAGTATCTCAGTAAGTGACATTGTTTTCCACCTGAATATCCAACCCAGAGACCCAAAAAGAATCCTGTATTTTCATTTCTCCTCCTTCATTTTCAGTCAAGCATCAAATCCTGTTGGTTCTTCTATTTGAGTTCCTCTGGTTTTATCTTCTCCTCTCTAACACATCTTTTCCAGCATCTGTACCTTTGTCTTACTTCAGACCCTCCTCATCAATTGACCAGACTCTTAAAATGGTGCCCTGACTGCTCTTCTTGCCTTCAGTCTTACCTCTGTCTACCTGCAGTCCAATCATTCTGCACACCTCTTCTAGAGTGGTCCTTCTGAAATGCAAACTTGATCATATTATTACACTGCATAAAGCCAGTCAGTGACTCCCCTCACTGGCTACTTCTGCTGGGCATGAAAGGCACCCACCTACCTTCATGGGCTGCCCACTGCGTGACATTTCATCTTCATCTCCCACCATTTATTTCTCTACTTTCACTTCAGATATTCCAGACATCTCTCTAAGTGACAAATGCAAAAGCTTTTGCTCACACTATTTTCTCTGCCTGGGATGCTCTCCTCCATCTCTTTGTCTGGTAAACAACTCATCCTTCAAAACTGTGCTCTGTAATATGTAGCCAGTAGCCACATGAGGCTAACCTGAATTAAGATGTGCTGTGCTGTAAGTATAAACACCGAATTTTGAAGACAGTGTGCGAAAAAAAGTATAAATGTCCCAGTAATTTTACATTGATTACCTATTGAAAAGATAATATTTTGGATATATTGGGTTAAGTAAAATATTATTAAAATTTATTGTTTCTTTCTATGTGGCTATTAGAAAATTTAAATTTACACAAATGGCTTGAATTCGTGGCATGCATTATATTTCTATTAGACAGTACTTCTTCAAAATCCTTACCCTGTAAACTTAACTGAAGAGGCAAAAGACTTGTATACTGAAAACTACAAAACGATGCTAAGAGAAATTAAAGAAGACACAAATAAATGGAAAAACATTCCATGTTCATGGACTGGAGAATTAATACTGTAAAGATGTCAATATTAACCAAAGTGATCTCCAGATTTAATGCAATCCTTATAAAAATCTCAGTGACATTTTTTGTAGAAACAGAAAAAAACCCATCCTAAAATTCACACGGAATCTCACTGGACCCTAAATAACTATAATAATCTTGACAAAGAAGAACAAAGTTGGAGGTCTCATACTTCTTGATTTCAAAACTTATTACAAGGCAACAGTAATCAAAATAATGTGGTACTGGCAAAAAGACAGACATATAGACCAATGGAATAAAATAGAAAGTCCAGAAATAAACACTCAAGTATATGGTCAAATGATCTTCAGCGAGGATGCCAAAACCATTCAATGGGGAAAGGAGAGTCTTTTCAACAAATAGTGTTTAAAAAACTGGTATCCACATGCAAAAGAATGACATGGACCCTTACCATACACCATATACAAAAGTTAACTCAAAATGGATCAAAGACCTAAACATAAAAGATAAAAACTATAAAACTCTTAGAAGAAAACACAGGGAGAGAGCTTCATTGGATTTGGCAATGATTTCTTGAATATGACACCAAAAGCACAGGGAACAAAAGTAAAAATAGATAAATTGGATTACATCAATATTTAAAACTTCTAAGCATCAAAAACACAACACTAAAAAGGCAAACTATGGAATTGGAGAAAGTATTTGCAAACCACTTATCTAACAAGGGGTTAAGGTCCAGAATATATAAAGAACTACTACAACTCAACAACAGAAAACCAAACAGTATCTAATTTTAAAATGGGCAAAGACTAGAATAGACATTTCTCCAAAGATGACATGAAAAGCTGCTCAACATCGCTAATCATTAGGGAACTACAAATCAAAACTACAATGAGATATCACCTCACACCCATTAGGATGGCTGTAATCAAAAAAAATTAAAAAACAGAATATAACAAGTGTTAGTGAAGATGTGGAGAAATTGGAACTCTTGTGCACCATTGGTGGGAATGTAAAATGGTTCAGCTGCTATGGGAAACTGTATAGAAGTTCCACAAAAAAATTAAATATAGAATTACCATAAAATCCAGCAATCCTACTTCTAGGTATATATCCAAAACAATTGAAAGCAGATATAACAGTACATCCATGTTCATAGCAGCATTATTCACAATAGCCAAAAGGTGGAAGTAACCCGAGTGTCCATTGATGGATGAGTGGATAAGCAAAATGTAGTGTGTGTGTGTGTGTGTGTGTGTGTGTGTGTGTGTGTGTGTGTGTGTAGAGAGAGAGGTATATTATTTGGCCTTAAAAAGGCAGGAAATTCTGACGCATGCTACAATATAGATGAAACTTGAAGATATTATGCTAAGTGATGTAATCCAGTCAGAAAAAGGCAAATACTATATTATGAGATATCTAGAGTAGTCAAATGCATAGAAACAGTAAGTACAACATGGCGGATACCAGGGAGTAGGGAGACAGAGAAATGGAGAGTTGTTTGATGTGTATAGATTTTCAGCTTTGCAGGGTGAAAAAGTTCTGGAGATTGGTTACATATCCATGTGAATATATTTAACACTTTTGAAGTGAACACTTAAAAATGATTAAGATGGTAATTGTTATGTGTATTTTACCACAATTTAAAATTTAAAAAAATCAAGTTCCAGGGGCTTCCCTGGTGGCACAGTGGTTGAGAGTCCGTCTGCCGATGCAGGGGACACGGGTTCGTGTCCCGGTCCAGGAAGATCCCACATGCCGCGGAGCGGCTGGGCCCATGAGCCACGGCCGCTGAGCCTGCGCGTCCGGAGCCTGTGCTCCGCAATGGGAGAGGCCACAGCAGTGAGAGGCCCGAGTACCGCAAAAAAAAAAAAAAAAAAAAAAAAGTCAAGTTCCAAAAAAAAGAAAGAAAAAAAAAACCCTTGCCCAGATATCACCTGCCTCCTCCCTTCTAGTGTGAATTAACTACTCTTTTCTTCATGCCTCCACTTAATTCCTGCACATACCTCTAATAGGGTCTTATCACATTTTTGGTAATTCTTTGTTTGACAGGATAAGGGTTACTGTCCCATGAGTGAGATGAATACCCATCCACTTCTAGGGTCTTGACCAGAAGCTAAGAAAATATACTAGGGTCTTTAGTAAGATGGAGGAAAGAGATAGTAGCCCTGACGGCATAACATGCTCCAGGGGATATTCAAGAGTATACCTTGTATGTGTAGAGGTGTCACCCTGAGGCTAGATCTGGAGGGGCTAATGTCCTTCGGCCATCCTTCTGGAAGCAGCATCTGAAAGGCCTGAAGAGCATGTCCTCCCACCTCCAACAGATGAAAACATCCCCTTCTCTATCATGAGTCCAACCAACTGAAATGATTGGCCACACCCAGTCTGACCTGTTGGCAGGAAGAGAGGAAGATATTCATTTAAGATAGAGCCAAGATAAAGTAGCTTATGTAACAGATAAGATACTCTGGGGCCACATGAAAAACTGTTTTGCTGCCACCCCGGAACGCTTTGTACGTACACTTGATGCTTAACAAGAAAAAAATTTTTTTCTGATAACGGGACTGGACCTTCCTGTCCTTCCCAGTTCATAGCCAAGAGGTAACACTTGTTTGATCTTTCTTCCCTCCTAGATGAGGAGCTCCTTTAGGGCAAGGACCACACCTTATTCGTCCTCGTATCCCCAGTGTGCACCAGTGCTGGCACATAGCAGGACTGGTGCACACTGTCTGCCCAAGAAATGACTGAATGGTTAGAGTGAGGGTGCGGTGAGTCATTACAATAACCCAGAGAGAGGCTTTTACGGAACAACTACTCCACCCCTAGAGAAAGGACAGTCTGAATAGAGAACCACAGGGAATATGTGGGTCTGGTGGCTGTGGGGAGCGGAGGGAACATGAGAAGAAAAAGTGGTTCGTTCTAAAGCCAAGGTTGAGCAGGCTGATGAAGTTTATGCCCTCAAGTCTCAGGTTCTGTTGTCTCACTGGTCTAATGACAGGGCCAACGTTTATCTGGTCCCCGGGCAAGTGTCCCTTCATTCTATAATTTCAGCTCCAGCTGAAGCAACACCATAACACTGGCTCAGTGGCCACCATTCCACAAGCCACATACGTTGCTTCAGTTTTAACTTAGGTATTGTTTTTTCTGGCTGATTGGGCTGATTCTGGTCTGCTAACAATGAGATGCTCATGTATGGCCCTTTCATGTAGTCAATTCTTGGTAATTTTTTCCTCTCTCCTGTAATGCTGGAAAGGATTCCTAACAACAGTTGATCCAAAAATCAGCTTTCTTTGTCAACATAATGGTATCCTTTCAAACTCACATTTATAGACTTTGCAAGCTGGAAAGAAGAATAAAGCTTAGTTCCTGGTAAGGAAATTTGTCCCCAGAGGACTGAGTTGGGTCACAGTGAATTAGAAGTAGAATGCAGAGCCCCTAGCTTCCATTCCTGTCCCCTTTGCTTCTGCTATCCGCCGCAGGTGCAGCCACAGCTGCTTGGGTCATGGCCAGCTCGCCCTCCTCTGCGCCTCTGTGTGATCAGGGCTCCCTCTGGATAGTTCTAAATTATCCACGTTGGGAGGGGAGGAATGAGCAGACACGATTCTTCTGAGGTTAAGTTTCCTTGGAACGTTCCGGGTGATGTTTTTCTAAAGCTCCATCTCAACGGTGCTGACTTGGAGGCTTAGGAGACAGTGCAGAAACGCACTGGTTAGCAGAGAATTTGCCACCAACAGTTGCGTGGCTGATGGGCCGCGCAGTGGCGGCGCACTACTGTATACTAACAACCCCCAAATCATTTATTCATCATCTAATAGGCATTATTTGAGCACCTACTTTGTGTCTGGCTGCAAGCTGTCCAATAAGGAGTTGAGCGGCTCAGGGTTTTGTGACCACCTAGAGGGGTGGGTTAGGGAGGGTAGGAGGGAGAGGCAAGAGGGAGGGGATATGGGGGTATATGTATACGTATAGCTGATTCACTTTGTTATACAGCAGAAACTGAAACACCACATTGTAAAGCAATTATACTCCAATAAAGGTGTTTTATTAAAAAAAAAAAAAAGTTGAGCGGCTGCCTGCAACCCCCCACAGGCCCAAGGAGCCATAGGAACCGGGAGACACAGGGACTTGTGATTCTCAACTCAGATCTGGCCTTAACTTGTGTTGCGACCTGGGGCAAGTATTGTAAATCCTCCAGCCCGTAGCTTCAAAGCAAAAAGAAGTCTTTTCAAAAGGGAAGGGTATTTCTGGGAACCGTAGAAACACACAACAGCTGCAGAAGTGCTGTGAGCCCCTCTGCAGGTTCCCTGACCCGGGAGCCACAGCTCACCCACCCGCGGGCGGAGGCTGCCCACTGCCCGCCGAGCAGTATGCCCCGTCCGGCCCCGGGGAGCCCGGGCAGCGGAGGCCCAGGGGGCGCCTTTCTCTTTAAGAGCCCCACAAGCGATCCTGATTGGCTGTAGCTATGCAGGTCTTTCTTCCCAGCTCCCTCGGAGCGCGCCCTCCCCCGCCGCTTTCTCGGCTCTTTCCACCCCCCTCCCCCCCCGCCCTGCGTCCCCTCCAGCCCCTGGCGCTCGCCTCCTGTTCCTCGCCGCAGAGTTCAGCCCCGGCAGCGGTAAGGGTGACTCGCCAGCAACAGATGCCGGGCGCCAAGATTTGCATCCTTAAGCCACGCTGAACGCCAGAAGAAGAGAGAAGGAAGCAGAGAAGCGTCGGGAAGGCGGGGACGGGAGGTGCGGAAATCCTCTCCTAAAAGGCAGAAGCCGTCGCCCGCACCGGAGAGCTCCGCGCCGGCTGATCGCCAGCTTGCTGCCGCTGCCACGAGCGCCCGCCTCTCCCCAGCCATGCCAGGCTCGGCCGCCGGCGAGGCGAAAGTCCCCTTCCGCAACGCCAAGGAGGAAATCCGTGTGGGCTTCGGGGTCGAGGGCTCGGAGGGCGGCGGCGGCGGCCGGGAGAAGCCCGGCGCGCGCGGGCAGCGGCAGGACATCGTCTGGAGGAACGTCTTCCTGATGAGCCTGCTCCACTTGGGGGCCGTGTACTCCCTGGTGCTCATCCCCAAAGCCCAGCCGCTCACTCTGCTCTGGGGTAAGTCCCGCCGGCGCCCCCTGCGCCCCGGGCACCGGGGCGAGGCGGCGCCGGGGCGCGCGGGTTCGCGGGTCGCCGCTGGCTTCGGGCGGTGCGGAGCCCCCCTCCGCTCTCCGCTCGCCTCCCCACCACGAGCCCCGGTTCCCCGGCCTGCAGTCGTCCGGCCTTTGGGACAGGCAGGTATTTCTGTGCTGATATTTTCAACTTCTGCCTCCCCCGCTGTCTGCTTGAGCAGGCGCCTTTGGCGGCGCCTGGATGGACTCGGGGTCCTTCGGCGCCACCGCTGTGCGCAGCGGCACACCGGCAGAACCCGGGTTCCAGGGCGGGGAGACCGATGGGATGATTGTGTCGCCCAGGCGGGTCCCAGGGGCGCTCCTTTCTGCCGCCCTTCGGCTTCTCAGTCTCCTCTGTGGGCCACGGACCTTGGGGCCGAGTTGAGGACAAGAAAGGGAGTTGGAGCGGGGGGGAGAGACCCGGCACCGGATCAGTCTAGATGTTCGCGCAGGAGATGGAAGACATCAGTTCCCTTCCTGCCCCTGCAAGGCCCCCATCCCTGCCCCCTCCGTGATCTTTTGTGCCCAGTTGCACTTCTACGGTCCCAGAAGTTTCTCGGCGAGCACACCAACCCCGCGGCGAGAGCGCTCTGCCCCCGGCACAAAGCTCAGACCGTGGCCGAGCAGATCCCCTCCGGGACCTATCCCTTCTGACCAGTGCCTGTCTGTCACCGCACCTGTAGCTCTCCCTCTCGCCACCCTCTTTCCTAGCACCCCCAACCCTGCCGGCATGGGAGGGAGCCCAGGACCACCCCCCTCCCCAATCCCCCCCACGTCCCGGGGCCCGGGGGCCAAGTGCCTGCCCTACGTGACTCCAGTGGCTGACCTCAGAACCACTTCCAACACCCCCTGCCCCAGCAACTGGTTTTGGCCTCAGTCCCTGCAGTGGCCACGTTAGCCGAGACAAAAGGCGCTGGCCTTGATATCCTGGGCTGAGAATTGGACGAGGTGATCCAAGAAGCCCTTTCAGCTCTCCTTTCCGAGATCGCCGAGGAATGGGGGCAGGAGAAACACAACCTACTTTTATTCCCAGAGGGGAAGAGGAAGGAAGAAAATAAGAAAACCTCTTTCTGCAAGGTGTCTTATTTAGCATAGTGCCAGCTCCAAATGCCTGGGTTCATAATGGGGCCACTGGGTTCCAAGCCTTCCCCTGAAACTCTGCAGTCCCTGCTCTCAGAAGCAAACTCTTCCAGAAGATGGGTGCCTCTTAGGGGAGTGTGGCTGAGCAGAGCTGAGGAATGATGAGAGGGGCGGGGTGTCTTTGGGAATCTGTGAAGCCTCCCAGAGCCCCCTAAGCTTTGGGTGATCTCCCTGCTCAGCCCTCCCCTGCTCAGTACACCTCGTCAATTCAGTGTCCTTTTCACCATCTTCTTTGCTGTTATGTGTTGGTTTCATTCTCCCTGTCTTCTTTCTTCCTTTACCTCCAGATGACTAGATTGTGAGATGCTCAGTCATTGCTTCATGGACACACTCCCCCCACCTGCCAAACAAAACCCTTATTGCCCTGGATCCTCCAGGGAGCTTCTCCCTCTCCACCCCACTCCTTCTCCCTGCAGGGGCAGGGCTGTGCCTTTGGACTTCAGAGCTCACCTGCCTCCAGGGGATTGGGGCTTAGCTTTAATAGCTGCAGTGTCAGAGAGAGCTCAGGGAGAAGTGAGCACTTAAAATATTGTCTTACATGCCTGGAGCTCCACAGACCCACAGGCTCCATCCCTTACAGCCACCCACCCACTGGTTCTGGCATCCCACCAGGAGCCACAAGGACAAGGCCTCCTCTCCAGGTTTGCCACTCACCTCTGCCCTTTCCAGGCCACTCACTGTGGTGGAGACAGAATCTTTCTTCTGAAAGACCTTGGCCAGAAGACACCGTCCTCGGCCTCAAACTCCTCCAGCTTCCCCGGAGAAGTCAACACACTGCAGGAATCTGGGTTCCCCTTTGTGGGTGATGTTGCCAAGCCCATCCTTGTGCCTTCCTGCATAGTCTTCTGCCTTAGCTACTTTTCATCAGCTCCATTCCCTGAATCTTGATTCACCCCCTACCAGGGTTTCATTGCTCCCCTCTCCAAAAAAAACCCAAACAAACAGAAAAAGAGCCGACAGTGGTGGATATTGTAGTTTCAAGATTCAAACTTATGACTTAGAAACATTCCAAGTCAGTGAATGTTATCTGATGGATATCTTGTGAGAGAAGAAGTGAGGGAGAGAGACAGCTAAGATCAGTGTGCTGATGGCTAGAGTCTATAGGGAGACTGTTGATCAGGGTTATTTTCATTGAAAGCCCTGGTGCCTTGAGCTGTAGGTTTCTCCCCACTGGATGCCCTTTTCATCATCTCTCCCACTGGCTCTGTCTAGTGTTAGGACGGAGTTCATGCACCAGTGGGCTGTTCATCCACTTCAGGGACCTGAGTTGTCAAGGCAGTAGGCTTAACTAGCCCATCTATTCTTGCTTGCCACCCTCCACCCCAGGTATGGTTGCCCTGGAAACAGGAGGCATCCATGCAGAGCACCCAGCAGAGGATGTTTTAGATGTTCAGTTGTGTGAAGAGTAATTTGCGTGGCAGTAAAATGTCATCCATGAAAGATCCCATCAAGTCGTTCAGTCCAGACCTCCTCCACTGCCTCACTCCCCACCTTTTTATGACTCTCCTTGGGCCCAGAGCAAGTTGTTTTCTCTTCTTATCCTTGCAGTTTTCTGAGTGGGCAGGCTGTCAGAACGGAATGCTCTTGGTGCCCACAGGTCCTGAGGGATGAGTTTATGACTTTTGAGGACAGAACACGACCTCCAGCTGGAGGAAAAATCTTCGCCTGAAGCCCTGAGCTCACAAAAGTGCCTGCTTTGAGGGCTTTGGGCCAAAGGGGCAGTTGTTCATGCCCTGAATCCCAAGATGAGCGGAATAGGGGAGTGAGGGGCAACAGTTGTGGCGTCGAGGTCAAGGTCCTAGTGCTCCTTCCCAGCAAAATGCCCTGTCTCCAGGCATTCTGGCCATTGGTTTCCAAAAACATGAGGGACTTTTCTGGTTTCCCTTGAAATGTCATCCGAATCCCCTAAATATGCCTTGGTGACATCATGACAATTTCAGTGACAGTATCTGGCATGCAAAACAGTAATATGCCCTGCTCCCTTCCATCTTGCCCCAGGGCAAATGTGACCGTTGCTAAGGTAGATACAGGATTCTCTGGTGCCCTTCAGGCTGCTGGAACACAGCCTACGGTGAGGAATCTGAGCAGTGGAAGGAATTGACAAGGCAGTCTAGCAGGAGGGAGGGTCAGGAGAGGCTGGGGTTTGGAAGGTACCGGTCCATCAGTCAAATTCTGTCCAATTCTGAGAGTTGCCCAAAGATGAGCTGTCTTCGGTCAGGCCTTGGATAACCTGAATCCACACCTTTGATGGTCCTGATGTCTTTGCTGTGCTTCTTTTTCCATCAAATACCTAACATTGTTGAGGCGCTCCTAGAATGCCTGTCCATGGACTTCTGTTTTACCTCCGGGTTTTCTAGGGTGAGCACAGCTCAGAAGAGAAACAACTGAGAATGTGAATCCTTGCTCTCCTACTTACTTACCAGCTGCATGGCCTTGGGCAAATGAACATCTCCAGACCTCAGCGTTCTCACCTGTAAAATGGGTATATCAATACTCCTTGCTCATGAGGTTGTGAGAATTAAATTCGATAATAGGTGTAAACTACTTAGCACAGTGCCTGGACCTTGGCTGATGTCCAGTAATTGTTAGCTGCTCTTATTATTATTGGTCCTGATACTGGCTTTTTTTCTTTACTAGAAGGAAAAAAGGCCCTCTTGCAGCACAATGAATTCTACAAAGCTGGCACACAACATGGCTTCGTTGCCCCTCTTGCATGGAAAAGATTGCTTTGGCTTGGGAAACAAGGGTTCTTTCTCAAAGTCTCCAAAGAGAAATGAACACAGATCCCCCTGTCCCTCCTCCCTCCCCCATTCCCTTCTCTTTCATCGTCTCTTCCCCCTATTTTCCTCCAGAAGGCCACTATTTTGTAAATAAGAATCTTTTTGTTCAGCTGATAACTCACCTGGTCTTCAGTGTTTTCTTTGGGGCTTTTTGAGCAGAGCCAGTTACAATTGCTGTAAAAACAGGGCCAAATCATTTCTCCTAAATGTCTTAGGGTCTCAGTTTTGACTTTTTCCCCTGTGTCTGTCTCCTTGAATCATCTTTTTTTTTTTTTAATCTTTAATGCTCAAACTACTAAAAAACTGAAAAACATAAATGAATCTTCCTTTTAAACCTTGTAATTCCCAGCCCATTGTTGCAACTCTTGCATTTTTAATAACCAGGCAAGCACTAAGAACCCTACCCAAGGCTGGGTGGAGTGCAGCGAAACCTGAGAGAATGGGGTGTGCTTTTGCTGGCTTAATAGTCTAAACAAATATAAATATAGGTTGAGGTTAACATTATTAACTCGGGTTTTTTCTAACACTGGTCAAGGTCACTGCCAACTGCACTGTCATCCTGAAATGTGAAGTCGCTCTGCAGAGTAGAAACCAGAGCTGGAATCCCAGCATTGCCACTTAGTTCAACTTCAGGCAGGTTCCTTTCCAGTGTGTGAGCCTCGGTTTCCTGGTCTCTGAAATAGGGATGATAATACTGAGCTGAAAGTTGTTTTAAGAGTCAGGGCAAATGTCAAACTGGTGCCAGAGGATAGACACGCAATGCTCTCTATTACTACCAGCCCCACCGTGGGCCAGGCCTCAGGGAACCCGCAGGGCTTCCGTGTCTGTTTTTCTGGAACTTGGAGTTCTTGTGGCTCAAATATAAGGCATAGCCTTTACATCCAAATAAATGATCCTGACCTCGTGTAACATTTAGTTCGCATCTTGTCCCGATTTGTGTATTCTATAAAATCATAATAATTGCTTGGAAAAGTCACTGAGGGATTTACAAAAGGGTGACACGGTCATGGTGGTTTCTCTAAATTTTTATAAAAGGCAACATCGTCTTTGGTTGGCATTGTTCTTGTTGAGCATTTGTTTCGACTTTCTGTAGTCTCTGGTGTTCAGTCTCGCCATCCCTCTGCTGTGACATGTCCTGCTTCTGTGGAAGTGCCACCCTGAGGTTAAGAGTATGGACGTTAGAGTCAGAGGATGTGGGTTCAAGGCCCAGCTCCCCAGCTATCGCCTTGGGCAGATCGCTCACCCGCCCTAGCCTCAGCGTCCCCAGCTGCACAGTGAGAACTGCAGTACAACCAGCGGCATTTCGCAGCTGGAGTGAAAGGAAGGAGAGTGAGGAACTTGGCCCTTGGCACTTCCCTTTGCTCCTTCCCTTCCTTTAGCTCTCCCTGTGGTGGCTGGGACTTGTTCCGGCTGCCCCCTGGTTGTCAGAAAGCCCTGGTCAGGGGTAAAGCCGTTGGTTTTCTGACTTTGTTTTCCCTGGCAATGGGCTGGTGGCCACCCCAACAGGGACCCGCTATCCCCCCTCATACATGTCTGCCGTTTGTTCACTCTGAGTGTGAACGGCCACGAGAGAGAGCCTCACAGTTGCACGTGCAGTCACATAGACATTTGTCCACTAATTCATTCATTTTTTTTCCTTTTCAACTATTGTCAAAACATATCAGAATCACTTGGGGATCTTTTGAAATATTCAGAAGCCTGGGCCCCCCCGCTGAACCTACTGCACTGGAATCTCTAGGAGTGAGGTCCTGGCTTTTTAATTTTTTTGAAAAAGGCATTAAGGTGTTTCTGATGCACAGCGGGGCTGAGAACCATTATTTAATTCCCTTATCCACATTCAGTGATACTTATTACTCACCCATTACTTGCCAGGCACCGACACCATCCCTGACTTCGCGGCACTTAAGGCCAGTTGGAGAGACAGACGGGTGCATAGGTGAGAACCGCCAAGGCAGCATTAGCTGCAGGTGCCAGCCTGGGGGAGTTGGGGCGGCTTCCCAGAGGAGGAGGTGGCTGGACTGAGCCTCCAGTAGGCCCGAGGCTGGCTGGCCGAGGGGTTTGGGTGAGATGGCATTGTAGCCACAGGCTACAGAGCTCCCGAGGCTAGAGAGGAGAGCCAGTCAAGGACCTGATGGATCAGGGAGGCTGAAGGTGATCAGGGCCCAGATCCAGGGCAGGAAGATTCAGCAGGACCACGAAGACTGGGAGGACGTCAGGCTTTCGGAGAGGCTGCCCTTTAGCCTCTCCCTGCCTCACACCTCCTCTCACCCCCCTCACACACCAGTGGCTCTTGGTGTATAACTTCGAGACCACACACATGGCAGTGGGCTGAGTGAGTCTGAAGATTTTCAGGAAAGACCCTGAGGCAGACACCTCGGAGCAGGTGTGCAGCGGGACCGGGCACCTCCCTCAGGCTGGCCAGAGCTGAGGGAGAGCTAGAAATAATGTCTCAGCTGGGCCTTTGATCTCACAGATTCAGGGGTATTGTCCCAGGACGAAATTACTAAAATGCCCCAAGGGTATCATAGCACAGGCACACCAGACCCAGGGCTCTCTCCTCCTCCTGTGTTCCTCTTTCCTCTGTTTCTCAAAGGTACAGGTGTGTAGGGGAGTTCTTCTCACCTCACTTGCTCCCTTGAACCTGAGCTTAAACAGCTGGTTCTCACTACCCTCCTTCTTTTTTTTTTTTTTTTTTTGCCGTACGCGGGCCTTTCACCGCTGTGGCCTCTCCCGTTGTGGAGCACAGGCTCCAGACGTGCAGGCTCAGTGGCCATGGCTCACGGGCCCAGCCGCTCCACGGCATGTGGGATCTTCCTGGACCGGGGAACGAACCCGTGTCCCCCGCATCGGCAGGCGGACTCCCAACCACTGCGCCACCAGGGAAGCCCCACTACCCTCCTTCTTAATGTCCTGCTTCCCATTTCTGCAGCTTATTACGGAGGGCTTTGTGCGTCGCTGCAGGCTGTGGTCCAGCAACATCACCTGGGAGCTTGTTAAAAAGAAAGACTCTCAGACCCCACCCTGGACCTATTGAATCACTACCTGTACTGATAAGGTCTCCAGGTGACCCATGTGAGCTGAACTTAGAGAAGCACTCCCTCAAGTCAGGCCACAGGCCGACGGTTCAGAGAAGCTGGACACGGGTGGGATTTGGCAACTCTTTCTTTTCCCGTTTAATGGCCTCCTCCCCTTTGCCTCCCCTCCTCCCCTCCTGCCTCCTTGTAGCTTATTTTAGAACATGTCGGGATCCTGCTTCTCTTGCCAACAAAAGGCTGTTGCTAAAATCTTTCAGCTGGCAGCAGTGATGTTTAATTCATGGGCTAGAAAATTAATTTTATTTTCATGAGTAGAGCTGGAGAAAAACAGCAGGAAGTCTCTGTGCATGGCCCTTGGGAATTCAGCTTGTCTATTTAACAGATGAACTGGTAAAGGTGCGTAGGCCTCAGGAAAGGGCCACCTTCCACAAAGGATGCTTTTGGCTGCAAGTAGCACAAAACTCAACTTAGGATGGCATAAGAGATAAAGAAAATTTCTAATTTCACTGGTAAGTAATCCTAAGGTAGGGCACTTGTGGGATGACTCAGTAATAACACCAAAGAGCAGGTTTCATTTCTGCCATGGTGGCCTTGTGGAGTTTAGTTTTCCTTGTGGTTACAAGATGGCTGCCAGAGTTCCAGGAGTTACAACCACGTCCTACAGAAGAAGAGAGAGGCTGCCTCTTCCTGAAGTCTCATCAGAGAGAAGCTCTCTCCTGGTCATCTCCCAGCTGATGTCTCCTCAAGTCTCACTTGCAGGATTGTGTCCCAAGTCCCTTGTTAAACCATCGTTGGCAAGGGATTCAGGCTAATCAGGGTTAGCCACTGAGCCACATGCCACATGAGGCGGGGGTTAAGAGCCAAACAAAACCCAGGCTCTGGGGGAAGGGAGAAGAGGGCATGGCTGCTGGGACAGCCAACACCTCTGTTCCAGGACCTGCCTTTACTCCCTCTCATGACCTTCCCTCTTTGGTGTCACCTCTATTCCCTGGAAAGGCTCTGATTTCACATTTTAGCACGCTCTTCCCCTCGACGCCCTCCCCGCTCAGCCTGTCTCCAGTCCTGCTGTCATTTCAGTGAGTTGTAAATGTCTGCCTTTTCCATGAGGCTCTGAGCTCTCCCATGGCACATCTGCCTCCCCAGAACCTGACAATGGCCTCTGCTCAGCATACACCGTGCTGGGGGAATGGATGAAGGAAGAGACGAATGAATGAGTTTAATCTTTGTGTGGCCTTCCTTTCTAAGGAAAGTTTTCAGGTTGTTTCTTAAATTTAAAGATGTTTCCGCCCCTGTGAGAGAACTTTCCATGTGATTTTGGGGAAGAGACTGGGGAGAGAGAAGCCTTTCTCAGTGCCCCAGGAATCTGCATGCCCCTCTGCACCCGTGTCCACCTGGGAGACACCCTGACCTCAGTGGGGAGCTTGCAGAATTCTTTATTGCTTTTCCGGGTTTTTATGGGGTGAAGCAGGGCTGGGGAAGGTTGCTCTGGGTACAAGGAAGTGTTAAATGCCTTGTGGGAGAATGGAATTAAAAAGAAGAGGATGGACAATGAGTGACTTAGAATGTGTTCTTTACCAAGGTTTTCCATGGTGACACACTTTCCTCAGACTGATGAATGGTTTTCTTGGCTGGTCATTGTCTTCATCGTTCAGGCGACACAGAACGTCAGTGATGACGTCATGGTCAGATTTCTGTTCTCTTGCCTCAAATTTTACTTAAAAGGGCATTTAAAAGTCCACTTAAAAAAGTCCACTTAGGGCCTCCCTGGTGGCGCAGTGATTGAGAGTCCGCCTGCCGATGCAGGGGATACGGGTTCGTGCCCCGGTCTGGGAGGATCCCATATGCCGCGGAGCGGCTGGGCCCGTGAGCCATGGCCGCTGAGCCTGCGCGTCCGGAGCCTGTGCTCCGCAATGGGAGAGGCCACAACAGTGAGAGGCCCGCGTACCGCAAAAAAAAAAAAAAAAAAGTCCACTTAACCTCACCCAGCAGGTACTTTTTAAAAAATTTTAGTAATTGTATTTATTCATTTTTGGCTGCGTTGGGTTTTCGCTGCTGCGTGCGGGCTTTCTCTAGTTGTGGCGAGCCGGGGCTACTCTTCATTGCGGTGTGCGGGCTTCTCATTGCAGTGGCTTCTCTTGTCGCAGAGCACGGGCTCTAGGCACGCCAACCTCAGTAGTTGTGGCACACGGGCTTGGTTGCTCTGCGGCATGTGGGATCTCCCTGGACCAGGGCTCAAACCCGTGTCCCCTGCACTGGCAGGTGGATTCCCAACCATTGCACTACCAGGGAAGCCCTGCCCTTGAAATGGAAAAAAAAAAAAATCAAATACCAGTGGACTTGGAAATGAAGAGGTACAAGAATAGAGTTTAGAACTCAGGTTTAAACTTGTTTTCTTCCTGTATCACTGTCTGTTGTATGAATACCATCATGCACTCACAATTTGACTGTATTGGTTTTAGCTTGGTTCCCTAAAGAGACAATGATTGTAAATGCAACCTGTGACCTAAATGAGCAAGGCCATCTCCCAAAGCATCCTCCACCTCATCATCAAAAAACATTTATCAAGCAAGCAATTAATTTCCTATGGTCTTGAGCCGGGCACTGTGTAAAAAAGCAGAGACCTGGTCTCTACCCTCCTACCTTTTTTTGTGTGTGTGTGGTACGCGGGCCTCTCACTGTTGTGGCCTCTCCCGGTGTGGAGCACAGGCTCTGGACGCGCAGGCTCAGCGGCCATGGCTCACGGGCCCAGCTGCTCCGCGGCATGTGGGATCTTCCTGGACCGGGGCACGAACCCACGTCCCCTGCATCGGCAGGCGGACTCTCAACCACTGCGCCACCAGGGAAGCCCCCTCCTACCTTTTATAACTCAGAGAACAGCTGTGATTTTCCCCAAGTAGTCTATCCAACTTAATGTTCTCTTGGCATGAGTAGTAGTGAAAAATACTCTTACTTCTTTAAAAGTTCTATGCATGAAATTAGAAATGAATTTCTAAAATGTAACTGTTTCCTGGAGTAGTTTATCGATTCCCTTCTCTAATAAATACACTCATAAGAAGCTTTTGCAGATGGTTACAATGAAGATCGTTTCTATTCTCAGCCTGTGAGTCACTGGAGTGTCCGTGAAAGCATTTGTTTTGCCCTAGAGTCTCTATAAGCAAAAGAAGGTACTTACTAGCAAGTGTGAATAATGCCCACATATCTCCCCCTCCCATCTCCCACCCCCAAATCCATTGTGTTTGGCTCCCTAGCTCCTGACAAGTGGGTGAGTCATTAACATTTTTGAGCTCTGCTTGAATTACTCCAGGGTCTTGACTCCATCTGGAGCTCTGTGGAGAGTTGTTGCTACCCTCTGAGCATACACTGGCTATGAACCTAAACTTGGCAGAGCTCCCAGGAGGGTTGGAATAAACCACAGTTATTAGTGCTAATATTCCTTCATGCACAGAGCTGGAAGTCAGTCAGTGTTCACCCAGTGGTTAAAATCATTGGATAACTGTGCCTTCCCTGGTACTCCTGGAATTCCCAACAATCCAAGAGCTAAAGGGTCAATATCTGGCTCAGCTGCAGGGCTTAAATCTAAAAATAAATCTGTTCTGATTGGTTTTGATTGGTTGGTGCCCTTGTGGGTTGTCAGTTTTTTTTTAATTGAAGTATTGTTGATTTACAATATTGTGTTACTTCCACATGTACAGCAAAGTAATTTGTATATATATATATATATATATATATACACATATATATATATTCTTTTTTTGATTCTTCTCCATTATAGGTTATTATAAGATATTGAATATAGTTCCCTATGGTGTACTCAATTTTTTTTTTTTTTTTTGCGGTACACGGGCCTCTCACTGTTGTGACCTCTCCCGTTGCGGAGCACAGGCTCTAGACGCACAGGCTCATCGGCCATGGCTCACAGGGCCAGCCGCTCCACGGCACGTGGGATCTTCCCGGACCAGGGCACGAACCCGTGTCCCCTGCATCGGCAGGCGGACTCTCAACCACTGTGCCACCAGGGAAGCCCTCAAATATTTTTAATATCATCTCTGCATATGCGTTTTCTTGTTATCATATGATTTATATAATCTTCAGCTTCTATCCTTTTCTATTTTAACTGAATGAGAACTTTGAAAAAAATCAGTCAGTCATTCTGGCTTAAATTTATATCCTAAATCATGTAAGGAACGGTATTAGGGCCCAATCTAAGTTCTGGGGTTGAAAGTAAATCACTGTCCTAATAAAAACTTCTTTTGTGATAGAGGCAATGTGTGTCTAAAAGGTGATTTTTATTTTCTAGTTTATAATTGCCTTTATGTAAGATTCCCCCCAAAAGATTTGATATTAATCATCAGAAAAAAATAACATTGGAAAAGTCAGATTGTGAAGGTGTATCGCTAAGTGCTGGGAGTTGGGAGGACAGAACGTGGAGGACCTCACCACTAAGCCAGGTGGTGCTCCTAGCTCACAGGCCGTTGCCCGTGATGTTGTGGACGGTGTCTAGGCTCCCAGCAGCCCAGGGTCGGTGCCACTCAAACCATACCTGAGGCTTGGTACAGGGAATTGTTTTAATGATAGAAAATTTCAAACATACATAAAAGTAAAGAGAATGGAGTCTCTATCCCCACACCCACCCCTCACCTGGGGATTTTTTTTGGTAACTTTTTACTTTGATATATAATTTCAGATACTTAGAACAGTTGTAAGAACAGTCCAGGGACCTCCCATATACTCTATGCAGACTGAACAATTTCCATCATATTCTCTATGTGTATATGTATACATATGTGTGGCTACTATTTTTTCTGAGCCATTTGAGAATAAGTCAAAGATATTGTGTCCTTTTATCTCTAAATGCTTCAGTATGTATTTCCTAACAGTAAGAATACAACCACAGGGCTTCCCTGGTGGCGCAGTGGTTGAGAGTCCGCCTGCTGATGCAGGGGACACGGGTTCGTGCCCCGGTCTGGGAAGATCCCACATGACACGGAGCGGCTGGGCCCGTGAGCCATGGCCGCTGGGCCTGCGCGTCCGGAGCCTGTGCTCCACAACGGGAGAGGCCACAACGGTGAGAGGTCCGCGTACCGCAAAAAAAAAAAAAAAAAAAAAGAATACAACCACAGTACAATGTTCAAAACCAGGAATTTAACCTTGATATTATCTTTTTTTTTTTTTTTGGCCACGCCCAGCAGCATATGGGATCTTAATTCACCCACCAGGAATGGAACAGGCTCCTGCTGCTTTGGAAGCACAGGGTCTTAACCATTGGACCACCATGGAAGTCCCAATCTTGATATTATCTAATCCACAGTGGATAGCCAAATGTCATCAGGTACCCTAGCAATATCATTTATAGCTCTCTTTTTTTTTTTCCCCTTTCGGATTAGGTTGAAGCAAATTCAAGACAATTGCATCTGTAAATACTTAAGTATCCAGTATCAGTCGGGGTAATTCTGGCTACATCATCCACATGGAAAACCTCGGGGGCCACCTTTCCCCTACCAACTGCCCCCAGCTCTTTGCGGGAAAACATTTGTGAGGGGCAGTTTTCAGAAGCGGAAAGGGGTAGAAACTGAGAAGCAGACATAGGTAATGAGCGAGGCGGTAGTTGTCAGGCTGGTCTGCGGACTGTGTATTGGGGTCATCTGAGTTGCTCGTGCAACGTGCAGATCAGGCGGCTCTACCCAGACGGGAGCTCTACCCAGGCCCTACAGGACGAGAACCTCTGGGAACGACCCGGACTCTGAATTTTAACAGGTGCCACGGGTAGCTCTTATACCCTGTGGGCTGGAGGTGCTCTGACCTGGAGGCAGGTGACCTGGGAGTGATGCTGTGTCCCTAGCAGCTTAATGTCACATCCCCACACACCTGCCCCGTCTCAGAACAGGTGCAAGGCTTTTACACTGCCTCCAATTCCACTAGCCCGAGACTCCTTAGGGTTGATAAGAGGCGGCATTTGGGGAATGGGAATAGATGCAGGGGCTCCTTCTCAGCACACAGCTTCTTACACAGGGCTGATCCCGAGGGCGTGGGAGTTTCACTGGAGAGAGGAGAGTTAAAGTGGAAGGAGAACCTGTGATCGGACCCGGAATGCTCTGTGGCGTGGAGTGAGCTTGTTTCCCCGGGGCATGGTGGGGATAGGTGCTTGGATCATCCCTGGGGTGGAAAGCTGTTCAGAAGAGGTGAAAAAAACTCAGGAGAAAGCCTCAAACAAATAGCCTGAGGCAGAAACCTCCACCTGCTTGGAGGAGGGCCCTGAAACCTTTCTTAGGACTGCGGAGGGGACTCAGGTGTGGCAGCCAACCGCGCAGCCTCAGCACTTCCCCTGCCCCATCTTCCCCTCCAGGAAGGCAGCCCCAGTACGAGTAGCGAGTAGCGGTGGCATCATTATTATCGCTCCCAGGACCAGACAGCGAGTTGGTGCTGGAAATCCGCTATATAGATGTGACCGCGTTCAGGAAACGTGTCCATTCCAAAAAATGGAGGTCGGTGGAGCCCTTCTCAGGCCCCTTTCATCTCTGAGGGTCGGGGCTTTCCAGTCATCTTCATGTGCTGAGGAGCAGATACTTCTTAGACCAGGCAGGCGGGGACGCAGTGCAGCTCTGCCTGGGACAAGGCACACTTTAGGGGCATCCTGGACCCAGGCTCCTCTGCTACCTGAGATACAAGGACCCTTGTAAATGATTCTGACCCACCAAGAGATGACAACCACTGGGGAGACGCTCTAGATGTTTACTGTGCATCCGATGGGCGGCAGTGGGCTTAATTCTAACCTGCATCCTGTCAATGTGGCCACGTGACAAAGGTGACCACGTGACACAGGTGACCACCGTCACCTAGGACAGTAATCCCAGTGGCTGTTTCAGTTCCTCCCGCTGTTGAGTCTTCCTCCCCGTTCTCCTGAAAAGGCGCTGCGCTCTCCAAGTCCTTTTCCATTTTAGCACGAGTGGTTCTCAAGCTGTAGCTCGTGCCAGTTTAGATCTCGGGGCTCATTCAGCCTTGCTCAGGGCAGCCGGGCTGGGTTTCTCTCATTCAGAGATAAGTGTGAAGAGGCAGCAGAGAGCCTTCCAAACCCAGGCAGGCTTGGAGTCTTCACAGAGAAAGAGAGATGCAAAGTCCTGAAAGCAGAGCTCCCGCTGGCGCTGTGCCCAGACTGCGCGACGTGTGGGAGCAGCTCCCGGAGAAGCAAACAGACAAGTGGGCCTCCTTGGCCCCCTGGGACTGCCAGGTGCTTCTTCAGTCTAAAGGCTGGAGGCAAGAGTCTGGACTCAGATACAGCTTTGCTGATTAGCAAAAGTTCTAATCTCTCAAGTCTCTCCCTGGTCAGGGCCATTCCTAGTGGACATGAATTGTGTTTATGAAAAAAGTATTTGAAAGTGCCAAAGAGGTTCCCGCACCATCGTGATGATGCTGAATAGGCTGATTGATGTTCTGATGTCTACCCGGGCTCAGGAGCAAGTGAGGGAGCACTTCTGGGGTGCGCTTTTCCACCTGCTTGGAGACAGGCAGGTGGAGAGATTTAGATGACTCATTAACTTGTGTTTTGCACACATTTATGGACATGTGCCCAGCATGGGCCAGATGCTGGGAATACACAGGGGAGCAAGCTATCATTCCTGCCCACAAGATGCTCACGATCTAGAAGAGGAGACAGACCTAGGAAATTGTAACTCAGTGTGATGAATGCCAGGACCGGAGTGGGCCTGAGGTGCAGGGATGGCTAGAGGAGGTGGGCGTTGTAACTGTTTTAATCCACACAACAATAATCCTACAGGGCCTCAGTGTCTTCACGGCTGTTCTGAACAACAGCAAAACTTTGCAAACAAAATTATTTCATAACTAATGTAGAGGGGAAGCTTAACCCAATGAATACATTTGGTGGCAAAATCTGACCTAAACCGTTTATCCTTTTTAGTCTGAATGTTCGTATTGATGTGCTTGATGACAGACCCACCATGGGTATCACCATAATGCATAGGCACTCTATTACCTTTATCAAGTCTGAAAAATTCTGAACCTTGAAGCACATCTGACCCTTGGGTTTTGATGAGGGACTGTGGACTTGTCCTGGTATCGTCTGCATTTTGCATCTGAGGAGGCAGAATGCAGGGCGGACTCATTTGCCCAAGATCCAGAGCTGGTAAGGGGCAGTCAGGGCTTGCGGGAATGTCCTTCTGATGCCTGAGCCCTGCTGGGCACCCTCAGGTGACACTTCCTTGAAAGGCACCGACTTACACAGCAGAGGTTTGGGCACCGGACTCGTGGGTGGCTCTAGAGTGGGGATGGATCAGATAGCATTGCCCAGGGATGTACCCAGGTGGCCATGACGGGGATGTGGGTGTCAGTCTCCCCCTTGGCCTGGGCTCATCCACCTCACGCTTGTGGTAGTCAGATCCTATTTAACAGGAAATGGGAATTTTGTGCCTCTCTGCCCACAAGATATGCTGTTGCCGTGTCAAAATCTGTCCACCGCCATCCCCCGCCCAGGTTATCTCTCACTGCTTCTTGTCTCCATTCCTTGAACATTTTGTTCGCATCACTGGCTTCTGGTCTGTTACCCCTAAGGTCTCTTCAACCAGTGGGAAAGAGATACTTGTTAATAATTCTGGCGTTTTGTAGGTTGGCCCCGGGATCAGCTTTGTGTACAGGCAGGAAGTAGCCAACAGGGAGAAGTGATTATAGGGACACAGGCCTTAAACAGCCTTCGAATTACCTTCCTTAGCTGTCCTAGCAATTGGAGCAGGGGTTCTGGGCTGAGGCTGGATGCTTCAGCGGTTTCATGAGCCCCCGAAATAGGTTTTGTGTGCGTTGGCGTTTTTCTTTCATTGGTTCTCAGCAGAGCCTGTGACTTTAAAAAGGTTAAGTGCTGCTGGGTTGGAGTGAGGCTCATTAAATATGTCAGCATTTCCCAGAAGGATAAACAGTAAATGAGTGTTCATTTATATACTCTCTTCCATCACCCTGTCGTGTATCTATATGATCACTTTCATGCTTTAGTTAATAGCTAGGATAATTAAGCCTTGATAGGCTGAAGGGAAAACTTGGGAGCTTCTGGATTCAATAGGCCTTTATGGGGTAGGTCTACCTGGAGTCCTCCAAATGAGGGATCCACTTGGATTGTGGCACAACCCAAGGACAAAAAACAAAGAGTGTTTTTCATCACTTTGCTTACTTCATAATTTTGCCAGGTCTTCTCATCACGAGGGAAGCAGTGATGGTTCCTCTAAGGGCCTTTCCCTGCCTCAGCTTAGCTCTGCCTGTTAAACACACCCTTGTGATAAGAATCTAAGGAGGTAGTGCATGATGTTCCTCTTGTTGCTGTAACAAATTATCACAAAGTTAGTGACTTACAGCAAAACAAATGTATAAACTTACAGTTCCATAGGTTAGAAGTCCGACACAGTTCTCACTGGGTTAAAATCAAGGTGTCAACAGGGCGACATTCCTTTCTGGAGGCTCTAGGGGAGAATCTGTTCCCTTACCTTTTCCAGCTTCTGGAGGCTGCCTGCATTTCTTGGCTCATGGCCCCTTGTTCTGTCTTCAAAGCCAGGCTCTATCTTCGACCTAGAGGGTCAAGTCCCTCTCACATAGCATCACTCTGACCTCCTCTTCTGATTCTCTTCCACTTTTAATGACCCTTGTGGTTACATTGGTCCCACTTGGACAATTCGGGATAATCTCATCTTTGAAGTCAGCTGATTAGCAACCTTAATTCCATCTGTAAACTTACTTCCCCTTTGACATGTAATATAACATATTCCCAGGTACCAGGGATGAGGACGTGGACATCTTTGGGACATCATTATGCCTACCACACCCAGACACCAAAGAAAACTAATCTGCATTAATTCCTTTGGTTATTATAGGTACCACCTGGACAGAAATGCTCAGTTATGTATAACCTTCCTTCGAGGAGAGCTTGTCCTTGTGAGAGGCATATCAGAGGGTCACAACACTGCAAGTTCTCTGACCTCATCCTCCTCTTCCTGGGACTGGGGAGAATGCCTGGCCATCCCACAGGTTGTGACCTACTTTCCAGGAACATCCCTGGAGCATGTAGCCCTCTTAGGGACCTTCTAAAGGATGTGCTGATGCTAATGTTTGATTGCCCACCTCTGGCTAGTCCTAGGGGTGACGTATGTTAGCAAAAATTTTCTGGAGGCAGCTTAGGGTCTTGAAACCATCAGATAAATATTTTATTAGGGATGTGTGTGAGGAGAGATTCCTGGCCTGCCTGGAATATAATTTATGATTGTGTGTGCAGTGTGTGAGCAGGGATGAGAGGACAGAGATGGGAAAACAGAAACCCAACAGTAACATTCGCCACAGAAACAGGTGCAAGTCTATGCAGGAACATGCAGAGGGGAAAAAAGCCCCTGGTCATTTGACTTGTGTCACACAAAAATGGCAGCAAGACCTTAGAGGGTAGGATGTTCACGGGGGAAAAGGAGTCTCAAGCTGGTAACAGCAGCTTTCCGGGCAGAGGGGCTTTGTCTTGGTGAGGAGGTATTGGCTAATTGCATGGATCTGGGGCTTTTGTTGGTTTTGTTTTGGTTCCAAACAGTGGTCGGAAAAGCGTCTCTTACAGTGACTGTGTGCAGCCCTGGCCCTGCACAAAGTCCTGAGACTGGGGACAGGGAAGGTAGGGAGAAGATGACCAAGAAACTTTCCCAGAAGCAGGACCAGCTACATCATTTACAGGGCTGAGTGTAAAATGAAGATACAGGGCCCTTGTTCAATAATTATCAAGAAGGTAATAGGCAGTCGACCTGAAAAAGAATTCAGAATAATGATGGTAAAGATGATCCAAAATCTTGGAAATAGAATAGACAAAATGCAAGAAAAAGTTAACAAGGACCTAGAAGAACTAAAGATGAATCAAGCATCGATTAAAAACACAATAAATGAAATAAAAAATACTCTAGATGGGATCAATAGCAGAATAACTGAGGCAGAAGAACGGATAAGTGAGGTGGAAGATAAAATAGTGGAAATAACTGCTGCAGAGCAAAATAAAGAAAAAAGAATGAAAAGAACAGAGGACAGTCTCAGAGACCTCTGGGACAACATTAAACGCACCAACATTCGAATTATAGGGGTTCCAGAAGAAGAAGAGAAAAAGAAAGGGACTGAGAAAATAGTTGAAGAGATTATAGTTGAAAACTTCCCTAATATGGGAAAGGAAATAGTTAATCAAGTCCAGGAGGCACAGAGAGTCCCATACAGAATAAATCCAAGGAGAAATACACCAAGACACATATTAATCAAACTGTCAAAAATTAAACACAAAGAAATCATATTAAAAGCAGCAAGGCAAAAACAACAAATAACACACAAGGGAATCTCCATCAGGATAACAGCTGATCTCTCAGCAGAAACTCTACAAGCCAGAAGGGAGTGGCAGGACATAATTAAAGTGATGAAGGAGAAAAAACTGCAACCAAGATTACTCTACCCAGCAAGGATCTCATTCAGATTTGATGGAGAAATTAAAACGTTTACAGACAAGCAAAAGCTGAGAGAATTCAGCACCACCAAACCAGCTTTACAACAAATGCTAAAGGAACTTCTCTAGGCAAGAAAAACAACAGAAGGAAAAGAACTACAATAACGAACCCAAAACAATTAAGAAAATGGGAATAGGAACATACATATCAATAATTACCTTAAATGTAAATGGACTAAATGCTCCCACTAAAAGACACAGACTGGCTGAATGGATACAAAAGCAAGACCCATATATATACTGTCTACAAGAGACCCACTTCAGACCTAGAGACACATACAGACTGAAAGTAAGGGGATGGAAAAAGATATTCCATGCAAATGGAAACCAAAAGAAAGCTGGAGTAGCAATTCTCATATCAGACAAAATAGACTTTAAAATAAAGACTACTAGAAGAGACAAAGAAGGACACTACATAATGATCAAGGGATCGATCCAAGAAGAAGATATAACAATTGTAAATATTTATGCACCAAACATAGGAGCAACCCAATACATAAGGGAAATATTAACAGCCATAAAAGGAGAAATCGACAGTAACACAATCATAGTAGGGGACTTTAACACCCCACTTTCACCAATGGACAGGTCATCCAAAATGAAAATAAATAAGGAAACACAAGCTTTAAATGATACATTAAACAAGATGGACTTAATTGATATTTATAGGACATTCCATCCAAAAACAACAGAATACACATTTTTCTCAAGTGCTCATGGAACATTCTCCAGGATAGATCATATGTTGGGTCACAAATCAAGCCTTGGTAAATTTAAGAAAATTGAAATTGTATCAAGTATCTTTTCCGACCACAATGCTATGAGACTAGATATCAATTACAGGACAAAAACTGAAAAAAATACAAACACATGGAGGCTAAACAATACACTACTTAATAACGAAGTGATCACTGAAGAAATCAAAGAGGAAATTAAAAAATACCTAGAAACAAATGACAATGGAGACACAACGACCCAAAACCTATGGGATGCAGCAAAAGCAGTTCTAAGAGGGAAGTTTATGGCAATACAATCCCACCTTAAGAAACAGGAAATATCTCGAATAAACAGCCTAACCTTGCACCTAAAGCAATTACAGAAAGAAGAACAAAAACATCCCAAAGTTAGCAGAAGGAAAGAAATCATAAAAATCAGATCAGAAATAAATGAAAAAGAAATGAAGGAAACAATAGCAAAGATCAATAAAACTAAAAGCTGGTTCTTTGAGAAGATAAACAAAATTGATAAACCATTAGCCAGACTCATCAAGAAAAAAAGGGAGAAGACTCAAATCAATAGAATTAGAAATGAAAATGGAGAAGTAACAACTGACACTGCAGAAATAAAAAAGATCATGAGAGATTACTATAAGCAACTCTATGCCAATAAAATGGACAACCTGGAAGAAATGGACAAATTCTTAGAAATGCACAACCTACCAAGACTGAATCAGGAAGAAATAGAAAATATGAACAGACCAATCACAAGCACTGAAATTGAAACTGTGATAAAAAATCTTCCGACAAACAAAAGCCCAGGACCAGATGACTTCACAGGGGAATTCTATCAAGCATTTAGAGAAGAGCTAACACCTATCCTTCTGAAACTCTTCCAAAATATAGCAGAGGGAGGAACACTCCCAAACTCATTCTATGAGGCCACCATCACCTTGATACCAAAACCAGACAAGGATGTCACAAAGAAAGAAAACTACAGGCCAATATCACTGATGAACATAGATGCAAAAATCCTCAACAAAATACTAGCAAACAGAATGCAACAGCACATTAAAAGGATCATACACCATGATCAAGTGGGGTTTATTCCAGGAATGCAAGGATTCTTCAATATACGCAAATCAATCAACGTGATACACCATATTAACAAATTGAAGGAGAAAAACCATATGATCATCTCAATAGATGCAGAGAAAGCTTTCGACAAAATTCAACACCCATTTATGATAAAAACCCTGCAGAAAGTAGGCATAGAGGGAACTTTCCTCAACATAATAAAGGCCATATATGACAAACCCACAGCCAGCATCGTCCTCAATGGTGAAAAACTGAAACCATTTCCACTAAGATCAGGAATAAGACAAGGTTGCCCACTCTCACCACTCTTATTCAACATAGTTTTGGAAGTTTTAGCCACAGCAATCAGAGAAGAAAAGGAAATAAAAGGAATCCAAATGGGAAAAGAAGAAGTAAAGCTGTCACTCTTTGCAGATGACATGATACTATACATAGAGAATCCTAAAGATGCTACCAGAAAACTACTAGAGCTAATCAATGAATTTGGTAAAGTTGCAGGATACAAAATTAATGCACAGAAATCTCTGGCATTCCTATATACTAATGATGAAAAATCTGAAAGTGAAATCAAGGAAACACTCCCATTTACCATTGCAACAAAAAGAATAAAATATCTAGGAATAAACCTACCTAAGGAGACAAAAGACCTGTATGCAGAAAATTATAAGACACTGATGAAAGAAATTAAAGATGATACAAATAGATGGAGAGATGTACCATGTTCTTGGATTGGAAGAATCAACATTGTGAAAATGACTCTACTACCCAAAGCAATCTACAGATTCAATGCAATCCCTATCAAACTACCACTGGCATTTTTCACAGAACTAGAACAAAAAATTTCACAATTTGTATGGAAACACAAAAGACCCCGAATAGCCAAAGCAATCTTGAGAACGAAAAATGGAGCTGGAGGAATCAGGCTCCCTGACTTCAGACTATACTACAAAGCTACAGTAATCAAGACAGTATGGTACTGGCACAAAAACAGAAATATAGATCAATGGAACAGGATAGAAAGCCCAGAGATAAACCCATGGACATATGGTCACCTTATCTTTGATAAAGGAGGCAGGAATGTACAGTGGAGAAAGGACAGTCTCTTCAATAAGTGGTGCTGGGAAAACTGGACAGGGACATGTAAAAGTATGAGATTAGATCACTCCCTAACACCATACACAAAAAAAGCTCAAAATGGATTAAAGACCTAAATGTAAGGCCAGAAACTATCAAACTCTTAGAGGAAAACATAGGCAGAACACTCCATGACATAAATCACAGCAAGATCCTTTTTGACCCACCTCCTAGAGAAATGGAAATAAAGACAAAAATAAACACATGGGACCTAATGAAACTTCAAAGCTTTTGCACAGCAAAGGAAACCATAAACAAGACCAAAAGACAACCCTCAGAATGGGAGAAAATATTTGCAAATGAAGCAACTGACAAAGGATTAATCTCCAAAATTTATAAGCAGCTCATGCAGCTCAATAACAAAAAAACAAACAACCCAATCCAAAACTGGGCAGAAGACCTAAATAGGCATTTCTCCACAGAAGATATACAGACTGCCAACAAACACATGAAAGAATGCTCAACATCTTTAATCATTAGAGAAATGCAAATCAAAACTACAATGAGATATCATCTCACACCAGTCAGAATGGCCATCATCAAAAAATGTAGAAACAATAAATGCTGGAGAGGGTGTGGAGAAAAGGGAACACTCTTGCACTGCAGGTGGGAATGTGAATTGGTACAGCCGCTATGGAGAATGGTATGGAGGTTCCTTAAAAAACTACAAATAGAACTACCATATGACCCAGCAATCCCACTACTGGGCATATACCCTGAGAAAACCATAATTCAAAAAGAGACATGTACCAAAATGTTCATAGCAGCCCTATTTACAATAGCCCGGAGATGGAAACAACCTAAGTGTCCATCATCGGATGAATGGGTAAAGAAGATGTGGCACATATATACAATGGAATATTACTCAGCCATAAAAAGAAATGAAATTGAGCTATTTGTAATGAGGTGGATGGACCTAGAGTCTGTCATACAGAGTGAAGTAATTCAGAAAGAGAAAGACAAATACTGTATGCTGACACATATATATGGAATTTAAGAAAAAAAAATGTCATGAAGAACATAGGGGTAAGACAGGAATAAAGACACAGACCTACTAGAGCATGGACTTGAGGATATGGGGAGGGGGAAGGGTAAGCTGTGACAAAGTGAAAGAGTGGCATGGACATATATACACTACCAAACATAAGGTAGATAGCTAGTGGGAAGCAGCCGCATAGCACAGGGAGATCAGCTCGGTTCTTTGTGACCGCCTGGAGGGGTGGGATAGGGAGGGTGGGAGGGAGACGCAAAAGGGAGGGGATATGGGAACATATGTATATCTATAACTGATTAAATTTGTAAAAGAAAAAAAAAGAAAAAAAATGTGTTAGTGTTCAAAAGCAGAAAGAAGAATAAAATCTAATGGACAATAAAAAAAAAAAAAAAAGAATTTCAAGATGGAGGTGGCAGAGTATTTAGCCAAGCATGGGGCCCTCCTACGGCCTTGCGTTCTCACACTGGTCACACACCATGAAGCATGAAGTGGCCACTGCCCAGGGCAACATTCCCTGTGTGTGTCCTTGGCTCTCTCTGATATCACGAGTGATGTTCGAGGCCTCTTTCCCAGGGAGTTAGCAGGACCGTGGGCCTTGGCCCCAAGGACTTGCTTTCGTATCATAGAACTTGTCTTGACTGCACTGGATATTTGATGCTGCTTGACAGCTACTTTGCTCCATCTGGGGGGGCGCCCACATTCCAGGGGCAGGAAGCAAGAGGGGCAAGGAAGAGAAACATGGGGCTCTCAGAGCCTTCCCTTCCGGCGGTGTGACCTCAGACAAGCAACTTAGATCGTCCCCATCCCGTTTCTTCATCTGTAATGTTACTGACGCCAAAGTGACTTTATGAGGCCCATTGGTTAAGGTGCTCTGAGAGGGGCCTCCAGCCCTCCATCCATCTAACAGGTCTTTGGCCAGAACTAATGGCCACAAAGTCTGCAGAAGAGCGTGGGCACGGCCGCTGAGGACCGACCGCATTCAGTGTGGCTGACCTGATGTACTTGCCCCCCTGCTTCCCTTTATCTGCCCTCAACATGTGCACACCCACACCTACACCTGTGGAGGTGCTTTCCTCTGCAGGACCCAGGAGCCGCTGAGCCACTGGCCTGAGCTTCCGCAGCCCCAGCCTGCCCAGGGTCCATCCCTCCCAGTCTGAACAGGATGCCTGAGCGAGACTTGGGGTGGACAGGGGAGGGAAGCTGCGTGGGAAGAAAGAGACAGTTGTGCCCCAGTGAACTGGGGGAGGGCACAGACGCATCCCGACCAGCGCTTGCCCCCTCTTTCCCAGCAGTTGGTTCACTGGCCCTGCTGGCGAGAAGCAACAGCAGTGGCTGGTCGTGTCGTCTCTGCAGCGCACCCAGCCCTGGCCGAGCCCGGGCGCTCATTAGCGGTGAGGATGTGGGAGGAAGGGGGGAACCCAGAGTCTGAACTCCTTGGCCTAGAGAATTTGGAATGTGCCCGAGGAAATATCTGCTGCTGCAGAGAGCCGACCAGGGAGAGCCCAGGGCAGCCAGGGCCCGGCCAGGGGTAGTTGGGCCACCTCTGAAGCTTTGCTGGTGGTTGAATGGGCAATTCCTCTTTTCTCCAAGCTGATAGCCCCACTTTTAATTGGCCTCCTGGGAGGACAGGGTGGGTGGAGAAGTGAACAGGGTGGGAGAGACGCAGAATAGGAAGACTTTGCGTCTGGTTAACAGCTTTCCTCAAGCAGCATGGTCCTTTCACCAAATAGGAGAAACATAGGAGAAACAAAGAGTTGGGGCGTGGGGCAAGACCTGAGGCTGCTCTCTTTCTTTCTGAAGACTTTTATTTTACATCTCATAAATACTTATTCATTGTAGACAGCCTAGAAAACACAAGCATGCAAAAGAAAAAAACACTTGTAACTCCCCATTTTAGAGATGCCTGTTGTTAACATTTTGGGCTATGTCCTTCTAGACTTTTTTCTCTGTGCATGACTGTAGTCTTACTCTCTGCAGTTATACTACAATCCTGTTTTGTTATTAGCTTTTGTCACTCGTTGACACATCAGAAACGTATTTCATGCCTACAGATGTGGATCTTGGGTTTTATTTTTTGTTTTTTTTTTTAATGGCAGTGGAGTTTTGCAAAGTTTGGATGGACTTAACCCCTGATGGTTGGAAATTTAGGTGGTTCTTTTCTTGCTATTGTTGCTCTTATTAACATCACTCCATCCTAGTAGCTTCATCTTCATGCACATCTTTGTTTCCTCAAGAGACGTTTCTGGATGATTTCCATAGGATATGTTTCTTTTTAAAATTATTTATTTATTTTTAAAATTGAAGTATAATTGATTTACAGTATTGTGTTAGTTTCAGGTATACAGCAAAGTGATTCCATTATATATATATATATATATTTTCAGATTCTTTCTATTATACATTATTACAAGTTATTGACTACAGTTCCCTGTGCTGTACAGTAAATCCTTGTTATTTATTTTATGTAGAGTAGTGTGTATCTGTTCATCCTGTACTCCTAATTTATCCCTCCCCCCTCCATAGAATACATTTCTATATTCATTTTTAAGGCTTTAGACCATTGGTTCTCAACGAGGATTGACCCCTCCCTGGCAAGGGGCATTTGGCAATGTCTGGAGACATTTTTGGATGTCACACCTGGAGTGGAGGTTGCTACTAGTATCTATTGGCTAGAAACCACAGTACTACTAAACATCCTACAATTAGAGAACAACTCCCACATCGAATAATTATCAAGTCCAAAATGTGAATTAGCATTTCTCAACCAAGGTCAAGAAACTCTGCTTTGGACACATGGCTTTCCGTCCACCGCCACCCCTCCCCCCACCCCGCCAACTTTACAGAGGTATAGTTGACACATAAATTGTATAAGTTTAAGGTGTATAATGTGTTGATTTGATCCATCTATATCTTGCAAAATGACCACTGCCATAGCATTAGCTGACACTTCCATCCTGTCACATATTTACCATTTCTTTTTTGTGGTGATGACATTTAAGATCTACTTTCTTGGGACAATGAGTTGCTGACTGGAGCGATGAGCAGCCTTGCTGAGCATCAGAAGAGTGACCTAATAGAGCCAATCTGCTAGGACTGGAAAGGAAGGGCCAGATACAGAAACTTATTCATGGCTATAAAAGGAGAGCTTGACATGCCCACCCCACTGGACCTCTAGAAACTCTCCTGAGTGAATTACAACAGGAGAAAATCAGACTTCTATGCAGTGGATGCTTGATGCATTTTTAGAAGCCTGAGGTTGCCACCCAGAATTTAACGAGAAACCAGCAATTAATGGAAGGGCCAGCTGTAATGCAAAATAGCTGAACCTGAATCTTTTACCAAGATAAAAGATGTACTTCAAAGCCTACAACAAATGCTTCATTGTGGAGAAGACTATGCTGTATCACTTCCTCTGAAGCAAGCCCAAACACTGAGTTCTTGTCTACCAACACATCCCAGGGAGAGGGAAATTTCACAAGAGTCAAAAAATCTGTTCAGAACATCAGAGAGTCCAGGACTCTACATGACCTGGTGGGACCCCTTGCCCAGGATCTCCCTTGCCTTGCTTATGCTTGAAGCCGTGTTGCTCACAGGGTCTTGGTGCTCTGGCCGGGTGGCAGGCCTGAGCCTTTCAGGTGGGAGAGACGAATTCAGGACATTGGACCACCAGAGACCTCCTGGTCCCACATAATATCAATCCGTGAGAGCTCTCCCAGAGATCTCTGTCTCAATGCTAAGACCCAGCTCCACTCAACGACCAGCAAGCTCCAGTGCTGGACAACTTATGCCAAACAACTAGCAAGACAGGAACACAACCCCAGACATTAGCAGAGAGGCTGCCTAAAATCATACTAAGTTCACAGACACCCCAAAAACACACCACCAGATGTGGTCCTGCTCACCAGAAAGAAAAGATCCAGCCTCATCCACCAGAACACAGGCACCAGTCCCCTCCACCAGGAAGCCTACACAACACACGGAACCAACCTTACCCACTGGGGGCAGACACCAAAAACAATGGGAAATATGAACCTGCAGGCTGCGAAAAGGAGACTCCAAACACAGTAAGTTAAACAAAATGAGAAGACAGAGAAAAACACAGCAGATGAAGGAGCAAGGTAAAAACCCACCAGATCAAACAAATGAAGAGGAAATAGGCAGCCTACCTGAAAAAGAATTCAGAGTAATGATAGTAAAGATGATCCAAAATCTTGGAAATAGTAGGGAGAAAATACAAAAAAACGTTTAACAAGGACCTAGAAGAACTAAAGAGCAAACAAACAATGATGAACAACACAATAAATGAAATTAAAAATTCTCTAGAAGGATTCAATAGCAGAATAACTGAGGCAGAAGAACGGATAAGTGACATGGAAGATAAAATAGTGGAAATAACTACTGCAGAGCAGAATAAAGAAAAAAGAATGAAAAGAATTGAGGACAATCTGAGACACCTCTGGAACAACATTAAACACAACAACATTCAAATTATAGGGGTTCCAGAAGAAGAAGAGAAAAAGAAAGGGACTGAGAAAATATTTGAAGAGATTATAGTTGAAAACTTCCCTAATATGGGAAAGGAAATAGTCCATCACATCCAGGAAGTGCAGAGAGTCCCATACAGGATAAATCCAAGGAGAAACACGCCAAGACACATATTAATCAAACTATCAAAATTTAAATACAAAGAAAAAATATTAAAAGCAGCAAGGGAAAAGCAACAGATAACATACAAGAGAATCCCCATAAGGTTAACAGCTGATCTTTCAACAGAAACTCTGCAAACCAGAAGGAAGTGGCAGGACACATTTAAAGTGATGAAAGGGAAAAACCTACAACCAAGATTACTCTACCCAGCAAGGATCTCATTCAGATTTGACCGAGAAATCAAAACCTTTACAGACAAGCAAAAGCTAAGAGAATTCAGCACCACCAAACCAGCTTTACAACAAATGCAAAAGGAACTTCTCTAGGCAGGAAACACAAAAGAAGGAAAATATCTACAATAACCAGGAAAATGGTAATAGGAACATACATATCAATAATTACCTTAAATGTAATTGAATTAAATGCTCTAACCAAAAGACTGGCTGAATGGAAAGACAGACTGGCTGAATGGATAGAAAAGCAAGACCTGTATATATGCTGTCTACAAGAGATCCACTTCAGACCTAAGGACACACAGACTGAAAGTGAGGGGATGGAAAAAGATATTCCATGTAAATGGAAATCAAAGGAAAGATGGAGTAACAATTCTCATAAAAGACAAAATACACTTTAAAATAAAGACTATTACAAGAGACAGAGAAGGACACTACATAATGATCAAGGGATCAATCCAAGAAGAAGATATAACAATTGTAAGTATTTATGCACCCAACATAAGAGCACTTTAATACGTAAGGCAAATGCTACCAGCCATAAAAGGGGAAATTGACAGTAACACAATAATAGTAGGGGATTTTAACACCACTTTCACCAATGTACAGCTGATCCAAAATGAAAATAAATAAACACAAGCTTTAAATGATACATTAAACAAGATGGACTTAATTGATATTTATAGGACATTCCATCCGAAAACAACAGAATACACTTTCGTCTCAAGTGCTCATGGAACATTCTCCAGGATAGATCATATCTTGGATCACCAATCAAGCCTTGGTAAATTTAAGAAAATTGAAATTGTATCAAGTATCTTTTCTGACCACAATGCTATGAGACTAGATATCAATTACAGGACAAAAACTGAAAAAAATACAAACACATGGAGGCTAAACAATACGCTACTAAATAACCAGGATATCACAGAAGAAATCAAAGAAGAAATAAAAAAATACCTAGAAACAAATGAAAATGAAAACACAACAGCCCAAAACCTATGGGATGCAGCAAAAGAAGTTCTAAGAGGGAAGTTTATAGCAATACAATCCTACCTCAAGAAACAAGAAAAATCTCAAATAAACAACCTAGCCTTACACCTAAAGCAATTAGGCAAAGAAGCACAAAAAACCCGCAAAGTTAGCAGGAGGAAAGAAATCATGAAGATCAGATCAGAAATAAATGAAAAAGAAATGAAGGAAATGACAGCAAAGATCAATAAAACTAAAAGCTGGTTCTTTGAGAAGATAAACAAAATTGATAAACCATTAACCAGACTCATCAAGAAAAAAAGGGAAAAGACTCAAATCAATAGAATTAGAAATGAAAATGGAGAAGTAACAACTGACACTGCAGAAATACAAAGGATCATGAGAGATTACTACAAGCAACTCGATGCCAGTAAAATGGACAACATGAAAGAAATGGACAAATTCTTAGAAAAGCACAACCTGCCAAGGCTGAACCAGGAAGAAATAGAAGATATAAATAGACCAATCACAAGCACTGAAATTGAAGCTGTGATTAAACATCTTCCAACAAACAAAAGCCCAGGACCAGATGGCTTCACAGGAGAATTCTATCAAACATTTAGAGAAGAGCTAACACTGATCCTTCTCAAACTCTTCCAAAATATAGCAGAGGGAGGAACACTCCCAAACTCATTCTATGAGGCTGCAATCACCCTGATATCAAAACCAGGCAAAGATGTTACAAAGAAAGAAAACTACAGGCCAATATCACTGATGAACATAGATGCAAAAATCCTCAACAAAATACTAGCAAACAGAATGCAACAGCATATTAAAAGGATTATATACCATGATCAAGTGGGCTTTATCTCAGGAAAGCAAGGATTCTTCAATATATGCAAATCAATCAATGTGATACACCATATTAATAAATTGAAGGATAAAAACCATATGATATTCTCAATAGATGCAGAAAAACCTTTCAACAAAATTCAACACCCATTTATGATTTAAAAATCTCTCCAGAAAATAGGCATGGAGGGAACTTACCTCAACATAATAAAGGCCATATATGACAAACCCACAGCCAACATCATTCTCAATGGTGAAAAACTGAAACCATTTCCACTAAGATCAGGAACAAGACAAGGTTGCCCACTCTCACCAGTATTATTCAACATAGTTTTGGAAGTTTTAGCTGCAGCAATCAGAGATGAAAAAAATAAAAGGAATACAAATCAGAAAAGAAGTAAAACTGTCATTGTTGGCAGATGACATGATACTATACATAGAGAATCCTAGAGACACTACAGAAAACTACTAGAGCTAATCTACTAATTTGGTAGAGTAGCAGGATACAAAATTAATGCACAGAAATCTCTGGCATTCCTATATACTAATGATGAAAAATCTGAAAGAGAAATTAAGGAAAAACTCCCATTTACCACTGCAACAAAAAGAATAAAATACCTAGGAATACACCTACTTAAGGAGACAAAAGACCTGTACGCAGAAAACTATAAGACACTGATGAAAGAAATTAAAGATGATACAAACAAATGGAGAGATATACCATGTTATTGGATTGGAAGAATCAATATTGTGAAAATGAGTATACTACCCAAAGCAATCTACAGATTCAATGCAATCCCTATCAAATTGCCGATGGCATTTTTCACAGAACTAGAACAAAAAATTTCAAAGTTTGTATGGAAACACAAAAGACCACGAATAGGCAAAGCAAGCTTGAGAAAGAAAAACGGAGCTGGAATCAGGCTCCCTGATGTCAGACTATACTACAAAGCTACAGTAATCAAGGCAGTATGGTACTGGCACAAAAACAGAAAGATAGATCAATGGAACAGGATAGAAAGCCCAGAGATAAACCCACACACATATGGTCACCTTACTTTTGATAAAGGAGAGAAGAATATACAATGGAGAAAAGACAGCCTCTTCAGTAAGTGGTGCTGGGAAAACTGGACATCTACATGTAAAAGAATGAAATTAGAACACTCTCTCACACCATACACAAAAATAAACTCAAAATGGACTGAAGACCTAAATATAAGGCCAGACACTATAAAACTCTTAGAGGAAAACATAGAACACTCTATGACATAAATCACAGCAAGATCCTTTTTGATCCACCTCCTAGAGAAATGGAAATAAAAACAAAAATAAAGAAATGGGACCTAATGAAAGTTAAAAGCTTTTGCACAGCAGAGGAAACCATAAACAAGACAAAAAGACAACCCTAAGAATTGGAGAAATTATTTGCAAACAAAGCAACTGACAAAGGTTTAATACAATCTGGTCATGCAGCTCAATATTAAAAAAACAAACAACCTAATCCAAAAGTGGGCAGAGGGTACTTCCCTCATGGCGCAGTGGTTAAGAATCTGCCTGCCAATTCAGGGAACACGGGTTTGAGCCCTGGTCTGGGAAGATCCCACATGCTGTGGAGCAACTAAAGTTGTGCACCACAACTACTGAGCCTGTGCTCTAGAGCCTGCAAGCCACAACTACTGAAGCCTGTGGGCCTAGAGCCCATGCTCCACAACAAGTGAAGCCACAGCAGTGAGAAACCCATGCACTGCAATGAAGAACCAACCCAGCCAAAATAAATAAATAGATTTTTAAAAACCATAAAAACAAAAATGGGCAGAAGACCTAAATAGACCTTTCTCCAAAGAAGATATACAGATTGCCAACAAACACATGAAAGGATGCTCAACATCACTAATCATTAGATAAATGCAAATCAAAACTACAATGATGTATCACCTCACACCAGCCAGAATGGCCATCATCAAAAAATCTACAAACAATAAATGCTGGAGAGGATGTGGAGAAAAGAGAACCCTCTTGCACTGTTGGTGGGAATGTAAATTGATACAGCTACTATGGAGTTCCCTAAAAGACTAAAAATAGAACTACCATATAACCCAGGAATCCCACTACTGGGCATATACCCTGAGAAAACATAATTCAAAAAGAGTCATGTACCACAATGTTCATTGCAGCACTATTTACAATAGCCAGGACATGGAAGCAACCTAAGTGTCCATCGACAGATGAATGGATAAAGAAGATGTGGCAGATATATACAATGGAATATTAGCCATAAAAAGAAACGAAATTGAGTTATTTGTAGTGAGGTGGATGGACCTAGAGTCTGTCATATAGAGTGCAGGAAGTTAGAAAGAGAAAAAACAAATACCGTATGCTAACACATATATATGGAATCTAAAAAAAAATAAAAGTTCTGAATAACCTAGGGGCAAGACAGGAATAAAGATTCAGATGTAGAGAATGGACTTGAGGACACGGGTAGGGGGAAGGGTAAGCTGGGAGAAAGTGATAGAGTGGCATGGACATATATACACTACCAAATGTAAAATAGATAGCTAGTGGGAAGCAGCTGCATAGCACAGGGTGATCAGCTCGGTGTTTTGTGACCACCTAGAGGGGTGAGATAGGGATGGTGGGAGGAAGACACAAGAGGGAGGGGATATATGTATATGTATAGCTGATTCACTTTGTCGTACAGCAGAAACTAACACAATATTTTAAAGCAATTATACTCCAATAAAGATGTTAAAAAAAAAGATCTACTCTCTTTACAACTTTCAAGTTTACATTATATTCCCCAGAACTTATTAATCTTATAACTGGAAGTTTGTACGCTTTGACCAACATCTTCCCATCTACCCCAATCCCTGGTAACCAACACTCTACTCTATGTTTCTCTGAGTTTGACCTTTTTAGCTTCCATATGTACATGAGATCATCCAGTGTTTGTTTTTCTCTGTCCTGCTTCACTTAGCACAATGCCCTAAGTGTTCATCCAGGTTGTCGCAAACAGCAGGATTTCCTTCTTTCTCATGGCTGGATAATATTCCCTCACACACACACGGATATTTTTTTTTTTTTTTTTTTTTTTTTTGCGGTACGCAGGCTTCTCACTGTTGTGGCCTCTCCCATTGTGGAGCACAGGCTACAGACGCGCAGGCTCAGTGGCCATGGCTCACGGGCCCAGCTGCTTTGCGGTATGTGGGATCTTCCCGGACCGGGGCATGAACCCATGTCCCCTGCATCAGCAGGCGGACTCTCAACCACTGTGCCACCAGGGAAGCCCCACACATGGATATTTTTATTCTTGGTAATATGTGTCGTGCTGGAGCTTCCAAGCCTCCGAGGAAAACAAAGTCCAGGTATTCAACTTAATTGGCTCTCAACCCAAACCAACCCAATCCCATCCTGTCTCCCACTTGCAGAAGGACCTGAGTGCCCGTGCCGTTTTGGAGCAGGGAAATGACTAACGTGAGCCACGTGGAGCCTGTCCTTGTATCCAGGAGAGAAAGAGGGGCAGGATGCCCTGGGAGGAGGTGCACAAGAGAGAGAGGCAGAGAGAAGAAATGGGGAAGCGGGGAAGTGCAGGTGCAGTGTAGACAATGCCATCCTTGTTGCAATGAAAAGAGGATTTGTATATATTCTTTAGGGGCCTGAAGGCCAGTTCCTAGCACTGAGGACCCAAGCAGGGAGAACACGCGGCATTGCAGAGTGCAGGATCAGGGAGCAGATCAGAAAGTCTCTACTGTCTCTCTGAAGCTGTCATGGGGGGAGTGTGATGTCCTGTGTCCTGGGGCGGTGGCCAGGGCCCACCCATCAGGAATGGAAAATACCAGTACTCTCCATACCATATATTACGAGGCTGTGAGACCTGAAATGTCATCCTATCATATCCTTTTCAGGCAAACCTATGACACTGATTGAAACTGGCTACTTCATTTATTCATCTTTGGAATGTGTTACAGTCATCCGTTCATAACACAGATATTTCCTGAGCACCTTTAGATGCCAGGCACCATGAGACCCAGTGAACAAAATAGACACAGTCTCTGTCCTCATGGAGCACAGAACCTCTAACAATGTGTCAGGCAGTGTAAGTGTTATGAGCGGGACATACAGGATGGAGCCCTGGGTGGGAGTACCCCACCTAATGGGGACATGGAGGTGGATGAAGGGGGGCTGGTGTTAGGAAAACTTCTGGTAAGAAGTGGTGTCTTGGTAGATACAGGGAACAGAGTAGTGGTTACCAGAGGGGCAGGGGTTGAGGGTGAGGGTGATTTACTGTATGGTGATGGATGGAAACTAAACTTTTGGTGGTAAGCACGCTGTAATGTAGTTGTAACGCATGAAACATACAATGTTATAAACCAATGTTTACTCAATAAAAATAAATTAAAAAAATTAAAAAGTAGTGATGTCTAAGTCAAGAACAGAAGGACCAAATGGAGTTCACCATAAGCAGAGGAATATAGACTTTTCTCTGGAAGGCTTTGAAAGTACAGCAGGTTCTGGTCTCCCCAAGGCCATTTCAGTGTGGTCCTCCATGAAGGAATGCAATTGGACTAAATGTGCCTTCAAAAATCAAGCGTCTTTTTAGTCATCTTTTAAAACTATGACTATTTCCATCATAGAGAAAAGTGAGTGGGATAATATAGCAAACAGCTTTACTGCTACCATCCTGGTCCAAGTTACCCTGAATGAGTCTCCTCCCACAGAGTCTCCCAGCTGCTGCTCTTGCCCCCTAGTCCATTCTCAACACAGCATCCAGAGTGGTCCTGTTAACATGTAGCTCTGATCATGCCTCTTCTCTGTTCAAAACCCTCCTATGGCTGCCATCTCACTCAGTGTATGTGCTGGTCCTGCATGATGCCCCTCCCTGCCCCCATTACCTCCCTGAGCTCATTTCTGCTCCATTCCACTGTCCTCCTTTCCCTTCCACAGGCACGGTCCCATGCGAGGCTGTTCCGCCTACCCTATGATCACTTTGGATGGGGGAGATCTCTAGAAATTCAATAGTTTTCTTACTATACTCTGGAAGTATAGTAAGAGCAGCTGAAGAGCTTTGAACATTGGTCAAGCGGACTCTCAGCCACACCTCTTCAACCTTTAGTTGTTTCAGGCACTAAAGACAAACACAGGGAGGAGAGAGGGGATACTCAAGAGAAAATGATGTGGAGAAAAATGCCACAAATATTCTTTTATATTTGGATATGACAGAAAGTTTACAGGAAGATTATAGGAGGTAAATAAACAAATACACTTTAGTTAGGTATTTTTCTGAGCATTTTTTTGTTTTTGTAACTATTTTGATATAATTTCAAATTTATAGAAAAGTTGCAAAAGTAGTACAAGGAACTCCTGTGCACCCTTTACCCATATTACTCATATGTTTACATTTTACCTCCCTCCCTCGTCTCCCCCATAATACGTATGTATAAATATGTATTATTAAAAACCATTCAAGGGTAAGCTGGAGACGTTGGGTGCCTTTACCATTAAATACTTCCATGTTTATTTCCTAAGAACAAGGATGTTATCTTATACAAACATTGTCAATTATTTCTGGGCATTTTAAATCACTTTTGCAGTATTTTCAAGTGACTTCCTACTACAGGATACCCTTTACTAAAAAACATGCACCAAAATGGGTTGAATTGATGCCCTTGTTTTACCCAGTGGGATACTGAAATGCAGGTTAAGGCTCACAGACCTTCCAAATTCTACTGATTTTATTTCAATCTGGAAAAAAAAAATCTAATCCTCAGAAAAGTGGTGAAACATTTATTGGCCTTGGAAAACACTGCCTACTTGGCTAATATCCTTTTCCCTTAATAGTCTGCTTCAATGCAATGGTATTTTATTAATTTATTAGCCATCAGAATCCTATTAAGAGACAATGTTGGAGCTGGAAGGGATTTTAGAGATTCTTCCAGCCCTACTTTACAGTTAAGCAAACTGGGGACCAGAAAGACACAGCCCACTGTCTCAGGGCAGTGCTTGGGACTGGAGCCCAGAGATCTAACTCTAAATTTTGAAGGCCCTTCAGAGAGGACCAGTCTAGTGTGTGTGAGGGGGAGCCCATGGGGCTCTTGGGAGCCCACGGGACTCTAGAGGTGGTATGGTGAGTGAGGGGAGCCAGACCCCAGCCTCCAGCCCCTGTCCAAGAACCCTGCTTTCTCCTTTGTTTCATATATTGAGCTTCTGCATAAGATTTTCTGTGAAGAAAGGCCTTACTACTTAAAAAATAGGACTTAGTGAGGTTTAAAGATGGGCTCGGTATTACCCAGCAAGTGGATGTCAGAGCCAGGGTGAGGACCTGAGCCTCCCCTCTCCATCCAGTGGGTGTCCTGTTCCACCCTCACACCACACAGCTGCCTCTCAGCCATCTTGCTTCGCCTCTTCTTTTCAATCATTGCCCTGGGGGAGCAAGGAGCAAAACATTTTAGAAAAGGATTCATCTTATCAAAGGATGACTTCACTTCTCCAAAGCCCTCTTGCTACCATTCATTCTTCTCCCACATGTATCTTTACTCTGACACTGATCAAGAGTCCCAGAACATGCTTCTGACTCCCCTAGATTATCACAGTGTTTTCATGATAATACATTTCATTGCAGATCACTCACATAACTACTACTCTGATTTTTTTATATATAAATTTATTTATTTATTTTTGGCTGCGTTGGATCTTCATTGCTCTGCACAGGCTTTCTCTAGTTGAGGTAAGCAGGGGCTACTCTTCATTGTGGTGTGTGGGCTTCTCATTGCAGTGGCTTCTCTCATTGAGGAGCATAGGCTCTAAGCGTGTGGGCTTCAGTAGTTGTGGTACTCGCACTTCAGTAGTTGTGGCTCGCGGGCTGTAGAGCTCAGGCTTATTAGTTGTGGCACACGGAGATTGGTAGCACAACAATGTGAATGTACGTCATGCTACTGAACTTTTACTAAGATGGTAAATTTTATGTTATGTGTATTTCACCACAATTAAAAATAAAATAGCCCCCACAAAAAAGGAAGCCTCAAAAGGACTAAACTATTTCCAAGTAATGTAACTGCATCCTAGAACAAAGCTCAAGACTATAATTATAGAGTGTAATTTTAGAATTATAGGATATAATTTATAGAATAATAATAATTTCTATGAAGAAACACAAAAATATCTAGCACTGAACAAGGAAATATTCACAATGTCTGACATCCAATAAAAAATTACAAGGCATGTAAGAAGAAGGAAAAATACAACCTATGATGAGGAGAAAAATCAATCAAAAGAAACAGATCCCCAAATGACACTTATGATGGAATTAGTAGACAGGAACACTAAAACTATATCCCATATGTTCAAGAATTTAGAGGAAAGAGTGAACATGAAAAGTAAAGACATGGAAGACATTTTAAAAGACCCAACTCAAACTTTTAGAGATGGAAAATACAATATCTGAGGTAAAAAAAATACACTAGGTGGGAGTTATGGCAGACTAGATGCTGCAGAAGAAAAGATTAACAAATTTGAAGACACCACAATAGAAATTATCCAAAATGAAGTACACAGAGTGAAAAAAAAAAACTGAAAGAAAAGTAAATAATAGCGTCAGTGAGCTGTGAGACAACTTCAAGCGACCAAATATAATTAGAGTGTAATTAAAGTCCAAAAAGTGGGGATGAGAAAGGAAATATATTTGAAGAAATACTGGCCAAATTTTTTCAAATTTGATCAGAATGAAAAATCCACTGGTTCAAGAAGTTCAACAAAGCCCAAGCACAAGAAATATGGAAAAAAAAAAAACCCAAAACTACATAAACATCACAATGAAATTGCTTAAAACCAGTGATAATGAGAAAATCTTAAAAGCATCCAGAGGGAAAAAAGCACATATTACATACAGAAGAACAAAAACAAGGATGAGAGCATATGTTTTGTTGGGAACAATGCAAGACAGCAGATGGTGAAGCATCTTTAAAGCACTGAAAGAAACAAAACAAAACTGTCCATTGAGAATTCTGTATCCAGCAAAAATATCTTTCAAAAATGAGAATAAAATGATGGCTTTTTCAGACATACAAAAACTAAGAGAATTCATTGCCAGCAGACCTGCATTAAGAAATGTTAAAAGAACTCCTTCAGTTAGATGGAAAATCTTCCAGTCTGAAATATTGATAGCATAAAGGAATAAATAGCATCAGAAATGTAAATATGTTGACAAATCTAAAAGATTTTTCTAATTCTAAAAAATCTTTAAAAGATAATGACTATTTAAAGCAAATATAATAACAATGTATTTTGGGGTTTAAAACGTATGTAGAAGTAAAATATATTAAAAGAATCACACAAAGGCCAAGAAATAGACTGTTGTAAGATTCTTATATGATATGTGAAGTGGTATAATAGTACTTGAAGGTAGATGATAAGTTAAAGATGTATACATACTATTAACCCTAAAACAACCACTAAACAAAACAAAACAATTATCACTAGTAAGCCAGCAATGGAGATAAAATGGAATCACGAAAAATGCTCAAGTAATTCAAAGAAGACAGAAAAAGATGAAAAAAATGAACAAAGGGCAGTTGGACAAATAGAAAATAAATGGCAAAATGGTAGATTTAACCAGCTATAATAGCACCAAATGTAAATGATCTAAAGCAGGCTGCCCAGTAGAACTATCTGTGATGATGGAAATGTTCTTTATCTGTATTCACTAATATTCAGTCACATGTGATTATGAAGCACTTGAAATGTGGCTTGTGAAGTGAGTTTTAACTTATATTAAATTTTAGTTAATTTAAGTTAAAATAGCCACATATGTCTAGTGGCCTATTGGACAGCATAGGTTTTTTTTTTTTTTTTTTTTTTTTTTGCGGTACACTGGCCTCTCACTGTTGTGGCCTCTCCTGTTGCAGAGTACAGGCTCAGCGGCCATGGTTCACGGGCCCAGCTGCTCCGCGGCACATGGGATCTTCCTGGACTGGGGCACGGACCCGTGTCCCCTGCATTGGCAGGTGGACTCTCAACCACTGCGCCACCAGGGAAGCCCCAGCATAGTTTTAAATACCCCAATGAAAAGGCAAAGATTACTAGTTTGGTAAAAGAACAAGGCCCAACTATATGTTGGCAAAAGAAACTCTTTACATATAAAGAAACAAATAGATTAAAAATAAGAAGATGGAAAATATGTATCATGCAAACATTAATCAATAAAGGCTGATATATTTATATCAAAGTAGTCATCAAGAGGACATAACAAGTCCTCTGAAGACAAAAAATTTATTTTGTATTACATTGTTGCTGGTGGGAGCAGCCGAGGAAAGAAGGATAGTATATTAGTTTGCTAGGGCTGTTATAACAAAATACCACAGACTGGGTGGCTTACATCAGTGGTCCCCAACCTTTTTGGCACTGGGGACCCGTTTCGTGGAAGACAGTTTTTCCATGAACCAGGGAGAGAGGATGTTTTCGGGATGATTCAAGTGCATTACATTTATTGTGCACTTTATTTCTATTATTAATCATAGAAATATAATAATATTTATAATGTAATATATTATAAGTATATAACTCACCATAATGCAGAATCAGTGGGAGCCCTGAGCTTGTTTTCACTTGCCACTCACTGATAGGGTTTTGATATGAGTCTGCAAGCAGTTGATTTATTAGGGTCTCTGTGCAGTCAAACCTCTCGGCTAATGATCATCTGTATTTGCAGCCGCTCCCCAGCACTGGCATCACTGCCTCAGCTCCACCTCAGATCATCAGGCATTAGATTCTCATAAGGAGCGCGCAACCTAGATCCCTTGCATGCACAGTTCGCAGTAGGGTTTGCGCTCCTATGTAAACCTAATGCCGCTGCTGATCTGACAGAAGGCGGAGCTCAGGTGGTAGTGCAAGCGATGGGGAGCGGCTGTAAATATGGAGGAAGCTTTGCTTGCTCGCCTGCTGCTCACCTCCTGCTGTGCAGCCCAGCTCCTAACAGGGGGTTGGGGGGCCCTGGCTTAAATGACAGAAATTTATTTTCTCAGAGTTCTGGATGTGGAAGTCCACAATCCAGCAGGGTTGGTTTCTCCTGAGACCTCTCTCCTTGACCTGCAGCTGGCCTCCCTCTTGCTGCCTCTTCACCTGGTCGTCCCTCTGCACACACAACCCTGGTGTTGCTTCTTTCACAAGGACACCTGTCATATTGAATTAGAGCCCACTGTAATGGCCTCATTTTAACTTAATCACCCCTTAAAGGTCCTGTCTCCAAAAATAGCCATATTCTGAGGTAATGTGGATTAGGGTTCAACATGTGAATGAATATTGGGATGGTAGGGAGCACAATTCAGCCCATAACAGGCAGGGACATTATTTATCACAGCTGTCCTCCCAAAAACAGTGTCTCCAGGCTTCCATGGTGTGGTATAATTGTCTGGGAACAGACAGTGCCCTCCCCCTTATGATGACCATGAATCAGGGACAAACCCAGGAGGGAGGAGGGCCCAAGGTTGGGGGGCTGTGGCTCACCTCTTAAGAGAGTCATGGAGGAAGATAGACTGGGGAGGAAGAGAACCCTTGTCCACCCAGACTCTTGTGTGACCTCTATTGTTGTTTTTTTTTTAAAGGACTGGGAGTGGGGGTTTTTTAAATAAATTTATTTATTTTTGGCTGTGTTGGGTCTTCGTTGATGCGCACGGGCTTTCTCTAGTTGTGGCGAGCGGGGGCTGCTCTTTGTTGTGGTGGCTCCTCTTACTGCGGGACATGGGCTCCAGGCATGCAGGCTCAGTAGTTGTGGCTCGAGGGCTGTAGAGCCCAGGCTCAGTAGTTATGGCGCATGGGCTTTGTTGCTCTGCGGCATGTGGGATCTTCCTGGACTGGGGAATCGAACCCGTGTCCCCTGCATTGGCAGGTGGATTCTTAACCACTGCGCCACCAGGGAAGGCCCATGACCTCTATTCTCTATGACCTTCTGACAACAAATTATGCCTCTCAGATATATCTTTTTTGTTATTTGAAATGTTACTCTCTATTTTTTCCTTTTGAATTAATGAAAGGAAAACTTCAGTTAAACAACGTTGTTGCTTCTGACGTCAAGGAGAAGAACCAACTGAAAATGCTGACCCTACCTTAAGCCCACCAACTCTCCTCACCCACAACAAGCACCTTTGGTTGCCATGGCAACATTCACGTGGAGGTGCTAGTTCTGGCTTCACTTTGTTAATGTTAGGAGACTGGAGCTAGTTCATCAATTTAGCCCCTAAGGTGCAAGGTTTCTAGGTAAGGCTTGAAATTTAGAAGAGAGGAAAGGGAAGGAGGCTGCAGGTAGGTCCTGTGGGAGTGAAGGCTTCAGGGGCTCTGAGCTACATTATCTGTGAAAGAAGTTAGGGCAGGTCTGTAGAGCCATTTGAAAACAGATGGATTTCCTGAGATCACCACTGTGTTTCCATGGCAACATCTCAGCTGACTCTGTCAGTTACTATAAAGTGTTCTCCCTCTGTGTGGATAGAATCTGGGTGTCAGTTGGAGGGAGGGGCCCCAGGACAGGATAAATTGGAGTAAGCTTAGAAGGGTTAGAAATTTGGGTTAGCTATTAGGGCCTTGGGGAAATTCTCCTGAGAGTCCGGCCTCACGTCACCAGGGGAGATGAGAGAAGTCTCCTGCCCTAATGATTTTTATGGGAATGGTGGCAGCAATTCTTGGGTGGAATGGTTGTGGCTCCTTCCTGCCTGCCTCTAGGCTTTGTTAACCAGAGGATCCTCATCAACCTGTAATTTGTTCATTTGGTAAGATATAGACTGTTTCTCATTGAATTCTGCCAAAAGGATCCATCACACTGGTGAAATGCACGCCCATCATGATGAGTGTTGGTTGCCTATATCCCCCTATGATAGATCTGCAACAAATAAAGGCTAATATTTTAAATCCTCCGAACAGTCAGTTGCTTCTTTACACCCACACTTGTGTGTGTGTGTGTGTTATGCTTAGGGCACCATGTTAGGTGTTAAAGTTATAGAAAGGAATGAAACCAGGCACAGGCCCTGCCCACGGGAGGCTTACAATCTAGGTGGGATGACAAATATTTTCATGACAAGACAGGGTGGCATGTGCTCCATATTAATGGTGCAGACAGTAGGCTCCATAGGAATTTGAAAGAGGAGCCTTTCTTCCAGGGCTGAGGTGATCAGGGAGAAGTTTACAGAGGGGATGGGACTTGAACAGTGTTTGAATAAAGGGCAATACTTGGGTAACAGGAAAGATCTTGAAAACAAATAAGCAAGGGGAATGGCAGGAAAAGAAATACTGAGACAGGAGTCAGTGTGGGTGGTTGTTCAGGGGAAGGGAGCAGACTTATTTGAGAAGAAGGGTTCATGGCACGGAGGGTGGAAAATAAGATTGGCAAGGGGAAGTCAAGGGCTCCAGTTGTCAAGATTCTGAAGGGCATGACAGGGTGTTTAGACTTTCTTCTATAGGCAGTGAAGGGTTTTCAAAGGTTTTGGAGCAAAACAAACAAACAAAAAACTGTAATAATGTAGTAGAATGCTTAATCTGGTAGCTGTGTATAGGATTAAGGAAGGAAGAAAGAGCTAGAAAGATTGAATGGAAAACTGATTGAAGGGTTAGGATGGCAGTTGAAGAAATGGAAAGAGAGGGATGCTTGGATGCATGGGTGGACTGGATGGATGGAATAGAGGGACCCCAGAGATACTGAAAAGGAATAGACTGTAACTGATTGGCTCTAGCAGAGCAGGCGAGAGAGACTGTAAGGTTTGGGCTGTAAGGTTTGGGTCAGTGGAAAAGCAGTTTATACCTTTAAAAGAAACGATGCTTATGAAGCCCTGTGTTAATCAAAAACATGAGAGGAAAATTCTTGCCTAAGTAACTCACAGTCAAGTAGAAGAAGACAAGTGTGATTAGACGTGCTAGGACGGCAGCATGTACAGAGTACACGGAGGGGCTCACAGGAAGGAGTGGCCCTCGATTCTGGGGAGGGGGAGGGGGGTTGTCAGGAAAAGGTTTATAAGAGATGCCCTTGAGCTGAGGGTTGAGGGGGAGTTTGTTTGAGGAAGAAACATGATGCGTTAAGGGTTATATTGGACTTCAGAGTTAATTTTGAGGTGAAGCAGAACATCTAAGTGGGAAGCGTTCGTTCATTCTATTCATTGTTACAGAGGGACCTCTGTATGAGGCTGCCCTTGGGCAGGAATAAAGAGATGAGTAAGACTTGCTCCCCACCTTCGAGGAACTGCCCATCCAGTGGGGGGAAGGAACATTCACTGTATCATTCAAAGGTATGTGTGAAGACCCGCAACCAAGCGGGTGCTACCGGGCTGCTGGGAACGCAGGAGTGAACAGAACGGACTAGATTCCACCTCTCACAGAGGCCACGTGCTAGTTAAGAACTTTCTCATAAAAAGGCAGAATTAGGCTAAGTAGGAAAGGACAGGTTGAAGGGAAGTGCTGGGGGTGCAGAGAAAAGGAGTAGTGAGTTCTGCCTGGACCGTCGCCACGGTGCGGAGGCTGGGGCATCAGGACGTGAGGGCCGACTGATGGGTGCTCTCATTCACAGCAGCCGGAGCCGTCGGGCTGTCAGTTGGGGCTGAGGTTGGGGCGGGAGGGACCCCAACGTTGTGTGAGCCTTCTGGTTGCGAGGATGGGCTCGTTTCCCCGCAGAGGCAGCTTTGTAGCTGTGACAGCTGAGCTAGGCATGCGCGCCCTGTGTGTTTCGTGCCGGCTGGGGCGACCCACCACCACCCAGTGAGCAGTGCGTTCACCTGCTCCAGGCCCACGTCCACGGAGCCCTGGCACCAACACCCACAACTGTCACACGATCCAAGACTCACTTCTTAGTTACAGAGGGGTCTCTGGAGAGAGAGTGGGTGTTATGCGTTCAATTGTGCTCTCCCCGCCATTCACATGTTGGAGTCCTAACCCCCAGGGCCTCAGGAGGTGACTGTATTTGAGATAGGTCTTTACAAGTTAAGTTAAAATGAAGTCATTAGGCTGGACCCTATTCGAGTAGAATTGCTGTCCTTATAAAAAGAGGAAATTTGGGCATAGACGTGCGCACAGGGAGACACCAGGTGAAGAAGAAGGCAGGGGTAGGGAGTGATGCGTCTATACACTGAAGAGCACCAGAGGTGGCCAGCAAACCAGCGGCAAGGGGAGAGCCCTGGAACTGATTCTGCCTCAGAGCTCTCAGCTGGGACCTACCCTTCCACACCTTGATTTCGGGCTTCTAGCCTCCAGAACTGTGAGAATAAATGTCCGTTGTTGAAGCCGCCCAGACTGTGGGACTTGCTGTGGCCACCCTCGCAGACTCATACAGAGGGTCAGTCACTCTGAGCTCTGTCAGATCAGGAGCCTGTGGGACCCGGTCCCCTGGGGACCGAGGCCACGCTGTCACAGTCCCTGAGGTCCCTTCCCCACCCGATGCTCTTGAAATCCGTGTATTCCTTACGTGCTCTGAGAGCCTCTGTCAGAAGTTCTGTTGTGACTGACTGGCCCTCAGCTCCTTCAGAGAAGCAGTCAACATACGTGCATGCCCATCTTTCCTGACTCGTTTATTTTTCTGAGGATTCTTATTACTAAAAGCGGCTAAGCCTCTGGGTGTGCTCTGTGGGACAAGTGTTAGATCTGTGAGGAGGTCAGTTAACAAAGAAAAAAAATTAATACGTGTTTGTGGTGGCGTTTGGCAGGATTTACAAGGCTATATAGCATTTTACTGAGCTGAGAGGGTTTCCACTCCAATTCCTGGCATGAAGCGCAGGGAATCATTTCTGATCACCTTCACCAGCCGGTGACTCTGCTGGAGCTGAGGCACAAGGAAGTCATGGAAACAGAGATTAGTTAAGAAGGTCCTCTGGGCAGCGTGGATCAAGAACCTGTTGTTAGGAAGAGTTTTGGCAAAGCTTAGCTCTGGGGAGTTTATCTGCTCCTGCGGAGACTGGCAGGAGGGTCCGAAGTTCTGTTGGTCTCCCCTCCCCTCCACTCCCTGGCTTCTCCTGCAGGGGGTGAGCGGCTTGCTCTGGATTCACCATCATCCTCCAGAATTCTCCAGAATCCTCCAGAATTCTCCAGGATGTCTCTACTGATTCCTCACAGTGCCGCTCTCACTAACCCAGTCTCTCAGGAATGGGGCATAATCACTCCATCTGCTGATTCAACTCTTTTCTCTCACTTACTTTTTTGAAGTCTCAGAAGCAGCCAGATGAACATCATATCCAAGATTATCCTGGCATAGCCGTTAGTGAGTTCTGCCTAGAAAAGTGTTTGAAGCTAGTGGCCATACTTTTTTTTAAAACTTGCATTCTATTGCTGTTTTTCATTTGTCAGGACTTTCCTCTCCTGAAGTTTATATATGTCTTTAAGATGTACCAGTCACCAAGCTAAAGACTGTATGTTAATTTTGCTTTCTTCACAATACCTCTGTGAAGGAGGTACTGCAGTCATCCCTGTTGTACAGAGGGGGCTTCACAAGGTAAGTGACATGATCAAGGTCGTATAGCCAGTAAATGCTGGAGCTGGGATTCATGCCCGGCACTCAGATTCTAGAGTCCCTGCCCTTAACCGTTGCCTCACACAGTAATCTATTTGGGTCTGAATGGCCATGTTGGGGATATAAAGGTGCTCGGGATGAGTCCCACTCTCAAGGTCTGGAGAGTTTCAGTACGATTTGGTGGCTGCGGAGCAGGAGAAGTGCACAGGACTTTGGGAACCCAGAAGGAGGAGTGTGCCCAGGCTCGGGGTCCTGAAAGACTGTCTGAAGGAAACGATGACTAAATTGGAAGCTAAAGAACTTTTCCGTAGATGCATCACACAAACAAAGGCATGGAGGCTTGAGTCAGCAAGATGGGGGATGAACAGCAGCTCAGTGTAACGGGGTTGAAAGGAAAGGAGATGGGAGAGGAGTGGCTGAAATGGAGTTGGAGAGAAGGGGGAGGGGCAGGCTGGGGGAGGCGCCGCCTGACACACCAAGAAGTTTGGATATTCCCCCTGTGGAGGGCGAGGTGCCATTGAAGGGTTTTGAGAATGAGTGAAATGTTTAGTTTTGTGTTTTAGATAGATCAGTGCTATGGTTCTGTGGAAGATGGATTTGAGGGAACAAGAGTACAGACAAGGAGACCAAGGAAGACTACATAGGATAAGAAAGGGGATGGGGATGGAGAGGATTTTGAAATTGACAGGTCCTGACAATTGAGTCCACGTGGGCTTGAGGACCAGGAATTCTTAGCCAACACTGAGCGCTGAATATGTGCCAGGTCTGGTTCTAAGTGTCTGACATATTTTAACTGAGGGGTCCCCAACTCCCCGGCCACAGACTGGTTCTGGTCCATGGCCTGTTAGGAACCTGGCCGCACAGCAGGAGGTGAGCTGCAGGCAGCAAGTGAAGCTTCATCTGTATTTACAGCCGCTCCCCATCGCTTTCATTACCACCTGAGCTCTGCCTGTTGTCAGCATTAGGGTGAGTTGTATAACTATTTCATTATATATTACAATGTAATAATAATAGAAATAAAATGCACAATAAATGTAATGCACTTGAATCATCCCCAAACCATCCCCACACACACCCTGGTCCGTGGAAAAATTGTCTTCCACGAAACTGGTCCCTCGTGCCCAAAAGGTTGAGGACCGCTGTTTTTACTCATTTATGCCCACCACAACCTTGCGAGGTTTTACGGATGAGGACACTGAGGCACAGAGAGGCTGGGTGACTTGGCCCAAGGGCACTCTCATGACCAGTAAGTGACAAAGTGGGATTCACATCAGGTGGTCTTCTCTGTCACCTCCTCTCTTCATGACCATGCTGCACGTCTCCTGAGTGAGCTCGGGGGCAGAGGAGGCATCTAGCTGACCCCCCATTCCCCTCACCATCACCTCCCCTGCCGACGACCAAGTGCACAGAGGTGCCATTGACCAAGGGCTCTGGAAGGGAGAGAGGAAGATATGGGGCTCCGTATTACATGTTTTTAGGGGGCGGTGCTTGGGGAACACTGAGTGGAAGCATCCAGCTTAGTCCCTTCCTCCTGGAGCCTCTTGTCACTGAACCCTGGGGCTTCTACACCTACACTAAATCCTGACACGGCTTTACATTTAGATGACAGATAGATAAGAAAAAGAAATTGGTGGTGCAGGGTCTAAAGTCTCATACTCTGAAGTGATTCTTCTCTGTTTCCAGTTCACTGACTGGATGGCAGATTAAAATGTGAAGGCTGACAAAAACATAACGTAGCTGTGCCAACCTTCAGTGTCTGAGGCATAAAATTAAATTTAGCGTTGTATTCCCGTTTGAAGACTTGTCATCATACGGCTGGCCAGACAAATATGATCTAGAGGGTTAGGTTTTGAGAAATGAGTAGGAGAAATAAAATATGGAATAAAGGGATAGTGGAGATAACACGTTAAAAAAAAGCATATCCGATGGTAGTAAGCAGTCCTGTCTGATGGCATTGTTTAATATCGCTTCCTCTTTTGCCTGTTTGACCAAGGGATTCTGCTATGTTGCACAGGTTCTCCTACTGAAGTCTGGAAATTCAGACACCCCTTTACCTCATCCTGACCACCTTTTTCATCTCCGTCTCCTCTCCTAATTCTCTGTACATCTCCTGCTAATTCTCTCCTTTCCTGGGCTTTTGGTCCCTGCCCCCATATTTTTCTTGCCAGCTGCATGGTTCTGTCTGGCTGTGGACTAATTTCCAAGCTCCGAAGGTAAAGCTAAGTTCCGATCTCTCCCTCCAATCGACCTGAGTACACCCCCTCCCCAGACACCCCAGCCCCTTCTGTCTTAGCACTGGTCTCTGTCCACGGTGGGGTCTGGTGTCTTACTGCTGCTGTTCCTCTGTGAGAAGTCTTCACAGGGCATCTGCTGGGTCTGCGTTTTGGCCTTCGAGGCTTGTCATTTCTGTCAGTATTAGAAGTGAAATATAGGTCAGCCCCACAGCTCCCAGTGTTAAAAATAAAAGCTTTCTCCCCAGGCTCTGCGTGTCTGTAGATGGACACGGGTGCCCCCTTCCCAGCAACCCCACTTCTCATTTGCTTCTTGGAGCTTGGTGGATGCTGTCCTCCATATAAGAGGGAACCTGAGAATAGAAGAGGAGCTGAAATGATCTCCCTCGCAGACTCCATTCCACAACGTGAAGATTGCCTGATCGGAAGTTGTGAATAGAAGCACTGAGCAGGCTTCCTCCCAGTTGTGGGGTGAGGCATGCTGGCTGCTGGTAATCGAGGAGAGAGGCTTCCGTCCCATTTTCTGTAAAAGTAGGTCTTGGGGTGGAGCCTGGCAGGCGTCCCTCTCCCTCCAGGGCCGCCCAACACGGCTCTCCTGCCGCAGCCAAGTGACCGGGCAGTGGGATGCCTCAAGATGTTGCTGCCAGGACCTCCCATCTCACCTTGCTCATTCCTAGTGCCTGCATTTGCACCATCTCAGAGGACTCAGCCCTTTTTCTGTGATAATCTGAAAATTCAGGAGGTGAAAGCAGAGCCTTTTAATTTATTGTTAATGACTGCACACTTCTCTCCTCCTGCACTCTTGTTTTCTTCTTCTTCTCTCTCTCCTTCTAGTCTGATTTGCCCCCTGATGTCCTTTCATCTTCATTCCGTTTTGCCCTTCAACTCCTGCAAAACTCGGAGATAAGTTTTCATCCACATAAAAAGCCACGGGACTCTTGAGACTCCAACTCTTTGAATAGATCCTCAGCCCCCACCCCCCCGCACCGCTGTTCTCCACTCTCATTTCTCAGGCTAGTCTGTGCTTGACGAGGGACTACGGTATCTGCAAGGGGACTCTAAAGAGAAGGATGCTCCGACTTGTGGGCTTTTCCTAAACTATCTCTGCAATGTCCCAGCAAATCTTGAAACTCACTCTTGCCTTCCTGCCATAGCTGGTAGCAATGTTGCTTTTCTGGTGGAAGCTGGAAGGCCTGCATCAGCCTCGGATGTAAGCATTTTCCAGGGCTTCAGGGAAGTGGCACATATCCTGACTTGTCTTTTAACCCTTCTGAGTTGGATTTTCTCAGAGATTTCTGTTGGGGTGCTGTGTGTGTTGGCTGCTTTCCCTAAAAATGGGAGTGGGGGGAGGGGGAGAGGAAAACAGCTAGGAGCGGGGACAGGCAACTATGGATGCATTTAACGCGCATATGGTGGGTCAAGCAGAAATGTTCTGGTTACATAACATTTCTAAAGCTGTACTCCAGGCCAGATTGAATGATTCCTTACGGAGTAGAAGAGGGCTTCAAAAAGAGTGATTTGGGACTTCCCTGGTGGTGCAGTGGTTGAGAGTCCACCTGCCGATGCAGGGGACACGGGTTCGTGCCCCGGTCTGGGAGAATCCCACATGCCGCAGAGCGGCTGGGCCCGTGAGCCATGGCCGCTGAGCCTGCGCATCCGGAGCCTGTGCTCCGCAACGGGAGAGGCCACAACAGTGAGAGGCCCTCGTACTGCAAAAAAAAAAAAAAAAAAAAAAAAAAGAGTGATTTGGAGGACCCTCTGTGAACATAGCCTTCTTGCTCAGCCCAAGAAGGGCCAGACTCCTGAGGGCACAGGGAACAGACACTCCCACTGTTGGAGTCCACCCTCTGGAGGAACCCCAGGGCACATCACTTTATGGGTTCAGCCCAACCACTGATTCACTTTGTGACCTTGGCAAGTCACTAAGCCTTTCTGCAATTCCATTTCTTCATCTGTGAAACAGGAGGTCTGGACGGGAGCAGTGCTACTCAACTCTGGCTGCAGAACAGAATCCCTGGGAGCCTTTAACCACCACAGCATCCACAGATGCCTGATTAATTTGCTCTCAGGTGAGGGAGGTCTGGCTTGGCTGGCTTTTAAATCTCCCTAGGTGATGCTCCTGAGTAGCCAGGCTGAGAAGCGCTGCCTAGCTCAGTGTCTCTCAGATTGGATCATGCATGTGAATTACGTGGGTCTCGTTAAAATTCGGACTCCACTTCTGCAAGTTCTGGTGGGGCCGGAGGTCCTGTCCTTCCAGCAGGCTCCTGGCAGGGCTGGTCCTCAGGCCGTGTTCTGAGCAGCAAAGGTAGGGATGGTCTTCAAGGTCTTTGCCTCTCTGATATTATAGAGTTCCTTAATTATTTTTTTTGCAGGGAAAGGGCTGGCAGTAAGTGAGACATATATTGATGGTGTAGCGGGGGTGAGTTCCCTTTCGTCACTGGGGCAAAGTGATGTCTTTGGGAAAATGTGACAGTATTTGGTGGGTAGGGTTCAATTTGTATCTGTTTTCAACACTGAAGTTGGCTTAATTAGGGAGAAAAAGGAAAACAGATGTACCTGTATGTGTGTGTGTGTGTGAGAGAGAGAGAGAGACAGAGACAGAGACAGAGACAGAGAGGGAATGAAGGGGAATGAGTGAATGCATGAGTGCTCATAGGGTGAATATTCTGAATAAATGAATTTTAGGGAGGATCAAAGGACAACACATGTGTAGCTTCTCCAGGTCCAGTTATGGTGAGGAGACTAGAAGAGGGGGAGGTTTTTTTTTTTGTTTGTTTGTTTTTGTGGTACACGGGCCTCTCACTGCTGTGGCCTCTCCCATTGCGGAGCACAGGCTCCAGATACGTAGGCTCAGCGGCCATGGCTTACGGGCCCAGCCACTCCGCGGCATGTGGGATCTTCCCGGACCAGGGCATGAACCCGCGTCCCCTGCATCGGCAGGCAGACTCTCAACCACTGCACCACCAGGGAAGCCCAGGGGGCAGATTTTATTCAGCTGGGATTTAAAGTGAAGCTCTTGCTCCCAGAGCAATTCAAATGCTGGGAGGCTCCATCTCCTCAGCCCTATCTTTTCCCTGTGCTAAGCAGCCCTTTGCCCCAGTTATTCTTGAATTATAATGACAGCTTTGGGTTTATGCAGAGCTTCAACTCATCTGAACCTAGCAGTAGAAGTAAAATGATGTCTTTCTTGGTCAGGACATTTCAGCTGGCTGCTTTTAAAAGGCTCTCTCCTTGCACATCCCCAGCCTTCCAACCTTGCCGTGAGCCACGGACACCATCATGGCATGTCAAGATTCAGCATGATTTCTGCACAATTACGTATATATATTTAAAGTCAAGGTCAGCCTTAGAGATGTTGCCTGCATTTTTGGCTTCTGCTTTTTCTAATCTTTATAGAACTACAAATTCCTATACATGAACGAATTCCCCCAGTTTAAAATTATACTTAATTAAGATTAAACACTTCAGACCTTGTGGTAGTGATTCTCCTGCCCACGTAATTATGGGGATTTGTTTTGCTTTAGAACAGGTCTCTCACAGAGCAGTATTTCTTGCTAAAATTCACAATCCAGGATTTTGTCCCTGTCCTATTTTCAGAGATCCCTCCAACTTCTGGTTAAAGGGAAAAGAATGTTTTTGTAATAAAGAGAGTTTCCAATCTAGAGAAAGGCAGTTTCTCTCTCTCCGTGGCATCATTTTAATCCCCTCCCCTCCATAAGAAGGATTCCTCATAGCCTCAATTTACACACCTGTCTAATGGGTGTACTAATTCTTCCTCACCTGTTGTGAGGATCAGGCGAGGTAAAAGTTCTGAAACCGATGCTGAGGCGTCAAGTATTATTCACGCCTTCTCCTCCTTCCCTTCCTCTAATTCTTGTTTCTTTCTCTGCCTCAAATACATTAGCTCCTGGCCTCCTTGGCACTTGGATCAGTCATTAGGTCATTCAAGAAACATCTTCCAAGCACTTATGAGAGCGGCCTTGTGCGAGGCACCGAGAATGGAGCTGAAAGACCATCTTTGTCCTCCAGGAGGACATGTGGGGAGGTGACCAGGATATTAAGTACAGGATAGCAGGTTAGACTATAAAGGAGGGGTGCCCAACTAAGCCTGGCCGAGGATGGGAGGAGGTGGGTGTGGAGGGCTGGGCAGTCAGAGAAGGCGTACAAAGAAGAACAGTAAGTAGGAGTTAGCCAGACAGAGTGAACATGGGAGCGAGAGGACATGTGGCTTCAGCAAACTGAAAATAGTTTGGATGGTTCTTGTGGGAACCAAACAATCAATAATGCGATTTCTTGCAGGTAGGATTGAATTTGTCTTTCATGTGGTATGAGTGATTTTCTGACCCACTGTGGCAGGATGAGTATTTTGAATTATTCTTTTTGCAAGAATAAGGGATTTTCTCATTCCCATGGATGTACCTCTGTGAGAGGGCTGCCAAGAGTTAGCCATTCACTCATGGCTCAGAACATCAGAGCTAACGGACCTCGGTGGGGAGCAGGCCCCTGACTGTGGTTCCATTAGCCCGATGCTCTGTCCAACTGAGGAAGCTCATGCAGGCTTCTCATGTTGTTTTCCATGACCTTAGAATTTGGTATTTGCAAAAGGTAATCCTTTATAGCAAGATCTTTCAAATTGCAGGTCACAACCCATATTTCATATTATGTAGGTTAGAAAATCAGTAGGTTAAAAACAGCATTTTAAACAATGAAATAGAAGGGGAATAGAATATCAGGATACATCTCACAAATAAGGGCTAGCATTGTTTAGTGAAACCTTGTGCATGTACTTGATGCAAAAGGCCTTTTTTTTTTTTTTTTTTTTTTTTTTTTTACTGTGGATCATGGAAAGGAGAATTTGAAATACTTTAGAGTGTATACTCATAGGCCAAGGAGGCAAAGATATTTCATCTTGTATTCTAACTTCAGTTGATTTGTAGTGGCTGGCTGGGCTACTGTATTAAAAACAGTTCAGAGGTGGTGCCTAGACTCAGAGAGAAAGTGTCATTATGGATCAGCAGTGTTTAATGTGGGCTTACAGCAGGGGTTGGGGGCCATGTCATCTATGCATTGGCCATCCCTGTGGAAGGCTCTATATAGACATTAAAAGTAGCTGCCAGGGCTTCCCTGGTGGCGCAGTGGTTGAGAGTCCGCCTGCTGATGCAGGGGGACACAGGTTTGTGCCCCGGTCCGGGAAGATCCCACATGCCGCGGAGCAGCTGGGCCCGTGAGCCATGGCCGCTAAGCCTGCGTGTCCAGAGCCTGTGCTCCGCAACGGGAGAGGCCACAACAGTGAGAGGCCTGCGTACTGAAAAAAAAATAAAAATAAAAATAAAAGTAGCTGCCAGTAGGTGAATTGCAGTGCCTGGTTGTAGCCAGCAGGCATGGCTTTTCTGGGTGTGACTAAATCTCCTCCAAGAGATAGGAGATATACATATGGGTGTGTTTATGAATGTATGTGTGTGTGTGTGTGTGTGTGTGTGTGTGTGTGTGTATGTATATATACACATATACATATATATGTAGGTACATATACATGTATACATACACAGATATATACATATACTTTATTATGTTTTCCTTTAACAAGAAATCTCATTATAATAAACAGTGTAAATAGTTATTATTTACTAATGACATAACTTAAAACATTTTAGCCTATTAAATGGTTTGGAAAGATAACTTTTGGGCTAATGTAGTTGATTTCCTCTTAGAAAGTAAAACATTCAAAAGTTTGATTTGGTTAACCCATGTGCCCTGAGGCAGACGTTTGTAACTTGACAGCTGAATATATAGGGAAGCTACCTTCCTGACTGGTGTTCATAGGGTCTGGCTTTTCTCGGTCCTATGAAACCCAAAGGCTTAGTGAAATATAAGGAAACGTTTAAAGCCGTACCAGAAATGGCCCATGAAACGCAGAACCAAGCATTTGGTCCTCCAGCTCCTGCTCCCCTGCACTTGTTCATGGGCTCATTCATTTAGTCCACAAGTATGTATGGTGGGTCTGCTGTACGCTTTGTGCTGCGCTCACAGAGCTCTTTGCTAAGCACTCGAGATACAACGGAAGCTGAAAACAGACTTGGCCCCAGTTCTCATGAAGTTTGCAGGTGGTGAGGGAGACAGGCAGAGACAGAGGTGAATGCCTGCATGCAGGAGGAAGGGACCCAGATCTCCGAGCTTGGAGCAGGCACACCGACCTAGACTGCTTCTCTCCAGCTGGGTGCCTCTAGGGAAGACGCAGGCTTTGGTATTTGCTGCAGAACTTGAGAGGATGTTTGTGCCACACAGCCCTTGGCAGACAGGTTTCACTTGAGCCTTCAACATGGACTTAGCACGGCATGTGAAATGGGCTTCTGAACCCTCCCTACCTCGTCAGCCCTCAGACCTTTTGATCAGAGCTTCCTCTTCTTCCCCTCAATACTTTCTCTTAAAGCAGACATAATTACCTGCCTTTTGAATCCCACAACTTTTTTTTGCTACCGGCAGATCTCTGGGGGCAGGCAGAAACAAAGCTGTATTTTCTGAGATTCAAAAGGCTCTTCACAACTTCCCTGAATCTTTATGAACATTTTTCTGAAATTGATTTTATTAGCCTTGAAGAACACTCTCATCCATTGTCCCCATCAGTCTTAATCTTTTCGAAGTGGGCTTATTTGCTTCTAACTTCAAATTTCTTTCTATCACCTCTTGCATATGTGGACCAATAATTCTTTTTTTAATCAATATTTTTTATTGAAGTACACTTGATTTACAGTGTTGTGTTAATTTCTGCTATACAGCAAAGTGATTCAGTTATACATATATAACAATATATATACATTCTTTTTTTATATTCTTTTCCATTATGGTTTATCATAGGATATTGAATATAGTTCTCTGTGCTGTACAGTAGGACCTTGTTTTTTATCCATTCTATCTATGAAAGCTTACATCTGCTAACCCCATCCTCCAATCCCTCCCTCCCCCAACCCCCTGCCCCTTGGCAAACACCAATCTGTTCTCCATTGGACCAGTAATTTTTTTTTTAAATTTTTTTATTGGAGTGTGGTTGATTTACAATGTTGTGCTAGTTTCAGGTGCACAGAAAAGTGAATCAGTTATACATATACATATATCCACTCTTTTTTAGATTCTTTCCCCATATAGGCCGTGACAGAGTATTGAGTAGCGTTCCCTGTGCCATGCAGTATTGACCAGTAATTCTTAAGCAGACGTATTGGATGTGATATTTCCCCATGCGTTGCTCCTTCGGACTGTTAGGTGCCTCTTCCCTGTCTCTAGTCAGTGTACTCACCTGCCTTTAAACACTGAGAATGGGGAGGTGGGTCTCAGAGTTATCAGTGGGGGAGACCCTGGCTGTGCAGTGCCCCGGCCCCTTCCAATGGCAATCTCACACCAACTCTGGCTGTCAGCCACCTTGGTGATAATAGTCATGAAAGCAAACATTTTTGTGGACTGACTATGTGCCATCCATTGAGCTATAGTACTTTAGGTACTATTTTATGTAATCCTCACCATGATTATATGAGACAAATATTATTCATTCCCACTTACAGATGAGGAGACCAAGGCTTAGAGGCATTAGGTAACTTGCCACAGTTACGCAGCTGAAAAGGGTAGAACTGGAATTTGAACCCAGGAAGTCTGTTCCAGAGTCCTTACTCCTAGCCGCTGTACTTATATTGCCTTCCTAAGTAAATATAAAATATGCTTAGGGGTATAAAGCCTAAAGTCATTTCAGATGAATAACTCCCAAGTCAGCATGAGGCTAAAATTGACAATTTTAAACAGCACACAAGGGCAGTGATTCTTCTTGTCTTAATATCACAGCTCTCCTTGAAACGTGAGTCTGTGGCATGGTTGGGTGACTTAGAGTGAAACTGTATTATGTTGGCACTTGGGGCTCTTTCTCTGAGTCTAGTATCATGGTGTGGCTTCTGCAAGATGGATGTATTTTTGTAATATGAAGACGCTCAGCAGTTTCCAAGAATGAAACATTCCCCATTTGACCCAGTTTGTGTCATTATTTATTTTCTGTATTTTTATGTACGTGCTTTGTTTCCTTAAATAAGACCATAAGCTTCTTGAGAACAGTGTCCTTCAATGACTCACACATTGTAGTGAATAATGCTTATCGATGGTGGTGGTAACAACAGAAGCTACTGCTCTCTTCTCCCTCTGGCCTTTTCCAGTGAAGAGTGTTGTTCTCTGAGTACATGACCGGCTGCCCACTAACTCACCCCAGTTCTGCAGTATCTGATGATAAACTGAGCACACTGAATACTCTTTGTTTCTTCCCATTTTGTTTTCTTCTTCCACCAACCTCTGTAAATTCACTTGTATTGTTTCTTGGGTCTCAGAGTTGTTTGGAACCCGTTACAGAATAGGGGCCAGACTATATGCTATACCCAGCCATCTGCAGACTTAATAACATATTTTAAAATTCCACTTTGCTGGAATAATAAAGATGCTTTGCAACTTTCTTGCCTATGTACCTCAGGGATTGCAGCAGATGTGTTAATTCTCAGATAGGCAGGTGTTAAAAATAAATGTCACTGGCTATGGATTATTTAAACTTAAATTTAAAATCCTGGCATCTTTAGCCTGGCAATTAGAAGTACACACAGCTGAATTTGATGTCCTCATCTAGTTAATCCCCCCAGAAGACGGTGTGTGTGGAAATAACGGTTCATTTTTGTGTCCTGCGACCCTGACTCCCTCTGCTGTGCCCTGTGCTTACTGAGTTAAATTAGCTCTTAGACCTGAGCCTGGTAATTTCTTCCTTCTGGTTTCTGGACGGTGGATGGACCCTGCTTATCTTTTCCCTTCCCCTAGTCTGACTTGCTCTAAATTCTAGTTCCTATTTAAGACTTTGGAAGTTAAATCCTTCTCTTTTAGGTTAAAATGGGGCTCAAGAAACTGATTAAATTCTTCCCAATCCTAAATCCTTTGCTCTTCTGTGGGGTTACTTCTTTGTGCAGAAAAATGAGCCAAAGCTTCCACTCAAATGTCCAAATGATTCTTCTTGCCTTCTACGATTTATCGAATTCATCCTTTTTGAGACCGATTCAACTGTGGTCTCAAACATCAGCTCTTCCTTTCTCTCTTCCCAATTCCATAGGCCTGAGCTAAAACCTTTCAGCGGTGCTGGTTTCCTTATTTTACCCTGCTTCTCCACGCTTTTGCCCTCAGTGGTGTCTTGTTTTCTCCTTGTGCCAGGGGCAGGAATGCAGTCCCATGGGAAATGCCCTTACAGACAGGGGTCCAAAGACAGTTGGCCAAATGGCACATTGCTGGCTGGCCTGGTCCAGTGATTATCCATCCATATGTAAAGTTGACAATTGTAGGCCAGCCTTGCAAGGGCTGGCAAAACAATAGTGAGAGTTGAGAGTTACTATATGCCAGCCATGATGTTAGATACTTGAATGAACATTTCATTTAATTTTCACAAAATCTGGTGAGGAAGCTACTATTATCACCCCCATTTTATGTATGAGGAAATTAAGTGAGGTTTGGAGAAGTTAAATAGCTTGTTAGTGGTACAGCTGGAATTTAGACCCAGTGGGTCTAGTTCTAAAACCCTTGCAGCATGCTAAGTGAAAGGCATGAGCTTTGGAGTCAAGGAGTCTCAGTTTGAATACTGGCTCTCACATTTCCTAGCAGTGAGACTCAGGCAGTCCCTTACCTTCTAAGTGCCAGTTTCCTTACTTGTCGTTGTAATTAATGCATTCTATCTGTCAGAGTCATTGTGAAAATTCATGAAGTGCTTAGCACTATGCCTGGTGCATAGTAAGTACTCAGTCTATGGTCAGAATTATGCTTACTTCTGCTTGAATATTATTACATCTCTCCCATTTACTCTATCATCTTTGGAGAAGATGTTTTAGTTTAGAAAACATGTTTTACTTTCTTGCCTTTCCCTTATCAGTCACCTTCTATTTGTCCAGATTTTTGTGGAACGTGGAAAAATATATGAAAGATGGACCTGTGGTATTGGGTGGAATAATCAGTCGATACAGCTGATACTCTTAAAAATTGAGATGAGAACCTGACTGATCTGAACAGAGGAAATTCAACTTTAAACTCGATGAGCCATTCTAGTGCATCAAAATATGTCATCATGGGGCTTCCCTGGTGGCGCAGTGGTTGAGAGTCCGCCTGCCGATGCAGGGGACGCGGGTTCGTGCCCCGGTCCAGGAGGATCCCACATGCCGCGGAGCGGCTGGGCCCGTGAGCCATGGCCGCTGAGCCTGCGCGTCCAGAGCCTGTGCTCCGCAACGGGAGAGGCCACGGCAGTGAGAGGCCCGCGTAACACACACACACACACACAAATATGTCATCGTGGTCTCAGAGGAAACCCAAAAAGAAAGAAAAAAGGCAAAGTGTACATCAGAGAATGAGAATTCTCTCCAAGAAAGAGAGATTTGCAGCCCCTCATCTCAATAAAACCACTTTCATCTTCCTCCACTGAAAAGCACTCCTCAGCTTCCGAGTGCCTTAGCCCGGTCACCTGGGATGTCCTTTTGGATAACTTCCTCTGGTTCTCATTTCCATTCAGTCTGGTCTTGCTTCCATAATTCTCTAATTCCAATACAATGGAGACCACTCAGTCGGCCAATTTCTCTCGTGTCCCGCTCGGCACATCTGGCTCCATTTGTCCTATAGGAACTCGATGCTGGTATCTCCAGTGTGGGCAATAGTTTCACAGAGCAATTCTTCCTAATAATGAAAACTCATATGGCACCTACTGCGAGCCAGGCATGGTTCTCTGCCCTTTATAGGTATTAAGGCATTTAATTTTCACAGCAACCTTAGGAGGTAGGTACTACTATCATTCCATTTTTTCAAACAAAGAAACTGAGGCATAGATTCAGTAACTTGCCCAGGGTTGTATGCCTGGTATGTGGCCAAGCCAAGGTTTGATCCTACATAGCCTGCACTGAGTGTGTCTGTCCTCTTAACCACTGCTCTTTATTGCCTTTTACCTCCCTCAGTTACATGCAGTACTCTTCGATATTTTCTACTCTATATTCTATTATTATTTTTTTAATGGTGTCTGGATGTGACTTGCAAAATGATTTCACAGCTCTACTGGGTACTGACATGAAGCTTGAAAACCATTGGCTAGACCCTCTCTACTGGGAATGGACACATCAGTCTGCCTTAGAGTGGCGCCCAAAACATTCCATTCACGTTTCTCCTTGTTCGGATATCACGCTCACCCAGCAACCCGGTGCTTAGGATTTAGCCGCCCATAAAGGTCTACCCTCAGGGAAAGAATTCATTGGTTATGTGGACTTTGAGTATCCTGTCGAATTAATAAATTGTCTCTTTGGTTTAAGCTGTGAGGCTGAATGATGTGATTCTGCCCCCAGGAAATGGATTTTTGAGAAATGGAGTCATCAGATCAGACTTCAGTGCCAGGGAGGCTGAGAGTTGTGCCCTGGACCTTGACAAACTCTTCACGGTCCACCCTGTGATGTCTTTTGTAGGACAGTCTGCGAGATTTCTTCCTGGGGCCATGATTCCCAGCATTGAGGAGGAACTGCAGGAGCATGATTTAAATTTCCATGGCTCTGAGCATCATTTGTTCTGCAGTCAGAAATAGAGCTGTGCGCCCTTGTTTCTTGTCTAATATAGGTCCTCACTGACTCACGTAGTTTTCCACAGAAAAGAATGGATGCTCCGTTCCCACCTCACTTTATTATGCGACATGAATAAATGCAACACAGAACCTGCAAATAATTGATTGAAATGCGATCCCCCTTTCCCTCTCGCTCCAGCCGGTCTCTCTCGGAAGATGGTCTCCAGTGGGGTCAGGTCTGCATGCATTATGCATCTCTGTGATTATGCATTGAATTCTGTAGAACTAGCAAGCGATACCTAAATTCTTCAAGCATGTTTGGTTATGCTAAATAATTGATTGCATCTTTTATTTATAAAAATGTACTTGCTGGAAATTCAGGCACAGGTTCTGCCAACCCATCTCCACTATTAGATTGCAGCTTCCCGGCATGAAATCCAAAAACTCACCTACAGATTTCAATCTTTGAAAGCTCTTAGGCAGGTCGCCAGGATGAAGCTTGCATTCCAAACAAGTGAGACTGGCCTGAAGCCAACAGACACCTGTCCTGACCTCTTCCCACGGTCGGTTGTGGGGATAAAGCTTGCCAAGGCCTTCAGTGCTTGGGGAAACCTATTTCCAAGTTTATAGCCTCAGTAGCTCCCAGGTCTTAAATGTCGAGCAGCTAGGGACTTTCTGGATCTGGACAAATATAATCATATAATGAGATAAGTTATAAGCCCACCTAGGTTGTCTGAGTGGAAAGGTAATGTGAGCAAAAAGAACTATGGGTAACTGTCTGGGGGAAAAGAGAATTGCACAAAGAGGATGTTTTTTGTCTTGAAAAGTATATTCTGGAGGAATGGGGAATAGAATAAATGTAATTAGCATTTCCAACAAACACAATTAGTGATGTCTCCCTGTTGCCCTTTTAAATTTTATTGAATAGAGGAAGATGGATGTGAAAAGTCAGCAGGCCTGTGACTTTTCAACTCGTTCTTAGGAAATAGTCCTCATATCATTCTAAGTTGCACTCTGTCTCAATTCAGAAATTAGAATATGAGAATCAAGCCTTTGAACTTGATTTAATGTCAACTCTCCTTCAATTCCCAATCTCAAGCCTGCATCAGGCTGGGAGTCGGCCATGGGAGGGGTTAGTGGGTAAATGACAGCATCTGTGGTCTCTGCATTATGCTTTTTCCCCTCCCTACAATTTTCAGTTTGCTAGCTAGTTTCTGAATCCCCCAGGATTGGGTGGGCAGGTTAGGGACAAGGGACTCATAAAGGTTGGTTTCCCACTGTCTGAGCCAGGCCAGTGTTTGATGGACTCTTTCCCTTGTTGGGCATTGTGGTAGGATCTTCAGAAACCTCCATTACTGGCCATCTCTCTCCTTCAGTTCTCTGGGCATAGGGAGGTGCATCTTTATTCCGGGAGATCCTTTGGGATTTCTCTCTAAGATCCTATCAATCCAGTGCACACCTCCACTTTCTTGCTGATGTGGTCTTTCTGCCCCTGTAGGTAGTCCTACGAGACAGGATCCAAGCTGACCCTACCCCAGCTCCCTCTTCAGAGTGACCACATTTGGGACACAAGACACACTTTACCCCAGAAACCCCACAAGAGCATACCAGCCCCCCCAGTTCCCCTCTCTCTTACTGTCACAGCCCTCTCTGGGTGTAGAAGGTGCGAATCTAGGACCCACTATGTGTGCTGTTTCCCAGCTGTATTTCAAAATTCTCCATGTGGCCCACATAAGCCCACTTCACTGGGCTTGAGATGAAGGAGATACAGCTCTATCCCCTCTTTCCCTGGGGACATTCAGGGGGATGCTCACAGCTCATTAACAATTCTTTCTAAAAAAGCTCTTCACCTATCTCTCCTGCCCTCCCCTTTTATATTCTCGATTTGAATGAGGCATCCAAGAATGGTGGAGCCAGGTCTTGATAATTTCCTTTGTGAATTCTGTATAAGGGGATTTGTTTCAAATTCTTGTGGGTATCTGATATCTGTCCTATTGGTGCCACAGGCAAAAGAGAGGCAGAAAGAATCCTCTGTTTATTACATAAACAATAGAGAAAAAGGTAAAAGTATACATTTCAGTTATCGCTTGTTGACTAACACCCTGCCCTGCAACTGAGTGGCTTAAAACAAGAGCGATACGTCCTTTCTCCTGGTTCTGGGGGTGGCTGGGCTGCTTCTCTGCTGGTCTCACCTGGGCTGGCTCCTGCCTGGCTCACCTGGAGGGGTAGCCATCACTCACACTCACACGGCTGGCACTGGGCGCTGACTGTTGGCTGGGCGCCTCAGTTCTTTCTCAGGGCTTCTCACTCTCTGGTAGGCTAAACCGGCTTCCTTTCTTGGTGATCCGGGCAGCGTTTCAAGAGACCAAAGCAGAAACTATGAGGCTTAGGCTCTGGAAATCACACAGCATCACTATCCTACATTCTGTTGGCCAAAGCCAAATCACAAGACCAGCCTAGATTCAAGAGGTGGGAAAAAAGACTCCACCTTTAGCATTTCTAGCTTTTGGCTCTCCTCAGTTCACTACATAGAATTCCGCCTCTGCCAGCTCTGGTTCTAGTCTTTTTCTGAGCAGATTTGGAGTAAAGGACTAGGGGAAGAATGAAAAATGAGTTTATATTGGTTTTATTCAGCTTACACTTGGAAGGGTAGAAAGGAAGAGAAAAGATCCAGAAGGTGGGAGAAGTGGGGAGAAAAAGCAGAGGCACTGTGGCTGGCTTTGGGCAAGCATTTGGGGAGGGGGGTGGGTGGGGAATGGACCACAGGCTGGGAACCGGGAGCCCTGCGTTTAGAGAACAGGCCAGACTGGTTTTTCTGTTCATGAAGGTATGAGCAGGTCACTATCTCTGTGTGAATTGGAGCCTATTGTGAAATAGACTTCATCACTGATTGGTTTCCTCTTGCGGCCTGGCATAAGTGGATACCATGGGATGCTATCCTGATACTGACTCCTTAAATGCCCAGACCCAGCACTGATGGCCTCTCCTTCCACCTGCCCCCCAGACACACACCTCCCACTCAATCCTTTCTCTTCTCTGACCTTGTGCTCACAGGGAAGTTTAGCATCAACAAAGAGGGGTGCAGGGTGCTGGCAAAACAGCCCCAACTTGAGGTGGGGTTTCAGGACCAGGTGAGTGGGAGAAGCAAGGGGTGATTAGCTGAGGGATGATTAGCTCCATCGCTCTGCTCTGCTGTGGGCTGCAGATTCAAGACTCAGGGTCTGTCATTAAAAAACAAACAAACAAAATTTCTAAAGCCTCTAGAAGTGGTTTGAAATGGTCTTTTAAAAAATAGTGAATGCTTTATGTGTGCTTATCTGGAGTCTAAGTTGAAAGGGCCCGCGTTCCCCATCAGATGTCCGCAGGAGCAAAGGTTGGAGACCTGCGTTGCTGAGCAATGAAGTGCCCGGGGCTTGTTTTCAGCCTGCAAAGGTGAGCAGTCTCAGATGGCAGATTGTTGAAGCTGACAAGCACCCTTAGGGGGAAGCTCAGAACCTTTACTTGCCTTATATTTTAAATGAACACACAAAATCTATAGAATAATTTATTTTTCACGTTCAGAGAATAGATGTACACCTGCCTTGAAGAGAATATTTCACGCTTGAAGGGAAAAAAAAGCATTTTTTAAAAATTGTGGCTTTTCGTTAACAAGGCTGAGCACAAGCCTTTCCAGCAGGCTCTGACCTCCACCATCTGACTCCCACCTAAATTATTCTATAATCCGTTTGTCCCCTTTGAAACCTTTGCCCATCTGAATCCTAAGCACGTTTCTTTCAGCACGCACAGGGCTGTATACACTTTAGAGCGGGGCGGGTGAGTTGGGAGCGCCCCCAAGTCACTTTCCCCTTTGCTACCCTTTCGCACGGTCTCCACAGCCGGGCCACCTCCGCAGCGGGACCAGCCTGCTGAGCGGGTGACCACGGTCTCACTGCCCGGAGGCTGCCGGTAGGGGGAGCTGTGTCTGCACCTCCGGGCACCAGTGCAATGACACTCCCAGGCGTCATAAATTGTTAAGACGTTTGAAGCTGGAGGGGATGCTTTCTCTTGCCCATGCAGAACCTGTGATCCAGACAGAGGGGTTAGTGGTGGAAAAAGGGCTGAAATACAGGCCTTTTGACTTCCGCCCTGGGATCCCCACCCTCCCATCGTCCTCTTTCGCACACTGTCACCCCAGACCCCTTGCGTGATGTCAGGTATCTTGCCGGCGTTGAGGGGAAGATGACTTGCATGTGGAGCTGTTAGAAAAGAACAGAAGATGGTAAGGTCCTTCCTGCGATTTGCCTGGGAAATCACAGTCTCGGACTTTTGCATTTGACCTCACAGAAACAGTCAGTTGGGAACTAGTAGGGATAAGATTAAAGTGTATTTTCTTTTGGTAGTCCAAAATAACACACTTGTGGGAAAAAAAATTGATTACAAATCATCAAAAAGAGGTAATACTATGAGGGGCAATATGTTATGGTGTCCATCCCCAATTCTGTTACTACTAAGTGGGCAATCTTGGCTAAGTTTCTAAAATTCACTTTGTCTCATCCATAAAATGGGATAATAGTGTTGGTGAAGATTCAATGAGATAGGCCTATAAAGTGCTCATCTGAGCTCATGGCCCATTCTAAGCACTCAGTAAGTGCCAACAACAACAGCAATAATCATAACAATAGCAGCTAATTGGCATCTATAACTTGGACCTGCAATGTAGTTGTGTCTAGTCCAATGGAGAAATGCCCCTTGTCCTCACCAGTTGGGTATATAGCTCTTCAGAGTAGCTTCTCTGCCATCTCCCTGTAGCCTCTCCAGAGACCAAAGTTGTGGCCGGGAGTTAGCGAGGGTGAGGGAGTGGGGAGTGGGTGTGGAGGGGCGGAAGGGGTGAATGTGTGGCTCTACAGTCGAAGTTTGTAAGTCAGAAAGAACTGAGTGAGGGAGGAAGCATGCTGGGGTGCATGCTTCCCCAACTGGGGATCCTTCATCTAGGCAAGGGAAAAAAAGGCCAAGAAATGACTTTTTTAAAAAGTCATTTAAACATTTTTAAAAAGTCAACAGTGACTTTTTTAAAAAAGAGAAATCTTTTGGCCATTTTTTGTCAAGTAGTTTGATAAATGTTTAGCATTTTTTGTACAGTTCTTAGTTTTTGTTTTTGTTGTTTTACCATCTCAGGGGATGCCTGCAAAAGGGAGATGCATTTCTAGATAATGGGTATTCTTTGAGCTGATTAAATTGACCTTATATCCATTCTATAACATGTTTCAAATGCTTAAATTAAAAAATTTAAAATTGAGATATAATTGACATATAACATTGTATTCGTTTTAGATGTACAACATAATGATTTGATATACATGCATATTGCTAAATAATCACCACTGGAAGTCTAGTTAACATCCATCACCTCACATAGTTACAATTTTGTTTTCTTGTGATGAAAGCTTCTAAGATCTACTCTCTCAGCAACTTTCAAATATTCAATGTTACTAACTATAACTACTCTTACTCTCAAATACTTAAGTTTTGTTTCAGTTTGTTTAATTTAATCTTATCTTGTCCATGACCTTGTTTTCTTCCCCAGCCCTCCTACTCCATTATGCCATTGATAACATCTTGACTGGTTCTTTCTTCTCTTTTCAGAGTCTGACCCGGTCAGACCCAGTCTGACTGTGTAGAATGCATGGAGACCACAGTGTGTAAATGCTGCCTTAGCCAAAAAGCATACTATAAATCAGAAAGGCAAGCGTGAAAATACCTCCCCCGATTGTTTTCCAGTAGCATGTGATGCAACATTGAATAATTGCTGGGTATATTTGACACATCAGGAATACAGTTCATTAGGGAGCTGGGGGACTCAAAAAGCAGGCTGCCTTCAGGAAAATTTATGAGGGGATTATTGTGTGCAGCCACCAGTAAATAGGGCGCCAGGAATCTGAGCTGAATTGATGATCTTCCGCCTGAGTGGGACCTGTGTCCACTGAGCAAAACTTTCTTGAGTCCAAGTGACTTAGGGGAGAAATTGTTTGTGATAAAAAGAACGGATGAAAAAAAGGGACATCCAGAATCTCTAGGGAATGGAAGCAAATCCTTAAGAGCAATATTATGTCTACTTCATGGTCAAAACAAAACAAAAAACCAGAACATGTCATTCACACAAGAAAACAAACCCTTGGAAAAGGATTCAGCCTCACTAGTAATCGTGGAAACTTAAAGCACAAAATCATGCAATGCCAGCGAAACTGGTAAAAGTACATTATAATTACAAACTCAAAATCTGGCAGGCTTTTGAGAAAGCTGTATTGTCTACTGACATCAATTAGTACAATATTTCTGGAGAGTGACATGGCAAAGTGGAGTGAGCCATGCGGACTGTAACATCCTTTGGCCCGATAAACATGTTTGAGACCATATCCTGGAGAAATGACTCAAAAAAAGAACAAGAAGGGGGAAAAAACAGAAGAGAAACCCCCAAATACCCAAAAGTCATAAAGTCAAAAACTATGGTATAAAAATGAAATATACTATTACTATTAAGAATGATAAATTTGTATATTCTGAAAACAAATAGAAAAGTTGATATAAACTAATGCTAAGTGAAAAATACTTTGAGCTCAAATTTTATGAACGTTGACTCTAAGTATATTAAAAAAATGCCCACGCAACAATAAAGCTAAGAAGAGATGATTCAGTTTTGCGACATGGCAGGGTGAGAAGTGAATTGGAGTCTTCTGTTGCTTTGGTGTTTGTGTTTAATCCCTCATTACAAAATTGGTTAAAAACACAGTTTTATAGGCTGCACTGTATGTTGATACTTTATCGAGGACAGAAAAGAGGTAAATCCTTCCTCTCCATCTTGTGGTTTCTGACAGCTGCACAGATCGTAAACATGAGCTGGAATCACACAGAAACCGCATCCTGGGGCTGCACAAATTCCCTGCTGATTATACAGAGAGAGAATGTGTGATTACCAAGAGCCTTGAATGGCTGTAGGAGAAAATCATATCAGGTTAACTATCCGGTTGGCTCATCTGATGCCAGAGCTTTACCTCCCTCGGATCTGGTGCTTGCATTACTTGGGGTTTTTCTGAAGTGAGGGAGGAAAAGTGTTGGCTCCTTTCTCCCCTTGTAAGAATTTCCCCCTTCATTAAGCCAATACCACATTTCCCCATCATAGGCCTCCTTTTCCTTCTGGTCTGATCCTTCTTGCCCCACGAGCTCGGCATCCTCTGATGGTTATTTTCCCTCCTATCCACCTCTAACAGCAACAATAATCCTAATAAAATATAGTCACACATTTCCTTGAAGTAGCTAGATGTTCGTAATTAAGGGTTGAGACACAGACGTCATTTTATTTAATAGTGGCCGCTTTTCTTTTCGTCCTTACACACGTGTAAGCAGGCACTAAATTTCGTCGGTCTCTCCCACATTTGCTTCTTTGCAGCAGCAGAGATACCTGAATCTCTGTACTTTGACACAGAATTCGGCTTACATCAGGCAGTTCTCAAAGTCAGAGGGTGGCGGGCCTGTTCAACCCCATCTGCTTTCACAGGAAGATTAAATATGCGCATGAGACCCAGAATGGAGAAATTCACGTTTCCATCCGCATGTGCACAAGATGCTTCATTAGCGTGTGATTCCCAAGCAGACGAGAGAACGGACAGAGACCTTCATGACTTTTTAACCTGAGAAGTCGTTACAGAGTTCTCAGGCTGTTGTTTCCAAATTCTTTCTTCCCTCTCTTCCCTTTCTCGTATTTTCCTTCCTTTTTATTTCCTCCACAAATGAGAGGCCTTTGAGATAATAAGGTAACACTTATTAAGCATGTGCTCTGAATCAGGCATGCTTACATATATTAAACTATTTAATCTTCACAACCATCCTATGAGGTAGTTGGGGACAGTTATTATCACCATTTTATTTATTGATTTACTTATATTTTAATTGACACAGTTAATTTACAATGTTGTGTTACTTTCTGGTGTACAGCAAAGTGATTCATATATATATATATATATATATATATATATATATATGTATATATATATATACATATTCTTTTTAAATTATTTTCCATTATAGATTTACAAGATATTGAATACAGTTCCCTGTGCTATATGGTAGGAACTTGCTGTTTATTTTACATATAGTAGTGTGTATCTGCTAACTCCAGACTCCTTACTCCAGATCCCCACCCCCTCCCCCTCCCCTTTGGTAACCCTGTTTGTTTTCTGTGCCTGTGAGCCTGCTTCTGTTTTGTAAATAAGTTCATTTGTATCATATTTTTAGATTCCACATGTAAGTGATATCATATGATATTTGTCTTTCTCTGACTGACTTCACTTAATATGATAATCTTCGGGTCCATTCATGCTGCTGCAAATTTCATTCCTTTTTATGGCTGAGAAGTATTCTGTTGTGTATCTATACCACATCTTCTTTTTCCATTCCTCTGTCTATGGACACTTAGGTTGCTCCATGTCTTGGCTGTTGTAAACAGTGCTGCTATGAATATTGGGATGCATATGTGTTTTCCAATTAAAGTTTTCTCTGGATATATGCCCAGTAGTGGGATTGCTGGATCATATGGCAACTCTATTTTTGGTGTTTTAAGGAACCTCCATACGGTTTTCCATAGTGGCTGCACCAATTTACATTCCTACCAAGAACATTTCTCCACACCCCCTCCAGCATTTGTTATTTGTAGACTTTTTAATGATGGCCATTCTGACTGGTGTGAGGTGATACCTTGTTGCAGGTTTGATTTGCCTTTCTCTAATAATTAGCGATGTTGAGCATATTTTCATGTGCCTATTGGCCATCTGTGTGTCTTCTTTGGAGAAATGTTTACTTAGGCATTCTGCCCATTTTTTGATTGGGTTGTTTGTTGTATGAGCTGTTTGTATATTTTGGAAATTAAGCCCTTGTCGGTTGCACTGTTTGCAAATACTTTCTCTCAGTCTGTAGCTTGTCTTTTCATTTTGTTTATGGTTTCCTTTGCTGTGCAAAAGTTTATAAGTTTGACAAAGGTCCCACTTGTTTATCTTTGCATTTATTTCTATTGCCTTAGGAGACTGACCTAAGAAAACATTGCTATGATTTATGTCAGACAATGTTTTGCCTATGCTCTCTTCTAGGAGTTTTATGGTGTCATGTCTTATATTTAAGTCTTTAAGTCATTTTGAGTTTATTTTTGTGTATGGTGTAAGGGTGTGATCTAACTTAATTGCTTTACATGTAGCTGTCCAGCTTTGCCAACACCACTTGCTGAAGAGACTATCTTTTCTCCATTGCATATTCTTGCTTCCTTTGTCGAAGATTAATTGACTGTAGATGTGCGGGTTTATTTCTGGGCTCTCTTTTCTGTTCCATTGATCCATATGTCTGTACCAATATGATGTTGTTTTGATTATTATAGCTTTGTAGTATTGTCTGAAGTCTGGGAGGGTTATGCTTCCAGGTTTGTTCTTTTTCCTCCAGATTGCTTTGACAATTCTGGGTCTTTTATGGTTCCATATACATTTAGGATTATTTGTTCTAGTTCTGTGAAAAGTGTTGTAATTTGATAAGGATTGCATTAAATCCCCTATCCCCGTTATATGGCTGAGGAAACAGTCACCAAAAACCTAAGTAGCTTGTCCGAGTTCATGACATGGTAGAAACAAGCTTCAAACCCAAGCAGTTGGCCCAAAGTGCAGGCTTGTGACCACTGAACTTCACTGCCTCGTGACAGTGAACCAGGCCTAGCTTACGCATGCTCTGGGAAGAGAAGACCAAAGTCAGAAAGAGGAGTGAGGTAAAGGGGTGTGTGTATGTGTGTGTGTGTGTGTGTGTTAGACAGACGTGTTGTTCTCTCATTTACTCTGTGATTACACCGAGTTGCTTAACCTCTCCATTTCTTAGTTACCTCATTTGTAAAATTGCAGGATTTATTAATAGTACTTAACCCCTCAGAGGGTCGTTGTGATGACTGAATGTGTCATAAAGTTCTTAGAATCGGGCCTAGTGCAGAGTGACTGTGATTAATCAATGTTAGCCATTATCATCCCCATCATCATTCATGCCAGCGTTTGGGGGCCACTGCTCCACCCCTTTCTCCTAGACTGATAGTGATGCAAATAGCATTTCTAACAAATTCCAGTGCCACTGCTGCTCCTAGAACCACACTTTGAGAACCACTGAGGAAGAGGATCCAGAGCTCTCCTATCCAAGCCACATAAGTTCTATTTCTTTCTGTGAGCTCTGTTGGAATATTTTCATTTTCTAGAGTGAGGGGACCCAGGGACTGTGCCCCAACCTGCAGGGCTGTCAAAAACCCATGAAAAATGCCATCTCAGAACCTAGCCAGGGCCTGAATTTCAGCAGGATCTGACAAGTGGTGAAGTTTCAGCCACAGGGAGACACAAGCCAGTGAGAAGACTGGGGGTAGCAAATGTTGAACACAAAATAGGCAGAGAAACACATCTGGATGGATGGCTCCATGTTTAAAGACAGCAGATGATTTTGGAAGTAATGGGAGAGGAGAGAAAAGAATCTTCCTCCCCTAAAAAAAAATGGCCTTTGAGCAAAGATGGAGGTGATAAAGGAAAGTGAGGAGAGGAGGGGAGGGACCCTAATGACAACATTCATGGTTGGAATTGTGGGGCTTGTAAGAGGCAAAAGCTGGAGGCACCTGGGTCTGGCCCAGGCAGACGGACGACTTGCCTTTTCCAACATAAAAGGTGAGATTATGTAAATGAGAAAAAAGTGGGAACTGCAGTCATTTTCCTACCTCTGGGGAGGAAGGGGAGTGAGGAATAAGTCAGCCTGTTTGGGGTCCTGACAGTTTTGTGGCTGCCAGTTTCAGTGGTCTGGATTCTCTCTAGCTCACTCTCTGTCTTAGCAGCTGGAGTGTGATGGGGCTCCTTGTCCAGGGCTCCAAACCCTAGAATCCACACTCGTCAGAACTGTGCTACATCCCAGCACCTGGAGAGGCTCTGTGAGGGATGCAAATAAGTTCTGAAGATAAGGTTCCACTTCCAGGCTGCAAGCGCAGAGCTGGGATGTGACTCTAAGTCCCCAGCTCTGGGCCCCCAAATGTCTATACTGTAGTCACTGCGGTGGTGATGGTGGCTGTTTCCAGGGCTCTCACAGCACCAAGCCCTGTCCTGGAGTGGCTCATAGCAAAGGCTGTCAGGAAGCTACTCTGCGTTGTGGGGAGGGAGAAGGAGGGAGTTGGTGGCCCGCTCTGCCCTCGCCCACCCTGCAAGCTCCTCAGAGCTGTCCTAGCCAGGCTGGGCACGTGCCAGGCCTCAGCCCAGCAGCGGCATTCTGCACCTTGGATTCCTGACGAAGACAAAATAATTGCTGCTTCCAGCTACATCCAACTGACTACCAGGACTAAGCACGGGGAAGAACTCTGCTGGTACCCTCCACACCCCGCATCCCCGGCTTTCTGCTGTCAAGAATGGCAGACTTGGCTGGTCCTCTGCATATCAGTCATCAAGTTGAGAATGAAAATGAAATGAAAGGAGTTGAAAAGCACTAAAACATCTAAATGTCCATCAACAGATGAATGGATAAAGGAGATGTGTATGTATGTATATATATATATATATATATATATATATATATATATATATATATATATATACACATACATACAATGGAATATTACTCAGCCATAAAAAAGAATAAAATAATGCCATTTGCAGCAACATGGATGGACCTAGAGATTATCATACTAAGTGAAATAAGCCAGACAGAAAAGGACAAATATCATATGATATCGCTTATATGTGGAATCTAAAAGAAAAAAAATGACACAAATGAACTTATTTCCAAAACAGAAAGAGACTCACAGACACAGAAAACGAACTTACGGTTACCAAAGGGGAAGTGGGGGGTCAGGGGAGGGATAAATTAGGAGGCTGGGATTAATATACACACATATATACACTACTACGTACGAAATAGATAACCAACAAGGACCTACTGTATAGCACAGGGAACTATATTCAATATTATATAATAACCTATAAGGGAAATCTATGTATCTATCTATCTATCTATATATCTGAATCACTGTGCTGTACACCTGAAACTTACATGATATTGTAAATCAACTATACTTCAATAAAAAGTTTTTTTAAAGAAGAAAAGCACTAAAACACCCTGATGGGGTGGAGCAGGCCGGTTTGGTCTTTGATGGGTCTTGTGGTGGGAGTCGGGGTTTGGGGGAGTGAGGAGATGGCAGGGGGGCTTCTGTATAGACAGAAACGTTGACTTGCTTGGAGGCTGTCAGCTCTTGACTGGAACCTTCCCTAGAAGAAGCAATTTTTCAAGAGCGTATGCTCTTTGTGTTCAAGAAGATGATGGTATGTTTAAAATGCTTTCTCCTAAACATATCCCTTCCACCCCTCCCCCCCCCACTTCCATGAATTCCAAGAATGTTTACTATTCCACTGACAAACTCTTCTTTATTCAGACTTGTGGGATTCAGAGCTGTGTGCTGGTGCTCTTGGTGGTGGGGTGAAAGCCAGAGCTGATGGCTGCTCTCAGAGAGCTTACAGATGAGCCTATCAGGCGAGGCATAAATACAAGAAAAGGTAACACCCTCTGCAGGACCCTCAGTAATCCCAACCTGGTGTTCAACAGCCATCTGCGGGCTTCCCTGGTGGCGCAGTGGTTGGGAGTCCGCCTGCCGATGCAGGGGACGTGGGTTCGTGCCCCGGTCTGGGAGGATTCCACATGCCGCGGAGCGGCTGGGCCCGTGAGCCATGGCCGCTGGGCCTGCGCGTCCAGAGCCTGTGCTCCGCAGCGGGAGAGGCCACAGCAGTGAGAGGCCCACGTACTGCAAAAAACAAACAAACAAACAAACAGCCATCTGCCCGATCTCCACCTCTGGCCCAGCCTCCGTGCTCCCCCGATGGCCCCCTTGGCCCTGTCACCACCTGCAGTACAGCTTCTCTTCTCTACTGGCAAATGCTGCTTTCCACTTCCAGCCCAATCGCATCCCTCTGCCGTCCGAACAGGAACCAACTTGCCTCCACAGACTTGGCAATCTACCCCAAGCCTTTGGGATGGAAACCTCTTGGTAACTTGGATTCTTTAATTTCAGGGTTACCGTTTCAGCTTTTGAAGACTCAAAGGTGGTTCCCTCACGTATGAGGTAGGTGGGTGAGGTATAGATGAAAAAACTGTGGCCTTGGCCACACAGAATTTCTGGCACTTCTTGAAGCACTTCCATGCCTTTCTCCCCGCCTCTGCCTGGGAAATCCCCATTCCTTCTCAAAAACCCAGGTCAGAAACCACATCCTCTTTGCAGCTCTCTGGACAGATGCAGCCACAACTTCTGTAGCCCTTCATCTCCCTCTTGGTTTACTAGCTTCCTCCTGGGCCCTGAGGTCTCACCATCAGAGATGAAATCTCCCTCAGTATTTCCTCCTGGGGCTGCAGCTTCCAGCACTGGTGCACTAGTTAGGTCCCTTTTGAGATTCTCATATTTGTGTTGTGCTGGGAATAACTGGCTTGATTTTGATTTAAAAGATGATTTCTTGGCTTGCAATGTAACCTTTGCAGGTGACCTTCCTGGACAATGAGGAAGGAATGGTCTTGAATCTGGAAGTTGGAGCATCTGCTCTCCTACTGGTTGACGAAGTGTCTTAAACATGAAACATGCTGTAAATGGGAATAATAAACAGTGGTTCTCAGCCTTGCCTACACTTTGGAATCACCTGCAGAGCTTTAAAAATACCAGTGCCGGGCCCCACCCCCAGAGGTCTGATTTAATTTGTCTGGGTGCATCTGTGGCTCCAGAGACTTCTGAAAGCACCCTGGGTGACCCTGGTGTGCTGCCCAGGTTGGGAACAGCTGTGCGGACAGCCACCTGATGACTCTCTTCAGGAAGGAGGAGACCCTTAATTGGTAACTCGGGGGACATGCAATGCCAGGGAAGAATTGTGAGAACTAAAATATGTTAAAGGAAAAAAAAAAGGACAGGTAGACAAAAACAGGACCTACACAGGTAAATTCAGAATGATGATTCTTAAATGGCTTAACCTACTGGACTAGCGCAAGGTGGGAAAAAGATGCAGAGGAGATAAGAGAGTCTTGCTCACGGAAAAGCTCAAGGCCAAAGAGGAGAAGCTGAGAGCAGCTGCACTTTCCCAGACCCAGGGAAATGCCACTTGGTGAGGGATTTACCTATGAAGTCAGAACAGTTTTGACTGGCTGTTGGGGGTGTCTAAGGGGCAGGCAAGAAAGACCATTAGTTCTCAAAAACACAAAAAGGGAACCAAAGTCTAGAGCAGCCCCTGTCCCTGGGAGATGAAAGAACATTCACAGAGGCTGAGGGTACGTGTGAGCCATGACTCCTGATTTGGGGAGGCCAGGGGTGAGGCCTGGATGCTCAAAGAGGGTGAGGATGAGTGCCTGTCTGAGCACTCGGCTGCTGGGCCAGTGTGCACGCTGCAACTGGCATCCCTTCATGGACTATTCCGGAGACAATGCAGGTGGTACCCTTTGCAGGTGGGCAGCACTGTGGCATGCCCACTGCATGTCGTTGTTGCACCAAAATCCCCACGTCCTATAGTCAACTTTGGGGTTTCCCTTGAATCCAAGGATGAGGAGACATGAGTTGAGAATCTGATTGGTCTTGCTGGTGGGGAAAGCTCTCCGCCCTTGGCTGGGAACCCAGGAGCCTCAGACATGAGATAGGGTGGCCCCTTCTATAACACACCCCTCATTTATCCTGTGATGATTGTAACAAAAAATAGATCCCACTCCATTAGAGATGGGTCAGCCTCCACCCCGTAGGACAAGCCTGGGCAACAGTGATGGGTGCCCTTGAGAACTTTGGCAGTGCGGAGGAAAAAGAAAAGCTGTCTTGTTTTTCTTGACCAATCAAGATTGATTCGTGGCAGCTCCTAGGGAAAGGGACCAGATGAGGAGGGTTATAGATGTGACAGGAATGTGCCACAAAGCATAGGCTTCATCCAGCCTAGTATATTTCAAACTGCACATTGTAACCTAGTCGTGGGTGTGAAACACTTTAGTTTGCATTGTGACCATTATTTTAAAAATAATCAAATAAACAGACAATATCAGTGCACTGCATATAGTAAGGATTAAGGATTGTTTAATGAAAATTTTATTCAGTTATACTTGTGTGTGTGTTCAACATTGCAGCGGGTAATATATTTCACTGCATGTCTCCATTAAATAAATAAATAAACAGCTGCCTCCATAACAAGCAGAATAAAAATAACCAGTTTTTTCCATCTCAGCGTGTGGGTAATTCAACTGTGCCTGGTTGGGAAAGTTCTATTAGCCTTGCTGTGAAAATTCAGGGTTATTTTTTTAGTAACAGACGTGGTGGTGGCAGAAAGTAGTTGCCTGTGCCTCTAAGAGCCTTTGGGAAGGATGCTGTCCCCACTCCACTACAGGCCCTTGAGGGCCTCAGAAGCTTGTCAACCCTCCAGGTGGCTTTTCCTCTCTTCGTTTCTGTGACTCATCTTGTCACTTGCATGCTACTCCCCTTAGGTTTGGGCCAAAATCAAATGCTTCTTTTTAGGGCTTTATCTTCACAAGGCATCATGTCTTAGAATTTTCATGGATGAGCTAAAGCTGTCACAATAACAAATGGGAAAAAACACAAATACCAGTGCCACACAAAGCTGTCATTTTTGTTTGCTTGACGAGACTAAAAGGTGCCACTGAGGTACTGTGAGTAGTTGATGGAGAAATGAAAAGAAAACTCAGGTTTGGGTGTTACCCTGGGAAAGTTAGCGTTGGCTGATGGGGAGTGACAGTTCTCTTGGGGTTTGAATTGAATTTGCATCAAGGTTTTATTCGAAACACGAAAAAGCCTTTGCCCTTCAGTTCCTTCAACACCGAGAATAGCCTAACATCATCTACATTGCGTGTGAAGTGGAAAGATTTATTTCTTTCTAAAGCTCAGGGAAGTTATTTTTCTAAAGCAATCAAACATTCCAAGGTCTTGACATAGATCACAGGAGAACTTTGGCCTCCTTCTTGTGGAACTATTCTGACTAGGTTTTCCTTTTTTTTGTTAAAATAGGCCTTCAAGAAACCTCTCTTGAATTCTTCCTGATTATTATCCTAAATACGAAGTGCACCATCTGATATGTAAACAAAATGTGTCCCCAGTTTTCTCTGCACGGGAGAGGTTACCTTTATTGTGCTCATTAGACGAAAATGCCATGTATAGTTTCTCTCACAGGCAGTACAGCCCAGTACCGCCCGGAGCAGCGGTGCCCAACATTTTTGGTACCAGGGACCGGTTTCATGGAAGACGGTTTTGCCGTGGACTGGGGGTGGAGGAGAATGGTTTCGCGATGATTCAAGTGCATTACATTTATTGTGCACTTTATTTCTGTTATTATTACATTGTAATGTATATTGAAATAATTATACAACTCACCATAAGGCTAACAGGGGCGGAGCTCTGGAGGCAATGTGAACAATGGGGAGTGGCTGTAAATACACATGAAGCTTCACTCACTCGCCCACCGCTCACCTCCTGCTGTGCGGCCCGGTTCCTAACAGGCCACGGACCAGTATGGATCTGTGGCCCAGGGGTTGGGGACCCCTGAGCTGGAGGACAGGCTCTGGGGCCAGAATGTCTGGGTTCTTACCTTCCTGCTGTCACCACTCACAGTCACAATAATACCAGCAGTTCTGAGGATATTTATCACCTATTTACTGTGGGTCAGGCACTGGACTTTCCTCATCTTTAATCCTAACAACAGGCCTTCCAGATATGTTTTATTCTTCCCACTTACAGATGTGGAAACTGAGACTCAGAAAGGACCAGAGAAGACAGAAACATAGCCACATGTATATCTTTTTACATTATTTCTTTTTTAATCTGACTTTGTCTTTCCACCTTATTTTAGGGCCTACTTAATTGTGGGCAGGAAGCAGTATGCATATATTTAATCCCTTGAGTATCATAAAGCCAGCACAAAGCAAGGTTTAACCCATATTCTCACGTGCTGGTCCTCTGTCTTCCACTGGTTGGTGTTTTTAATGTGTGAAGCAAAAGAAGAAAGGTGAAATTTAGTATCCGTGTATTGACTCTCAGTGACATTTGTTTCCTGCAGACTTTTAATCTGAACATTTTCAAACACAGAGAATTCTAAAGAATAATACAGTAAACACCAGCCCATCTACTACCAGATTCAACAATTATTAACATTTTGCCACATTTGCTTTATCTACAATTTTTTCTCAGTCATTTAAAAGTAAGTTGCAGATGTTATGGCCCTTTATTCCTAAATAATTCCACATGTATCCTCTGAAAATAAGGACATTATCATAACTTAGTAACAATCTGTCTAGTTTAAATTCAAATTTCTCCAGTTGTTGTCAAAATATCTTTTATAATTGATTTTTTTGAACCCATATTCTGTCAAGCTTATTGCATTGTATTTGATTGTTATTTGTTCTCTGTCTTTAGAACAGACTCTCACCTTTGACATTGACATTTTGAAGAGACCAGGCCAGTTTTCTGTAGAACGTCCCACATTTTGAATTGTCTGATTGTTTCCTTTTCTCCCTTATTTTCTGTATACTGGGAGCTGGTATAAAAGCATATTGAGATTAAAGTTGAGCATTTTTGACAATAATTCCTCAAGGGTGATGTGATGTGCTTCATATTTATCACATCAAAGGGCACCCAATGTCAAGTTCTTCCACTATTCCTGATGCTAAATTTCATCTCTTGGTTAAGTGCCAGATTCCTCCTTTGTAAAAATTTTTTTTTTTTTGCGGTACGTGGGCCTGTCACTGCTATGACCTCTCCGGTTGCGGAGCACAGGCTCCGGGCACGCAGGCTCAACGACCATGGCTCACGGGCCCAGCCGCTGCGCGGCATGTGGGATCTTCCCGGACCGGGGTTATGCACCTGTGTCCCCTGCATCGGCAGGCGGACTCTCAACCACTGCGCCACCAGGGAAGCCCCGTTCCTTTGTAAAATTTTATTTTCCCCTTTATAATTAGTAAGCAATCTGGGGGATGATGCTTTGACATCTTGGGGACATCCTGCTTCCCAAGAATTCTTTGACCTAATGAGTTTAGTATCTATTAGTTTGCTAGGGCTGCCATAACAAAGTCCCACAGACTGGGTGGCTTAAGCAACAGAAATTTATTGTCTCACAGTTCTGGAGGCTAGAAGACTGGAATCAAGATGTTGGCAGGGTTGGTTCCTCCTGAGGGTTCTGAGGGAAGGATCTGTTCCAGGCTTCTCTCCTTGGCTTGCAGGTGGTTGTCTCCCGGTGTCCCTTTACATCACCTTCCCTCTTTGTGTGCCTGTGTGTCCAAATTTCCTCTTCTTCTAAGGACCCAGTCATATGGGTTCAGGGCACACCCTGTCCTACAGAGTCCATCTGTAAAGACCCCATCTCCATAAAAGGTCACATTCTGGGGGGCACTTGGGGGTTAGGACTTCAACACATGAATTTCTGGGGGACACAGTTCAACCCATAACAGCTCCCACTGATGGTCTTGCCAGAATCCATTATTCATGTATTGGAGTCTTAGGTTGGGTTCTTTGGGAAACAGATTCTGAGAGGCAGATTCGTGTACTAGTTTATCAGCAACTGTGCTTGGTAACATCTGGAAGAAAAGGAGAGAAGCTATGCTGCAATGCTGGGGCCTCGGCCTATGCTTCAGGCAGCTCCGGAACTAGATGGTCCTTCAGAGATGTTGCAAATGGTGGCAAAGGGCCAGGCCTTTGTACCCCTTTATCAGCTAAGCATTGTTTGCAGGCTGCCCCCGGTGGTGGGGCGGGCAGTTATAACCATGGGCTGGGCAGCTTCGTTCCTTGGGAGAAGGAAGACTCAGCTGAGAGCTGTTAGGTACCAACAGTTCCAGTAGTTGGAGAAATGAGTGCCTGGGTCCTAGAGGGAGGGTTAGGGGTGTTGTTCCCACCACATAGCACATGGGGTAACCGGGGGTGGCAGAAGGCTAGTTTCCTCCCCAAATCTACATTTATTAGCTGGAACTCTTTTGAAAAGAAGCACTTTCCCTCATCAACTGGGAATGAATTTTAGTTCTTTCTAAAAAGACAGGGTAAATGCTTAAACCTTTCCCTTTTAATCACCAGTTTTCCAAGTCAGGAGTTGATATAACTCAACTATACTTAGCGAGTTATGATTTTTGCCATTGTGGGCCCCTTCCACCACCAAAAAAATTAGAAATTATATCTTACACCTATGTAGGTGCAAAGACAAATATAACCTAGGCTGGATTCATTATTATACATTTACTATTATATTTGTTTTCCTTCCAAAGAAAATGTATTGTGGGCTTATCAGTGCTGTGTCTTCAGGGCCTAATGGACAAGGCCCTGGTTCTGCTCCAGCTCAGGGGTTGGGTGGGTGATAAACAAAGAGGGTTGATCCTAGTGTGTACCTGGGTACGGGGTGAGTGGGGTGAGGTCTCAAGGGAAGGGCATTTAGCTCTGGTAAAACGTTACCACTCAGGAAAATGAGGTGGCCTGGTGTTGCCAGGTCTTTCCATCTCTCAGGAGAAGCTAGAAATAGAGATTTTAAATCTAGGGAGATCAGCTCGGTGCTTTGTGACCACCTAGAGTGGGGGGATAGGGAGGGTGAGAGGGAGGGAGACGCAAGAGGGAAGAGATATGGGAACAGATGTATATGTATAACTTATTCACTTTGTTGTTTTAAAGCAGAAACTAACACACCATTGCAAAGCAATTATACTCCAATAAAGATGTAAAAAAAATAAAAAATAAAAATAAAAAAATAAATCTTGGAATCCTCTATTTTTAACTGTTGGATCAGTTTTTCAAAATATCTGTGGGCTGATGGTGGCCTGAGGGCTGCCAGTTTGTCTGTGAGGCTCCTGGGGAAGGGATGCTGACCGTTTCCATACTGGGTAACTTACAGACAGCCGGGCACACCGAAGGTGCTGCTACATGCTTTTCGAGGAAGGAAGGAAGGAAAGAAGGAATGGTGATATTTTGTTAAGGCAACTCCTAAAATTAGGTTGGATTTTTTGCTTCAAAACCTGTGAGGATCAGAAAATCAGGCCCTGGATTTTGCTGCAAAGAAAAAAAATCTGCCTTGGGCTATTCACAGCAACTTACAGAGACTTGGCAGGAATAAAAACGTGTGAAGGAAGCCCTTGAAACCGGAGTTCGTGAACTAGGTCAGGCTGCCCCGATGATGCGGTCCCCAATCAGAGACTCGAAGGGGATTTCTTGGTATCTTGATAGAATGCTGTCTTATTAAAATTGTAACTCTTTTCTTCTATTTAAGGCAGAAATATTAGTGTGGTAAAAACAACGTTGGAAGGACTGTGTTTTGTCAATTTTCCCTTTGGGGGCACGAAGTCACCTCACTGCCAAACATGTTTCGTCTCTGTCCTTGGCCTGCTCTACTCAATGGGGGACGTTTGTTTCGAGCCCAGTGTGTTCACACGGAGCCCCCCCGGGAGGATCCTTCTCTGGTCAGAAGAGAGGGGGAGGAGGGGGAGGAGATCCTTGAGGAGGAAGACAGAGAGAAAGCTGTGCCTCCCGGGACGTTTCCCCTCCACTTCACTTTAATTCCCAGCCCTTTAAAGGGCTCAGACATCAAAGCAATATTGGTGCCTTGGGCTTCTCCTGTCAAACTTTCCTCCAAGACACCCCTCCAGGGTTCAGCGCTCAGCCCTCTGAGGGCCTGGGTGACACATCTTCATGCTTCACTGCTGCTAACAGGCCTGCTGACTCCTGCCTAAACCTCTGGGCCGGGCTTCAACCATTGGCTGTCCTAATTCTATTAGGGAAATTGCTTGTTAGAAGAGAGAGAGAATGGTGACTCATAAGTACCCAGATAATTCAGATGATAAGGGCAGAAATCCTTCTTTTTTCCACTTCCCCCAAAATGACCAGTTTGGGTGCTGTTTCTAAATTTTAGTCTTTTAGTCTTCCTTCAGTGAGACTGTCATTTTTGATATTGCAGTTTCCCTTTTATGGTCAGAGATGTTAATGAGCATACACAATATGAAGTATATGAGTTCCTCTCCCTCTCCTCTCTCTCTCCCTCTCTCTCTCCCTCTCTCTCTCTCTCTCTCTCTCTCTCTCTCTCTCTCACACACACACACACATTTATTTCCCAAGAGAAAAATCACAACTGAATAATTAATGGAAAAGGAAATTTTTCCATTAATTAAAGTGCATTTTCCATAATGCACTGCACAGTGCATTATTCTCTTTGTATTCAATTATCTCTAATTCTGATTTTGATAATTGTGTCTTGATCTTGATTGTGAGAGAGGGAGACAGAGAGGATGATGGGAGTTATCCTGTCGCAAATTCACCTCCAAGAAGCTGGGAGGGCTGAAGATCAGGGTAAGGAAAAGAGTTGCTCTTGAGACCTGGGGCATCCTTTCCTCTGAAGACCCTGCTTCCTGGTCTCCCCGCCTCAGTCTGAAAATCTTTGCCTAGTGATAAGAATAATGGTGTTTTCAGTCATGTTTATTAAGATATTACTCTTTGCTAAAACCTTATATATATTTTTTTCATTCGTCTCATGATAACATTTTGAGATAGTCTTCTGTTTGTTTGTGTGTTTCATAGATAAGAAAACTAAGTCTAAGAAAGAGTAAGATGGTATTCCCCCGCCACCAGCTAGGAAAAGATAGGCAGGCAACTCACCTGTGAATTCACTGATTTACCTGTGCACCTCCTCACTCCTCTGTGTAAGAAGCCAGTGTTCTCCGTGAGCTGTTCCAGCGAGCTCTGACTCCCACGCCTAATAAATGATCACCCCCCGACCCCCCAGAAGCTTTGTGTCATTTGAGGGAGAGAAAGAGGTTTTGAACAAGGAAGTAAGAAGGCATCGAGGGAACTGGAAGCCACACTGGAAAGATTCCAGTCTGAACTAGTTTATGCTCTGGAATAGTTATCTCTCAGGGGCTTGCTTTGGTGTAGTACTGAAGAAATATTGATAGATCATAAAATAATAAAATAACTTTGATTTTTGTTTGTTTGTTGCATTTTTAGTAAAATGTTAAATGACCGACAGCTCCAAATATAGCTCTTCTCATACGTGTGGCCACTTTCATTAGATGCCAAATATTTTTAGAAGTGAACTGGAAGCAGAACAGTGTTAGTCTTTGACAATTTCTTAAGAACAAAAAGAATAAACTCTTCCACTCCCTTCCCCTAACCATTCAGTTGTCAACACCATTATGTAATGATTACAAACTCTTAAAGTTCTGTTTAACAAATTCTTATTCCTATCCAGGGAACTTTTTTTCTTTAATCAGACCTCTTCTCTCACCAAGGTGTGAAGGTGCCACAATGCACAGATGGTCTTCAGCCATAGCTCTTTTATTTATTTATTTATTTTTATTTTTTAACGCCTTTATTGGAGTATAATTGCTTTACAATGGTGTGTTAGTTTCTGCTTTATAACAAAGTGAATCAGCTATACATATACATATATCCCCATATACCCTCCCTCTTGCGTCTCCCTCCCACCCTCCCTATCCCACCCCTCTAGGTGGTCACAAAGCACCGAGGTGATCTCCCTGTGCTATGCGGCTGCTTCCCACTAGCTATCTACCTTACATTTGGTAGTGTATATATGTCCATACCACCCTCTCACTTCATCCCAGCTTACCCTTCCCCCTCCACGTGTCCTCAAGTCCATTCTCTATGTCTGTGTCTTTATTCCTTTCCTGCCCCTATGTTCTTCAGAACCATTTTTTTCTTTAGATTCCATATATATGTGTTAGCATATGGTATTCGTTTTTCTCTTACTGACTTACTTCACTCTGTATGACAGTCTCTAGGTCCATCCACCTCACTACAAATAACTCAATTTCGTTTCTTTTTATGGCTGAGTAATATTCAATTGTATATATGCGCCACGTCTTCTTTATCCATTCAGTCTGTCGATGGACATTTAGGTTGCTTCCAAGTCCTGGCTATTGTAAATGGAGCTGCAATGAATATTAACCATAGTTCTTTTAGCAGCTCAGTTCTTGTGTTTTGATATTATGGAATTGTTTTTGTGATGTTTTGAAGGCAGCCCTTTTCTCATCTTCTAAATTTTAAAATCTACCTGAAATAAACTTTTTCACTCTGTGCCTGAGAAAAGAAAGAAAGCAGGAAGGGAATGTAGGAAGAGCAAGCATAGGCTGTGGGTAGGGAGATGAGACTTCCATCCTGGGCTTCTGTCACTAAAAATCCTTTTGCTTGCATCACAAGCCAAGAGGAGAAGCTAGGTTTCCTTGGTCCTAAATGAGCCTCTGCAGGAATTAGCCAGTGTCTTGCAACTCAAAGTGTGGTCCCTGGGACAGCAGCAGTGGCATTACCTGGGAGATTGTAGGACAGGTAGAATCTGTGGCCCTACCCAGACCTACTGGATAGTATCTGCAATTTAATAAAATCCCTAGGTGATTTATAGGCACATTAGTTTGAGAAGCACTGTCCTTGTCCATCACTCCCATACTTGGCTATATAACTGAATCACCTGGGGTTACAAACCCCTGCCTCATCAGTATAAGGTTCTAGAAGATGTGTATAGATTTTAAAGCTCCTCAAGCAATTCTGATGCAGCTAGCCCAGCCCCAGAAGGAGCCCATTGGTACAGCCTATAGAGGCCAACCTCCTAGGGCACAGAGCAGCATGAGAAGGGAGAGTATGTGTCTGCAGGGTCTCATGGAGACTATCTAGCACTAGTGATCATTTCTGCCCACTAGAATCCATCTTCCACAACACTTTCTGTCATTCTAAATTTGATCATGTAACATTCTTTAGTGGTACCCTCTTGTCCTCAAGATCAAATATCTCTTTTTAGCATCACATATATGCCTCTCTGGTCAGGCCTCTGCCTGGTTTTTGCATTTCATTTCACCCCACACCCCCTCCCAAGAGTCAGACCCAAACACTTGGCAGTGCTCCTCCCAGGAACCTTCACACCTCCATGCCTTTGCTCACACTGTCACCTCTACCTGGAATGCCAGTCCCTCCTTCAGGGACTCCTGTAGCACCTCTGCCTCTCCTTCATTGTGTTGATCACCCACATAATGATTTGCTTAATATCCATCTAGAGACTGCCCACAAGGAAAGGGACCACATCTGTCTTGTCTGGACCTGGATAGGAGCAGTTTTGATTGGGGTGGGGATGAAAGACGAAGGACAAAATCCTAATTGAATGGGCTTAAGAGAAAATGGGAAGTGAAGAACTGTAATCCACAATTAAGAGACAATCCATTCAACGAATTATGTGTAAAGGGGAGCAGAGAAACGGAATAGGATCTAGATGGGGAAAGGGCATCAAGAGAGGGTTTTTAATTTTGTTTTTTGAAATGAGAAAAATAACAGCTTGGCTATAGGCAACAGGAATAATATGGAGGGAGGATATTGATGATGCAGAGAGAAGGGAAATGGCAGAGCAATTGAGTAGGATGGAGGGGATGCGATGCACAAGGAAGGGCCAGCCTTAAAGGGCATGTGGACTGGCCACCTGGAGGAATGGAGGAATGGCAGGGTGCACAGGCTCAGATGCTGGAAGGTGGCTAGAGGTGGTAGGGCCTGAGGAGGTTCTGCTATTTTCAAACAGAAGCAACGTTATCAGATGGGGAAGGAGAAGGAGATTTTGGGAGGTGAGGTGATTGGAGCAGGTATGAAATAGACATCTAGGAGAGAGGGAGAACATAGGGACCAGGGGAAAGTAATATGATTTCTGGGTAATACTAAAGCCCAGTTGAGGTTAAAGGTTCATGAATTTTAAAGTGAAACCAATCAGCAGGGTTACATATTTTTCTCTAGCTAAGTTAGTTGCACAGGTACCAGCTGACAATACATGGAAGGACATACATGATCCCTGCCCTCCTGGAGATTATGTTTTAGATGGGAAGATGGCATTAGATGAACAATTCCTTATTTCATTACAAAGTGATGATTGCCATGTTGGAAAACACAGAGGGCCAGAGAGCATCTCACAGGGATTCCTGGTCTAGCCTGAGTGCCTGAAGTGAGACATGTGGATACAGAATGAGGTCGTGGAAAAGACCTGAATTCTTCCCTGCTTTTTTGTTTGAATTATAGATACTGTGGTGCAACAGCAGAGTGGTAACATGCTATGCTATAATTTTGTGGTTGTTAGTGATCTGCTGTGACTTTCATTCTAATTGTCATATATGCTGTAAATCAACCCGGAAAAGTAGGATTTGCCCAGGACTTCAGAACAGTCTAACTGGACCTGACTGAAGGCAGGAAGGATGCTTGAGGAAAACAGGCAGTACCTATAAAATGCATGAAATATATCTTAGCTCTCCTGTTCCATTCCCTTTCCGTTGAATCTTCCTAGGAGATGCGGGCACTTCCAGAACGGAGCACCTATCTTCCTGCAGCCCATGTGCAGCACAGGAGAAGGGGGCAGAGTGGAAGGGGGTGGGGATTGCAAAGAGGGGCTGTTGGTTATTGCTACGTATGATAGAATTACTAAGACAACATTGTAAGTCAACTCTACTTCAATTTTTAAAAAAAGATAGAATTTAGAAGGTTTTAATAGTAAAAAGAAACCCTTTGCTTCTAAGCCCACAGTTTTCAAGACCCTGAAAATGTTCTGATTTCGAGTAAAGTGTTGAAATAGCACCTAGGAGGAAATGGCCTCAGAATCTCGAACTTTGTAAACCCAAACCTTGAAGGGGAAGACATAAGGTCTAATTGCAATCCTTTGTAACACCATCTCATGAGAGGGCCTTGCCCTGTCGCTGCAGTCCCTTGTCAGTCCTTCTTTCTCACATCTGGTGAGTCAGCTAAACACTCAGACTCTGGACCAACAGCATCAGCAAACCTGCAAACTTGTTAGAAACAAAACTCGTGGGTCTCTCCCCAGACCTACTGAATCTCTGGGGGTAGGTCCCAGCATCTGCATTTTAACAAGGTCCCCTGGCACTTTAAAGTTCAGGAATCAATGACTTAAAATATTATTGCTCTTTCATCCAGGTTCTTTGTTTTCAGCTTGTTTATGATATGATATGCTATGCTTTGCTAAGCTATGATATATGATATAATATATGAGATGTGAGTTACTCCTACAGCTCCCCCATGAAACCAGAGAGATGCAAGGCCAGTGAAGTCACACCAGATTTCAAGAAGAACGTTCCCAAGAAATCAGAGCAGGATTCTCTACCTCAGCACCATTGACTTTTTGGTAGTGGTACCTTTTTGTTGTAGGCAGCATCTGGGCATTGCAGGGTGCTCAGCAGCATCCCTGGCCTCCACCCACTAGATGCCAGTAGCACCCTTCATGTTTTGCATTGTGACAACTAATAATGTCTTGGAGACTTTGCTAAGTGTCCCAGGAAGGGGAGCAGGCAAAATTGCCCACCCCCTTGAGAACCTCCAGCTTAGAGTAATGAAAAGCATGGGAGTCTTCATAGAGAGTTAGCTGGGACAGGGGTAGTTTACCCTTGGGCATAACCAGGCATAACCAGGGCAAGAGCATATGCTAGGGCTGCTTGTCAGGCCTGGCTAACATTTTATGTGCATTACTTCTTTCTATCCTTACAACAAGCCCATAGGGCAGGTACTATTTTCCCCACTTTATGGATTAAAAAAACAAGGTTTAGAGATTAAGTCACACTGATAAGTGATATACCAGGGATTCAACCCCAGGTTCATCTTAACCATTATGACATGTGGCCCATCATTTACTTATATGTATCTCTGTATCTCTATGTGTATCTGTCTATACATCTATGGCTCTGTCTTTCTCCATTTATCTGCCAAATCTCAGAAGGACTGGAGAAGAGAAACAGTCATTTGCTGGCCAGAGCCCAAGTGTGACTTTCAAAACACTGAAGCTGGCCAGAAAGGCAGATATCTAAGTGCGTTGTCTCCTCCCACACAGGCTCCACCCCACCCCCCATGTGGCCCTGTCCCCAGGATCCTTGGCCCTCTGCGTCCTTCCTCTGCCTCTCCTCTTCCCTTCCCTCAGTGGAAGACAGGTCCGCGCATGCTTTGTGCTTCGTGTCCTCCTGTGGGAGACCCCCTGCACACCTGCCCGCCAGCCCGGGGCTTGGATATCAAAGACTCCTCTGTGGAGGGCCTGGCGAGCAGCTCGTACCATCAAAGGGAGCCGCCAGGAGAAGAGTGCAAACGGCCCGAGTCCACACAGAAGGGCAAGCGGGTCTCTCCTGATCTGGAGTTGTTTAGCGTTTACGAAGCCCCGTGGGGGTCAGCTCGTTGTGGGGGGGGTGTTGGAGGGAACACAATACTCTCTGGATCTGGGTTTCTCCACCTGTAAATTCAGGGGGTGAGACCAGATGGTCTCTAAGGGAGGATGTACCTTATAGGGCAGCGATTTCTCAGGCCCGGTAGTGCATCAGAATCACCGGTGGAGAGAGGTGCCCGCTCTGCCGGCCCTCATCTCTGATTCACTGGGCCCCATGGGCCTCGCGTCTGTTAAAGATGCCAGATGACTGCGATGCGCAGCCAGGGCTGAGGACCACTGCACCAGAGGAGAGGGCTTGGGGCTGCACTGAGCTGGCCTTTGGGCCCCAGTTCTGTCATTGTGAGATCCAGAGGCATTTACTTAATGGCTCTGGGCTTCAGTTTTGCCCATCTGTAAAATGGGGATTAGGATATCTACCTCATAGGAATAAAACAATAAAATTAGATATATTGGTAAAGTGATGGTCTGTGGCAGGCATGCAGTGAGAGTAGGCTGCCTTCTCCAGCCTCCCTTCTGACACTGTTATGCAGTGTGGTGCATTTTTCTTTTTTTAATTGGATTTTACTGTGCACTGGTTTAAGAAATCATGGGAACCAGCTTCTTTTTGCACTCTGTTCCCAAATACTGATCTTTTCATTTATCACTCCCGTAATAGGGATTGCAATGATCTTATGTGTGCAAAATATTTGAAGATGAATGAAAGGAGGTTATTTTAAGAAGTATTATACACACTACTATATATAAAATAGAGAAAGAGCAAAGACCTACTGTATAGCACAGCAAACTATATTCAGTAGCTTGTAATAATCTATAATGAAAAATAATCTGAAAAAGAATATGTATATATATTCATATATATATATATGAATCACTTTGCTGTACACCAGAAAGAAACACATTGTAAATTAACTATATGTCAATTAAAATATAAATAAATAAATAAAATGGTGATAATAACTGACCCCATCTACCTCATAGGGTGGTTGTGAAGATTAAATAGGTTAATATATGTAAGCATGCCTGATGCAGAGCACATGCTTAATAAGTGTTACCTTATTATCTCAAAGGCCTCTAATTTGTGGAGGGGAAAAAAAGGAGGAAGAAAAATATGAGAAAGGGAAAGAGGGAAGAAAGAATTTAGAAACAACTCACCTATTTAAAGTGTGCAATTCATTGGTTTTTAGTATATTCACAGGATTGTGCAAATATCACCAAAATCAATTCCCAAACTTTTTTTTTTTTTTTTTTTTTTGCGGTACGCGGGCCTCTCACTGCTGTGGCCTCTCCCGTTGAGGAGCACAGGCTCCGGACGCGCAGGCTCAGCGGCCATGGCTCACGGGCCCAGCCGCTCTGCAGCATGTGGGATCTTCCCGGACCGGGGCATGAACCCGTGTCCCCTGCATGGGTAGGTGGACTCTCAACCACTGCGCCACCAGGGAAGCCCAATTCCCAAACATTTTTATCACTCTTTATCCCCAAACCCTGTACCTGTTAGCAGTCATTCCCCACTTCTCCTCCTTGTCCCCAGCCCCATGCAATGTGAATCTACTTTCTGTTCCTGTAGATGGCAAACTGTTCTTAAACTGGGATTTGAACTGTGCCTTCCTTCCCTCGAGGCAAGTTTCCTACTTAAGTCTTGCGTTAGTTACTTACAGCTGCAGAACAAATTACCCCGATATTTAGCAGTTTAGAACAACATGCATTCACTTTCTCATAGTTTTTGTGGAGCAGGGGTCCAGGTACAGCTAGGCTGGGTCTTCTGCTTCAGGCTCTCTCATAAGGCAGCAATGTGATGGCCAGGGCTGTGGTCTTAACTGAAGGCTCAGCTGGGGAAGGAACTACTCCCAAGCTCACTTACACCATTGCTGGCAGGACTCGGTTCCTTGAGGACTGTTGAACTGAGAGCCTCTTTTCCTCACCGGCTGGTGGCTGTAGGAAAGCCTGAGTTCCTTGCCATCTGGGCCTTCCCAACATAGCAGCTTACTTCACCAAGCCCAAGGGAAGAGAGAATCTGCTAGCAAAACAGAAATCATATCTTTTGTAACCTAATCATGGAACGGATATTCCCTCAAGGTTACTATGTTCTTTTGGTTAGAAGCAAGTTACTCAAGGGTAGGAGACTACACAAGGCTGTGAATGCCAGGAGGTGGAGAGTGTTGGGACCATCTTGGAGGCTGTGAACAAAAGCCCTATCCTGCAACCTTCCTATGAGTTCTGTAAGCTACTGAATATCTTTTTTTTTAAATATTTGTTTATTTATTTATTTATTTGGCTGCATTGGGTCTTAGTTGCAGCATGTGGGATCTTCATTGCGGCATGCAAACTCTTAGTTGCAGCATGTGGGATCTAGTTCCCTGACCAGGGATCAAACCTGGGCCCCCTGCATTGGAAGTGCGGAGTCTTAGCCACTGGACCACAAGGGAAGTCCCTACTCAATATCTTTTTAATACATTTCTTTTTGGCTTCAGGTAACTAGAATTGGTGACACTTATTTGCTTACAGACCAACATGTTTGTCACTTACTGTTCTGTAATTTTGTGATTCTGGTTTCTATTGCTTTAGCACCTTTCTCTATGAGGTGTAAGTCACTTGGTAAAGTTATTGGCCCTGCTTATTACTCTTTTTTTTTTTCCTGAAATCATCACTTCTGTGTCTGAGCACTTTAATACCTTAGAGCCAGCTAGCCAGCATTCATCAGAACTTGTTTGGATATTAATTTCCACAAACATCAGAGAAGACAGGTTAAGAACCTCTCAAATTAGCCCTGTCAAAATAGGAAAACTGAGTCCTTTTAATGGAACAGCCCATAAAGCCTCACATCCAGCCCAAGGTTTTTGCAGTTTATCCTCATTTGGACTATGACCAGAATGTTGCTTTCTTTCCTAGAGATTCTGCAGAATTTTAGTATCAGAAATCCGGTGCAAACTGTCTTAAGCAAGAAAAAGGAATTTGTTGGCTCACATCACTAGGCGAAATACTGGGGAGGCCCACAGGATCAAAAGAAGAGCTATAGAACTCCAGGGCCTGCAACCAGTGACTCAATGCAGGCAGTTATCCTTCTAGCTCTTGTGGAGCTAGCTCTGTCCATCATCTTCATGACTCACTTTCTGGGCCTCATTCTTTACTATTACAATCATGCATTGGTTTGTGACCTTTAGTCTTTAAGCCAGAAGAGAGAAAAGTTGGGTCAGGTGTTTATTCCCAGGACAAGGAAGATGGGGTATAATGCTAGGCCAGCCCTGGGTCACACAGCCACATTCCTGTTGCCAAAAGAAAGACCATGAAAAACCAATAGCCACTACTGCCCAGTACAGGCTCTGACTCGAGCCCATTGTCAGTGGCCCAGACATGCACAGACCAGCCATGTAAATGACCCCTGAAATATTGGAGATCCTAAAAAGGACAAGACAATGCCATAGTCCGTGGTAAGACCCTGTCTGGGAACCATGGATTGGAGGGATTCCATTTGGCCAATATATTTCATGGAGTCTGGGAATTCATCTTATTATACCCAAGGTCCAGTGTCTTAGTCCACTGGCAAAAAAAGGGTCACATTGAATTTTTCCATTATAGATTTCACTTGTTCCCTAACTATTTGACAGTTGGAAAAATGTTATTAGCAGAGCCATGAAGGCCAGGGATGACATGGAAAATAGCTGTCCATCTCATGGACTCATGACCAAGGTTAAATTACAATAACAAAAGAGGTCAGAGCTTTTTATTTACTGCTACTTTCTGTGATTTATGGGCAGATTGTTGGGTTTTGTTTTTAACCTTTCAAAGAAGGAATGATTTGTCAAGTTCATGAAAACGACATGTACTCAGACTCATTAATCTTAGTGCCAAGGGTGAGTCTAGATTTTAGACCATATAAATATGGATTGGGATCAAGATGAGTCAGACTTGACTTTTGGAAGGTGTAACAGTGTGCTCCCTTTAAATCTGTATATTGACACTGATGTTACCCTAGTAATTCTCCCAAAGAAGTCCTACAGAGGGTTCCCTAAGAACTTGGCCTGGGTACCATTCACAACTGCTCAGAGATGTACTCACAGCTGGTCACTTGGTCTTTGGCACTTCTTTATTGAGGGCCTTGTATGTGTTAAGTGCCAGAAGAAATTGTGTAGGACTGTGTGCAAGCCTGATCCTGTCTACATATAGCCTGGTTTAGGGCTCTCCCCTCAAGTAAGGAAGCAGCTCACATTTAAATTTAGATTGAGATCCAATATTAAAGGTGTAGGGTGTAGAGAAGTGAAGATAAAACTAACCATTTACCTGGTTGATGTCTCCCTGAAACCAAGGACATTATAGAGGGCAGGTACTCTGCTCTTGGTTCAGACAGGCTTGGGTTTGGCTCTTAGCAAAGACAGTCCCTAACCTTGTGACACTGGGAAATTAGTTAACTTCTTTAAACCTTTGTTTTCTCAACTGTAAAATGGTCCTAATAATAATACAAACCCTATAAGGGTTGTTTGATGTGTTTTAATAAGATAATCCAAGTAAGACATTTAGCGTTGTGTGGGAACATTGCTTTAAAACCACTAGAGTAGTTGTAATAATCTTAGGAGTCGTGATTTCTTGGTCCCTTGGGGTCTCCTTCCTACCACGCGCTCACCCTTTCCCAAGTGTCGTACAAAGAGCAAATCACCACCACCACCTAGGGGCAACATGGGCAGAGGCTTTAGAACTAGGCTGACCTGGGTTTATATGCAAGATTTAACTCTCATAGAGCCAATTCCTCAACTGTAAAATGAGAAGATAACTCTTTTTATGAGGATTAGAGATAATATATTTAAATGTGTGACAGATAATAAGCTCCACTATAGGTTGGCTCTAAAACAATTCCCCCCCCCCATCCATCTTTACCAGCTCAGTCATAGTGATGGTATAAGTGAGGAGCTCTAGAAGACAAATCTCAGCTGTCCTTGATGTCAGTTTTAGCCTCATTCTTACTGTCTCTGAGCCGGACTTCATTGCTTTAAGTCTGGCCTGAGTTCCTTCAAACCAAGGAAGCCCTGAAAATGGGCACTGCCGTTTAGAAGTACACTCTTCATAGATCTCATCTTGCCATGGGTGCCAGTTAAGAAGTAAGATAGAGAGCTATCTCAGCTCCACCGAGAGTGGATGCGTAAGAATTACAAAGGCACACTAATATGGTTGTGATTTTGTATCCAGACTGGCAAGAAACATTTGCAAATAGAAGATTCCTTTGATATAGAAAAAATGATGTTCCAAGGTCAAAGTTTCTTGAGGAAAGTTTTCTCCACTTCCGCCTGTACTGGAAAGCTACAAATCAATAAAAAGCCTGTACCAAGTTACTGATTCTTCACACTGCAGATTCTTCCCCTGATACCATTTCACACAGGTTCCTATTCAGGAGAGAAAAAAGTTGGGGGAAGTTTAAAAGCACTGACATCTGCTGACATTCTCCCTGCTTGTGTCTTGCAGCCTACTTCTGCTTCCTCCTGACTGCTCTGGGTGTGACAGCTGGTGCCCATCGCTTGTGGAGCCACAGGTCCTACAAGGCCAAGCTGCCTCTGAGGATATTTCTGGCCGCTGCCAACTCCATGGCTTTCCAGGTGCGGATGGAGGGTCCTTGCTGCTGTAGGGACCTAGAGCAGATGGCAGTGCGGGAGGAGGCACACTGGGGTCCCAGTGGGGTGGACATCCTCCACGCCCACTCTAGGCCCAAGCACTCCCTGACTGTGTCAACTTTTTATCCTTGTAGCTTTAGATACTATAAAATGTTCCTGGGAGGCTTAGAGCACCAAGGCATGCTAAACTACAGAGGAGGAAAGGAAATTCCTCCCTCCGGAGTCCATGCCCTAAACATGACCCGAAACCCTCAACATCTGTCTAGCTCTGATGAGGGCCAAGTTCTGTGCTGAGCATGCTATATGCATATCACCATTGATCCTCACAGTAACCCCACGAGCTAGGTGTTATGCATGCCCCATTTTACAGATGAGGAAACTAAGGCTTAATGAAGTTAAAGAACTTACCTAATTATCTGGCTAAAAAATGGTACATCCAGATAGGCAAACGCAGTTCTGACTCCAAAGCCACTGCTTCTACAACATGTATTCCTGAGGTCACCCTTTAAGACTGTGGTGAAAAGTCTATTATTCAATGTGGATTTGGAAGACTCAAGATTTAAGTCTTACTCTGATGGTTGCTAGCTGTGACTCACTCATCTCCAGTTTCTTCATCTGTAAAAATAAGAATACGACTTTATTTTCAGAGTTGTTATGAAATCATGATAAAAATGTAAATGGGGTCACAACTGTACTAGGATTGGGCCATATCCTTGAGGAGTGTGTCAGTCCTAGGCCATTTCCCACCACCTTGGGCACTTTCTGAGCTGCTGGAATTTTGGTTTTATCATGAATCTCTGTCTTCCCAATTCCTCATCTGATCTAGGGAGGGTGGGTGGGATCAATTTGTTTTCAAAATTTCTGCCAGTGTTATGAGGGTAGGTGATTCAAGTCCTGTGTATTTTCACCCATTAGGAAGAAATGGCAATTCCCAAAACTGCTTTAGGGTCCAGGGAAACAGGCGACTCAAGAGCCTCTCTGTGACCCTCAGACGTGCAGGTCAGGTGGTCACCTCTGCAACAGGCCCCCCATCCCTACAAGACAGCCTGACCCTGAGCATTTGTCTAAGTTACCCTGTGTCTAGGAATTCATTTCCCAATTTTAGGCTTCCCTCCTGTCTGAGCATTCATAAAGCAAAAAGGATCTAGCACACTACATCACTCGGGGATCACAGTTCATATTATGAATATCTACCGGATAATTCAAGCACAGTTGGGAATAGGCACCAGGGTCCTAGGAAGAAGCTGTTTGCACAAAGGAGCAGCTGGCAGCTTCTCGTTTTCATGTTCTTTTGTTGGCAATGGGAACTATGCTGCACTTTATTTTGGCTTCAACAATCTTAGTTCAGTGTTGTGCTTTATTTATCATAACAATGGATTATGATAATGATAAGGTAGACACATTAATTTAGGTCTTAGATGCTATTTAGGACTTAACTCAGTAATTTTCATTTATTTTGTTCAAGCAATTTATTATTTTTAGCCTTCAAGTACACGCTCATGTAGTTATAAAGCACCTCTATTACCAGAATTTTTTCCAACATATATAACTTGAACTTGAGAACCTAAACCTCTTTTCCAAATGAAACTGTTTGTTTATAACTCAACTTTTGAGAACCTAAGTTTCCTTTACAAAACATCACATAACAGAACATCACACTGTGATTTTAAATTTATTTTGGGGGGAAAGTATATTGTGGAGGAAAGTATCCAGGCCACTGAATAAATTCAGGCCATTTGCTGGATGTAGGCTTTTGTGCACATCTTTGTTCCTTTATCTGCAAAAATTGGGAGGGCCTGATAATATTTACCTCACATGGTTACTGGGAGGATGAAATAATGAATAATACATGCCTAGCTTATAGTAGCACTCAGTGAATATCGTTCCCCTCTTCTTTATGAGATTTAGCACACCATCTCATTCCTTTCTGTATTCTTGTGCCTATCATATAGAAAATACTCAGTGATTGTTAAATGAATAAATAGTTTTATAAAGTATTTTCATAAATCATCAAATTTGAACCAAGCATGCTTCCTCCAGGCCCACATTTGTAGTGGACTTTTTTTCATTAATTCAGCAAATATTTATCGAGCACCTACGATGTGGCAGGCACTGAACTAGGCATAGTGCGTGCAATGATTTGCAAACACAGTCACAATCCTTGCCTTCATGGAGGCTTCCATCTAATGGGATATTAGATTTTCCACAGTTTCCCAGTGGAAATAGTGCTTTATGGGTCTGCAGTTTTATAACAATGTCACTTAGACCTAGATGAGAGGTATCTGTTAAGATCAGCAAAGGGCCAGCTTCCATACAATGCCTGTGTCAGAGGGAAAGAATTCAGTCGATTCAGATCATTTAACCCTAGGAAGAGAACCGCCTGGGAAAGTAAAAAATGTGCTGTGATCTGCCAGTCTAGGGTACTGACCTACAACCCTGACTTAATGCAGAGTCATTGATTCAGGTTACCTTTGATATCCCCTTGGGTTTTTAAAGATAGTTTCAAAGGTTCTCTTCTGCCTGGTCATCCTTTGGCCAAAATGGACCAAGTCATGCCATGGTTATCTCTGAGGATCAGCAGGGCTTTTGCTAGCTGCTGCAAACAAGATCTTGATCATTAAGAGCAGTGGTCTTGGGCTTCCCTGGTGGCGCAGTGGTTGAGAGTCCACCTGCTGATGCAGGGGACACGGGTTTGTGCCCCTGTCCGGGAAGATCCCACATGCCGCGGAGCGGCTGGGCTCGTGGGCCATGGCCACTGAGCCTGCACGTCCGGAGCCTGTGCTCCGCAACGGGAGAGGCCACAACAGTGAGATACCCACGTATCGCAAAAAAAAAAAAAAAAAAAAAAAAAAGAGCAGTGGTCTTTTTGGCCCCAGGGACTGGTTTGTGGAAGACAATTTTTCCACAGATGAGGGGGAGCATGGATGGTTCAGGTGGTAAGGCCAGCAATGGGGAGCCATGGGGAGCGGCAAATGAAGCTTCGCTCACTCGCCCCCTGCTCACCTCCTGCTGTGCGGCCTCATTCCTAACGGGCTGGGGACCGGTAGCAGTGGTTGGGACCCCTGATTAAGAGCAGTTTTAAAATTGTGACTGAAACATTTGAACTTCCCTTTTCTCTTTGTTCTGTAGAGGACGTATATATGGCTCAGAGGGCAATAGTGGGAAAGGTGAGGTACTTTTAGTCTGAAAAGATGATGATAGGGCAGGAATGCCAGACAAGGAGCTGTAATAATCCTCTGTCCCCTCCACACCCTTGCATTCAGCAAAGACCTCCTGAATTCCTCTCTCACCTGTTCTCCTTCCTGACCAGTAGGTTGCAAGTCAACCCGAAAGCTGCTTGCAGACTTCTTGTAATTTTCTCCTAGTCAAATATGGACCCAGGTAAGGGATTCCTGCCATCCAGTGGTCTCCAAGAGTTCAGTTTTCACAGAGTAGCCAGGACTTTGGATTTGTGTTGTCATGTTCATGCACACACTCCTGCTGGCTGCAGCTGGGTCTCTTGTGAAGTCAGTCCAACCAAAAGCACCTGTAGATGCTTCAGTCCCCTTCCTTACTGTCCACATTTACTCATCAGATCCTAGTGAAGAGGCATTGGATTTCAAGCTGTAAGGGAGCTAAAGAAATTCAGTCTAAGTCCCCTTTGTTTTACAGAAGGATAAAGAGAGGCCCAAAGCATGTCAGTGACTTGTCAAAAGTCACACAGCTAGTTAGTGGATAGACCAGACTGAAACCTAAGTCTCCTGACCACAGCCCCCCGCCCCCGCCCCACGCATCTTTTGGCTTACCCATGGATGTTCTTATGTGATGCCCAACCGTGTGATTTGTAGACAACTTTTAATTTGGTCTTGTTCTTTATCCACCCCGGCAGTCCCCGTCTTTAACTGGTATATTTAGACCATTCACATTTAAAGTGATTATTGATATAGGTGAATTAATATCTACCATGTTTCTGTTTACTGTTCATTGCCCTTGTTCTTTGTTTCTTTTTTTTTTTTTTTGTCTTTCACTCTTTTTCTGTCTTCCCTGGTTTTATTTGAGCATTTTATATGATTCTATTTTCTTTCCTCTCTTGATATGTCAATCATAGTTCTTTTCAAATTCTTTTTAGTGGTTGCTCTAGAGTTTGCAAAATACATTTAGAACTAGTCCAAGTCCGCTCTCAAATAACGCTGTGCCACTTCAGGTACTGCACTAGTATTCCCACTTCCTCTTTCTTGTCCCTTATGACATTGCTGACATTCATTTCACATAACCATAAGCTATAATCACCAAATTCATATTTGCTATTATTACCTCAAGCCAACTGTTATCTGTTAGGTCAATTAAGAATAAGAAACTTGATTTTATTTTACTTTCATTTATTCATTCTCTAACACTCTTCTTTCTTTATGTGAATCTAAGTTTCCAACCTATGCTATTTTCCTTCTCTCTAAAGAATTTCTATCATTTCTTGCCAGGCAGGTCTACTGGTGACAAATTTCCTCAATTTTTGTTTGTCTAAGAAAGTCTTTATTTCTTCTTCACTTTTGAAGAATAACTTTGCTGAGTACAGAATTCAAGGACGTGCGTTTTTCTTTCAACATTTAAAATAATTTACTCCATTTTCTTCTTGCTTATATGTTTCTTAAGAGAAATCTGGTGTAATTCTTATCCTCACTCCTGTATAGGTAAGGTGTTTTTTTCTCCCTTTGGTTTCTTTCAAGATTTTCTTTTTGTCTTCAGGTTGAATATGATATGCCTAAGTATAGATTTTTTGCTATTTATCCTGCTTGGTACTCTCTGACCTTCCTGGATCTGTGGTTTGGTGTCTGTCATTAATTTTAGAAACATTTCTTTCAGCCATTATTACTTCAAATATTTCTACTGTTTGTTTGTTCCTCCTTCCCTCTTGCCCACTCTCCTTTTCTCTCTCTCTCTCCCTCCCTCCTTCTTTCTTTCCTTCCTTCCATACTTCTTTCCTTCTCCTTTTGGTATTCCCATTACACACAACTTATACCTTTTATAATTGTCCTACAGTTCCTAGATATTCTATTCCATCTTTTCTCTTCACATTTCAGTTTGGGAAGTTGCTATTGACAGCAACTTAGTCTTCAATTCAGTGATTCTTTCCTTAGCCATGTCCAGTCTAGTGATGAGCCCATCAAAAACATTTTTCATATGTTACAGTTTTTCTGACTTCTAGCAGTTTCTTCTCATTCTTTTTTAGAGTTTCCATCACTCTGCTTATATTACCCATCTGTTCTGGCAAGTTGTCCACTTTTTCTATTAGAGCCCTTAGCATATCAATCATAATTGTTTTATTTATTTATTTTTAAAATTTATTTATTTTTGGCTGCGTTGGGTCTTCGTTGCTGTGCATGGGCTTTCTCTAGTTGCAGCAAGCGGGGGCTACTCTTCATTGTGGTGCATGGGCTTCTCACTGCGGTGGCTTCTTTTGTTGCGGAGCATGGGCTCTAGGTGCGTGGGCTTCGGTAGTTTTGGCATGTGGGCTCTGTGGTTGTGGCTTGCAGGCTCTAGAGCACAGGCTCAGTAGTTGTGGTTCATAGGCTTAGTTGCTCCATGGCATGTGGGATCTTCCAGAACCAGGGCTTGAACCCATGTCCCCTGCATTGGCAGGCAGATTCTTAACCACTGCACCACCAGGGAAGTCCACCATAATTGTTTTAAATTACCAGTCTGATAACTCCAACATCTCTCTCATATCTGAGTCTGGTTCTGATGCTTGCTTTTTCTTTTAAGATGGTATTTTTTTGCCTTTTGGCATACTTTGTAATTTATTGTTCAAAGCTGAACATGATGTACTGGGTAACAGGAACTGAGGAAATAGGGCTTTAGTGTGAGGTTTTATGCTTATCTGACTAGAAATTAGGCTGTGTTACCTTGTGCTATAGCTCTGGTGGTTTCCTCTAGTGGCCTTGTTTTTGTCCTTCCTTCGCTGTCTCTGGGCTTTCCTAGAGACTTCTTCTTAAACAGGAGTTAAGGCTTTTAGTTCTTTCAGTCAAATCCACTGTTATTGTACAGGAGCCCTATCAACATGGAGGTGAGGGGGAGCATCCTCAGTCCTGTGACTAGGTCTCAGTCTTTTGTTGAGCTGGAGCTGAGTATTTCCCTCCCCCCAGGTTAGTCAGGCTTTGGTAAAACCCCAGTTGATTAAGCTCTGGTAAAATCATTTCTCTTGAGGACAGATCTTGCTAAGGGGAACAGAGAGATTCTGCCTTGAATTTCAAAATGGTTACTTTTCTCCCCCTCCTGCTGGAAGAGCAAGGGGATTTTTGTCAGTTGATCATAGTGAGAACCTGGTAGGGATCCTGGAGGTAAAAATTCATGAAAGTGTCGGGGCACCTGGACTGCTCCCTAGGAGCTTTTAACTCTCAAGCTCATCCACACTAAACCTCCAGCAATTCATCAATTACACCTTAAAGTATTCCTACCCATTCTGGCGCCAGGACCTCTGCTCCTGCTAGACTTTGATTCTCCATAACTGCCTGTCCATCCCTTTAGTTTTTGGTGCAGCAGTTTGCCCCATGACCTCAATTCTCTGATAGATCTAAGAAGACTTATTGATTTTCAGTTTACTTGGCTTTTTTTTCTTGTTGCAAGGATGGAAGTAAATACTTCCAAGCTCATTACGTGTCAGACTGGAAAGTGGAAGTTACCGTGTGATTCATAAATACGTCAAGTGAAACACAGGGTCATGGGCCATGAACTTTGGCAGGTATATAACAATAAAACAGCAACAATTATTGAGCCCTAACTATATACCAGCACTTCATTATGTATTTCAGTGATCTGACAATACCCGTACAAAGTAGATACTGTCATTTTCCTCATTTGATAGATGAAAGAAAGAGGCTACATAACCTGTCCAAGGACATACAGATTCAAGACTAAGACATATAGAAGGGGGATGCACGTGCAGGCAGCTTGACTCCAGAGGACACACTCTCACTGCAATGCCCTAATGCCTGTCCCAGGATCAACGTGTCTATTTGTCTTTTCATTTGGTAAATACGTGCATTAAGCATCATTCCCAGCACTGGAGAAAAAGACGGACAAGGTCCTTATCCTCATTAATGTGTATATTCCAGTGGGAGAGAGAGCAAATAAATAAGCAAATGAATAAACAAGTTTATTCAGAGAGAGAAGAAGAAGATGAAGATTTTTTTTTTTTTTTTTTTGCGGTACATGGGCCTCTCACTGTTGTGGCCTCTCCCATTGCGGAACACAGGCTCCAGACGCACAGGCTCAGTGGCCATGGCTCACGGGCCCAGCCACTCTGCGGCATGTGGGATCTTCCTGGACCGGGGCATGAACCCGTGTCCCCTGCATTGGCAGGTGGACTCTCAACCACTGCGCTACCAGGGAAGCCTGAAGATGAAGAATTTAAACACAGTGATAAAGAATGCCAGGGAGGGCGGCTTCTTTAGGGAGGATGATCAGGGAAGATGTCGTCGCTGAGGAGGTGACATTAGAGCTGAAACCTAAGGGAGGGAACAGGTATGGGAAGAGCAGTCCAGACAGAAGGAAGAGCCAGAAGTGGGAACAAGTATGGTGCATTCAAGGAGGAGCAAGATGGCCCGTGTGGCTGGTCCAAGGGAGTGAGGGAGAAGATGGTCACAGGAGAGGCCCGAGAGGGGAGCAGGGCCACACCAGTGCAGCCCTGGAAAGGAACTGCAAGATTTTAGGCAGGGGAGCGACATGCCTCATACATTTCTATGGCAAAAGTGAGCCTCAGACCACCATCATGAGACCTGGGAGATGTTGTACCAGATTCAGGATGGTGGACCCACCCCCAAGGCTGGGTCTCCATGGGGAGAGCCTGTCGAGGAGGGAGACTGCATATTGAGGCAGTGCCCTTGAGGATGGCTCAGGGTGTTAGCAGCAGCGTGGAGTGGCAGTTGATTAGAAGGAGAAAAAAACATGCCGTGGACCCAAGAATCCTGAAGCTTGCATGGCATCCCGTGCAGGTCTGAGTCTCAGGGCAGAGATCCCGTTTCAGGGTGTGCCGTCTTCCCTAAAAACCACCCTAAGCTTCAGATGTACAGCCCTTCTTCCGCATGGCAGAAACAGGTTCACCTTCCTCTGGCAAGATGGGTGGATGTGGTTGGTTTCCTCCTGCTGTGTCAACAGGCAGCGGCAGAAGTGGCCCTGACCCCAATGCCTGGAGAAGCCTTCCTGGTGTGGTTTTGGAAGATGACTTGCACACCTGCCTCACATCATCTCCTTCCACAGCATCTTGCCCTCCTGGGCACCTTTGGAGTCAAGTAGAAAGGACAAATAGCTTGGCTGTCTCTGAGCTCTGGTGATATACGGATTCATCAAAGCTTTGTTGTATACATGCTGCTTTGTGACTCCATCAGTACTGCGGGATACTCTGACAGATGACGGGGTGGAGGTGGGAAGCAGGAGAGAGAAGAAACTCTCGTGGGGCTGCTGCATGAGGCCCAGCATTTTCCCTCTGTGCCTGCCTGGTAGGATTAACCACACTTCCTACCAACAAAAATGTCCCTTTTAAAGTAGAGATTAAGATGGCTCCACCCCCCTAAGATGCTTCACCTCCTTCTTTGTTGTGGGTCTAGGTCAGTGGAAGCAGGTGACATGAGTGAAACCACCTCAAGGGAATGAAAAGGTGGTAGCCTGGGGTGTCCTGAGAAGAGAGAGGAATTCTGTAGATGGACATGCCAACCAGTAGGGCTAGTCCATCTCTCATGTTGCCCTCCCCAAATATAACAGAGACTCTTTATACAAATCTTACCCTCTTTGTAGTACAACATATGAATTCCTTGATTAAATTTAATCAAGGTGATTAAATTTTGTAAATAAAAAATGATATACTTTAAAGGCATACAGAGAGTTTTTATTGAAAGAAATACTTGGTAAATAAAGTCGAGGGTATTTTTGCAAACAAATAGCTACCAGATTTTTACATGTTAATTTGGTTCCACACCTATATTGGATGAAAGTTACTCTTATTTAAGATGAATTCCACCTGCAGTCCTGTCAATTTGGAATCTATTCTGAAACATATTTTCAAGCTAAATGTTTCATTCTGCCTTCGTTTCACACAGAAGATGTTTAGTAGCGCACAGGCAGGGCATCCCCTTATCCGTGTTCTTCCCCGACTCCCCCCCAGCCCCCTAAATCCCTACTCCCCCACCAGTCTCTCCTGGAACCACAAAAGGTTGGAGCTGAGGGACCTTAGAAACTAAGTCTAATCCCTTTTCTAACAACTAAAAAAACTAAGGGCCAAATATCTGTGAACATTTTTGTTTGTTTATTTTTCCACACTGTCTCCAGAAATGCTTATGGGAGTTGAAGGAGACTGTGTCACAATGCAATTCCCTGACAAGCTACTTCCTCCTGTACCTGCCACCAAGTATTTGGGCTGAGCTAGCATGTTGTCACTGCTTATTCTTCATTCCACTGCTATCCTGCCAGACACTCTTATGTTGCTGCTTTCTAGGTTTCCCAACCCACTGATTATTTTGCATTTTGGATGATTTCTCTCCCAGCTGCCTTCATTTGCATTTTTCCTAAATCAGATCTCATTGTGATCATTTCTATTCATATTTCTAACCTCTTTAGATCCATTTGTGTTATTTCTCTGTCCTCAATGATGTCTGCAGCACCTCCTAACTTGGCACCAACCAAAAATGTTATTAAATGTATACGCCTTGTTCCCAGTCGTTAATGAAGGTGCTAAATAAAGCTAGATCTAACATCCTTTGGGGTCTTCCATTAGCTGCCTCCCCCACCCCATCCCCATAGATATTGAGCTATTTTTCATCTTTTGTTCTTGTTTATTAAGGTTCAAGCTTTTCAATCATCCTGTCCTAGTTCCTACTAGCAACAACCAGAGCTCTTGTCACACAAATATTTCAAGGATGCTGTTTTACATGCTTTATTAAACTCCAAAGGTACGATAGCTATAGAAGTCATTGAATCAACAATTTTAATTAACAGTAAAATTTGTAATTTCATATGCCAGAGGAAATTTTTAGCCTTGCTTTTAAAAACTCTTCTAGAAGGCAGACACATTTGATCATCTTTATCTCTCCTATTTATTCTTCTATAGCTTTTTGTGTAAATCTGCTGGTTAATTCTCTTTGAATTTAAAGGTGCATAAACCATTATGCGCTTGTGAGGAACACAAGTGATATATATGAAATGGCCCTTGTCATGAGGAGCTTATGATCGGATAGAGCAGGCTAGACCTAAGTATAATAAGGAGGGACTCTAACTAGACAATGTGGAGTTAAATTGCTTGAAAGCTTCATACTGACTCTTAGGGCTGCAAAAATAGGAATATGAATTAAGATATTAAGATAAAGCCTAATGCAGAAGGGAAGTTTTGAGCTGAAAACTCAAAAGGTAAAAAGGATTTGCATAGGCAAGGAAGAAGTGGGGGAACATAAGGAAACATCTGAGCTAAGGTAGAGAGAGAGGAATGATCATGACATACTGTGTGGGGTGTTGGAGCAGTAGAAAATCGGTCTGATTGAAGAAAGAATCTGACTGGTGTAACGTCAGTTTGCAAATCCAGTTGACTGTATGGCATCTCTCACTGGATGTCTCTTAGGCATCTCAAAATCAATGCACCCAAAATTAAAGTTGTGACTCTACCCTGTCTCCCCAAACTACTTCTCTCCTAGTTTTCCCCACCAGAAATCTGGGTGTCATCCATGATTCCTCTAGTTCCCTAATCATCCCTCATCCAATATTTTAGCCAATCTCTTTAAGTTCTACTGCTCAGTTATATCTTGAAATGGAATAATTCTCATTTCTGCCACTCTCTAGTCCAAGCCATGACTGTTTCTTGCCTGGACTACTACAAAAACCCCAGCACTTGCCCCTCTCTGTATTGCAGCCAGAGAGAACTTACTGAAAATTAAACCACTCTCTAGCAAGAAAAGAAAATCTTTCAGTGGCAGAGCATTGCCTTTGGAATGAAATCCAACCTTGTTATCATGGCATAGAAGCCCTGGTGTGATCAGGCTTTACACACCAGTGCTCTGTTTCCACTCCACGTGGGTGTACTTCAATACAATTGTAATACTAACCATTTGAGTTGGCTTCAGATCCACAAAGAAAAGCCCCAGTCCTCCACATGGATGCCCGTGCTTCAGATCCAGCCACGAGCAGGGGTCTCCAGGCCCCCCGTATCTACAGACTCAGGGTTTCCCACAATTCCCTCATGTTCAGTAATTCGCTAGAACAACTCACAGAACTGAAGAAAGTGCTATACTTACTATTACAGTTTTATTATAAAGGATACAAATCAGGACCAACCAAATGGAAGAGACACACAGTGGGAGGTCTGGGAGGATCCCTCATCCAGAGTTTTCTCGCCTCTCTCTGTGGAGTCAGCTCGCCTCACCTTCCCTGCACATCAGTGGGTTCATCAGCTAGGGAGCTCCTCTGAGCCTCAGTGTCCAGAGCTTTTACTAGAGTTTTATTAGAAAGGTGTGATTGATTAAATCACTGGCCATGTGACTGAGCTCAATCTCTAGTCCCCTTCCCCTACCAAAGGGCCAACCCTCTAATCACATGCTTGGTCTTTCTGGTGACCAGCCCCAATCCTGAAGCTATCCAGGTGTCCCTACTGAGTCACCTCATTAGCATAATGATGTCATTCCTATCGCTCAGGAAATTCCAACAGTTTTTGAATCTCTGTACCAGGAACCACTGGGGACAAAGACCAGGTATATCTTTATTTCACCACAAAACCTCCCAGACCTCATCTTGCACCACTCTTGCCCTCCATGCACAGACATGCTGGTCTTCTCTTAGCCCCTGGACTGTGCCACGTCCTTCCCTCTCCCTGAGAAAATTCCCTTCTCCCTCTCTCACTCCCACCCAACTCCCACATCCTAAGATTACCTGATCAGAAAGTCCTTGCCTATCTCAATGTCACCCTTGTATATCCCCATACTTATTTGCTGCATAGCACCTGATTTTATCTATGTTTGTCCCCTCCATAAAATATAAACTGTTTGAGGACATAACCTTGATTGTCTTGTTCCTTCTTTATCTTCTAGCACATACCAACATTCAGTACATATTTGTCAAATTAAAGAACAAATAAAGTGGGAAAGATAAGAATATTCAGGCCAGTTGAAGCTATTTGATTGCTAAGAAGAAGAAATGTTTAGGCTTGATGAGAAAAGTAATACAGAGAGGTTGTCAAATCAGAAGCAAGAGAATGATAGGTTTGGGGGTCATATGAATATGGGGAGTATGATTGCAGTGTACCAAATGTACTGTGGAGGGGAAAGGACTAGAGGCAGGAGGCTTTAGAAGGCATTACAGGAGTCCAGGTAAACTGATGAAAGTCTGAACAAGGGTGGTGGTGTAGGAATGGAGTGAAAGGGGAAAATCTGAGATTTTTAAAGAAAGATGCCCTTGACAGTTTTTTTTTAGCTTTAACTTTTTATTTTGAAATAGTTTCACCCAGATTCATTAATTGTTAACACGTTGCCTCATTTGCTTTATTATTCTCTTTCTCCGTCTATGTGTAGTATATGCAGTCTTCTTGTTATTTTTTTCCTGAATCATCTGCAAGTAAGTTATAAACTTCATGCCTCTTCATCCCTAAATACTTCAGTGTGCATTTCCTAGTGGGAAAGACATTTCACAGGAACACAGTACATGTGCCAACACCAGGGAACTTAATGTTGATATATATATTCAGGATCCTAGCCCAGGAACCAGTTCAGGATCCTGCATACCAATGAGTTGACCTGTCTCTTTAGTTCCCCTTCATCTGGAATAGTTCCTTTGTCTTTCTTTGACATTATGACATTGACTTTTTTTTTTTTTTTTTTTTTTTTGTGGTACGCAGGCCTCTCACTGCTGTGGCCTCTCCCATTGTGGAGCACAGGCTCCGGACATGCAGGCTCAGCAGCCATGGCTCACGGGCCCAGCCGCCCCACGGCATGTGGGATCCTCCCGTACGGGAGCACAAACCCGTATCCCCTGCATCAGCAGGCAGACTCTCAATCACTGCGCCACCAGGAAAGCCCGACATTGACATTTTTGAAATGTGCAGACCAGTCATTTTGCAGAATGCTCCTCATTTTGGTTTGCTCATGTTTCCTCATAACTACACACAAGATTGTGCATTTGGGGCAGGAATGCTACATTAATGATCTTGTGTCCTGAGCATCAAACAAGAGGCACGTGGTATCACTTTGTCATATTATTGGTTGTATGAACTTCAATCACTTAGTTAAGGTGGTGTCTACCCGGTTTCTCCACTGTAAGATTATTATTTTTCCATTGGTAATTAATGAGTAATTTATGCTGAGATCCTATGAACCTATGTAATATGTTTTTTTCATCAACCTTTTACCCAATAATTTTAGCACACCTTTGTGAGTCTTGCCTGAATTGGTTATTGCCATGACACCTGCAAAATGGTTATTTTCTAGCTCCATTATTTCTTCTGCATTTGTTGGTTGGCATTTTACTTCTTGTTTGTTTATTTATTATGGGCTCGTGGGTTCTTATTTTATTAAGTGGATTTTAATACATTCCTGCTATTATTTGTCTTAATGCCCCAAATTATTCATCAAATTACCCCAGTTTGTTCAGTGGGAGGCACTACAGATGGACTCCTGTGTCCTTTTGACATGTCCCCATCAGTTTTTGAGCAATTCCTTACTTTCTGGCATAACAAAATATACCAAGTTCCTCTTGTGCTTTTCCTACCTTTGTCCTGGCACCAGCCATTTCACCAAAGAGTCCTTATTCCTTTTTAGTGGGGAATGGTATTTAAAAACCAAGATCTGGGAGTGAGATGTGTCCATGGCTACAGGGCTGTCATTGTTTTCCAGGCCCTTTCTTCCCCAAAATTTTGACTCATGGAGTAAAGGAGATCTAGGTTAGGAAACTAAACAATGGTCACATCATGGACCAAAATCCTCCAAAACCCAAACTGGAAAGATTCACAGAAGGCAAACTAGTCTACCAAGAGGATTACCCAAGCAATCTTTAAAATGTGTGTTAAAAATGTGTTTTAAAAATATGTGTTGAGGCTTCCCTGGTGGCGCAGTGGTTAGGAGTCCGCCTGCCGATGCAGGGGACGCGGGTTCGTGCCCTGGTCTGGGAAGATCCCACATGCCACGGAGCGGCTGGGCCTGTGAGCCATGGCCACTGAGCCTGCGCGTCCGGAGCCTGTGCTCCGCAACGGGAGAGGCCACAACAGTGAGAGGCCCATATACAGCAAAAAAAAAAAAAAAAAAAATGTGTTGGACTTCCCTGGTGGTGCAGTGGTTAAGAATCCACCTGCCAATTCAGGGGACACAGGTTCGAGCCCTGGTCCGGGAAGATCCCACATGCCATGGAGCAACAAAGGCCATGTGCCATAACTACTGAGCCCATGTGCCACAACTACTGGAGCCTGCACTGTTAGAGCCCATGCTCTGCAACAAGAGAAGCCACTGCAATGAGAAGCCCTCACACCTCAATGAAGAGTGGCCCCCGCTCACCACAACTAGAGAAAGCCCACGCGCAGCAACGAAGAGCCAACGCAGCCAAAAATAAAATTAATTAATTAATTAAAAATATAAAATAAAAAATATGTCTTACTCAAATACATTCTCATTGTAAGAGATAAATACTGGAGTAACAAAAGAAAATATGAGACCCCCTTTCTTACTTTGCAATCTTTAAGTTTTGTCAACAAACACTTTTTTAAACCGCTAAAGTTGGCTTTTCAACATTTGCCTGGCTCCTAAAACCTCCCCAGGCTGAGTGGCACAGGAGGACTAGGCAGCAAGTGGGGACTTGTTCTCTCGAAGCTGCAGTTTGCCAGGTGGTGAAGACTGCTGCCAGGCTTTTCTTGGGGACTTTCTGGGCTCTTCTTACAGATTGCTAGTATTATCTGGAGGGAAATCAATACTGACTCAGTATCAACAGTGGGGAAAGCACCGAATGTTCTTCACTGTTTGAATAGTACAGTGTTGGCATCTGAACTGGGGGAGATTAAATTCAGACCCCAGAGACTGAGATAAAGTCTATTTCAAATGAGCCTTAGGGTCGCTAAAGAGTGGAGGCTACAGCATCTTTCCCTCTTTGACTCCCTTGATAAAACGACTCTTTTTCTCAGACAGAACATCATTACTCACAAGACACAAAAACACACACACACAAACATGCACACACGCATATACACACATTCTACTCTAAAACTTGCCTATTGAAGCTAACATGTTGGTCCTAGTTTCTTTTTCACTACTGACTGAAAACAAAGATGTATTATGAATACAAGTGGAATTCCCTTGGCTATGTTTTGAAGCCACCTGGTAAACTTTCCCTTTTGGAATTTTAAGCAGCCACACAATTGAATTAGGGGACAGAACAACCACACTAGTGTCTGGTCAGAAGCAAGCATCTGTTTGCAGCTATGCTAGGGGAAAGCCAGTCACTGGTTCTGGTTTCAGATCTTTTGACTGGGACAAGCTAAATGCTGTTTAACTTGGCCTTCATCTTGCTACCCAGAGCAAATTACGTGGGCCTTAAAAGACAGTTTCCCCTACTGCCATTTAAAGGACTTGATTCAAGAATTTTTTCTGAACATAAAAGGAAGTGGGGGAGGAGTAGTTTTGACAGAGTGGGTTGCTTCAAAATCTGCTTCAGTGGAGCTTTTGAGATTGATTATCTTTGCTCAAGTCCCAGAGAATACACAAAGGCTGCGCTTATTGAGAAAAATCACCACATGATCAATTTCAATTTCTACCGTCTCAGCAGGGATCCCATTTAGGGATATTATCTATGAGGGAGAGTGAAGTAATAGAGGTACAACACAAAGGATGGGTTTAAGTGAGGGCATTGTCACCCTGGTTGCGGTGTGATTGGTTGGTTAGTGCTAATAAGAATGAAGATAGGAGAAGGGTGACATAAATACACTATCATGTGTAAAACAGATAGCTAGTGGGAACCTGTGGTATAGCCCAGGGAGCTCAGCTTGGTGCTCTGTGATGACCTAGATGGGCGGGATGGGGTGGGGGATGGGAGGGAGGTCCAAGAGGGAGGGGATATATGTATACATATAGCTGATTCACTTCATTGTACAGCAGAAACCAACACAACATTGTAAAGCAATTATACTCCAATTAAAAAAAAAAAGGCAGAAAAGGTAACAGAAAAAAAAAAAAAGATATATCACTGACTGGATTACTAGATGAGTATTACTGCTTCATAGTTTTTCCTAACCTGGGGCTGATGGCAGAAGCCGGGTTATTTTGATTCCGGAGTATAGAAATTTAAAAATAATGTTTCCCTCATATTACAAAAGAAAAACTTGATCATTCTAACAACGTAGAAAATACAGACAAACTGAAAGAAAAAATTAAAAATCACCCACTGCCCCACTCCCTACGGAGAACAACTGTAAACATGTTGACTTATACTTTAAAATTTTTCTGTGCTTAAATACATATTTTAATTAAGAATGCATTCATTACTGCATCTTTTATTTTGAAAACTGTCTTTCACTTAACTACCTTCTAGCTCATCTCTCCATGTCAATACTACAATATCCTTTTTTGTGAGTTTTTAAATACAAAACCAACAGATGCTCTTGTTAAAAATTTCTGAGTATAGAATAAAACGTAAAAGTATTTCTCCTACCTCCCAGTCTTACCTCCCCTAAGGTAACCCGAAGACTTTTTCTTAATATTTCTCTTTGGAAACTTTCTATGTACACACATGCATGTGTGTGTGCGCACGCACACACACACACACACAGAGTATTCAATTAACTAATGTATCACAAGGTACAAAGTCAAATCCTGTTATGTGGAAATTCAGGGTTTTTCCAAGTTTTCACTTCAAGGAGCATCCTTGTGATTAAATATTTGCACACAGCCATGATTATTTCCTTAAGATAAACTCCAGAAAACGAATTACACAATTTGAGCACTTTTAATACTTGCAGCACATTTGCCCTTCACATGGTTTGTGCCAATTTCTCACTCTCACCCATAATCAACATTGAATTTTAAAAAATCTTTAAAAGTATAACACATATAGAAAAGTGTCCAAACCATGGGTTAGCCCTGTCCAATATGGTAGCCACTAGCCACACGTGGCTACTGAGTACTTGACATGTGGTTGGTCCAAGTTGAGGTGTGATGGAATTGTAAAATACAAGCCCAGTTTTGAAATATGGGTACAGAAAAATATCATATAAAATATATCATTAATGATTTTATGCTAATAATATATTGAGTGATATTTTGGATGTAGTATGTTAAGGAAAAATATATGATTAAAATTGATTTTTTACTTGTTTTATTTTCACTTTTTTAGTGTAGCTACTAGGAAAATTTAAATCACATATGTGGCTCACAATTGTATTTCTCTTGGACAGCACAAAGTAGGACGTGGTATGGCTTCTTGGGTAATGAAACCTGCCACTGAAGGGTATACTCCCGATTGGCTCTCTTCCTCTTCCTCTCCTGTTCCCCCGACCCCACCCCTGCCTGTGCCTCAGTTACAGCTAGCGCTCTTAGAACTAATGTAGCTCCCTTCACCCCAACAATTCTTTGTCAGGAGTGATCAATAAACACAGGGTGAGTGTCCACTATTGAAGGTAATGGGGTATTAAGACCGTGATCTACCAGAACCGACCGTTAAGTACAAACTCAAAGTTGCAAGTTGAATCATCTGTTAATTGATTTGTTAGAAAGTGTACATACTTAGGCTTCAGGAATTGCTGCTGAGTCCAGCATCATGCCCCTATTAAAATGTGCACGCAGAGCATGGACAGACGGAATACGCACACTTGACAAGTCAGTTCATTGATGGAAGGTCACCATCTCTTTTCGGCCCTCAGCTTTCCCTTCTTCACATATTGACTGTACTAAACACACCCTCAGTACACACACCTTTTCATCAAACACAAATGCTATTCCCAGGCTGGCTTCCACACCCAATCACTTCAGGGTAGAAGCAAAATGCAGATAAGTAGGAAGAAAAAGGCCCAGAGAAGAGCATGTGAATCTTACTTCCTTTCTGCCCTATTGTTGTCTTACATCTTGTTCTCTGAGTCATTTTTTCGCTGGACTCAGCTTTAGAGTTTAAAAAAAAAAAAGATTTTTTAAAGTTCATCTTAAAGTATTTTTGGCTCGATTGTATGCTCGATTATTTGGAATGTGGCCCAAATCCTTGCTTCATTCCACTGCTTCAGTCAAAGTAGCTTCTGTCTGGAAGGTATTCAGGTAAGAGGGATTAAAATAAAGAAATATCTCTGTCCCATCTTGTCCTCATCATCCTTCTTTTGTTGTTCTATCATGCTTAATTTTATGAGAATAATGTTTCTAGCCCTTTGAAACTCTCCACTTAAAGTTTTTATAAAATTGCATTGCAATAAATTCAAGAACCAACATGACCTTTTTTTTTTTTTTTTTTTTTTTTCTTTTTTTTTCTTTTTGCGGTATGTGGGCCTCTCACTGTTGTGGCCTCTCCCGTTGCGGAGCACAGGCTCCGGATGCGCAGGCCCAGCGGCCATGGCTCACAGGCCCAGCCGCTCCGCGGCATATGGGATCCTCCCAGACCGGGGCACGAACCCGTATCCCCTGCATCGGCAGGCGGACTCTTAACCACTTGCGCCACCAGGGAGGCCCCAACATGACCTTTTAACAAGGAAAATGAGACTTCTCTTTAAAAGACTCTCCCTCCCCTAAACTTGAAGAATAAGGGAAATATCTTGTGGAAATGAGTGTGAACTAAGAACCGAAGGAGCATCATCTTTGTTCCGTTATTGGTTTGACTTACTAGATGAACTTGAATACATGTCTTCTAAACCTTAATTTTGCCATCTGTGGACTAGGGCCAGAGTGTTCCCCCTCCTTCCTATGTTTAGTTGGGTTTGCAATAAAAGCAATAAACTGGATGCAAAAGTAATAAATTATTCCTTGGGCTGCAGTGGTCTTGACATTTGAAATTCCTTCCAGACTCCAGATTCTGTGATTATAAATAATAAATGTTTCCACTCTTTCCAACCACTGTGTTTCAACACACTGGTAAAATTTAAAGACCTCTTTCTTATCGCAGTAAGCCAGGCTACAATTTTTACCTTACACAGATTGCTAAGCACTTGTTTCCCTCTTTATATTCAAAGCTGATCATATACTTCTTAAGGTCTTTCTACCTTCCCTCTTTCTGTCCCATTACCCAAGGGTTAAACAAATTTTAAAAGTTTTCAATGGTGCTATAAAATGAACAAGGTTGAGTTGCCTTCCAGTAGCACTGGGTGAGCCAGAGAGACAAAAAACTCCATGAAATATTTTTTGGTTGAAAGAACTGTTAAAACTTTGAGGATAAAACAGTTCTCTCTCTTCTCATCAGCAGGAAGCCAATATCTGTGAAATGGCAGATTCCTAATGAAAGCATGACTAAGTACTGAATAGTATGGTATAAAACATTATTACCTTTTTTTTTAAAAAAAGAGCTTATACACTATATATATTTATTTTTATTTTCAGATTATAGTTGGCCCTTGAACAACTTGGGGGTTAATCCATCTATAATTTATCATTGACCTTTCCTATCTGCAGTTCCTTTACATCCTCAGATTCAACCAACCTCAGACCGTGAAGTACTATAGCATTTACTATTGAAAAATATCCGTGTATAAGTGGACCTGCACAGTTCAAACCCATGCTGTCCAAGGATCAACTGTAATCTTCCTATCAAAAGCACTACTTCGAAACCTAATTTGTCATCTCAAAGCTTTGAAAGCATTATCAGATAAAAACAAATCTGAGTATACATCGAAAGTTTATAGGTCTCATTGGCCCATGGCTATAGCTAAGATTTCATTAACAGTGTCAGCTGAAATGCTGCCCTGATATCTCACCCAGGACCTCCAGCTCCTGTCACTCTCTCCCGTCACCAGAGGGTCAATAGGCTGGTCCCCCATGTGTGCCTGAGCCCCACCCTGTCTGTGGGTTTGGCAGAGTCTGCTGGACTCTGATGCTTCTCCTTCCTTGGGCACCAGAGTCTCTCTTGGGATTCCAGTGAGTGCCGCCTGCCCCTCAGGCATTGCTGCTTCTCCACGTTGTAGATTCGTCCAAGTACACCAGATTCCTCAAGGAGCCTAAGTACCCTCCTCTCCTTTCTGTGACACAGTGTTAGAGCAGTCCTCAAACAATATTATTTGTGCCTCGGTATTTTGCAGAGATTTGGTGAAGTACTTCTTTGTGTTTTTACTTACTGACTTCCTCTTTGCTGTGTGTTGGACATGAACTCCATCAAAGCAGGGGAGGGAGGGCAGAGAGAGCCAGACCAAGAACTAACCCCCTTCCATACTCAAGGTTACACCTCTCCTCTGACCACCAAAGCTTGAGGACGGATGTCTCTCTTCTTGACATGAACGATCTCCCAGGAGACTTCGGTAACCAGAACTTTCTTCAGGTTTTCCCACTAGTTCACTCAACAAGCCTGAACTTCCTGCAGTGGGCACATTCCAAAGACAAGCTAAGATCCCTACTAAGTGAGGATGTACTCTTATTTGGATGAAAACCACCCCAGACCAACCCCCAGGGATTGAACTTGAGGTTGAGAGATTGCGGTTGAGGGTGGGAGGAAGTCTACGTCAGTGATGAGGAGACAGGGTGGGGCGGGGGGAGTGGAGGCTGAGGAACTTTGGGGAAGGCGCCAGGGTGTTTTAGCCCTTCACTCAGGTCTGCATTCTCTCTGCAGAACGACATCTTCGAGTGGTCCAGGGACCACCGTGTCCACCACAAGTACTCGGAGACCGACGCTGATCCCCACAACGCCCGCCGGGGCTTCTTCTTCTCCCATATCGGGTGGCTGTTTGTCCGCAAGCATCGGGATGTTATCGAGAAGGGGAGGAAGCTTGACGTCACCGATCTGCTGGCTGATCCTGTGGTCCGGTTCCAGAGAAAGTAAGTGAACGGACACCATCGATCGTCCCTGAGGGACAGGACCTGGAGACAGGGCACAATGGGGTGCAATAATATCCCCAAGCAATTCTCTGCACAGCACTTACCCTGACGATTGGGTCTTCTTGTTAGGATTGCAGTCTGTTTATTCACTCCTTTTTATTTATTTTTATTTTTAAAAATATTTTTTATTATATATATGTATATTTTAAAATTCTTTTTTTTGATCATTACGTTTTTCCCTGTTCACACAGGGAAATTTGTTTTGAATTTGAACTTGATTTTGAAATGGATTTCCTTTAAGCCCACTTGACCCACCTGAACTACTGATTTCATGGAATGTTTCCGTAGGTGTCCTCGCTCGCTCATTCATGTTTCCCTGGGGTAGCGAGGAGGAGAGGACTTGCTTATTTTAGTGACACACTTGACTTCAACAGGACTGGACTCCCTCCAGGTCCCCTGCTCTGTTCTCCCTGAATTCTCTTGTAGTGAGGCCTCCTCTCCCCCCACCCCTGGAAATGGTAACACCAGTAGGTTTCTGTGCAGAGAAAACGTGACCATGTAACAAAGAGCCTCAAAATGCTTGTGTGCACTAATGGTGTCAGCTGAGCATATTCAGTCCGTCAGCATTTGCAGGGTGGATCTACGTTCAACAAGCACATGGTGAAAGCTTGCCTGTTATCGTGCTGGCAAGTGGAGGGCGACCATGGTTCACGTTTTAACTAGGGAGCTGGCCTGGGCTCTATCCATGTTGGTCTGGATCTGTAAAGTTGGTCTCAATGAGAGCATTTTATAAATGGGCTCATTGCCCCAAAGCAATGGATTTATGTGCAAAGAGGGACAATTTTAGGATCACACTCTGGTGAGAGCCTTGAGATAATATGGTGAACACGTGGTCACTGGACACCATCTCCACTGACAGGCAGGAGTCATTTGAGGACTCATTCCAAACAGAATCTCACAATAATGGAAATGGAGGCTGTGCCTTTGACACAAGAGATCCTTGCACGAGAGGAAGTATGGTGGAGAAATATGCTCATTTTCCCCTCAGCGGATGGTGGGACAGGTTGCGAAGGCTCACACTCGCTCTAAGGCTCAGTTTCAGCTGTAAAATGAGAATAACAGTAGTACCTATCTCTTACAGCTTTTATGAGGACATAATGAAAAAAAAATGTATGAGAAATGCCTGGCATTTATATAGTAGGAGCTTAGATCCGTGATGTCTCTTATTCCACAGACAGCGGCAACTCCAGAGGATTCCCTGTCTTTCCACCCCCTGCTTCTGTTGGCTTCACCATAGGGTCTTCTGTGTGCTCCTCCATACAGCTCTTTCAGGTGGATACAACCAGTATCAATAGCCAAAATTTTATAGAAGATGTTTTCAATTTACAATTAAATGATTTGTTGATTTTGATTTTTCACCATGAGAGTAAAAGAGGAAAATCTGCAAAATTCAGAAAAGTAGAAAGAAACTCATGTGCAGTCTTAACACACAGACACAGCCACAGTTCAGATTCTGTAGTACCTCCATCTATATTTTATGTGTATATTTGACATATTTTACATGATGGCAGTCATACTGCTTATGTAATGTTATGTCTTGCCTTTTAACTTCAGATTATCTTGTAAGCACCGTTATCAAAGACTGCATGGGTTCACCGTTTGAGTGTCATAGTTTATTTAACCATCACTCTGTGATGGGATATGTATGTCATTTCCAATTGTGTGATATAAATGATGTTGCTATACAATTAGTAATGCTTTGGGACAATCAGACCTTAGATGACTTTGAAGAGCTCAGCTGAGGAGGCAGAGGATCTTCTGTTTTATTCCTGAGAACCAAGCTGAGAATAATAGTCTGGGTTTCTCTGACCATAAAAATGGAAGGTTTTTTTCATCTTTTCCCTTTCAAAAATATGTAATCTGATTCATTAGGTGTATACTCATGGTACCTACATCCAAAGACTATCACTAAATGCAGGCAGAAGAACAAAGGCTATTTTGGCATGTTCCTTGAATAGTTATCTGAGAACATCTTTCATCGCCAGTCCAGTGACCAAAGGAGATTGTAAGCTATCAGAAACCACTCACTCATATTATCATCTCTTATATATCATGGAACTCCTGCTAGAAATCAGTGCTGAGGATACGACCTTAAAGATTGGTCTCAGTTCCCCCAGAATTTGCAGTCTAGCAGGGGACCCACAAATTAACTTACAGACAATTATGCTTTAGAGAGAGGAGTGCTATAATAGGGTAGAATAAGGCACCATGGGAACACAGAAAATGGTCTCATAGCCCACCCTACTGGCTGGACCTAGCTTCTAAGCCAAGACCTGAAAGATGAGAAGATGGTAGAGGAGGATGGGGACAAGGATATTTATCATGTCTGCCATTTCATAGAACTATATAGAGCCATTGAACTTTGGAGCTAGGAGGGACCTTACAAATGAGATAACCCATGCCTTCCATCTTTCCTATGAAAAAACTAATAAGTGAAATTTAAATAGAAAGTTGGGGATAGAAGTTCTGTCAGTCTGTTTGGGCTGCTATAACAAAAATACTATAGCCTAGGTGGCTTACACAACAAACATTTATTTCTCACAGTTTTGGAAGCTGGGAAGCCCAAGATCAAGGCACCAGCAGATTCAGTGTCTGGTGAGAGCTCTCTACCTAGTTCATAGATAACCGTCTTCTTGCTCTGTCCTCACACGGCAGAAGGGGCGAGGGAACTCTCTGGGGTCTCTTTCATAAGGGCCCTAATCCTATTCATGAGGGCTCCACCCTCATGACCTAATCACCTCTCAAAGGCCCTCACTGCATTGAGGATTAGGTTTCAACATGCAAATTTTGGGGGGGACACAAACATCAGTCTATAGCAAGTACCTACATCTCAGATTATTTGCTCAATGTCCTTTGGATTATGCCTTGTTGTCTGAAAGGAGCTACAACAGTTCTCTGCAGTGTGGGTGGACACTCATGTCCTTTGGTAATTATCCAGCCTAGAGAGCGTGGAGATCTGTAATCCAAAATGAGGCTTAGAATCACTGAACTAAAGGAAGAGAGCTTCCAAGATACACAACGATACTGTGGCTATTTGGGCATTTTTCATGTTCATGAAGCCAGGTTACCAGTCCTGACAGTCAGGCCATGTGGAGGAGATAAATTCCTTAAGGAATAAGTCCTTGCACATAGGGGTGGGAGCTGGAGTGGTCGATCCCATCAGCAGTGGCACTGTCATATCAGGTCTCAGTCCCTGCTACCCTAGGCTGAATGGGGGGCTTCCTGAGAAACAGAGAAAGGTGCCCAGCTCATTTGGGACCCAGTCCTGGGCCATTTCAGTGGCACCCCTTAGAGAGTCCCTCTCCTGGTCACAATTCCCATCCGTTTCTCTGTAGTCCTCCTAGGGCAAAAGTCCCTGTTCCAGTTTTGGTGGCCGGGGTTTGTTGCTGATTCCACTCCCTCCTAGGGAGCAATGTTTGTACAAAGAGACCCAGGTAAACACTTGGAGAGTTTTCTCAAACAGGCAGATGTGTAAATGAGAGGGACCCAGGATCTGGAGACTCCGCCTTCAGTCAGAACACCAGCACCAGTATTGCAGTTGCTTGATCCACAGTGCGTGGCCATCCTAATGACAGCTCACCAAAGACAAGCTTGCCTGAGAGCCAGGCTTGATCAGCTTGCCATTATACAGTCTTATAAAAGAGAGAAGATAACAGCATTAAGGGTAACAGGGAAACAGCACAGTTCAAGCTATAGTTCCAGGCTTTTCCTCTAAAAGATAACTTTACCAAGGCTGTTACAAGTAGTTAACTGGACTACTTCAGGTTTCTCTCTACTGTCAAGTTGTGAATGATGAAAAGGCAGGCATTAGGAGGTGAGAGGGAGAGGAGCCAGTGGTATCACCTTTAGACTGTGGCAGTTCGGGTCCCTGCCCTGGCCCTTGTGCCTTCAAGGGCCATGCTTCTCCCCGCAGGGCGAAGAGATCACTGGGCAAAGTGCATGCCACTTGGAACCTCCTCCCACTTCTAGAGTGTGCCTCAGGGTCCTAGGATCCTAAAATTCCCTGCCCAAATGGCTCTGAGCTCACTTTCAGAACCTACAGCAGCCTTTCCCAGGCTCTGTCCTCCTGGAGGGAAGTGTGTGCCCCATAGACCCGAAGAGTGGCCAAGGGGCAGTGTTGGCCTGGGGATGAGCTTAGAAGCATGGGCTTGGATGTCCACACAAAGCAGACAGAGCTGGGTTGGAAAGAGAAGGGGTTGGGCCACAAGCTAGGGGCTCCCACCTCTGCTCATGGCCTAGGCCCTGCAAACGTTGGGGGTGAGCCTAGAAGGGCCTACTTATAAGGTTGACAGTGGGTCTATCAGTTGGGAATTGTGTTTGGCTTAAACAAGATAGAAGTTAGTTTCTCTCACATGTAAAACAATCGTGGAGGTCCAGGTTATGGCAGCGGCACAGGGCCAGTAGAGAACCGGATTCTGTTACTTTCTTGTTTCTTGAGGTGGGCTTGCATAGCTATAAACTCCCCTCTTAGAATTGCTTTTGCTGCATCCCATAGGTTTTGGATAGTTGTGTTTTCATTGTCATTTGTCTCTAGGTATTTTTTGATTTCCCTTTGATTTCTTCAGTGATCTCTTGGTTATTTAGTAACGTATTGTTCAGCCTCCATAGGTTTGTGTTTTTTACGTTTTTTTCCCTGTACTTCATTTCTAATCTCATAGCATTGTGGTCAGAAAAGATGCTTGATATGATTTCAATTTTCTTAAATTTACTGAGGCTTGATTTGTGACCCAAGGTGTGATCTATCCTGGAGAATGTTCTGTGCGCACTTGAGAAGAAAGTGCAATCTGCTGTTTTTGCATGGAATGTCCTATAAATATCAATTAAATCTACCTGGTCTCTTGTGTCATTTAAAGCTTCTGTTTCCTTATTTATTTTCATTTTGGATGATCTGTGCATTGGTGTAAGTGAGGTGCTAAAGTCCTTCACTATTATTGTGTTACTGTTGATTTCCCCTTTTATAGCTGTTAGCAGTTGCCTTATGTATTGAGGTACTCCTATGTTGGGAGCATATATATTTATAATTGTTATATCTTCTTCTTGGATTGATCCCTTGATCATTATGTAAGGTCCTTCCTTGTCTCTTGTAACATTCTTTATTTTAAAGTCTATTTTATCTGATATGAGTATTGCTATTCCAGATTTCTTTTGATTTCCATTTGCATGGGATATCTTTTTCCATCCCTTCACTTTCAGTCTGTATGTGTCCCTAGGTCTGAAGTGGGTCTCTTGTAGACAGCATATATATGGGTCTTGTTTTTGTATCCATTCAGCAAGACTGTGCCTTTTGGTTGGAGCATTTAATCCATTCACTTTTAAGGTAATTATCGATGTGTATGTTCCTATGACCATTTCCTTAATTGTCTTGGGTTGTTTTTGTAGGTGGTTTTCTTCTCTTGTGTTTCCCACTTAGAGAAGTTCCTTTAGCATTTGTTGTAGAGCTGGTTTGGTGGTGCTGAATTCTCTTAGCTTTTGCTTGTCTGTAAAGCTTTTGATTTCTCCATCGAATCTGAATGAGATCCTTGCCAGGGAGAAGAATCTTGGTTGTAGGTTCTTCCCTTTCGTCACTTTAAGTATATCATGCCACTCGTTTCTGGCTTGTAGAGTTTCTGCTGAGAAATCATCTGTTAACCTTATGGGAGTTCCCTTGTATGTTATTTGTCGTTTTTCCCTTGCTGCTTTCAATAATTTTTCTTTGTCTTTAATTTTTGTCCGCTTGATTACTATGTGTCTCAGTGTGTTTCTCCTTTGGTTTATCCTGCCTAGGAGTCTCTGCACTTCCTGGACTTGGGTGGCTATTTTCTTTCCCATGTTAGGGAGGTTTTCAACTATAATCTCTTCAAATATTTTTTCGGGTCCCTTCTCTCTCTCTTCTCCTTCTGGGACCCCTATAATGCGAATGTTGTTGTATTTAATGTTGTCCCAGAGGTCTCTTAGGCTGTCTTCATTTCTTTTCATTCTTTTTTCTTTATTCTGTTCCAAAGCAGTGAATTCCACCATTCTGTATTCCAGGTCACTTATCCGTTCTTCTGCCTCCGTTATTCTGCTATTGATTCCTTCTAGTGTAGTTTTCATTTCAGTTATTGTATTGTTCATCTCTGTTTGTTTGTTCTTTAATTCTTCTAGGTCTTTGTTAAACATTTCTTGCATCTTCTCGATCTTTGCCTCCATTCTTTTTCCCAGGTCCTGGATCATCTTCACTATCATTATTCTGAATTCTTTTTCTGGAAGGTTGCCTATCTCCACCTCATTTAGTTGTTTTTCTGGGGTTTTATCTTGTTCCTTTATCTGGTACATAGCCCTCTGCCTTTTCATCTTGTCTGTCTTTCTGTGAATGTGGTTTTTGTTCTACAGGCTGCAGGACTATAGTTCTTGCTTCTGCTGTCTGCCCTCTGGTGGATGAGGCTATCCTCTTTTATCTTTCTGCTCCACCATCCTTAGCATGTGACTTTTAGTCTTTCATTCTGAGGTCCAAGGTTACCCCTAGAGCTCCACCCAAAAGGAAGGTGGGGGGTGGGGTGAGGTTAACACTGCTCAATTGAGTCAGTTTCCTATCAGGAGCTTTCCCAGAAGACACTCACAGCTGATCCACCTAACTGTATTTGCACTCAAGGGAAATTGGGAAATGTAGTCTCTTGGATGATGTATTGCACCCCTGAATAAAATCCTGGTTTTGTGTCTATGGAAAAAAGGGTGAGTTGATATGGAGTAAGCAGTTAGTAGTTTCTGCCATAGTTATTTAATTGTTCTGCCTTAAGCAAAATGATTGGCCGTCACAAATTACTCAGTCTTATAACATTTTGTTATTAAGCAAGTGAGTAGCCTTTCTGTCTCAATTTAGTGAGCAGAAACTGGAATCTCAAATAATTTTTCTGAGGTGGCTGAATGTGGATAGAGTCCAGAGGCTGTTTCTCCTAATGCTTTGCTCATCCCATTGATTCCCATCTTAGATGAGAAATTCCTCTAGAAGTAACATGCAGACACGTGCATTTTTGAAGTAACTGACAAGGATGCTGGTGTAGTCCAGACACAGGAAAATAAAGTCCTTGCCTCATCACCATGGTGATGGGATAAGCTAAGAGAAAATGGATGGAATGATACAGAAGAGTGAAGCACTTGTTTTGGTGCCCTTGGAAGAGAGGAAAATGTGTAAATCTTGTCATTTCAGGAAGAAAGGCACTTGAATGGCTAGAATCTTTTTGAGGCCGATTTCACTTCAATTTGTCGCCTGATCTGTTATCATTTGTCTTTTTTTTTTTTCCGTTTTCAAGGACAAGCACCAAATCTCTCAGTGATACCTTCCTCCTTATGACTTTGTGTCAGTCCTGTCTGTGTAAACCCTAAGCGTATTTCTCTGTTGGGGACAATCACATAGCCAAGATAGAGCAGCCAGACAAATCTACAACTGACTCATCTTCACTTCCCTACCCTCGCAGCTTCGTCTCCCACTTGGGGGATCCCCTAGGGGGATGGGATGAGTCATCTGGGGACTTACAACCAACTTGACTCCATCTCTGTTGACCAAATCCATTGCTCTTTGATCCAGGTTCCATGTTGGGTCTTGGGGAGTCTCTCCCTACTCTGAGTTCATTTGCCTTGGGGCCCTACCCTAACTGTTGCTAGGTTAATACAACAATTCTTGTCTAGAATTTAGTGACTTTGAATGGCTGAACACATTGGTTGGCTAATTGTATTTTGTGGAAAACTCTATAGAAATAACCCCCAAAGGAGAGGTTCTGGAGAATGAGACATTCAAACATCTAAACATGTGGAGGAGATTTGGGGACAGACATGGAGGTGGGGCCTTTCAAGCACAAACACCCTCTGCCACTATCTTGCTCATCAGTTACTCTTGGTTTGACCACTTCCTGTTTCACTTGGGTCCTTGATGGTCCTGCAGCAGCTGAACCAAACTGTCCTCAGGGTGAGCATCACTCAGCCATGCTGTACGTAGATCCCAGCTCTTTGGCATCCTCTCTGCCCACTCACACCTCAGTAATGGAAGCCATGAGGTGCATGGCCTTTCTCAGGGCCTCCAGCTTTCTTTTCTTTTCTGCATGTATCACTTTTAATTCAACAACTGTGTTTTGAACATCCACTACATACCAGGCTCTAGGTGCTGAGGATGGAACAATGAACAAGAGAACCAGATTCTGGATGGTACTTTGTCTTTCTCTCTAGAGCCCCCATTTGGGTTTGGGAATGTGAGAGAGGAAGCCTCGCCATGCATCTGCCCCCAGCCTGACTGGTTCTCTCTCTCCTGGATGGCTTTCCTGCTCCCTGTTCCATCTCTCCTGTTATTCAGTCCCTGTCCCATGAAGCTGTTTTTGGTTCACTTCCTCTTGTCAGTTTGCCTCTTATCTCTGCTGTCTTTGTCTCTTTACCTGCCAGAGTGCTTTGATCCTCCCTGTACCCTTCTCTGCATGAGGACATTTTCCCTCTTCTGTCATACAGTATTCTCCATGCCTTGATGTTCTCCATGTCTTCCTCTCCCTCAGCTTCTTGAGAGAACAAAAGCCATTCAGCCTATTGCTTAGGTGTTTTCTTGATGGGGAGATGAGTGTTCTTTTTCCTCTTGTATTCTCCCTCACTCTATCATCTTGCTCTGTTTTATTCTTTTCACACGTTCATTGTATATGTATACATTTCTTCTCCTTGAGTCTTCTCTTTTATTTGTGAGGGACAGCCTACACTTGGTTAACAGCTTGAGCACTGGAATCTTCTGTCCTCACCTTAAAACGGTCACATCTTATCCTGACTCTAAAAATTTTGAGAACGAAATAATTTTTTTCTTTGAATAATTTTCTCTGCATCCAGCTGTAGTTGACAGGAGTTAAAACTCTAAATTATTCTGATGTCCAAGGACTTGATAAAAATCAACGGAATAGGTGTGAGCTGTGTTCAATTAGATCCTTTTTGTTAAAAGTCAACGGAAGAGGTAAGATATTCCAAGCTAAAATCTGGCCTTTCCAAGGAGACTGCTGTAACCAAACAGCTGAATGATACTCTGGGATATAGGACAGAGATGATTCAGTATTGAGGGGGCAGCACAAACACCCAAATTTCCCTATTTTAGTGGCTAAAAACTTGGGCAAAAGGGAGAAACCAGTGTGGCCCATAATTCAAGAGCTCATCTTGACTTTTTAAAAAGTTCCAAGTCAAAATGTCATTTGCTTGCCTCCGTAAGAGGTACTTTTCCTACTAGGGCTTTGGGAGAAGTTGCCTCTATGTGTGTGTGTGTGTGTGTGGGTGTGTGTGTGTGAGAGAGAGAGAGAGAGAGAAAATACATCAACTTCATTAGTATCATTTTTCTTTCCCCACATTGGCCATCCATTTCTATATGTGAAAATCCCCTGGCAAGATGAGGAGACAGTTTCTCAAATGTCTGGAATCTGAATACTTCAAACACGAGCATGTTAGACATATTAATCAATAGGTGTCAATGAATTCTTGAACTGCTGTTTGTAATGTGTTATCTTGGCTTCGTTGTTGATGGCAATAAAGGCATCTTCATGTATCTTCGAGTCACTTCAGTAGCCAATAATAGCTGCCATTTATTAACTGCCCACTATGTACTTACATTATGTCTTTACACACATTCTCTCTGATCCTTTCAATAACTCTGTCATGTAGATGATGGTACCTGGATTCTGGACTTGAATTCTAAAGATTCTGGCTCCGCATGGCCTTGATTAACCAAGTCAAAAAAAATTGTATATGTTTGCACTAAATTATTCTTTCCTTAGTAAAATATTACTTTACTACCAACACTGAGAAGAAATCTTAGCTAGTTTTCATGTAAATTTTAAATAATTACATAGAAGTCAAAGCAAGATTCGAATGACATTTGAAAGATTAGATTGACAAAATAAAAGACATTTTGGTGCAAGTAGATATCAGTCTCACTAATATTTAGACATTATCAATTCCTGGCTCTCTTTCTAGACCATGTAGAGAATAGTGTTTTAATATTTTTCTTGTAATAAACAGTCCTTCAAGTCATGTATAAGGTTCCAGCCCCAAAGCTTCAGCCAGTAGACAACAACCCTTATAAGGAACTTCTATTTAATCCTTATCTATTCTCTAAAAAGTTAGATCTATTACAATTGGCTTATGCATCAGAGAAAAAGACTCCGTTTGCCTTTTCTTTGTCTCTTCTTTACCATATAGTAGAGAAAAAAAAGTGGAAAAAGGTTTTCATAACAGAAAATTCATTTTCTAGTTATTATTTCTTCTAACAATTACCTTGTAAAATTTCTCTAATCTCTGAGCTCTTGAAAATTAGTTAAAATTTTGATGTATAACTTTCTAAACTTTTTAAAATGAATCATGCTGTGTTTTCTTTCTACAGAAATATATTCATACTCTATATACTATTAAAATAAGAAAAAACATATTTAATATTTTACCTTAATTATTTCCTTTCCAGCCTCTTTATTGTGTGTGTGTGTGTATCCTAATTTCCATTTGATATCATCCTGCCTGAAGAATTTCCTTTACCATTTCTTGTAGCACAGGTTTATTGGCAATAAATTCTCAACTTTTGTTTGTCTAAAGGTCTTTATTTTATCTTCATCTTTGAAAGGTATTTTTACTGGACATAAAATTCTGGATTAGCAGGGTTTTTCTTTCAGAATGATAGGATGTCAATCTTGCCTTGCATAGGATCTGAGGAGTCTGCTGGGATTCTTAGCATTATTCCTCTGCATGTATTGTTTCTTCTCTCTACGTTCAAGATTTTTTTCTTTATCTTTGGTTTTCAGCACTTTGACTCTGAGGTTTGTTTTTGTTTATTTTTTGTTTTTTTAATTGTAGAATTTTATTTTATTTATTTTTTTATACAGCAGGTTCTTATTAGTTATCCATTTTATACATATTAGCATATATATGTCAATCCCAATCCCCCACTCATCACACCACCACCACCCACACTGGCCACTTTCCCTCACTGGTGTCCATAAGTTTGTTCTCTACATCTGTGTCTCTATTTCTGCCCTGAAAACTGGTTCATCGGTACCATTTTTCTAGGTTCCACATAAATGCGTTAATATACGATATTTGTTTTTCTCTTTCTGACTTACTTCACTCTGTACGACAGTCTCTAGATCCACCCAAGTCTCTACAAACGACCCAATTTCGTTCTTTTTTATGACTGAGTAATATTCCATTGTATATATGTACCACATCTTCTTTATCTATTATCTGTTGATGGGCATTTAGATTGCTTCCATGTCCTGGCAATTGTAAATAGTACTGCAATGAACATTGGGGTGCATGTGTCTTTTTGAATTATGGTTTTCTCCAGGTACATGCCCAGTAGTGGGATTGCTGGATCATATGGTAATTCTACTTTTAGCTTTTTAAGGAACTTCCATACTGTTCTCCATAGTGGCTGTATCAATTTATATTCCCAGCAACAGTGCAAGAGGGTTCCCTTTTCTGCACACCCTCTCCAGCATTTGTAGTTTGCAGATTTTCTGATGATGCCCATTCTAACTAGTGTGAGGTGATACCTCACTGTAGTTTTGATTTGCATTTCTTTAATAATTAATGATGTTGAGCAGCTTTTCATGTGCTTCTTGTCCATCTGTATGTCCTCTTTGGAGAAATGTCTATTTAGGTCTTCTGCCCATTTTTGGATTGGGTTGTTTATTCTTTTAATATTGCAGTGCATGAGCTGTTTATATATTTTGGAGATTAACCCCTTGTCTGTTGATTCATTTGCAAATATTTCCCCCCATTCTGAGGGTTGGCTTTTCGTCTTCTTTATGGTTTCCTTTGCTGGGCAAAAGTTTTGAAGTTTCATTAGGTCCCATTTGTTTATTTTTGTTTTTATTTCCATTACTCTAGGAGGTGGATCAAAAAATATCTTGCTGTGATTTATGTCAAAGAGTGTTCTTCCTATGTTTTCCTCTAAGAGTTTTATAGTGTCCTGGTTTACATTTAGGTCTCTAATCCATTTTGAATTTATTTTTGTGTATGGTGTTAGGGAGTGTTCTAATTTCATTCTTTTGCATGTAGCTGTCCAGTTTTCCCAGCACCACTTATTGAAGAGACTGTCTTTTCTCCATTGTATATCTTTGTCTCCTTTGTCATAGATTATAGTTGCCCACAGGTGCGTGGGTTTATCTCTGGGCTTTCTATCCTGGTCCAATGATCTATATTTCTGTTTTTGTGCCAGTACCATATTGTCTTGATTACTGTAGCTTTGTAGTATAGTCTGAAGTCAGGGAGTCTGATTCCTCCAGCTCCGTATTTTTCCCTCAAGACTGCTTTGGCTATTCAGGGTGTTTTGTGTCTCCATACAAATTTTAAGATTTTTGTCCTAGTTATGTAAAAAATGCCATTGGTAATTTGATGGGGATTGCATTGAATCTGTAGATTGCTTTAGGTAGTATAGTCATTTTCACAATGTTGATTCTTCCAATCCAAGAACATGGTATATCTCTCCATCTGTTTGTATCGTCTTTAATTTCTTTCATCAGTGTCTTATAGTTTTCTGCATACAGGTCTTTTGTCTCCCTAGGTAGGTTTTTTCCTAGGTATTTTATTCTTTTTGTTGCAATGGTAGATGGGAGTGTTTCCTTAATTTCTCTTTCAGATTTTTCATCATTAGTGTATAGGAATGCAAGAGATTTCTGTGCATTAATTTTGTATCCTGCAACCTTATCAAATTCATTGATTAGCTCTAGTAGTTTTCTGGTGGCATCTTTAGGAGTCTCTATGTATAGTATCATGTCATCTGCAAACAGTGACAGTTTTACTTCTTCTTTTCCAATTTGTATTTTTTATTTCTTTTTCTTCTCTGATTGCCGTGGCTAGGGCTTCCAAAACTATGTTGAATAATAGTGTCAAGAGTCGACATCCTTGTCTTTTTCCTGATCTTAGAGTAAATGCTTTCAGTTTTTCACCATTGAGAATGATATTTGCTGTGGGTCTGTCGTATATGGCCTTTATTATGCTGAGGTAGGTTCCCTCTATTCCCACTTTCTGGAGAGTTTTTATCATAAATCGGTGTTGAATTTTGTCAAAAGGTTTTCCTGCATCTATTGAGATGATCATATGGTCTTTATCCTTCAATTTGTTAATATGGTGTATCACATTCATTGATTTGTGCATATTGAAGAATCCTTGCATCCCTGGGATAAATCCCACTTGATCATGGTGTATGATACTTTTAATGTGTTGCTGGATTCTGTTTGCTAGTATTTAGCTGAGGATTTTGCATCTATATTCATCAGTGATATTGGTCTGTAATTTTCTTTTTTTGTAGTACCTTTGTCTGGTTTTGGTATCAGGGTGATGGTGGCCTCATAAAATGAGTTTGGGAGTGTTCCTTCCTCTGAAATTTTTTGGAAGAGTTTGAGAAGGATGAGGGTTAGCTAGTCTCTAAATGTTTGATAGAATCCACCTGTGAAGCCCTCTGGTCCTGGACTTTTGTTTGTTGGATGATTTTTAAACACAGTTTCAATTTCATTACTTGTGATTCTTCTGTTCATATTTTCTATTTCTTCCTGGTTCAATCTTGAAAGGTTATACCTTTCTAAGAATTTGTCCATTTCTTCCAGGTTGTCCATTTTACTGGCATAGAGTTGCTTGTAGTAGTCTCTTAGGATGCTTTGTATTTCTGCGGCATCTGCTGTAACTTCTCCTTTTTCATTTCCCATTTTATTGATTTGAGTCCTCTCCCTCTTTTTCCTGATGAGTCTGGCTAATGGTTTATCAATTTTGTTTATCTTCTCAACGAACCAGCTTTTAGTTTTATTGACCTTTGTTATTGTTTTCTTTGTTTCTATTTCATTTATTTCTGCTCTGATCATTATGATTTCTTTCCTTCTACTAACTTTGGGTTTTGTTTGTTCTTCTTTCCCTAGTTCCTTTAGGTGTAAGTTTAGATTGTTTATTTGAGATGTTTGTTGTTTCTTGAGGTAGGATTGTATTGCTATAAACTTCTCTCTTAGAACTGCTTTTGCTGGATCCCATACATTTTGGATCATCGTGTTTTCATTGTCATTTGTCTCTAGGTATTTTATGATTTCCTATTTGATTTCTTCAGTGATCTCTTGGTTATTTAGAAACGTATTGTTTAGCCTCCATGTGTTTGTATTTTTTACACTTTTTCCCCTGTAATTGTTTACTAATCTCAGAGCGTTGTGGTCAGAAAAGATGCTTGATATGATTTCAACTTTCTTAAATTTACTGAGGCTCGATTTGTGACCCAGGATGTGATCTATCCTGGAGAATGCTCCATGCGCACTTGAGAAGAAAGTGTAATCTGCTGTTTTTGAATGGAATGTCCTATAAATATCAATTGAATCTTTCTGGTGCATTGTGTCATTTAAAGCTTGTGTTTCCTTACAAATTTTCTGTTTGGATGATCCATCCGTTGGTGTAAGTGAGGTGTTAAAGTCCCCCACTATTACTGTGTTACTGTCGATTTCCTTTTTTATAGCTGTTAGCAGTTGCCTTATGTATTGAGGTGCTCCTCTGTTGGGTGCATATATATTTATAATTGTTATATCTTCTTCTTGGATTGATCCTTTGATCATTATGTAGGGTCCTTCTTTGTCTGTTGTAACATTCTTTATTTTAAAGTCTATTTTATCTGATAAAATTTTATCTGAGTATTGCTATTCCAGCTTTCTTTTGATTTCCATTTTCATGGGATATCTTTTTCCATCCCCTCACTTTCAGTCTGTATGTGTCACTAGATCTGTAGTGGGTCTCTTGTAGACAGCATATATATGGGTCTTGTTTTTGAATCCATTTAGCGAGCCTGTGTCTTTTGGTTGGAGCATTTAATGCATTGACATTTAAGGTAATTATCGATATGTATTTTCCTATTACCATTTTCTCAATTGTTTTGGGTTTGTTTTTGTAAGTCTTTTTCTTCTCTTGTGTTTCCCACTTAGAGAAGTTCCTTTAGCATTTGTTGTACAGCTGGTTTGGTCGTGCTGAATTCTCTTAGCTCTTGCTTGTCTATAAAGCTTTTTATTTCTCCATCAAATCTGAATGAGATCCTTGCCAGGGAGAGGAATCTTGGTTGTAGGTTCCTCCCTTTCATTACTTTAAATATGTCATGCCTCTCCCTTCTGACTTGTAGAGTTTGTTCGGAGAAATCAGCTGTTAACCTTATGGGAGTTCCCTTGTATGTTATTTGTCATTTTTCCCTTGGTGCTTTCAATAATTTTTCTTTGTCTTTAATTTTTGTCCATTTGATTACTATGTGTCTCAGTGTGTTTCTCCTTTGGTTTATCCTGCCTGGGAGTCTCTGCACTTCCTGGACTTGGGTGGCTATTTTCTTTCCCATGTTAGGGAGGTTTTCATCTATAATCTCTTCAAATATTTTCTCAGGCCCTTTCTCTCTCTCTTCTCCTTCTGGGACCCCTATAATGTGAATGTTGTTGCATTTAATGTTGTCCCAGAGGTCTCTTAGGCTGTCTTCATTTCTTTTCATTCTTTTTTCTTTATTCTGTTCCAAAGCAGTGAATTCCACCATTCTGTCCTCCAGGTCACTTATCCGTTCTTCTGCCTCCGTTATTCTGCTATTGATTCCTTCTAGTGTAGTTTTCATTTCAGTTATTGTATTGTTCATCTCTGTTTGTTTGTTCTTTAATTCTTCTAGGTCTTTGTTAAACATTTCTTGCATCTTCTCGATCTTTGCCTCCATTCTTTTTCCGAGGTCCTGGATCATCTTCACTATCATTATTCTGAATTCTTTTTTCTGGAAGGTTGCCTGTCTCCACTTCATTTAGTTGTTTTTCTGGGGTTTTATCTTACTCCTTCATCTAGAACTCTGCCTTTTCATCTTGTCTGTCTTTCTGTGAATGTGGTTTTTGTTCCACAGCTGCAGGATTGTAGTTCTTCTTGCTTTTGCTGTCTGTCCCCTGGTGGATGAAGCTATCTAAGAGGCTTGTACAAGTTTCCTGTTGGGAGGGACTGGTGGTGGGTAGAGCTGGCTGTTTCTCTGCTCGGCACAGCTCAACAAAACTTTAATCTGCTTGTCTGCTGATGGGTGGGGCTGAGTTCCCTCCCTGTTGTTTGTTTGGCCTGAGGTTACTGAACACTGGAGCCTACCTGGCTCTTTGGTGGGGTAATGGTTGACCCTGGGAGGGCTCAAGCCAAGGAGTACTTCCCAGAACTTCCGCTGCCAGAGTCTTTGTCCTCACGGTGAGCCATATCCACTCCCAACCTCTGCAGGAGACCCTCCAACAGTAGCAGGTATGTCTGGTTCAGTCTCCTTTGGGGCCACTGCTCCTTCCCCTGGGTCCCGATGCACACACTACCTTGTGTGTGCCCTCCATGAGTGGAGTCTCTGTTTTCCCCAGTCCTGTCAAAGTCCTGCAATTCAATCCCACTAGCTTTCAACGTCTGATTCTCTATGATTTCCTCCTCCCACTGCTGGACCCCCAGGTTGGGAAGCCTGATGTGGGGCTCAGAACCTTCACTCCAGTGGGTGGACTTTTGTGGTAGAAGTGTTCTCCAGTTTGTGAGTCACCCACCCACCAGTTATGGGTTTTGATTTTGTTGTGATTGTGCCCCTCCTACTGTCTCATTGTGGCATCTCCTTTGTCTTTGGATGTGGGGTATCTTCTTTGGAGAGTTCCACCGTCTTCCTGTCAATGATTGTTCAGCAGTTAGTTGTGATTCCGGTGCTCTCTCAAGAGGGAATTTGAGCATGTCCTTCTACTCCACCACCTTGAACCAATCTCCTCGAGGTTTGGTTTTTTTTCATTTGGAGTGGAGCAGGGACAGTGCTATCCTTCTTGAGATTCTTTGGGTTTCTTGGAACTGTGACCTATCTTTCATTAATTTTTGAAAATTCTTGGTTGTTATCTCTTCAAATTATTTTTGACCTCTCTTTCTCACTCTCTTCTTCTTCTCAGACTCTAATTACAAAGATGTTATACTATTTGATGTTCCACAACTCTTGAAGGTGCTCTTCAGTTTAATTCACTACTTTTTATGTTTATATTTCAATTTGAATAATTTCTCTTGACATATCTTCAAGTTCATGAATTCTTCAGCTATGTCTGCTCTACCAATAAGCCCATCAAGGAAATTCATCTCTGATACTTTTTTTTATGTGCAACATTTGCATTTGACACTTTTATAACTTTTATCTCTTTGCTGAAATTTCCCATCTGTTCATTCATATTGTCCATCTTTTCCATTAGATCCCTTTAATATGTTAATTATAGTTATCTTAAAATCCCTATCTGATAGTTCCAACATCTGTGTCATCTTTGAGTCTGCTTCTGTTAATTACTTTATGCCTTGATAATGATTTTTTTCCTTGTGCTTTTGTGTGATTCATAAGTTTTAATTATATATCATGCCTAGAAAAACAGACAGATTAAGGTAAATATCATTTATTCTTGAGAATCGGCACACCTATTCTTCTTTCAGGCTAACAGTGTTTGTGGTGGGGTGGCAGAGGGTGGAGGTAGAGTCAGTGAATAAGATGGTGAGCTGGGTTTGGGTTTTGTTGTTGCTATGATTACCTTCAGTGCATCACAGACTTCAGTGGATGGCACCTGTTACTGCATGTGTGGAGTGCCTGGGGTGCCAGAGGAATTTTCTAAGCATTATGCTTTACCCTCAGCTTTCAGCTGTCTCTGCACACCTGCACACATAGTAGATCTCTCTCTGCACTCTGTCCCCAAGGTGTGGGGGAGGGGGGACAGCACTTCTGTTGTTTGTTTCTCTGGGTTTGGCTTATTGTACGGGTATGGGGTTTCTTTGTTGTTCTGGCCTTGTATCAGTCTTAGGCAAGCCCTGAGTGCCTGAACCTTGGGCTTAAGGCTTTCTGAGCATTCCTGCCTCTCCCCAGAGTAGGAGACCTGTTTTGGAGCAGTGCAGGATCCTGGGCATAAGCCAGTGGGCAGAAGTTTTTTGCTTCCACCTTTCCCTCAGCAACAATGAGTCTTTGCTTATGTCTGGGGTCAGAGAGTTTCCTACTCCTCCCTCAGAGATAAGCAAGTTTTGCTTCTATTCTTTTCCCAGAAGCAATGGACTTTTGTGTGGTCCTAGAGGCCAGAGGGTTTTCTGCCCTTCCCCAGCAGCTTAAGATTTTTCTTTTCAAAAGAAGCCTCTGGGGAAGAAGGCGAGGCTGGCTTGTCTCCCAGCAGCAGCTGCATGTCTGTGTCACCTCCTGCATGTCTGTGCAGTGGATGGGGCCTCTCTCCAGTCTGTTACTTTGCTTCTAACCTTTTTTTGTGAACACCCAGTAGACGTCTATAGAAAAGAGCTTGAGAGTGGGTGCAAACTCTCTGTGTCTAAGGCTCTAAGCTATTCCACATTGACACACTAACCCACACTTGGCCTTTAAGGATGTGTTAAATGTTTAGCTACTTATATGGTGATCACCTCTTTGGCTTGTGTTCTGCCAAAAGTGAGGCAGCTCATGGATGGACTTATCACTCCTTGGAATTCAAGTTACCTGGTTGCCTTGTGACCTCACTCTCTGATGGGCTCAAGAAAATTTATTTTGTAAATACTCAGCTTTTTCTCATCATTCAGATGGAAACAACATTCTCTTAGGACTTTCTACAGCCTAAATAGAAGCAGAACTCTGCCTCTTATTTTATAGTCTGCAGTTTTCACTTAAGAGAATACTGTGAAGTCTTTCCACTTTTAATGCCTGCTTAGTATCTCATTGTGAAGATGTATCATAGTTATTTCTGATGAACAATGAAGGATTTCCACCTCTTTAAAAATTATTATAACAAAGCTGTGAATAAACAACTTAGTGCATAAATCTTTGACCATAGCTATGATACTTTCCTTTGACTAAAGTCAGAATTACTGAGTCAAAATATATGTAAAACTCACAGCTTTTGATACTCATTTTCATAATGAATTTGCAAATCTTTGATTACTAGTGAGGCTATACATGTGTTCATTTGTTTTTGGCCAGTTGCCCTTTAAGAGAGACATACAATTATTTTCCCCATAACTCTAAATCTACCATTGGCCAAATAACAAAGATATCATCTCTTCATCTCTCTTCCTTTTTTTTTTTTTTTGTGGTACGCGAGCCTCTCACTGTTGTGGCCTCTCCCATTGCGGAGCACAGGCTCCAGACGCGCAGGCTCAGTGGCCATGGCTCACGGGCCCAGCCGCTCCGCAGCATGTGGGATCTTCCTGGACCAGGGCACGTACCCATGTGTCCTGCATCGGCAGGCGGACTCTCAACAACTGCGCCACCAGGGAAGCCCTCTCTTCCTTTTTTTGTTGCTGAAGAGAGATATCTGACAAAGTGAGGTGACAAAGCCTACTTTTCTTTCCAGAACCTTCCTGCCTCTCATGGAACAAGAAGATAGTACAGTCACAAATGAATCTGATGTCTAGACAGGCAAATTAATACATGAAGCATGTTACATATGTCTTGTTCTTACTCTCCTCAATGGTCTGAGCTGGGATATATTATGACATAGATAATAATAGTCATTTTAGTGCTGTTTTGCTTCATGCACGATTCTCTAGCTATTACTCCAGCTACTTTCCATATTTATTTGGAGAGTAATATTAAGCTAGAAAGAGAGTAGCAAAGGAGAAGTTGCTTAAACAAGAGGCATCTGAAGCCACCAGTGCATATATTGATAGTGCTCCACCACAAGAGAAGCCACTGCAATGAGAAGCCTGCACACCGCAATGAAGAGTAGCCCCAGCTCGCCGCAACTAGAGAAAGCCCGTGCACAGCAACAAGACCCAACGCAGCCAAAAATAAATAAATTAAATAAATACATTTATGATGTAAGAAATAGACTAGTTAACTGGAAACAGATCCATTACTTACTGTCCAACTGGTAATTCTTGCCATGAAATGATTTGCAAAGTTTATGTTCTTGTGACAGCTATTTTGTAAAAATTTTGAATGAGGATGACTCCCTTTTTAAGATCGAAAGAGTGTGATGCATACATATTTGTGAAATTCAAATACATTTTCTCTCTTACTGATGCAAACTGCTGATGGTAATGGATTATGGAGACCCCTTATCAGTTGACAGTTGAAGTGAAAATATTGCCTTAAGTAATGAATTTGTTGGTAGCTGTTCCATTACCCAAAATGAATATTTAGATTAGTCATTATAGAGTCTGTCATGTTAGAGCTACCAGGGAGCTTTTCCTTTGACATAATTTATTCTAATTTCTAAATCCCCATCTCACCATGTTATATCCTATTAAATGTGTCATAGAATGATTAGGTAGAGAGATATGAGGTTATGCTATTGACACAATTTACACAGGAGCACTGGAGAAATTAAACCCCTGCTGAACAAAGCTGAGTTGAACTCTCAGCCATTTTCTCTATTCCTTATCGGTACAAAGGATGTCCAGAGACAAGGAAGGGCTCTCAACCACGACGCTGCACTACAGGGTGAGTTGCATCAAGGATGCATATTGAAAAATAACCCTCACGTGGTGTGCTGTTTGGCTTTGTTATGTACTCATTGAAACCACTCCAAACAGTACTTCTCGATGCCCCATGCCCCTCCTATGCCCCTGGAGGTATTTTGAAGGTCAGAAGAGAGACACACAACAGTGGGACTTGTGATATTACATAAAGTAACAATGGTGATATTATATGTATTGACGACATTATATAAAACAACAGGCATGCATTCAGAAACCAAGCCATTTTTTTTTTTTTTTTTTTTTTGGTACACGGGCCTCTCACTGCTGTGGCCTCTCCCGTTGCGGAGCACAGGCTCCGGAAGCGCAGGCTCAGCGGCCATGGCTCACGGGCCCAGCCGCTCCGCAGCATGTGGGATCCTCCCGGACCGGGGCACGAACCCGTATTCCCCGCATTGGCAGGCGGACTCTCAACCACTGCGCCACCAGGGAAGCCCACCAAGCCATTTTTAACTGTGTGAAACATAGGCAGAATTATGATCTATGTTAGCACTGGGTTATTCATTCATTCAGTCAGTCAACACAAGGAGGCAGGAATAGAGAGGTAAAATATAGTCTTGGAATCAAAAGATCCCACCTTTGCCATTCTCTGAGATTCCATTTCCACACCCATAAGCTGGTGATAATGGTGATATCTACCTGACAAAGTTATTGGGCGAATAAATTAGTTAATTTATGTGAAAATGTTCATCACAGAGGAGATGTGCAATAAATATTTGTGTAATTAACCACACATACAGCACTCTATGAAGCCATTCCATTTATGAAGACCTTAAGTTCTAGAAGCCTATTCGTATGTCCCATTTTCTCATAAGTCCAAAGTGACTAAGTGAGGTTTGAGCTGCCAGTCTCTAGCTACATCTCCAGAAATAAAAACATAAGTGGGCCCCTCAAAGCTTTAAAACCAGAATACTTCTCTTCCTTACATTCTATTCAACATTTTCCCCCAAATGTGGAGCTCCTATGTCTATAGTACCTTTGTTTGCCACACTTGTCCAGCCATTTGATGTTTTGCTGATTTGGATGGGCCCTGACCAATGGAGCCCCCCTTGCCTTCCAGCAAACTCATCAACAGCTTTCAGCATGTTTAAGCTCAAGTTCACTCATAAACTCCTGGCCTTTACCAGAATTAACAAAGCTTAGGCCAAAGGACACTGTTTATTGCTGCTAACATTTAGCCCAACCTCTAATAGTTGCCTTTTTCCATTTCACCAATCCTTTTTCTTTCCTTTTTGATCACTGTTCAGTCTTGGGCTTCAAGAATTCTTCCTGCTCTGCCACAAGCCCTCTGCAGCATTGGCCTCCTCTCACCACTTTCAGTTTTGAAAGATCATTTCTACTTTTGTTTCCATCATAATTGTGTATCTCTTTTTTGAAGCATTTTAAAGATACTCACTCCTTTTACACTTTTCAAACTGAGGGTGTTACTGATGTTCACAGAATATCACAGAACGGAGCATGAGCCCAGCTAACAACATACCCCCAGCTAATGAACAATGTGTGGCCGAGTGATTGCTCTGGACGCTGATACAGCTGCTGGTGGTGGACAGTCGATACCCTTCCCGCCCTGCTTTGTTCATACCCGCAAACTTCCTTAAATGGAAAAGTTGTAAATAGAGATAGTCCTTGCTTTAATTTATCTTATCATTTAATTGGGAAGATACATACTCACAAAATAGCCAGAGACCTCCAAGTCCATATATGAAAGTAACACTGTGGTAGATGATTATATTAAGAGATGAGGGAATTCACGATAAAGGAGGGCAGAAAGAATGAGATCCTTGAAGTCTGCATGGAAGTGTTGGTTCTTTATAACTGGCAGGGTGAGGGCCTTCTGCTGATGCTCCCATTCTCCAGGAACAGAGTCTATCCCTTTGTCACCACCTACTTCAGTGAGTGTTTATAGTTTTCTACATATAGGTCTTGTGTGTTTCTTGTTCAGTTCATTCCTAGACATTCTGTAATTTTTGTTGTTATTGTTAACATCATCACTGAATTTGTATCCCAGGGACAGGGAGTGGATGCCCAGACCTTAACTTACCTCCCTATAGACCTCCCAGGCCAACAGCCAGAACTGTCAATTTGCCTGGCCTTTTTTGCAAAACTCCTCTGGGGCCCACACCTGGAGAGGATGTCAAGGTTGTTGCCCAAAGGCGTGCTGGCCGGAGATAGAGGGCTCCAGCCCAGAGCCACCGTCGGGATGGCTGGCTTCCTCAGCCTTAGAAATCAAAAATTCACCCTCCTTCCCTCCTTGCTTTCCTTAAAGAAAGGCTTTCATGGATTCAGAACATTTTAAAATGAATGAATGAGTTGAATGAACAAATGAGAACACAGGCTAATCCTCCCTGCCTGGGAAGTATACCTCATGGCAAAGGGCATCTTGTGGGATCTGACCACCGGGATGGAACCCAGGCCCCCAGCAGTGGAAGCACAGAGTCCTAACCACTGGACAGCCAGGCAAGTCCCTAAGAGCTAAATTCTTCGTGTAAAATACTGAAATCACAAAGATCAAAAAGCATGAATTCCCAGGGAAAGAAAGACCAAAGAAATCACTGTCAGCCCATCCACCGGCCGAGGAAACCCTTGTCAGGGATCGGCTTTGAACTGTCTCCCTGTCCAAGTCACTTATTTCTTCTCACACTGCTTATTTTCATATAAAACAATAACAAATCTGTCACACAGTTACAGACTCTTACCTGAGATAATGTGATTTGTCCAAACATGCTCATTGACTCTGCTGAAGTGTACTATCTCTTCTGACATTTGGTCTTCTCTCAGAAACCTACTCTTATCTTGCCTTTCATTTCAAAGTAGAGAAAAACAATTACTCAGATGTCCCAACTATCGGGAGATTTAGACAAACCCTGCGTATGTATTTTTTTCAAGGTAAGTAAATAGGCTTTCAAATTCTGTCCAACTAAGAATCTGTGTTTTTAGGATGATGAAAAGTGTCATTTGCAATCAGAGAGCCAATACTTGCTCTAATGGGGTGAGAAAGCAGCACATCGTATGTGACTGCAGTAACTAACACTTCAAGACAGGAAGGAGACATTAAGAGTCTCAGAATCCCAGGCGGTGGGGAGGGAATTTCTGGATCCTGCAGGCCAAGTGTCTACAGAGAAAAAGGACTAGAAAGACCTTCTAGTCTGGGTGCTCAGGCAGAGAGAGACTTTTATAACTGTGATGGCTGTATTTAATATGCATAATTTTTTCCCTCTGTGCCCTTTGTGTTTTGCTCATTATTATCTGCATAACTACCAGGAAACGACAAGGGGGAAAAATCTAAGATTTAAACCCTTTAAATTTTGTATTGAAAGCTTGGGTGCCAAGTTGTATTGAATAATTAACATGGGGCCTGAGGTCCTTTTCTTCCAACTGTCATCAGCATCTAACGTGTCCCTCCTCCTCCATTATTGAGGATAACCATGGGCTGACACTCACTGCTTGGCATGTAAGTAGAAAAAACTTTTAGGTGATTCCCCTCTGGTCTTCATTCTGAATCATTTTGCTCTTGAAAAAACAAAATCCTTAGGCTCAATTGTCTTGTTTCAAGCTTACATCTAATCTGAGAATAACAACAATAGCTTCCAGTTGTTATTTTTAAAATCATCTCTATAACATTCTTTTTTTTTTTTTAAATTTATTTGGCTGTGCCGGGTCTTAGTTGCAGCACATGGGATCTTTAGTTGTAGCATGTGGGATCTAGTTCCCTACCAGGGATTGAACCCGGGCCCCCTGCATTGGGAGCGTGGAGTCTTAACTACTGGACCACCAGGGAAGTCCCTCTATAACATTCTTTAACATATTGATTTCAGTGTATTGAGTACCTACTGTGCTCCAGACTTGTTATCTGTGCATGTAATTCATATCTCTTTACACGTGGTGGGATCTGAAGCTCTGAGAAGTTGACTCAGTAACATTTTGAAAATGGCAAAGCTAGAATTTAGACAAACTCAGTCCTAATCCAAAGCACATGCTCTTTCCTCTAAACTCTGTTGTAATGATATTCACAGAGAATATTATCTTTCTTCCTCCTCCACTTCATCCTATTGCCTGCTTACTCTGCTCGTATGTTTCTATTTATTGCAGTTCTGAGTTATTCACAATAAGAAATTGTGTCCATGTGAGCCAGGCTTGTCTCTTGCTTAAAACCTTTTCATGGCTTCCCCGAGGGAAAAGTTACAACTGTCATCTCCGTAACCGAGCCTGCTTTCCGTAGCTCTTGGAACTTCCTGCCTTGTACCAGGCTCTCCAATCATGCTGTTCCCTCACACTTCAGGCTGTTCCCTGACACTGTGCCTTTTTTTTTTTTTTTAATGTCACTATATATATTTTTTTGAATTTTTGAATTTTATTTATTTTTTTATACAACAGGCTCTTATTAGTTATCCATCTTATACACATCAATGTATACATGTCAATCCCAATCTCCCAATTCATCACACCACCCCCCTCCCACCCCCTGCCACTTTCCCCCCTTGGTGTCCATATGTTTGTTCTCTATATCTGTGTCTCAATTTCTGCCCTGCAAACCGGTTCATCTGTACCATTTTTCTAGGTTCCACATATATGCATTAATATACGATATTTGTTTTTCTCTTTCTGACTTACTTCACTCTGTATGACAGTATCTAGATCTATCCACATCTCTACAAATGACCCAATTTTGTTCCTTTTTGTGGCTAATATTCCATTGTATATATGTACCACATCTTCTTTATCCATTCATCTGTTGATGGGCATTTAGATTGCTTCCATGACCTGGCTATTGTAAATAGTGCTGCAGTGAACATTGGGGTGCATGTGTCTTTTTGAATTATGGTTTTCTCCAGGTATATGCCCAGTAGTGGGATTGCAGGGTCATATGGTAATTCTATTTTTAGTTTTTTAAGGAACCTCCACACTGTTCTCCATAGAGGCTGTATCAATTTACATTCCCACCAACAATGAAAGAGGGTTCCCTTTTCTCCACACTCTCTCCAGCATTTGTTGTTTGTAGATTTTCTGATGATACCCATTCTAACTGGTGTGAGGTGATACCTCACTGTAGTTTTTGATTTGCATTTCTCTAATAATTAGTGATGTTGAGCAGCTTTTCATGTGCTTCTTGGCCATCTGTATATCTTCTTTGGAGAAATGTCTATTTAGGTCTTCTGCCCATTTTTGGATTGGGTTGTTTGTTTTTTTAATATTGATCTGCATGAGCTGTTTATATATTTTGGAGATCTTTGTCTGTTGATTCATTGGCAAATATTTTCTCCCATTCTGAGGGCTGTCTTTTCGTCTTGTTTGTAGTTTCCTTTGTTTTGCAAAAATTTTTAAGTTTCATTAGGTCCCATTTGTTTATTATTATTTTTTATTTCTATTACTCTAGGAGGTGGATCAAAAAGGATCTTGCTGTGATTTATGTCATAGGGTGTTCTTCCTATGTTTTCCTCTAAGACTTTTATAGTGTCCCGCCTTACATTTAGGTCTCTAATCCATTTTATTTTTGCCTATGGTGTTAGGGAGTGTTCTAATTTCATTCTTTTACATGTCCCTGTCCACTTTTCCCAGCACCACTTATTGAAGAGACTGTCTTTTCTCCATTTTATATCCTTGCCTCCTTTGTCATAGATTAGTTGACTGTAGGTGTGTGGGTTTATCTCTAAGCTTTCTATCTTATTCCATTGATCTATGTTTCTGTTTTTGTGCTAGTACCATAGTGTCTTGATTACTGTAGCTTTGTAGTATAGTCTGAAGTCCAGGAGCCTGATTCCTCCAGCTCCATTTTTTTCCCTCAAGACTGCTTTGGCTATTCAGGGTGTTTTGTGGCTCCATACAAATTTTAAGATTTTTGTCCTAGTTATGTAAAAAATGCCATTGGTAATTTGATGGGGATTGCATTGAATCTGTAGATTGCTTTGGGTGGTATAGTCATTTTCACAATATTGATTCTTCCAATCCAAGAACATGGTATATCTCTCCATCTGTTGGTATCATCTTTACTTTCTTTCATCAGTGTCTTATAGTTTTCTGCATACAGGTCTCCCTAGGTAGGTTTGTTCCTAGGTATTTTATTCTTTTTGTTGCAATGGTAGATGGGAGTGTTTCCTTAATTTCTCTTTCAGATTTTTCATCATTAGTGTATAGGAATGCAAGAGATTTCTGTGCATTAATTTTGTATCCTGCAACCTCATCAAATTCATTGATTAGCTCTAGTAGTTTTCTGGTGGCATCTTTAGGAGTCTCTATGTACAGTATCATGTCATCTGCAAACAGTGACAGTTTTACTTCTTCTTTTCCAATTTGTATTTTTTATTTCTTTTTCTTCTCTGATTGCCGTGGCTAGGACTTCCAAAACTATGTTGAATAATAGTGTCAAGAGTCGACATCCTGGTCTTGTTCCTGATCTTAGAGTAAATGCTTTCAGTTTTTCACCATTGAGAATGATGTTTGCTGTGGGTCTGTCGTATATGGCCTTTATTATGCTGAGGTAGGTTCCCTCTATTCCCACTTTCTGGAGAGTTTTTATCATAAATGAGTGTTGAGTTTTGTCAAAAGGTTTTTCTGCATCTATTGAGATGATCATATGGTCTTTATTCTTCAATTTGTTAATATGGTCTATCACATTGATTGATTTGCATATGTTGAAGAATCCTTGCATCCCTGTGATAAATCCCACTTGATCGTGGTGTATGATACTTTTAATGTGTTGCTGGATTCTGTTTGCTAGTATTTAGCTGAGGATTTTGCATCTATATTCATCAGTGATCTTGGTCTGTAATTTTCTTTTTTTGTAGTACCTTTGTCTGGTTTTGGTATCAGGGTGATGGTGGCCTCATAAAATGAGTTTGGGAGTGTTCCTTCCTCTGAAATTTTTTGGAAGAGTTTGAGAAGGATGAGTGTTAGCTTGTCTCCAAATGTTTGATAGAATCCACCTGTGAAGCCCTCGGGTCCTGGACTTTTGTTTGTTGGAAGATTTTTAAACACAGTTTCAATTTCATTACTTGTGATTCTTCTGTTCATATTTTCTGTTTCTTCCTGATTCACTCTTGGAAGGTTATACCTTTCTAAGAATTTGTCCATTTCTTCCAGATTGTCCATTTTATTGGCATAGTGTTGCTTGTAGTAGTCTCTCAGGATGCTTTGTATTTCTGCAGCGTCTGTTGTAACTTCTCCTTTTTCATTCTAATTTTATTGATTTGAGTCCTCTCCCTCTTTTTCCTGATTCATCTGGCTAATGGTTTATCAATTTTGTTTATCTCCTCAAAGAACCAGCTTTTAGTTTTATTGATCTTTGCTATTTTTTTCTTTGTTTCTATTTCATTTATTCCTGCTCTGATCTTTATGATTTCTTTCCTTCTGCTAACTTTGGGTTTTGTTCCTTTAGGTGTAAGGTTAGATTGTTTATTTGAGATTTTTCTTGTTTCTTCAGGTAGGCTTGTATAGCTATAAACTTCCCTCAGTGAACTGCTTTGCTGCCTTCCATAGGTTTTGGATTGCCGTGTTTTCATTGTAATTCCTCTCTAGGTATTTTTTGATTTCCTCTTTGATTTCTTCAGTGATCTCTTGGTTATTTAGTTACATATTGTTTAACCTCCATGTGTTTGTATTTTTTACATTTTTTCCCCTGTAATTTATTACTAATCTCATAGCATTGTGGTCAGAAAAGATGCTTGATATGATTTCAATTTTCTTAAGTTTACTGAGGCTTAACTTGTGACCCAAGGTGTGATCTATCCTGGAGAATGTTCTGTGCGCACTTGAGAAGAAAGTGTAATCTGCTCTTTTTGAATGGAATGTCCTATAAATACCTATTAAATCTACCTGGTCTATCGTGTCATTTAAAGCTTCTGTTTCCTTATTTATTTTCATTTTGGATGATCTGTCCATTGGTGTAAGTGAGGTGTTAAAGTTCCCCACTATTATTGTGTTACTGTTGATTTCCCCTTTTATAGCTGTTAGCAGTTGCCTTGTGTATTGAGGTGCTCCTATGTTGGGTACATATATATTTGTAATTGTTATATCTTCTTCTTGGATTGATCCCTTGATCATTAGGTAGTGTCCTTCCTTGTCTCTTTTAACATTCTTTATTTTAAAGTCAATTTTATCAGATGTGAGTAGTGCTACTCCAGCTTTCTTTTGATTTCCATTTGCATGGAATATCTTTTTCCATCCCCTTACTTTCAGTCTGTATGTGTCCCTGGGTCTGAAGTGGGTCTCTTGTAGACAGCATATATATGGGTCTTGTTTTTGTATGTACTCAGCAAACCTGTGTCTTTTGGTTGGAGCACTTAATCCATTCACTTTTAAGGTAATTATCGATATGTATGTTCCTATGACCATTTTCCTAATTGTTTTGGGTTTGTTTTTGTGGGTCCTTTTCTTCTCTTTTGTTTCCCACTTAGAGAATTTCCTTTAGCATTTGTTGTAGAGCTGGTTTGGTGGTGCTGAATTGTTTTTTAGCTTTTGCTTGTCTGTAAAGCTTTTGATTTCTCCCTCGAATCTGAATGAGATCCTTGCTGGGTAGAGTAATCTTGGTTGTAGGCTCTTCCCTTTCATCACTCTAAATATATCATGCCACTCCCTTCTGGCCTGTAGAGTTTCTGCTGAGAAACCAGCTGTTAACCTTATTGGAGTTCCCTTGTACGTTGTCATTTTTCCCTTGTTGCTTTCAATAATTTTTCTTTGTCTTTGATTTTTGTCAGTTTGATTACTATGTGTCTCAGCGTGTTTCTCCTTTGGTTTATCCTGCCTGGGAGTCTCTGCACTTCCTGGACTTGGGTGGCTATTTTCTTTCCCATGTTAAGGAAGTTTTCAACTATAATCTCTTCAAATATATTGTCGGGTCCTCTCTCTCTCTTCTCCTTCTGGGGCCCCTATAATGTGAGTGTTGTTGTGTTCAGTGTTGTTCCAGAGGTCTCTTAGGCTGTCTTCACCTCTTTTCATTCTTTTCTCTTTATTCTGTTCTGTGGCAGTGAATTCCACCATTCTGTATTCCAGGTCACTTATCAGTTCTTCTGCCTCAGTTTTTCTACTATTGATTCCTTCTAGTGTATTTTTCATTTCAGTTATTGTATTGTTCATCTCTGTTTGTTCTTTAATTTTTTAGGTGTTTATTCTTTAATTCTTCTGGGTCTTTGTTAAACATTTCTTGCATCTTCTTGATCTTTGCCTCCATTCTTTTTCCATGGTCCTGGATCATCTTCACTATCATTATTCTGAATTCTTTTTCTGGAATGTTGTCTATCTCCACTTCATTTCGTTGTTTTTCTTGAGTTTTATCTTGTTCCTTCATCTGGTACATAGCCCTCTGCCTTTTCATCTTGTCTATCTTTTTGTGAATGTGGTTTTTGTTCCACAGGCTGCAGGATTGTAGTTCTTCTTGCTTCTGCTGTCTGTCCTCTGGTGGATGAGGCTATCTAAGAGGTTTGTGCAAGTTTCCTGAAGGGAGGCAATGGTGGTGGGTAGAGCTGGCTGTTCCTCTCGTGAGCAGATCTCAGTAAAACTTTAATCCTCTTGTCTGCTGATGGGTGGGGCTGGGTTCCCTCCCTGTTGCTTCTTTGGCCTGAGGTGACTGAACACTGGAGCCTACTCGGCTCTTTGGTGGGGCTAATGGTGGACTCTGTGAGGGCTCACGCCTAGTACTTCCCAGAACTTCTGCTGCCAGTGTCCTTGTCCTCATGGTGAGCCACAGCCACCCCCTGCCTCTGTAGGAGACCCTCCAACACTAGCAGGTACGTTTGGTTCAGTCTCCTATGGGGTCACTGCTCCTTCCCCTGGGTCCTGATGAGCACACTGCTTTGTGTGTGCCCTCCAAGAGTGGAGTCTCTGTTTCCCCAGTCCTGTCGAAGTCCTGCAATCAAGTCCCACTAGACCTTCAAAGTGTGATTCTCTACGATTTCCTCCTCCCATTGCTGGACCCCTAGGTTGGGAAGCCTGATGGGGGCTCAGAACCTTCACTCCAGTGAGTGGACTTCTGTGGTATAAGTGTTCTCCAGTTTGTGAGACACCCACCCAGCAGTTATGGGATTTGATTTTATTGTGATTCTGCCCCTCCTACTGTCACATTGTGGCTTATCCTTTGTCTTTGGGTGTGGGGTATATTTTTTGGTGAATTCCAGTGTCTTCCTGTCGATGACTGTTCAGCAGTTAGTTGTGATTCCGGTGCTCTCTCAAGAGGGAGTGAACGCACGTCCTTCTACTCCGCCCTCTTGAACCAATCTTGACTCTGTGCCTTTGCTCCTGCTTTTTCTCTGGCTTAGCTCTTTGCTACTCAAACTGTGGTTTCTGGGACCAAGAGCATCAATATCACTGGGGAGCTTGTTAGAAATGCAGGATTAGAAATGCCCCATCCCCAGATCCCAAGTGATTTGGATGCACAGTGTTTGTCTGAGAAGCACAGACCTAGAATGTCCTTGTCTTGTCATGTTTTTCACCTTAACAACTCTTACTCATTCTTCACAACTTACCTCTAGGGAGCTGAGGTCAGCAGTTCAAGGTTCCTCTGGGTGGGAGGTCCCTGAGCATTTAAGTTTTATACGTAGCATCTAAGCTCTTACCTTGTAGGAGGTCTGTGAGGTTCCCCCTTTTCCAAGTGCACAGGTGTATGAGGCAGGTTTTCTTCTGAGATGTCAACCAAAGCAATATATTGCAGCAGACCGATTGCAGAAGCAGATGTGTCAATCCAGCTGCCTCTGTTAAGCCAGACATTAAAGAGATTTGTGATTATGTAAAATGAGGACATTCTTCACACCAAAACTTTTTTTCTGTTTTGGAAAATATTTACTTTTCATCAAAATATATTATTTATGTTAGCATGTAATAATAAGCATGTAGCTTATTATTATTATTTTAATGAACTGATCAATCGAATATTTATTTTATGACATTAACAAATGCATTTATATATTTTATATGTAATATTTTATATGTAATTTTACATTATCGACATATATTAATATTTAATATTTACTGAAGTAAGAAGACATTTCTCAGTTTTAATTTCCCTTATAGTAAATGTTAATAGATATAAATCACATAAACAAAAGCTCTTTGGAGTTCTCAATAATATTTTTAAAATGTAATAGGGTCCTAAGGCCAAAGTGTTGTCCCAGGGTGAGCTAAGTGCCCCTGCTCAGCAAGTCTTTAGAATCATGGGTTTATTTCCCTTTTTTGCTTATCATGTTATATTAAAATGACCCACTTGTATAGCTCATTTGACCATAAGCTCCTTGAGGACTGTGACTATGTCCTATTCATCTCTCTATTTATTGAGACTAAAGAAACATCTAACATCCTCCCTAAATACTTTTGGAACTGAGGATTGTGTTTGCTCTCTGGTTTATAGAGAGTCCTGGACAACCTACAGCTGAGAACCAGCTTCAGGGGTGATGATTTCTGTATGATACTCTAACACTCAGTTGCTGAAGTAAGTGATACATGGACACCACCAACAGCCCTGGTGGCACTCCACTCCCTCAAAGTATGATTCAGCAGCCTGGAGTCCCACCTCCCAGGGGGAGGTAGGGAAGTGCCACGAGCAGCACTGCCCATTCGCGCACAGCCTCATCACACCAGCAGTAATCTTCTCCAGTGCCCGTGGTGCCTCTGACCCTCAAAGGTACAGTGAGAGGAATACAAAAACATAGATGGTGCAACAGGAGACCCATTTGGCCGTGTCTGCTGGGAACTGACTTTGGCCAACCCCAGTGTGAGAAGAGGAGGAAAGTGATGGGTCTTCCCTACAACAGAGTCCCACATCAGACCAAATTCTACCACAATTAGGGACAAAAATAGCCATGCACTACATATGTAAGCTTGATTAAACCCTGACTCCTGCCCTTTTGGATACCCCAACAAGCCCCTTGGGTGGAAGGCATGATGCAGTAGTATCACCTTCCTGTCAGAATCCAGCAACAGAATTCTGTCAGTGGCTGCACACAGGATGGAGCAAAGCCTCAGGCGATGCCACTCAGAAGAATTTATCCTGCTAGGAGGTACCTGTATAGTATTTCTAGCCAATCCACATATTTCGACCACTTATTTTACCAGTAAAAATTTATTTCCCTTATCCTAATTACAAACTCTTTAGGTCTGCTTGGAGATAAAAATAACTGAAGCCTGTAACAGACCTCGGATTTATGAACTATTAGAGTTTGCCAAACGCTAACTAAGCATGCCTGAAGAGTGGATTCCTGATGAGGGTACTTCAGATGTTAATGGACTTCCCCTTGGGTGAAGAAGAAAACACACACACACACACACACACACACACACCCCTATCTCACACTGTTTATGCTGAAGTATCTTCAAGTAAATCACAGGCAGCATAACAATATCATTAAGTTCAAATACACATAGTGTAGTGAAAATTAAATATGATAGAGTCTCACTATTCTGAAACTCAGAGATCCCATCATTTCATATAACTAGAATAAAGTCAAGAACTTGTGAATAAACAAAGAACCTGTGAATAAACGAAGAGAAAAATCATGGTAGCTGCTCAGTTCCAGATTCACCTTATTGCATGGAATCCTGCAATCCATCCTCCAAAGTGCATGTTTCCCCCTCTACCTCCATAGAGAGAGATCTTTGAATAAATATCATACTCCTAATAATTCTGCATTTTTAGTCTCAGCCCAGAGGCCCCCCTTCAGCTTTCACTCAGAGCCTGTTTGTGCTTCATCTGCACACAAATTCAGCTCTCTAGGTAGTATAGTCATTTTCACAATATTGATTCTTCCAATCCAAGAACATGGTATATTTCTCCATCTGTTCATGTCATCTTTGATTTCTTTCATCAGTGTTTTATAGTTTTCTAAGTACAAGTCCTTTGCCTTCTTAGGTAGGTTTATTCCTAGGTATTTCATTCTTTTTGTTGAGATGTTAAATGGGATTGTTTCCTTAATTTCTCTTTCTGATTTTTCGTTGTTGGGGTATAGGAATGCCAGAGAATTCTGTGCATTAATTTTGTATCCTGCAACCTTACCAAATTCACTGATTAGATCTAGTAGTTATCTGGTGGCATCTTTAGGATATTCTATGTATAGTAACATGTCATCTGCAAACAGTGACAATTTTACTTCTTCCCTTCCAATTTCTATTCATTTTGTTTCTTTTCCTTCTCTGATTGCCATGGCTAGGACTTCCAAAACTATGTTGAATAAGAGTGGTGAGAGTGGGCAACCTTGTCTTGTTCCTGATCTTAGTGGAAATGGTTTCAGTTTTTCACCATTGAGTATGATGTTTGCTGTGGGTTTGTCATATATGGCCTTTATTATAGATTCAATGCAATCCCTATCAAACTACCAATGGCATTCTTCACAGAATTAGAGCAAAAAATCTTACATTTTGTATGGAAACACAAAAGACCCCGAATAGCCAAAGCAATCTTGAGAAAGAAAAATAAAGTTGGAGATATAAGACTCCCCAACTTCAAACTATACCACAAGTCTACAGTAATCAAGACAGTATGGTACTGGCACAAAAACAGAAATATAGATCAATGGTACAGGATAGAATGCCCAGAGATAAACCCACATGCCTATGGGCACCTAATTTACCACAAAGGAGGCAAGAACATACAATGGAGAAAATACAGTCTCTTCAATAAGTGATGCTGGGAAAACTGGACAGCTACATGTAAAAGAATGAAATTAGAACACTCCCTAACACCATACACAAAAATAAACTCAAAATGGATTAAAGACTTAAATGTAAGACCTGACACTGTAAAACTTTTAGAGGAAAACATAGGAAAAACACTCTTTGACATAAACCACAGCAAGATCTTTTTTGACCCACCTCCTAGAGTAACAGAAATAAAAACAAAAATAGACAAATGGGACTTAATTAAACTTAAAAGCTTTTGCACAACAAAGGAAACCATAAACAAGATGAAAAGACAACCCTCAAAATGGGAGAAAATATTTGCAAATGAAGCAACTGACAAAGGATTAATCTGCAAAATATACAAACAGTTCATGGAGCTCAATATCAAAAAAACAAACAACCCAATTAAAAAGTGGGCGGCAGACCTAAATAGACATTTCACCAAAGAAGACAAACAGGTGGCCAAGAAGCACATAAAAAGATATTCAACGTCACTAATTATTAGAGAAATACAAATCAAAACTACAATGAGGTATCACCTCACACCAGTCAGAATGGCCATCACCAAAGAATCTAGAAACAATAAATGCTGGAGAGAGTGTGGAGAAAAGGGAACCCTTTTGCACTGTTGGTTGGAGCATAAATTGATACAGCAACTATGGAGCCAGTATGGAGTTTTCTTAAAAAACTAAAAATAGAACTACCATATGACCCGGCAATCCTACTACTGGGCATATACCCTGAGAAAACCATAATTCAAAAGGACACATGTACCCCAATGTTCATTGCAGCACTATTTACAATAGCCAGGCCATGGAAATAACCTAAATGTCCATCAATAGATGAATGAATAAAGAAAATGTGGCACATATATACAATGGAATATTACTCAGCCATAAAAAGGAATGAAATTGGGTCATTTGTAGAGATGTGGATGGACCCAGAGTCTGTCATACAGAGTGAAGTAAGCCAGAAAGAGAAAAACAAATATCCTATTAACGCATATATGTGGAATCTAGAAAAATGGTACAGATAAACCTATTTGTAGGGCAGGAATAGAGATGTAGACATTGAGAATGGACATGTGGACACAGTGGGGGAAGGGGAGGGTGGGACGAACTGGGAGATTAAGTTTGACATAAATACACTACCATGTGTAAAAATAGATAGCTAGTGGGAACCTGCTGTATAGCACAGGGAGCTCAGCTTGGTGCTCTGTGATGACCTAGATGGGCAGGATGAGATGGGGGATGGGAGGGAGGCCCAAGAGGGAGAGGATATAGGTATACACATAGCTTACTCACTTCATTGTACAGCAGAAACTAACACAACATTGTAAAGCAATTTTACTCCAATAAGTAAAAACACTAAAAAAAAAATCATTATAAAACAAAGAAAAAAAAGTTCAGCTCTTTGGTTTTCAAACCCTTGGCAGATTAAGAGGAATGAGTTAGAAGGAGACAGAGAAGCCCTGAAGGTGGGAAAACTAACAGGTGGCAGCTTATCAGTGTATCTGAAAATAAAGGTGGAATCAGCAAAATTTAATACATAAACTAAGAAGTCAGTTCTTATAGTGACTGAGTCATATAGCGAATCACTTAGTCAAGGCCAAGAGCTATTCATACATCAACAGACTCTGTGGGCCAAACAGAGTCTAAAGCTCACACTTATTTGTATCAGACACCCATTAGGCAACATTGCAGACTGTCTGGACCTTCTTTGTCCTGGGGCTGTGGCCACTCATTCTCTGCAGTTCTCTGCAGTTCTCTTCACTCCAACTGGTTTCAGGTAGGTTCATCCCGGCAGCGCCCTCCTCATGCCTGTGCCTCCGGCCTTGGGGCGTCTCTGTTGGTGCTGGAGCCTGTGACACCTCACAGCACCCACGCTCACAATCCCGAAGTCTGTGTATGGTAGTGGTGGGGATGCGGGCAATGCAGAGGGGAGCTGGTAGATGCACTGTTCCCTTCCTCCTCCCAGAGGCAATGTTCTGAGGCTCCATCACCCAAATGGCCTCTTGGAAGATGGCCCCACCAGTGTGAGGGATCAAGCCGGGGCCAGCTGAGTAACACACTCTCCTATCAGCCCCCTGACCTTCCCTGCTTTCCACATTCTGTTTCCCGTGGACTCAGCCCTCTTTATAAAATAATATCGTAGAACCTTCTGCCTTAAGCCTTCCTTTCGAGAAACCCAGGCTAAGACACTCATCACCCTCATGGAAAGTCAAGTTATTTCCATAAACTCTGATTAAGAAGGACCAAAAATGGGTAATGATTTCCACATACTATTTCTTTATTTGGCACACAGAAATTTCCATTGTTTTTAATGGGGTATAATTGACACATTATAGTAGTTTCAGGTGTACAACATAATGGTTCAATATTTTTAAATATTACAAAATGATCACTGCAAAAATTCTACTTAACATGCATCACCATACATAGCTACAAATCTTTTTCTCGTGATGAGAACTTTCAAGATCCATTCTCCTAGGTACTCTCAAGTATGCAACACAGGTACACAACACAGTATTATTAACTATCGTCACCATTCGGTATATTACCTCCCCAGGACTTATTCATTTTGTAACTGGGAATGTGTACCTTTTGACCCCTTTCATGCAGAAATTTCCATTTTGATTCAATGAAATGTGTCCATCTTTTCCTTTGCCACATACAATTTAAAAGAAGGTTGGGGTAATTGAACATTTGTACTCTCAGCTAGCAGGAAAACTCAGCTGTCTAAAATGGTTGTCTTCTTGAGTCTTGACAGCACAGTTGTACTGAAGGGATGTTGAATAATGCAATAAGCACAGGTGAGAGGAGATTTATCAGGGTAGGCTTTCTGAAGGAAATCAGTCTTGAGCTGAGTTTTGAAGGCCTGGGGAGCTTTGGAAAGACAGTGCAGCTTGAATTTAGGAATGGAACCCATGGGCTACAAAGCATGTATTGTGCACAAGGGCCATTCCTCTTACATGCGAAATGAAGAAACTGTGTTAGGTCAGCCTGTTCATTTTGCCCTCAACAAGGAAAATGGTCAGCCTACCTGATCAATTCAGCTGCAGCAGTTCATAATTATTATGAAAGTGACCAAAATGACTCCACTGGCTCCTTTCCTGCACAGAGACTGGCTGCTGGTGAGTAGCTTATCACTGATAGAGTTTTGGAATTAAACTTGCTCCCTTGGGTAGGGGAGGAGGGTTGTAGTCTGTCACTTGGTGATTGTCCTTTCAGCACAGGATCCACATGTGAGCACACACAGACACTGCTATCTACACATGCACACACTGCTATCTACTGTCACTAATTCTTTTAAAATTTTTACTGCTAAAAAAAGGGAGGACAATCTCATTTTAAAAAGGACCACTCCAGGGACTTCCCTGGTGGCAGAGTGGTTAAGAATCTCCCTGACAATGCAGGAGACATGGGTTTGAGCCCTTGTCTGGGAAGATCCCACATGCCGCGAAACAACTAAGCCCGTGAGCCACAACTACTGAACCTGAGCTCTAGAGCCCACGAGCCACAACTACTGAGCTACAACTACTGAAGCCTGTGCGCCTACAGCCCATGCTCCGCAACAAGAGAAGCCACTGTAATGAGAAGCCCACACACCGCAACAAAGGGTAGCCCCCACTCGCCGCAACCAGAGAAAGCCCGCGCACAGCAACAAAGACCCAACGCAGCCAAAAATAAATAAATTAATTTTAAAAAATTAAAAGGACCACTCTCTAAAAAAAATAGAAGGGCCACCCTTTAAATTGAATTAAATTTTTCTTACTTAGGTCTTAGGCCAGATCCTAAAGGAAACAGAGAAAATCAAAGTTAAACAACAGCATCATCAAAGAAAAAAGTAGTTACCTTACTAATATATTGGGCTTTCATTCCTTTGGGAATTGACTATCTCTTTGAGAATTTGATGAAAGCTATGGACTTTGAACCCCAGAAAAATGGGAATACACAAAAGAGTTTGCATACAACTTCATGGATCCCAGATTAGGGGAAATGGTTATGTTTTCTCCTGTGATGCTCAGTTTACCTCAGATAGAGTCAAAGTGGAATGCAGTTATCAGTGTGAAGTTTTAAGAGAGAAAGTGGACATGCAGTGCTTTTGTTTAAAAATTATTTTGTAAATGATTGTAGTTGTTCATTTTAGTCATCCTATCCTGCATATCATTAGGAGTTAGTCTGTCATTCCTATAGCTAACGGAGAACGATTGATAACTAATCAGGAAGGGAGGGAGGAGAGTGGGAGGGAAGAAGGGTAGACAAAGAATCCTCAAGAGAGACCCAGAATGACATCCAGTCAAATCAACTTAAATTTCTGGAGAGGACTAGAGAAACTCTAAATATAAAACAATTACAAAGGTGAACTGACGCAATTGCTTTGGCCAAAGACAGATGGATGCTCATCGTGCAAGTCAACAATTCAGCTACTTACTGGGCACCTGCTGTGTTACCCAGAGTTTTGTGTTCAAGGAACTACGAATGATGTGAATTAGATCAAGGCAAGTCCTGTCCTCAAAGAACTTGTCCTGTACATATTATGATGGAATCAAAGCTTTGAAAATGGAAAAGTCCTTTTAACCTTCCTTACACGGTCTTAGCAATCAATATATGCCTGGGCATTTTTCTTCAAGCACTTCATTGTTAATGAGGTAGGAATAATGCTCTTTTATGCTAAAATTCTGAAATGATTATGTTTATCTTTTGAACCGCTGCCTAGTGAATTCATGCAAGCTGTTTGTACAAAGACAAATTAAACTCAAGTAGATGGATGCAGCTAACCTCCACATTCAGACCTCAAAAGCAAATAAAGCTGAAGTCGGAGAGAAAATACAAATATGTCTTTTTTTCCCACGCATTGCAAGTTTCCAAAGGAGATGCTTTCATGGAGCAGCCGTTTGCCATCTCTGGTTCCTCCGTGGAAGGAATTACCCAGAAGATGAGGATTATGCATCTAGATAGTCTAATTAAAGATTTTCTTCTACAGGAATGCTTATCATGAAGTAGCACAGGGGAAGTGATGTCAAGACTAATTGAGGGTCAAAGACAAATCTGGAGTGATTAAGATTTTCTGAGAATACTTCAAATGTGGCCATCATGAACACTTTCTCTTAAAGACACTGAAGCACCGGAGAGGCAGGCTCAAGGACACAGCCGCAAAGCCTGTTTTCAACTTAAACAATTCAAAAAATCTGGAAGATTTTCTGAAAAACTCCAAAGAGCTTCCCTATCAGTGGGCTTCCATCTTCAGATCTGCATCCAAACAAATCACATATTCCACCTCCTTGTGGGTGACAACAGAGGAGACAAAAGAAGGAGAGAACGGTCCATGCATTTACAAGCTGCCAGGACGGATCATCTGTCCTCTAAATTAATGTTTATGGTAAGCACACAGATAATTTTGGCTGGTCCCCTACAAGATGCAAAAACTGTAGGGAAGATGAATTTCTGGCTCGGCTGTAAGTGAAATCACAAAACCAAACATATTTAATCAAGATGCTAGTGACAGCTCATTGCTCATCATTACGATACATTTGTGGGCTATAATTTCCCTCTCACCCATGGTGTTTGCTTCTTTTCACACTTCCTGAGGCTGGCCCTGCTTGGAAGTCGGCAGGTCATTTCCCCTTCCTTCATACTCTAATCAATTTCACTCTCAAGATCTCACACACCAGCAGCTCCGGACTGCTGTGCTTAGGGTCAGTCAAGCAACAGGAAATGCTTGCAGACAGAGAACAGCAATTTCCTTTTCATCTAAAGAAAAATGAGAGTTTTAATATGCTTATCACACCCAGGTTTGAAATATATATATATATAATATATATATATATATATATATATATATATATATATTATATATATACATGAAATCCCAAATTCTTTCTCCTCCATAGAACAAACTTTTGGTCTCAAGCCTGTCTTTAATGTTTCATGTGATCCAGTTTATCGGAATAAGCATATTCTTCAAAGCATTGAAAGGTTAGGGCCCATGTCAATATCTGTGTCCTCTAATCAAAGCTTACTTGGATGGGGGCGTGGCATGATGGCAATTGATCGTGTGAAAATGGACTTCTTATCTTCAGCTAAATGCTGAAAACGATCTTCCCACTGTGGTTATTGGTATCATGAGGAACTGTGAGATGGGAATTGAAAGGTTTCCAGCACCCTATTCTTATAAGCTGTCACCTTAAAGCTCTAGGAAACTGCTCCAGAGTTACCTGTAAGGTGAGCTTGAGTGCTTTGGCTTTTGTGATTTTGGCTTAACCATGTGGATCTCTGGTTTCAAATCTGTAAAGGAGAGCTACACTTCCTTGGGTTGTTGTGAGGTTCACACCACCCCTTCTCTCTTTCTTTACCCCTTTCTTTCTCTTTCTCCCTTGATAATTTTAGGAGGCTTCTTCTACCTCCTATCTTTCCTATCAATAACTCCCATCTGAGTGTTCACAGAAAGGAAGAAGCCACTCACATTCCAAACCAGGACCAAACCTGTTAGACTGGCTGTTAACCTTAAATACTGCCAAAAATTTACCATATTTGGCAGCTCAGAGAATAACCTAGCAGCGCATGCTCAGAAATCATTCATTTAAGCTGGAGGTAGGTAGCCTCACAGTGAAACCTGTTGGAAGCTAGGGGTTGGGTCCCAATGAGCACGAATGTCTTTCTTCGAGTTGTTGACTTTTATATACACAATTAAAAGCAGGTGGAACGATTATTGTGCAGTTTGTGGGGTTTTTGTTTGTTTCTTTGTTTGTTTTGGGAAACCTTGGCATCTTATCTCTCATACTCTGAGCCCTACTGAAGTCACTGTAGTGTTTTTATTTTCCTGAGAAGCTGAGAACTCATCATTGACTAACCATTCAGAAAAAAGAAAAAAGGATCATTCATGTCATCATTCCACAAATATTTAGGAGCGCCTGCTATGTGCGAGTCTCTGTGCTAGACTCCGAAGAGTCTGGCTTTCTGCTGGACTCTGCAGGCCCCGCAGTAGATCCATGTGGCAAGACAGATTACCCAGAGGCTGCCTCCGAGATGGATGTTACATTGTAGAAAGTTTACTGGAGAGTACTGGAAGGGTCATTGGGGTCAACACCTGTGGAAGAAGGGACCGAAACAAGATTGAGCAAGGGAAGAAGCTGAGCCTCAACTGATCTCAGTGGAGGCTTCAGCCAACCCTGTAGGAGCTCTGAAATGGAGATGACTTTCAGAGTCATGGTGAGTTGGGGTAATGGGACCCGGCCTGGGTAATGGACTACTACCCTTATAGGTCAGTCACTGGATGGGGTTGTTGGGAGAGGACGTGACCTAGGGCAAGGCAGAGGCAGCACCGCCATCCACTGGGAGATGAAGCCCTCTGATCCTGAGAGGAGATCCGGATGGCACATCACAGTGTCTACTACGTTATACTAGAAGGCTTTCAGCTACCCCACAGGAGATCTTGACCCATCTGGCTTGTCTCAGACTAAGACCTCAGGGATAAAGCCACTCTAGGGTTGGTTAGTTTTGTGGCTCAACAGCATATTCAAGAGCCTTTCCATCTTTCTGCTCCGTCAACCTAAGGGGTCTACTTTTTTCTGAGCCTTCTTCCAGTCATCGTCACGCATGGCTGGAGCAGGGCCAGGAATCACTGTGGAAAAAAAAAGATGCCACCTTCGCCTCTGAGCTCTTTCTGTTATCAAGGAAAATATTCCTTCATCTCTCTCTCTTTTTTATTGCTGTAAAATATACACAACATAGTATTTATCATTTTAACCACACATAAGTGTACATTTCTGTGGCATTAAGTATATTCACAATGTTGTATAACTATCACCACTATCTATACCCAAAATTTTCCATCATTCCCCAAAAAACTCTATACCCATTAAGCAATAACTTCCTTCTTCCTTTCCCCTTCCCTCCAGTTCCTGTGACTTCTAGTCTACCTTCTCTTTCTATGAATTTGCCTATTCTAGGTTCCTCATATGAGTGGAATCATAACAATATTTGTCCTTCTGTGCCTGGTTTATTTCATTAAGCATGGTTTCAAGTTTCATCCATGTTGTAACATATATCAAAAATTTGTTCCTTTTTATGGCTGAATAATGTTCCATAGTATGGATAGACAGCATTTTGTTTATCCATTGATCTATTAATGGACACTTGGGTTGTTTCCACATTTTTGGCTATTGTGAATAATGTTTCTGTGAACACTGGTGTGCTGATACTTGTTCAAGTCCCTGCCTTCCAACCGTCTGAACAGATACATAAGAGTGGAATTGCTGGATGTTTCACCTTCTGAGAAACTGCTTTATGCAGCAGCTGCACCACTTTACATTCCCACCAATGATGCTAAGGCTTCCGATTTCCCTACATCTTCAGTAACACTTGTTATCTCCCTTTCATAAAACTGTAACCATCCTTTCCCTCATATCTTATTGGCCACTGTTGCCCAATTCCCAAATTTATTATTGGCAAAGTGAATGAGATCAACATTGACTGCCTGAAACCAATCAGGATCCATGTCCCCAAAGGACATGGCTGCAGGGAGGACAGTTGGGTATCTGAACAATATCAGGGCATTTCAGCAAGCAAGAAAGGGTGGGGTAGATTATAGGGAGGCCATGATCAATGTTTGCAATGGAGAGGCTTTAAAAATATCAGTGCCCAGGCCACAAATTCGGATTCAGTTGGATTCTGTTGGTCTACAGTGAGTTCCCAACATCAGTCATTTTTAAATATTCACCCACTTGATTCTAATGTGCAGTTAGGGTTGAGGCCACTGATCTAGCAGGTGAGACTGCCCGCTAAACCAGCAAGTATTTATGATTACTGAGAGTTGAGAAGTACAACATGCTGAGGCACCTTGCCTGGTCCAAGGGGACCATGGAAATCCCCCAAGAGGGAAGAACGTTTAGACTGATAACTGAAAAAGTCAAGTCAGCCAGGCTGGGGGAAGAGTGTCATAGATACAGGGACAGAAAGAAGGCGGTGCCCAAGGAATGGGAAGAAGTTCAGTCTAGCTGGAGTGGACAACGTGTCTATTTCTGACCTTGAGGAGACAGTATTTTTACTTAAAGATGTGCAATTCATGAGGCAACAGCTAGATTACACACTCCAACTCAGTTTACCATAGGGATGACCTTCTCCTGGTAAGCTGAGTAAGTAGCAGGTTATACTTAGAGGGAGCAGACAATTAGGTTTAAGAACTGAATTTGAAGCCTGCCTATGTTCTGCACAACCAGTGTGGCCTTGGAGAAGTCTCATGACCTCTTTGGATCTCCATAAATGTCCTACAAAGGTGAGGTTATGAAAAGTATCTCATAGGACTTTTGTGGAACTCAAACAAGAAAATATATATACGTGAGTGGCATGCATTCATATACTGATGCATTCCAAATATCTCTTCCCATCAAAACCTATCTCTAGATAACTTCTGAACTCCAGACCTGTCTGTAGAGCTGCCCATTTGACATTGCCCCTTGAATGTCTAATGGGCATCTGCCTCTTGACATGTCTAAGACTGAGCTCCTCCATCCTTCCCCATATGAGCTAATGGCATCTCCATCCTTGGTGTCACCCTTGACTCCTTTCTCTCCAACATCCAGTCTGTTAACAAGTCCTGTCACTCTACTTTCAAAATATATCCAGAATTTGACTGTTTCTCACACCTGTCACCACTGTCCTGGTTCAAGCCAGCACCGTCTCTTGCCTAGGCTTTGTAGCAGCCTCCTAAATGCCTCCTTGCTTCTGCCCTCCCCTGCAGTCCCTTCTCAACACAACACTCAGAATGATAAGTCCAATCACACCACTCCTTTAATCAAAACCTGACCAGGGCTCCATCTCAGTCAAAGTGAAGGGTGAAACCCTTATGATGACCTACAAGCCCTTCCATGATGTGGTCCACCATTATTCTCTTATCTCCTACAGTTCTTCCCTTTGTTCATCTGCTCCAGCCCCAATGCTTCAGCTCTTCCCAGAATGTGCCAGGAACATTCCTGCCTCAGGGCCTTTGCACTTGTGGTTTCCTCTGCCTGGAATCCTCTGTCTTATTTAGCCACATGTCTAACTTCTCACTTCCATCAAGTCTTTACTTAAAAGCTACAGTGTCAGGAAGTCCTTCCCTAGACACCTTATTTAAAATTTCAACCCTTGTCCTTGATGTCATATTCTCCTTCTTTGCTTTATTTTTTTCTTTAGTATTTACCAATAACATGCTCTATATTTTATTTATTTATATTGTTTATTAGCTTTCTTTCCTACCAGAATATATATATGCATATGAGGATATATATATATATATATATATATATATATATATATATATATATATATTCATATATATATAAAATCTCCCTACCAAAATACCCCTGCTCCCCAAGGGCAGGGATTTTTGTTTGTTTTATACACTTTATATCTCCAATGCTAGGACAGTACCTGACACATAGTAGGCCCTCAATAAATTTGTCAGTACCCCATTTTACAAAAGAGAAACCTGAGGTTCACTGTGATTAAATAATTTACTCAAGATCACACAGAAAGACAGTGGCAGAGTTGGGTAGTTAACTGTTCTATGATGCTTTACAACATAAGAAGCCCATTCAGCAAAAAGAGCAATATCATTGGCCCCTCTCCAGTCTTCCTCCCTACCACCAGCTAAAGAGACAAAATATTTCAATGAGGAAGGATTAGGGGTGGAGACTTTGTGGTGTTGCCCTGTGGACCCTTGGCTAGGGTGCCCAGATTTGAGTGTTCTTAGGCAAGGAAGCAGGGGAGCCATCTCAGCACTTGTTCTGAGGCAAGAAGGCCAGTGACTGTAATTAAACAAAGACCAGGGGGAAGGGGTACTCGGCTGCACAGGAAGATACGCTGAGTCCATTTGAAATGGTTGGGGAGATTTTTTTACACAGTTATCAGCATCAAACCCTGTCTCACTGGCAATGCCACCCAGACTCACTGCGCCCCCTAAAAATTCCTTCTTCTTCCATCCATTGCATTGAACACACAAAGAGAAACCCTATAGCAGAATACAGGCCGAGCAGTCAGACAGCAACCTTACAGTTAGATCTGCTAAAGCTTTGTTGGAATGAGGGCAGTGGTTTTTAAAGAGCATCTTGTTTTGAGGAAGAGAGAATTTGGTGGGACAGTGGTTGGTTGTGTTAGCAGGCAAGGCCTTTTTCTCCTCCCACTTGGGAAGCCCCATTGCTGGCCCTCTCCCTCCATGGGGACCCAGCCCCCTCTGGGAAGCAGAGCTTCTAGAACCAGAGCCCAGGCAGGCAGAAGGCTTCCCTAACAGTTCAGAAGGCGGAAGCAGTGGCAGGGCATGAGTGGAAGCCGAAGCCTGCAGGCTGCCGTCAAACCAGAGGCGGCGGATTCCATAGGGTCGGGGCAGAGCAGAGTCAGAGCAAAGGCCGGGGGAGCCATGGCCCCGCTGAGCCACAGCATCCTCATTGCCAGAGTGCGTCCATCCTGAGTCTGCGGAGAAGAGTGAGAGAAAGCCTGTGGCATGCTTAGCCCGGCATCCAGCACCGAGCTAGCTGTCAGCATGTGCTTTCTGTCTCCTTTCCAGGGGCAAAATGAGGACTAGCAGAGGCTCTTTGCAAAGGTACTGGGTTGCAGCCCAGAGAGTGGAGGAAGAGAAGGAAGCACTTAAGTTGCAGAATGCCTCTGTGGGCAACGTTCAGCTGCTTCCTGTGCTCCTTAGAGGCGCCCTGGAGGAGCAGCCGCAGCAGGCTGTCGCCTCTGGGCTTCCCTTCAGAGCCTCTGCCTCTTCACAGGCACTCACACCAGTTCCCAGGGCCCTTGGTCAGGGCCCGTGTGCTTCACCCAGATCCTCTCTTCAGCTGATGCCCCCAACCCTGGCTGCTGTCCTTTCTAGGGGGTGCCCTTGCCCACATGTTCACCCAGCCCAGGAGGCACCATGAGGCCAGTGGCAGATGATGAGGTGATACCTTACGAATTGGGGCAGCTCTAAAAAAGCGATCCGGCTCCACTGGATCTGCTGAAGCTCACTGTGGGTGAGCTTCTGCCTGGGCCCATCCTGCCTTCCTCCCTTCCTTATAAGCATCTCCCAAAAACACGCTCCGAAAGCCTTCTGCACGGGACTCCGGGGAGCCCAACCTCAGACCGCCAGTCCCTCCACTGTCTGTTGTCTTTGCCCCTCCAACCACACCCTCTCATCTGACCTCCCGGGCACCCTCCTTCCACTAAAATGCAGTCATATTGTATGCCAACGACTGGAAAATGGGTGCTGAGGGGTTAATATGTTGGGCAATAAAAACAGTGATAATTATATGGGAACCAACCTCCACATGCAGCTAACAATCTGCGAAGCACACTTACATGCATGATTTTATTTGCAAAGCAGAATAGCATGATAGTCTCCAAAGTGCTTCTGCCTGGATTTGAATCTTGGTCCTACTACTTATTAGTCTTGTAACCTTGGCCCATCCACATAACCTTTCCAGTGCTCAATTTCCCCGTCTGTAAAATAAGGATATGAATGGTCCCCTCCTCCTAAAGTTTTTGTTAGAATTAAATGAACCAGTACATGGACAAGTTTTGGAATAGCCATGAAACATAGTAAGCACATACTATGCATTAGTTATTAGTATTTGATCCTCGCAAGAACCCCAGGAGGTATTATAATTACTGCCTGTGTTGGACATCTCTCATGCACACCTTGTACTCTCAGCCCACCTTTTCACTCCAGCTGTTCCTGCAGCCACCTGGTGGCACAGGTGTAACCCGATGGCACCTTGCTCAGCTGTACTGCTTATTTCTTACTTCCTGCCCTGGCTTCTCTGCCACCATCACTTGAGATGCCCGTGGACCACACTCAGCCATTCTGACCCAAGCAAACTTAGAAGTGTGAGAGAGCTGACATCCCATGGGGACCCTTTGACCAAGGACGAGTTGGAGCCAATGGGAAAATGGTGCTTTCTCTTATTCCTTGAGAGAATAATTCTGAGGTATAATGTGTCCCATCGAGGTCCAAGTTCAGCTGCCTGTAGCAGTGGGCACCCCCATCTTGACTTTCCCTCCTTTCGTTTCCCACTTCCCAGCTGCCTATTCCTGTTACTTGAGCTCACTTTCCCAAATAAACTACCTACATACAAGCCCTTGCCTCATGCTCTTCTTTGGGGAACCATCTAACTGTGAACAAGAGGAGAGTGAAAGAATAAAAAGAGGCTTGTTTTGCATCCAGAATCAGATCTGGACTCAAGGCCAAAGCCTTCCACCTCCCTAGTCTCATTTCCTCACGCTGTGCTCCCTCCCAGTTCATACATATGCATCTTAACAGAGGCCTCCCAGAAGCTTGGCCAGCTGAAGGCAAGTCAGGGAGGAATCAGCTATGAACGAGCAGCTTTGGACATTTTCATTTCAGAGCCCCTTTCCTGTCCCTACTTAGAGCTGGTCCTACACAGCTGGAGGTTTCACCTGACTGGGGCCTGGGGCAGAGACTGTGTCAAATTTGTCTCTGTACCACTTGTACTCAGGGCCTGGCCTACAGGAGGTGCTCAGGGAATGTTCGCTGGATGAACAGACCCAGCAATCCAACTATTGATGGTTTCTTTTTAATTTTTACTTTTTATGTGGCTGTGCCCTGTTCCTATACTTAGTTTATTTTTAGCTGGTTTGGAATGTAATCTCAGATGGACAGAGAACATTTTAGGGAAGGGGTTGTTTACCTTTTACCAAGCTAAGTTAGTACAGAATCATGTGCCTGAAAATTATTCAAGGAATACAGGATATTTCTTGAAAAAAACCTGATTGTCAGGTTGACTGACTGATGAAAGAAATAAAAGCTGTTAAAAAGCTGTCCTCCTGCGGCTTGGAGGACAAATGCAGCTTTAAGATGCATGGGTTTCATGATTTTATATTGAAATTCTGAAGCACGTGCGGGTCCTTCCACTTCCTATAGCTTCTGCCTGTCCTAATTCTCAAATTTGTGTTACCTGCCTAGCCCTTGTAGGTATCTGGGTTTGTGACCCCCCATACAGAGTGACACACAACAGGGCACAAGAGCTGAAGGAGTTGAGCAGCGCCATTGCTGACTTTCCCTGCGGCTTGCTCACCTATCCCTGCCACCATCAACAGGTGCCCAGTGATAGCATGACATCCTGCCTTCCAGGTACTACAAGATCACCGTGGTGCTCATGTGCTTCATGGTCCCCACGCTGGTGCCCTGGTACATCTGGGGAGAGAGTCTGTGGAATTCCTACTTCCTGGCCTCCATCCTCCGCTACACCATCTCACTCAATGTCACCTGGCTGGTCAACAGTGTTGCCCACATGTACGGAAACCGGCCCTATGACAAGAACATCAGCCCTCGGCAGAACCCGCTCGTCACCCTGGGTGCCATCGGTGAGTATGGGGTGGGAGCCAGTGTGGGGAGTGGCAGCTCAGATCTTCTTGGCTTCTCAATGGTTTTGTGGAATCTGTAAAGAGAGGCAATGGAGTGGAGTAAACTGGGATGAACTTGGGCTTTGGCGTTAGAATCCGAGCCACTTACTCTCTCTGATTTACAGTTTTCTTACCTGTGAAATGGTAACAGGAATGCCTGTCATAGGGGTGTTATGAGAATTAACTAATATACTATATGTAAACTGCTTAGTACAGTGCCTGGTACATAGTAGGTGATCAATAACTAGTAGCTATTTATTTTTACCATGGAAATTTCCCTAAAGGAGGTGTAGCAGTTGATGTCTCTCTCAAACTGCCCTGACCACTCTAGCCTCAGCTGTCCATCATTTGGCTGACCTAAAAATAAATAAATTAATTAAAAGGCCTGCAAACAGAGGGATGGGGAGAATCGGGACCTTGGCGTCTTGTGGTACCACAGAATGGTTAAGAGCAAGGCTTCTGGAGTCTGACAGGTTTGGTTGAGTCTTGGTTCCTCTTCCTACTCTCTGGGCAAGTTATCTAGCTCCTCCATACCATGTGTTCTCATCTGTAAAGTGGGGATAAATATATAGTAGCATTGACCTCCGCCTGGGGTCGCCGGAGGGTTAGATGAGTTAATACATACTGTTTGCAGCAGTGCTTAGCAGGAAACAAGCCTTCAGGGATGTTGTTTTTCTTACTAGCCATATGATCTTAGGCAGGTTACTTGTCCCTTCTGTGCATTTCCACTTTAAAATAGGGATAATCATAGCAGATAGCTTAGCTATGTGAGGATTATAGGCATTAATACCCTTTGAAGAATTTGGCATGGTGGCTGGCACACAGTATGTGATTAATAAATGATAGCTGTATCTTGATAAAAGCAACTCAGTCTCCTGGGTAACCTGAGCCTTGAGCACAGAGATCAAACCCAGGAAGGGAGGTTCCTGCTGTTAAGTTGAAATAGTCTCTGCATCCCTCTGCCATGGGTCTCTGCCATCATGGTGTTAGGTTCACCCACTTATTAATGCCCCAGGGATCTTGTGTTGACAAGAGCAATATAAGGTGGAATAAACATCAAATTTAGCTATGGGAATAACTGGATAAGTAGAGAAAAGTGTGAGTTTCCTGACCCCTCCTATTGTTTTCTCCTCCTCTCACTCTTCATCTTCTATAAGAATTGTAATGAGAGGAGCCACATCCAGTGGTAACTCTGAGAGCAGATGAGAGTGAGCACTCTGGGACTGTTACCATCTTACATAGGGGATGGTGGGCCAGGGAACCCAAAGAATGAGGCCATGACCCAGGCCCTGAAGAACTGGGTGTTGGTTTGAAGCTTGTCCAGGTCAACACTGGGCTCTCAAATCAGTTTTCTTGATAAAGGTCCTTGGAAGACTCTTATTACACCCACTGTATGACAGATGGGGGAATACATACAGAGTTCTTAGAACAGTGCCTGTTTCTGAAAATAGGGGAAAACTCTAGTACTCTAGTCTAGGAATGATGGGGTGGAGGGGCAGGGTATGAAAGACCTAAATTAAAGAGAAAATTGCAGACAAAAGACCAATCCATCTGATATACTCATTGTAGAGCAGAATCTTTCAAATGTGGTCAATAGAAGAACTGTATGATGACCAATAGCCACTTAAGAAGTAAAGGAGGAATCTGGCAGTTCCTTGAGTGGTTAAAAATAGTTACTATAAGACCCAGCAACTCCACTCCTAGATTTATACCCAAGAGAAATGAAAATGTATGTCCACATAAAAACTTGTTTATGAGTGTTCATAGCAACATTATTTATTTATAACAGCTAAAATGTGTCCCTCAACTGATGAATGGATAAATACAATGTGGTATATCCATTCAGTGGAGTACTCTTCAGCAATAAAAAGAAATGAAGTACTGATATCTGCTACAACCTTGAAAATATTATGCTAAGTGAAAGAAGCCAGTCACAAAGCATTACATATTGTATGATTTCTTTTATATGAAATATTCAGAATAAGCCAATCTATAGAGATTGTATGAGTAAAAGTGAGAAACAGAAACAGTATATGTATAAATATATGCAAATAAATATATATATAATATTGCTCATAATCTCTCTATATATACATATATAAACAGCATATGTATAAATATATGCAAATAAATATATACATATAATATTGCTCATAATCTCTCTATATATACATATATACGGAAACAGTAGGATATCTGTATCTATATAAATGTAGATGTATTCTGTTTGTGTGTGTGTGTGTGTGTACAGCAGGGGAGGACGGGGAGTGAGAGAGAGAGAGAGAGATTTATTTTGAGGAACTGGTTCATGCGATTATGGAGGCTAAGTCCCACCATCTGCCGTCTGCAAGCGGGAGACCCAGGAAAGCCAGTGGTATAATTAAGTCTGAGTCTGAAGGCCTGAGAACCAGGGGAGCTGATGATGCAAATCCCAGTCAGAGGGCAGGAGAAGATGAGATAGGCGTTCAATCAGTGAGTCAGGAAAATGGGAGCAAATTCCTCCTTCCTCCACCACTGGTTCTATTCAGGCCCTTAAGGGACTGGCTGATGCCCACTCACATTGAGGAGGACCATCTACATTACTGAGTCCACTGCTTCAAATGCTAATCTCATCCAGAAACGCCCTCACAGACACACCCAGAAATAAAGTTTAATCTGGGCACTCCTTGGCCAGTCAAGTTAACATGTAAAATTAGCCAACACAGAGAAAGAAAGAAGGGTTTGAGGGAGGGGGGCTGGTTAGGGGCCAACAGCTAAGGGGAGTGAGGTGTCTTTTTAGGTAATGAAAATGCTATAAAATTCATTGTGGTGATGCATGCACAGCTCAGTAAATACACCAAAAGCCATTAAATTGTATTCTTTACATGGGTGAATTGTATGGTAAATTATATCTCAATGAAGCTGTTTTTTAAAAAGAAAACAAAGAAGCCGTGAGACTTTTCCTGAAAACAGCTTAGTTGGGGGAAAAAGTAAGGGAGGAAAAGCTATTCACTGTGAGGGATAGAATAATATATAGGCAGATTTTGGATATTTAAAGATCCAAATCCTTAATTCACTCACCTATCAGAATGATTATCATTTATCTCTTCCAAGCTCTTCCAAGAAGTCTTCCTTTAATTACTTCAATCCACAGAGGCTATTTTCCTTTTATGAACGTACATCAAAATGATGACCTGTTATCAACCATTTGGCATTTAGCTTAAGAAGTACAGCTCTGAAGTCATGGGAGCATGTCACCAATCCACAGGGAGTATTGCTCTTGAGACTTTGTGCTGATTATTGTTCTTTTTCTGTTCCTGTTGAGTTTGTCTAGCCAACTGAGTGAACACTTCCTAAGGGCAGACAGCACGCCTTCTGCTCCCCACTGGAGCCTGACACAGTGTCTTGCAATAAATGAGTGATTTCTAGAAAGCGCTACAGAGAGATGCTGATTGGGTTATTTCAAGCCCACTTTGTCTTCCAGGTGAAGGCTTCCATAACTACCATCATACCTTTCCCTTTGACTACTCTGCGAGTGAATTTGGCTTAAATTTCAACCCAACCACCTGGTTCATTGACTTCATGTGTTGGCTGGGACTGGCCACTGACCGCAAACGGGCAACCAAGCCGATGATCGAAGCCCGGAAAGCCAGAACTGGAGAGGGCAGCGCCTGACCCTGGAACCGCTATCCAACGTCCGCTGTCAACGCCTCGGTTCATGGCCTTTGTTACTACACTTCTCTTGTTCATTGGATCGTGGGAGGGGGTACAGGGTGGGGAGGGAACGGAGTCTACGCGGTTTGGGAATTTTTTGTTTGTCTCAAACTAATGTCAAAATACAACTCTCAATGAAAAGAATTTTTTAAAAGGAAATGTAACTATGATTTAACACTAGAACGTAGACATGTGATTTAATCGCTGTAGCTACAGTATGTCAAACATACATCGTCATGTGCTTGTACGAGATGTTAACCCTGACAGGATGAAGGAATTTAATATTCTTTCAGTGCGATTCAGGAGAGCCTGTTTTCTTTTTCTACCAGTTAACCCAACGTTATTTTTAAACAGACTATCTGAAGGAGCAGAGAGACAGGGTAGAAGACAAAAGAGAGGGTCTAAATAGTAAAGAATGTTTGTGTTTTGTAATTACTGTGTGTTTGTGTGTTGTTATTTTTAAGGAAGAGAATTGAAAACGTAAAAAAATGAGAGCACAGGAAACGGCTCTCTTATTTTTTTGCCCTGTTTCCAGCTTGTCAATGCTCCACTGTCTTTGCTTCAAGAGATCTGTTCACTGCTCAGCTAGTTTTGTGTCCCGAGCTGCACACCCAGCTGACCCTATAAGTCAGTGCCTGTTTTAAGTGTTTGATTTTGTTCTCTTTGCTATTGTCATTTTAAGGTGTATAACTCAGAAGTGCCAGGCATCAAATTAAGCTCAAATGAAACTCTCATTTAAATGTTTAGACACCTAATTTATATTCTAATTGATCCCAGCTACTGATGCATGTACTTTACCTACTTCTGCTAAGTAAGCATATTAATTTTCCACACCAGGCAATCAGATCTTAATAACCAATAGTTATCTAGAACTCAGTGTCTACAAATGTTTCACCTGCATGCAGCCTTCACTGAACTTGCAGCAAGACATAAAGTGACCATTATGTAGCTTCTGGATTTAAGAAAAATTTGTGTGTTCAGTTGCCTTGTAAAGAGCATGCCAAATTAATGGGACAGCGTTCCGCTTTGTGTTAGATGTTTTAGAGCAAAAGAAAGCCTTATAGTGTTGGCATCAGAGCACTTTGAACATAGTGCTTCAAAGATAGGGAAGATGTAGGGTTTAAATTTAAATTTTAAATTTTTGAAAAAGAAGTGATGCCAATAAGAAATTGTCATAATAAAGTACTTCATCCAGCAGGTGTTTAGCAGTGTTATTTTTGCCATTTATAATGTGTAAACTATGAGTGATTTACAATAAATGATTATGAATTCATTGGTGTTGTTGACCAGATACTTAAATCTTTTTTTTTTTTTTTTTAATTCGGCCGTGCCGCATGGCATGTAGGATCTTAGTTCCCCTACCAGGGATCAAACCCGTGGCCCCTGCAGTGGAAGTGTGAAGTCTTTACCACTGGACTGTCAGGGAAGTCCCCGACCATATACTTACATCTGTTGGAATGTCCCTCAAGGGTGCCTGATGCTTTATGATGATCACATACTTCACGTTTGAGTTGGGCTCTGGGCTAACAGCAGCCCCTAAGACCAGACCTTTCCTATCCCATCAGCATAACCAGAAGGAAAGTCAGCAAGTTTTATGTGGAATGCAGAACCCCCTGTAGTATCATTTCTCACTCACCAACACTCGCTTGTACTGCTTCCAGCTGACCAATGGGAACCCAACACCTACATGTCTCTCAAAAGAGCATGAAGAATACTTTCCTCCCCAGAGCCCTGCCAGGCCCCCCAGCAGTGACCAGAGGAGGAGGAGATGGACTCAACTTTCACTCCAACCCGCCTCTCTCAGCTTTGCCCCTCCACGTGCTGCCTCACTCTTTGCCCATCTTTTGTCCCAAAGCAGCTGCGCCCCTGCCATCAGCTATAGACGTCTTAGCCTGTCTGCAGTTGAGCGGGAGTCCAGGCATCGTGGGGTGCCGGACTGGACTTCATTTGTAAGGACACTTACAAGGCATTTTTCAGCTGCTTTTGTATTCTGGTCACAGATTGCTAAGACCTTGTATGGAGTGTTGGTAGAGTGTAGATGTATTCCAAGATGAGTTTGTGTCAGCCTGAACTAAAATGACCCTGATTGCGAAAGTTTCTGTGAACATTTGACCCCTAAAAGTACTAAACAAACTTATTTGCTTATCCATTAATAGAAAAGGTTACATTTGGAACAGCTATTTGGAATCTTCTCACAAAAGAAGGCTGTTCCACAGCTAATCCAAATAAATCCAGAACCTCACTCCTCTGAACCTGAGTGCCACGTCTTTATCAGCAGTACCCATGAATGAGATAAGTACGACGATGATGTTGATAGAGTGGGTGAAGTTTAGAGCATGCTAGAGTCTTCCATATTCATATCCCCTGCATGTCTCAGCAGCATCTAAGAGTGCAGTTTTCTCATCTGCAAAGGGAGGGGATGAAACCAGACTGTCTCAGGTCCCACCCAGCCCTAACATTCACTGGCAACAGTAGAGATGGGAAGATACCTGCATTCAGATTTCAAACACCTCTCAAGTTACTGCCTCTCTAGGACCTGGGAGGTCAAAATTGAGGGGAAATAATTGAGTCTGAGTGGGAGACCACTGTGTGAGGCCAAAAGGATATGTTCTCAGTAAAAATAGTGCATGTGTCTCATTTATTCCCAGAATATGATGAAGCAATAAAAATAAATATAATCCATGAAAAATAACTTAATGAAAGAAAGTACTCCAGCTTAGTGGAGTAGTAGAAATAGCACTGGACTCAGAGACCTGAGTTAGAATTCTCTTTTTTTTCCAACTGAGATGAACTTGACATATAACATTATATTAGTTTCAGGTGTAGAACTTTGTGATTTGATATTTGTATATACTACAGAATGATCACCACAGTAAGTCTAGTTAACACCCATCACCACACATAGTTACAATTATTTTTTCTTGTGATGAGAACTTTTAAGATATACCCTCTTACCAACTTTCAAATATACAATACAGTGTTATTAACTCTAGTCACCATGCTGTACATTACATCTCCAGGACTTATTTAGCTTATAACCGGAAGTTTGTACCTTTTGACCACCTTCACGTATTTCCACCACACCCCTCACCAATCTGTTCTCTTTATCTATGAGTCTGTAGGGTTTTGTTATTTTTTTAGATTCTATTATACGTATAAATGAGATCATACAGTAATTGTCTTTCTCTGTCTGACATATTTCACTTAGCATAATGCCCTTAAGGTCCATTTATGTTGTCACAAATGGCAATTTCGAATTCTAACTCTTGGTCTAACTTGCTGTGTTTTTAGGCTGACCCACATGGAAGTGCTATTTACTAACCCACTGCACCTCTCTGAACCTCAGTGTCCTAATCCACAAAATAGGAACAATAACACTTATGCATCAGAGAAACCTGGACTCCCTGAGCACAGGACCTGGCGCCTCGTCGACCCCCAGGAGACATCCGCTGGGGGTGAGTGGCTGCCCCAGTCACGAGACGAAAACCGAGGTGGAGCCAAATAACTGCAGACTAGAAGTGGGGAGGACCAACTTCCAGTTCTGGTTTTGCTCCCAACTAGCTGGATGGTGAAATGTAGCAGAATATGCCCAAATCTGCCAGTTAGACATAAGATTATTTTGAGTTAAAGCCACTTGAAAAACAGCAGATGCAAGCAGTGTGCTCTGACTTCCTTTTTCCTTCCTAAAAGCAGGAGATGAAACTCCCGTGTGAAAGATTCCCTCTCTGTACCAGGAGGAAAGAAACGTTCTTATCTCCATAGACAGGGAGAAGGTACCAAGAGAAATCAGTACAAACAAACCTTGTTAAAACAGCCTTTATCTTCCTTGAGCTTCCCCATATATTTTAGTTACTTGTTCACAATTACTACTCTTTGTTCAACCTAGTATATGAGCATTTAGACCCAACCACTTTGGGGGGGGGGTCTTCATTTTTCTGTGAAGGCTCCCATGTCCATGTAATAATAAAATCTGTACTCTTATCTCCTCTGAATCCATCTTATGTCAACTTAATTCTCAGGCCCAGCCTGATGCTAAGAGGATAGAGGAAAAGTTTTGCCTCCCCTACAATGGCTCTAACCTCTCAGAGCTTCAGTGTCCCCTTCTGTAAAGGAACCGACTGGACTGGGTTATCCCGTCCAGCTCTGCCGTTTCAGTAAGTCTGTCGTCTCTGTGGACAGCAGAGACAGCAGAGGACAGGACCACAGAGCCTCCGTCCAGCCTGGTGTGGATCCCTCTGCATCTCTGGCTTCCTTCCTGCACCTTCAAAACCCCATCAGAGGACAGGTCTGGCTTGCAATGTCCTTTATGCTTCCGTCAGCTCCTTTTTCTCCTCATCAGGAGCTGGGATAGATTTGTGGAGGGAAGAGGTGGAGCCGATGGGTAAGAATGAACTTTGGGGCTTATCTGGGAGGCTCACGTGTCCACCGCAATCCTGTCCCCAGTTACAGAGGAGACTGAGAGCCAGTTGTGTCCTCCGCAGCTGCTCACGTGAAAAACAAGGAAGGGGGCTTCCCTGGTGGCGCAGTGGTTGAGAGTCCGCCTGCCGATGCAGGGGACACGGGTTCGTGCCCCGGTCCGGGAAGATCCCACATGCCGCGGAGCGGCTGGGCCCGTGAGCCATGGCCGCTGAGCCTGCGCGTCCGGACAGGCTCCGCAACGGGAGAGTCCACAGCAGTGAGAGGCCCGCGTATCGAAAAAAAAAAAAAAAAAAAAAAAAAACCAACAAGGAAGGAAAGAAAGAACCTTTATAATCCTTTAAAAAATTTCCCCACTTTTGGTTGAGGGTATGAGTCTCAGTCCCCTCCTTCCCCTTCCTCGACGTCATGGAAGTGCTGTAGGTGACCCGGAAACTCCTCTCCTGTTCCCCTGTGGGCTGTGGGGTCCATCTCCCCCAGCCCTACCGCCCCAGCAATGTTCCTGACTCTAAATTGGCACCATCAGAGGAGGAAGCAGAGTGCTGGCCCAGGAGCGCCTATAAGGCAAAGAGCCTGTGGCTGAGCAGCTTCTGTGGGCTACGGGACAGCCTTTTTCTTTTCCTCTTCCTCTCAAGCCTACAATGCCTCTGACTCCTCATCTGGAAGGCCAGTCAGCCGCGTCTTGCCGCCACTTCCTCACAGGATTCAGAAAGAAAAGACCAGCCGAGCTGGCTGGGCTGTGAAGGCTTTGCCCTGAGAAGGTGCCCTTCCTCACAGCACTTGCTGAGGAGGTACCCTTCCTGACCTACAGCTACTAGGGGGAGAAGTGACTGTGCCTTCCACCATCTCTCCAGATCCCTACAACTCGGGGTTCACCACATCAGCCTCCCCTCCCACCCTCCCCTTTCCTCCCTTTCTGTCACTGAGAGAAATCTCCGAAGTTGCTTTTCTAATAGAAGCGCCGACTTCTGGGCACAGTCATCTATCCCTCCCCACCCTGCGGTGAACGAACGGACAAAGCCACCGGGTCTCACCGGATGGGGTGTGGTTGTATTTTTATTACCAGATTTCACTTAAGCCTGTGCTGACAGCATGTGGACTGCGGAAACACAGGAGCTGTGTGTAGACAGGTGTTCCTTCCCTGGGCTGTATGAGGACACTGCGTGTGAGGGTGAGGCCCCTACCAGGTACGCGGTGTGATCATTGTGATCATCGGTTCGTGATGACCTGGACTGAGAACTGGGATATCCAAGGTCTTAAAGCAAGAGCGAATGAGCAGTGTGGGCGATGGCGTTCCAGCTCCAGCACACAGGCTTCTCACACCTGATGCGGAGGGGACAGGAAGACCCATGTCAGCTCCCTCCTCGCCCTGGAGGTGCTGCCCGTGAATGCATAAACAGCTCCTTGAGAGCCAGCGGGACTCCCTTCTGTGGACTAAAAAGCACTTAAGAGCTCCTGGCATCATAAAGTGCTCATTCCAGATGTGCCAGGCAACGAGCACATCTATTTGCACTGTTCTCTACACCTCCTGCTAGACTGAGCTGTTTGTAACACACAGGATCCAAATTCTTAGAGTCAGCTTGTTAGAATCCATACACAGTCGCACCATAGCCAATGGAGGCAAAACAGGAAAAATGATCTGCAAGTGGATACTTTGGGCTGGATGGTTTCAACACACTATTTTAAAAGTGAAAACCTTGATTTTGCCCCGAGGTGGGAAATTTTAAAGCAATGATACATTGGAGGCTTTTCCACCACCTCTTTGTTCAGTTTGAAGCCAGGGACATGGATCCATTTAAAGACACCAAAATGGACGGGCCCTTTCAATGTGGTTTTGTTTAAATATTACTTGACTCCTTGGCCCACATTTATACAACCCAGAGGTGGTTAGATTGTTAGCTGGGAGAGAAGCAGCCTAAGGAAAATATGCAAAAGTTCTGCTTCTTCATCCATAATATGTAGGAGGTAGAACAAATGATTGCTTACGTCCCTTCTTAGATCATAAACTACAGGAATCAATAGCAAGCAAGCTTAGGAAATGCTAGATTCTGCTTTACCCAAGCAAAAGATGTGGCCAGAAACCATCCTAGTTGTGTATCCCTAGAAAAGAAAAGAAGAGAAGACTCTCAAATGCAGAGCATCACTCAGAAAACTGACCCTCTGTTGAAGTCCATGTAAGCAGCTGTCGGTGGAGATCGTTTTGTTGATATTCATGGGATGTCATTTCGATGGCTAGATATTTCTAAATAATCTTGGGGGTGGTTGTTTGTTTTTGTTTTGCTTTGTACTGTTTTGTTTATTAAGTTTTCATCTAAGAGATGTCCTTAAAATGAGCATTGCTGTGTACAGGAAATTGCAGCATCATAATACTTGGAAACGGTAACATGCTTCAGAATAAGGTCACCAACCATCACATGCCACAGTGATTTGGCTGCCAAAGCTCCTCACTCCATGTTAGAACCGGGCTGTGTGCATAAAGCTCAGAGATCATTTAAACCTTCCAACCAACTTGTCTTGGTTAATCTGATTGATATACTGTCTTTTGTTGTAACAGTTAGTCTGTTGTTTTTCCATTTGCTTTAACTTCAGCACTGCCACATAAGAGAGAAAGAGAAAACAGGACAGCTTGAAGAGGTGTAAAAATATAACTACTCTTTGAAAGTATGCATATTTACCTTTTTTTTTTTTTTGCTACTCTCTTTTCACTTGTCTTTTCAGCTCTAAATAGGCAAATGCTCCTGGCTCGTGAATATATAGCACTTAAGTGTTACTTCTGAGAAGAACATCTTTTATTACATTTTCTAGGCCAATGATTATAGTGCATTTTTAAAATTTCTTTTGCATCAAGAAGGAAATCAAATGAAAGCACATCAAGCTTGAAAGACCACTGGTGGTACCATAGAACCTTAGCAAACCAGTCTGCAAATGACACCTCGAATCACTGAAATTTTGCTCAGCACACCACCTTCAGAAAAATAATGGGCAAAGAAAGAAGAAAAGGAAAAATCTTCATGAGAAAGGTATTTTCCCAAACTCCACATAGCTTTGACCACATTTGGCTCAATTTTCTGAATCTATCACAGCTGCAGCTATAAAATGATAGGCAAAGAATTCACAACTCCCATTTAAGAGACATGCAGACCATGCCAGTCTTAATCACCAGTGCTTTCCCAACTGGCAGAATTGGGCCTGAGGTGGGAGGTGCTCCATAAATGTTACTGAACGACTGGATGAATGAATGGATGGATGCATGAATGAATGGATGCAAGGCAATGCAATGCAGAGAGAAACTAGTGTTGCTGTGTCTTAGGTTTGTAACTCATTCCTTTGTTTGCCCTGTTAAAGGTGAAACCCCAGTCAGGCAGGCGCAAGTCTGTCTTGTGCACAGTTGTATCCTAAGCTCCCAGGAGAGAGCTTACCATGTAGCAGGACCTCAACATTTTTGGTTGATCTGTCATTGTTTGTGAATACAGGTAGGACCCAGCAATCCAAACTTATAAAAAAAATAACTTAGAAGACAATTCTTAACTTTACAGAAGTGTTTCCTTTCATAAGCAGGTCTTAGGATATGTGTCAACTTATAAAAGTCTTCACCAACTTTTAAGAAGCACATAGGCTGGGGGACGCAAGATACACCCAAATCTCTGAAGACTGTCCAATCACAGAGCCACTTTGAGAGGGTCAGTGTTAGAAAGCTGTACTTCCCCTCTGAGATGTCTCACACTAAGCCACGAGAATAAGGTTATGCTAAGTGAAACAGGCTAAGACTGTTTTATGGGCTGAGTTTTGTCCCCTCAAAAGCGTACACTGAAGTCCTAACCCCCAGTCCCTCAGAATGTGACCATATCTGGAGATAGGGCCTGGGAATTTCCTGGCGGTCCAGTGGTTACGACTCTGTGCTTCCACGGCAGAGGGCCCAGGTTCGATCCCTGGTTGGTGAACTAAGAACCTGTAAGATGCGAGGCACAGCCAATAAACAAACAAACAAACAAATAAAATGGAGATAGGGCCCTTAGAGAGGTGATTAAGTCTTTCTCTGCATTTCACACTATATGCATTCTCCCCAGGTGATTCCACCCAGAGGGCTACCTTCCTGAACCAACATCCCATTAACTTCCCAACAGAAAACTGCACCAAAAATGTTTTGCCTTTCTTTTCAACAGTGAACAGGAGTTTACTTAGTTCCCACTATGGGGAAAGAAATAGGACTGAGCACATCCGGGAGATTTGTGGGTATTATTTCTGAGTCTTAAGAAGGAAACAAATTCATGTGGAAAGGAAGGAATCAAACCTTCCCCATCTCCCATCCCACCGTGCAAATACGATCACATCATTTGGACATTTTTCACAATTACTTTTCTAAATGTGTAGAAAAAGTAGTGACTTAGCAAGTTCTGAGCCTTCACTCAAGGATTTGACCCTGGACAATTAAGTGGGGGGGGGGGGGTAGAGGGAGATGGTCGGCGTTACAGACAAAAAGAGTTACATGCTTTCACTGAAAATAGGCCAAGCATCATCAAACAATTAAATACATTATTTCCCTTTCATAGAAGCTCAAATCAAATGTCTCACTCAATCAAACTAATTTAGGAGAGAAACCATCTGTCGGCTCCGGGTTCAGCTCCAGCAAGCCTGTTTTGAACACCATTGGCTAAGGCCTTTTTGTAACATTAAAAAATTATCTTAACTGCTCACTGCCAAAAGTAATTTGCCTAGCATTGTCCACTCCTCGGAAGCAGAACTAATGTTTCCAGTGGTTGTGAATGTCTGTGAAATAATATCACAAGATAAATACCTACAGGCAGCTGGAAAGACTGAACCGATAATGGAAAGGAGCCCTCTGTAGGAACTGATAAGAAAGACCTAAGGGGCCAAGTGTGCAGATGGCCACAGTCCACTCTGCGAAGCAGCAAATTCTCTGAAAGATGGGCCAGTCTGGGGAGTTTGCATGGCACACACAGGTTTACAAGTGGTCTACGGAGTGTGACTGATTTCAGATTCTGGTTCCCTCAATGCCTCATACTCAGATGTAAGATCTAGGAAAGTAGAACAAGGTGTGCGTTGGGGGGTGTGAGGGAGTGCTCTCAATCTCTCTCTCTCTTTTTCTCCTCCTCCTCTTCCTCTCCATCACCATCGCCTTCGCCATCCTCTTTCTCCTTGTTCTTCTCTCTCTCCCCATCTGTCTCTATCTATCTCTATCATCTCTGTCTCTATCTCTCTCCCTCCCCTCGTTCATCCACTTCCAAGAAATTACTCTATGTCATTTGTCCCTAAGGACCTTGCTTTGGTAAATGAAGCTGCTGAGGGTTTGGAGACCAATGGTCTAGAAGCTGGCCAGTGACTGTGGGATGAGGGCATCTGGGGAGAACACAGCAAGGCAACAGCCTTCCCTGACTCATGCCTTCTCCAAGGATGGATTATCCCTCCCTTACAGATTTTGTTGCTCCTCTGTGGTTGCCCTCCTATGCTGGATGCACTTGTTTTCACCTCCGCCCCGCTCTCTGCTTGGGGAGGCTGACAGGCACCCCTGATATCAGCAAGCTGCCTGGGAATGGAGAATGGGAGCACCAGCAGGATGGAAGGAGGTGAGTGAGGGCCAGGTGTTGGTCCCCGATTCCCTCCATGCTGGCTGCACCCTTCAGCCCACATTCACAATCCTGTCTCTCTGTCCTTGGAGCTAAGGGGGCTAGTGGTGCCCCTGTCTCTCTAGCTCTGCTCTATTGCTTCTGGTTGTTTGACAATTCCCCACCCTATGCTGGGGAAGACAGCCATGGAGGTGTGCCTCTCAAATCTGCTTTCAAGAAAGAACTTACCATCGAACTGCAAGGTGGCAGCTAACTGACTGCCTTCACACTTCGAGATCTATTGTTGTTGTTGTTTCACTCTTCCTGAACAGCCCCCTTGCTGTGACCATGCATAGGGGGTACAAGAGCCTGGCCATTTCTGCCCAACAAGAGGGACTCCACTAACTGGCAGTCTTTGCTCACAGCCTCAGTCAGGTGGGCTAAGACTTTGTCAGATCTGAATCATGCTCTGAGGCTCCCCTGCCCAATCTTGCTTCGTCCTCTGTATTCTTCCACAGGGATCAGATTGGCACCAAAGAGCAAAGGCTTGCCCTGTTCATTCCTGCTTCCTTCCCCTTTATGTTCCACAGGCATTACCCCTAACAAGTCAGTTACATCCTAACTCCGCCCCAGCACCTGCTTCCTGGAGAATCTAGCTAACCCACGCCTTTTTAACACTCTCTTCAGATAACCCTATTTGACTGTACCCCCCTCTTCCCTCCTAGGCCCCCAACGGACACCCCCTTGGTATTCACTGAATGCATTTCACATGGGTTCACAAACTGACTTGGGAGAGGAGAAGCCCTTGAGCCCCTCCGGGGCTGCCCTGCCCGTGACTGTGCACGAAGAGAAATGACACTCTGAGACCCCAGTTCCCGTCACCTCCTGGCTTCCCCAACCTTGTTTCCTCATCATCCACAGCTGTGCTTCCACCCTGGCTCATCCAGGCCTGGGAATAGGATCCCAAGATAACAGGGGGAGCTGGAGAGACGGCGAGGACCTGCTGCTACTGTGGGAGGCCAGCAGTGACAGCAATAAGAAGCGCAGGTCTCTGGCTTTTCTCAACAGAACCTTAGAAAAGCACATTTAATCCTAACCAATTGGAAGAAAATGTCCTAAGTCATTGAAGCAGTGAGCCAAAAAAGAGCACCAGAAAGATCCAAAGCCTACTCATTAATCCTGGAGTCCAAACTTGTTACCTCCTGGGAGCTGGGCTATTTGGACTTTCTGGGCCTGATGGGTGCTGTTAAGAGAGGACATTAAGAAGTCAGGGTTCGCTTCCGGCAGGACGATTCTGCATCGCTTAGGTTAGGACCTGCGATGTCTAACGCACTTTGCGGAAATACCTAGGTTAGTAATTCCTAGTCCTACTTTTGCAACACTCCACATATTTCCTAGTTCTCTCAAGATGGGGTGAGTGTCACAAAACCCTAAAAACAAAATCAACTTAGTTATCAAAAGTGATTATGGGCTTCCCTGGTGGCACAGTGGTTGAGAGTCCGCCTGCCGATGCAGGGGACACGGGTTCGTGCCCCAGTCCGGGAAGATCCCACATTGCCGCGGAGCGGCTAGGCCAGTGAGCCATGGTCGCTGAGCCTGTGCGTCCGGAGCTCCGCAACGGGAAAGGCCACAACAGTGAGAGGCCCACGTACCGCAAAAAAAAAAAAGTGATTATGTCGCGAAGAGACTACATTTTAGGAGCAGGCCTAATTTCAAGGATTCTGGCTTATTAACAAAAATACACTTATGATCAGCCCTTATATTTTCTTTGGGGTTCAGAAAATTTGTTCCTGTTGTTCATGCAGCATTTTTTTTTTTTTTTTTTTTTTTGCAGTACGCGGGCCTCTGACCGTTGTGGCCTCTCCCGTTGCGGAGCACAGGCTCCGGACGCGCAGGCTCAGCGGCCATGGCTCACGGGCCCAGCCGCTCCGCAGCATATGGGATCTTCCCGGGCCAGGGCACGAACCCGTGTCTCCTGCATTGGCAGGTGGACTCTCAACCACTGTGCCACCAGGGAAGCCCCGTGCAGCATTTTTAAGAGAGGAAAAGAGATGGAGAAGGAGGAAATATGGCTGTGATACTATTGAACTTCAGAAATGCTAAGATTCATTCCTATCACGTCAGACATTGGTTCTTCTATGTAATAAATGGAGTAGTTGTTCTCCACTAGTGACCCCACCCCCAAATCCATAGATTTTGGATTTTTCCTTGATTTTCTTTTGGCCGGGGGGTGCCTAGGGAAATACCAAGTGAGGGAGAAAATTTGCCTGTCCCCTGCAGCACGGTGCAAACCCTAATTCACAGGCACCTGAGCTTTCCGATCCCGAGGTTCTTCACCTGGGATTTTGCTTCCACCTTCGGATTGAGCTGACACACGTACTATACTGGAGTCAGGGTCAACATGTGTGACTAGGATCATTCTTGCTGCCATGCACAAATTTGTCCCTGAACAGCAGCAAAAGTGCAGGACTTCTTCAAGCTCCAGCTCTAGCCCACAGAGCCCTGCTGCCCTCCCACCACACTCCCCTTCCATCAGTCCTGGATCTGACAGGAGATAGATCAGTGGAAGAAACACTGGTGCAAGCCATTCTCTCTGTGCTTCTATTCTTTGTAATCTTTGGACACTGCCCCCACCGCCAAAGGCAGCCCTCCATGCTTCCCCCGGTCCTCTCCTCTCCTCTTACCTCAATCTTCTTCTGTGATTTATTTCCTCTGACTCTTCCCTTCACTTGATAGAGCTCTCTTGTCCATTTCAATTATTTTCCAAAACTCTCCTTGGAAACAAACGCTTCCATTTCAGCATTCCAACAGAGAACCCACTCCTCTCCGTCACCTCACAATCACTTGGGCCAGGCAGGAGAGGTAAAGATTCTCCTACTGGCTGCCTTCCACAGATGTTTCCAACCCATTACTTCTCCAATCTCGTGTAAAAACATCTGATCTTTTTTTTTTTTTTCGGTACGCGGGCCTCCCACTGTTGTGGCCTCTCCCGTTGTGGAGCACAGGCTCCGGACACGCAGGCTCAGCGGCCATGGCTCACGGGCCCAACTGCTCCACGGCATGTGGGATCCTTCCGGACCGGGGCATGAACCCGTGTTCCCTGCATCAGCAGGCGGACTCCCAACCACTGTGCCACCAGCGAAGCCCACATCTGCTCTTTTGATCCTCCAACACATTCACATAACTGCCACCGCCCTCCTGCTCGTTTCAACAATAGCCTCCAAGTCATCCCCACTTATACACAAAGCACTTTGCCATCTCGTTTACGTACTTCCTTTCCCTCTACACCAACTACCAGGAGAAGTTCCTATTGTTATGTCTGTGTGAACAGTGTATCTGTATTAGTTAGGACCAGTTTGGCTGTACCTAAAATACCCAAAATAAGTGGCTTAAATAATCCAGAGTTCACTCACATAAAACAGGTCTAGAAACTAGGTGGATCGTGGTGAGAATGGTGAACCCATGGTACTGAGGACTCTGTCGTTCTGCTCCACCATCCTAGCCTTGGTTTCTGTCCTTAAAGTGGCCTCAGGGGTCAAACTGGCTGAAAGGCTTAAAAAAGAAAAGGGAAAAAGAAATGGCAAATGGGTGCACCTTCCAGGTGATTGCTCACTTCAAAATGTTTCTCAGATCTCCCTCCCCAGCCCAATGACGTCTACTTATATTTATGCTTTGGCTGCCCCAACTGCAAAGAAAGCTGAGAATTGCTGTCTTTGAACTGGTCTCAAGGCTGTTCTGAGGAAAATCAGTAAAAACTAACATTCTTGCCTTGTAGTTCCTGTCCAATATCATTGACCTTCACTTCTACTCTGCTTCACCCACCTATTCCCCAGGACCATTCTTGGTCCTTTGTTACCCCTAAACCCCTCACTTCCTGATCAATTAAGTTCTAATATCCTACTCTCTGACCCTCACTGTCTACCCTTGCAACTCCTGTGCCGTCACTTCTGTTCTTCCACCACATGGAGGCATCAAATCAAGTCCCTTGGTCCTTTTATCCCCCGCCCCTGCCCCCCACATTTGTGTAACTTACAAAATGTTACATCATTTTGGGTCCTTGAAGAGCCAGACACAAAGGTGGAATTAGATGTTCAAGAGATTTATTGAGGGGAATGCCTATGAAGATAAAGGGGGAGGGAGCCGAAGTCATCAGGGAGAGGCTTTGAGCCATGAGGCTGGTGTGATACCTGTGAAAGGAGAGAGGGAAGGCAGGCTTGAGTAGGAAGGGCCTCTGACTGCAGCAGGGTTCTGAGAAAATCTCCGTCAGGGCATTGGAAAGTCCCTGAGCCAAAATTGCCCATTAGAGAGATCCTGTGTTTGGCAGAAACAGCCCAGATCCAGCGTTTCCCCTGCACTCAACTTCCTGCCCTTTCGGTCACCCACGCGTTTATCTATATCATATCCCCTACAATTCCTATAACTCTCCTAAAATCCCAGCAGAGGCTCTCTCTGCCTGCCTTCCTGTGTCTTTGATCACCTGCTTTCTACATCCTCCAGGTCTTTGCCTCATTAATTAGTCCATTTGCTCCTGCTTCTTCAAGCCTACCAGCAAGAGGTAACAGCAGGAGCATAAAACAGCACAGGGGGAGGTCAGGGAACTGCAAGGGGCTGGTAGGGCTGGAGCAAAATGTGTGAGATAGGGAATCCTTCATGAAGTCAGCAAGGGTCACTTAGAGAGGGCTCATGGGCTTATGCCAAAGAGCCTGAACTTTATCACACAATGGGAAGGAGTGAGCCACTGAAAAGAGTTAAATGACATGGAAATGTCATTTAAGGAATTAATCAGGAAATGGCAGATTAGCATTTCATTTGGGTCTCTCTGGGGGCAGCAAGAAGAGAGAATTTCAAGGAGCAGAGACCCGAGCTGAGGCTGGGAGAAGACCTGTTAACAGAACATCACAGTCTGCCTGGGAAAGTGAGAATGAAGATTGTAACGAAGAGACCCAGAAATAAAAGTGAGGATGTTTGGTTGGCAGTAGGATGTGTTTCAGGTGTCCTGACCTCCGGGCTGGGCTTTTACAGAGCTCTCTTGCACTTCCCCTCAGGCAGCCCCCACTCAATGTCTCCCAAACTCACAATTTTATCTTCCAGTCTCTTACATCTGTCCTCCCCTGCTTGGGAGTCAAAGTCAACTTCACCCTCCTAGTGCTTCCAGGGTAATCAAACGGGTCTTTACAATCCTACCTAGTAAACATCTCTAAAGCATGTTTTTCCCACCTGCACGCTGGGTGTCCCTTCCTCAGGTCAGGCTTGCCTGGACCACTGCAGCATACTCCTTTACGCTCCCCTGCCGCCACTCTTCCACCCCAATTTACCCTCCATGTTGCTGTCAGCAACTTGCTTTTCCTCTGATGGCCATCTTACAATGGCTTTCATTTGGTACAAGAAAAAAAACCCAAGCCCTTTATTATTGTATATAAGACCTTCCACCACCTGGCTGTGTACACTTACACTCAGCCTTAGCTCAGATAAGTCATCAATCTGCAATACCACATGGTCTTTCATTGAAGTGACACTGTTTGTTACAGAGGCTTCCTCAGAGTAAATGGTGGATGGATAGGCGAATGAATGAATGAGTGAATGAATGAACATTAGCTATCTAATTTTAACTTGAACTTAATAGCTCACAGGTATTAGTACAAAGTTGCTGAGCTAGTGCTGTGGTCTGAATATTTCTGCCCTACCCCCAAAATTCATATTTTGAAATCTTGACCCCCCCAAAGACGATAGTATTAGTTAGGAGGTGGGTAGAAGGTGCTTAAGTCATGAGGGTGGAACCCTCTTGAATGGGACCCCTCATCCCTTCCACCATACGAGGAGGCCTATCACCCAACCCTGCTCGCACCCTGATCCTCGGACCTCTAGCCTCCAGAACTGTGAGAAATAAATTTCTGTTGTTTACAAGCTATTTTGTGATAGCAGCCCACAGGGATTCAGCTAAGAAAGATGACCTGCTAATTTCTTCCTGTATTGGAAACAGTATTATCTTTCCAAGTTCCTCATTTCATAGAGCCAAATAATAGAATATTATGGATTTTCCCTCAACTAAACAAATGAAAGATTATCTGTTTAAAAACCCTCACATTAGAACAGAGTGGCTTAAGCAAAGGAAAATCTAAAAGCTGTGCTGAAAGAAACATTTAAAGATTCATATTGAGTGGGTGAGGATTCTCTTAATCCATGAGTCAAATCCATATCAGTAGGGAAATGGAGACTATGAATAATACTTAGATCACAATTTTCATCTTTGTAGAATTGAAAAACTGGGTAATTTTCATGACTCATATTTTTATTAGGACATCATTCTAAATCCACATATGAAAGTCTTTGGGGATCGTGAATTGTAAAAAATATTAGTGAATAACTAACTGTTAGGTGTCACATCAATTAAAATCCAGCTGGTGAACAAAATGACGGTATCTTTTTTCAATGCTTTATCACAAAATGTAAAAAAATTTCCCTGTCACCAAGTGATTGTTCATATTAATCAAGATAAAACTATAATAAGCTGCAGACAGAAGCCCCCACTACACACCCATGCTCCTGGGGAAAGAACTCAGGAAGTGCCTCACAGCCCAGGTTTCCTTGACAACCGCTCCCATAGAACCTGCAGCGTTCAAAGATAAACTCCAACCAAGCAACGAGGAAGACTAACTGATGATCAGGCTCCCACGTCTAAGAGGGCCCCGCAATTTGATGGTATCTTGCGAACTATTTCTAAATTTAAATGGAAATTTAGGTGGCTGTGTATTTTAAACCTCACTTCTTTTCTTTCACTGTTATTTTTTTCGTGGAATTCTCCCAGCTTCTTTCTCAGTTCCAAAATAAGACATCCCTTCTTAAAAATGATAACAATCACAGTTAAATTGCTACCTTGGAAAATCTAACCTAGAAAATAATTCTTTCTCATGTAAAACCAAAACTCCCACCAAAGGGGCAGCAGGAGAGCCAGGCAAAAGTGAGTGGCAAATGGGAGGGAGTTCTAGGAGGTTTAATCACACTCTTTAAAATCTCTTTGGGACTTCCCTGGTGGTGTAGTGGTTAAGAATCCTCCTGCCAATGCAGGGGACACGGGTTCAAGCCCTGGTTCGGGAAGATCCCACATGCTGCGGAGCAACTAAGCCCGTGAGCCACAGCTACTGAGCCTGCACTCTACAGCCCGTGAGCCACAACTACTGAAGCCCGTGCGCCTACAGCCTGTGAGTGCGCTGCAACAAAGAGAAGCCACCGCAGTGAGAAGTCCGCACATCGCAACTAGAAAAAGCCTGCGTGCAGCAACGAGGACCCAACACAGCTCAAAATAAATAAATTAAATAAATTAATTAAAAGATCTCCTTGTGTGTGTGGGTGTGATGGATGCCTCAGCAATCCCGGTGTACTGCCAAACATCGGGAAATTAGTTCACAGCCCAAACTGTCACAGAAACGCAAGCACGCGCTGAGAAAAACGAAGGCGACAGTTCTACTGAACCAGCCTCTTTCCAATTTGCTTGCAGATGGAGATCAGATGTCTCAGCAACAATTTCAGGTTCAAGAAGAAACCTGTGTGCACACAATAGAAAATTTGAAAAGGGGCGGGGACAGAGAAGCAATGAACAACAGTAGGATAAACAATCCAAAGGAACCCAATATGTTGGAACAAAAGAAACCTTTAAGGTGTTGTAAGAGTCTTATTAAGCCAACTCTGGCCACCCAAAGTAGAAAGACCAGAAATGCAATTACTTCAACCCGGAGGAGTAAATACATAAAATAAGAAGCCAGAGAGAAAGCAAGCCAGAATGAAGACTTAAATTAACAGAAACACCCTAAGAAGTCACCTTTTTCTTTTCTTGTTTTCTCGGTGATATTTTAGATGCCTTTCCCCAAAGGTGCAATTATCTCAGCAGAAGGAAGTAAGAAATGAAATTGCAGTGTCTATGCGCCAGAGTGGATGAGGGCAGATCCAGAAATTGAGGGCTGAAGGACAGTTGCTAAGCGCAAGCTTTGCCAGTCATCTGTGTGGACCATAATGCAGAAAATTCAACAAGTCCTTGAAATACTGAGCCTTAGAAAAGTACTTTGAATTATTTCATCTTAAGTAAAACAAACAGCTGTTCCTCAGTGTCAACACTGACAGCAAATCCATAAGAAGTTAGAGTCCTTTCATTGTGGGAGGCCAAAGTGGAATGTCCAGGTGGTGAGTCACTTCAGTTGTGTGATTTGACCTTGTCACTCATTTAATGTGGTTTGAGAGGCCAGAGATGGGTCTGCAGGCAACACGAGGTCAGGCCGGCTATTAAGCCATCTCAGTGAGCGTGCTCGCTCCCCTTCCCAATATGAGGGTGTTATATAGTAACAGATTAGAGCTCACAACTCTTCCCTTCTAAGGGAGGGATTCTCAACTCCAAGATGCTTCTTGTAGTTTGGTCATTTCAGGAAATGACTGATTCCCTCCAAAGAGAAATAATGTGAATTAACTTTCACTTCTAAAATTTTAGGCAATACATTAAGTCACTGTTGGTGAAGGTATGGAGAAACGGCTGCTGCCTAAATTGTCTACGGGAAGTATTCATCGACACAAGCTTTCTGGAAGAAAAGGTGGCTATGTGTATCAACATTTAAAAGGAAGTAATCAGACAAGTGGCTCCATCTTCAAAATATATCTGTAATCTGATCTTTTCTCATCTCCCACTGCCACCTCCCTGGTCCAGGCCACCATCATCTCTTGTCAGCGTTTCTACAGAAGCCTCCAGATTATTCACTGTGTTTTCACCCTTGACCCTTCAGTCTATACTCAACAAGCAGTCAGATCATATTACACCTCTTGTCACGTCCTCCAACGACTTCCCATCTCTTCAGGATAAAAGCCAAGACCTTACAGCAGCCTTTTATTTCCTTCTCCAAATTCCTCAGTCTCCATCTTCTGCTTCTCTCCACTTTGCTGGCTCCACTCCAGCCAGATTAGCCTCCGTGCTCTTCCTGAACTCAGCAGGCATGCTTCTGCCTCAGGCCCTTTGTACTTGCTGGAAAGCTTGCACCCTCTCTGTCCTACCTCCAGACGCCCTTCACCAACTTCAAGTCGTTTCTCAAAAGTCATCTTCTCAGTAAGGCTTTCTTTGTCCAGCCTATGTAACATTACAATGTCCCCTCACTTCCTAGTCCTCTGTCCTGTTTAACTTTTTTTTTTAATTAATTAATTAATTTATTTTTGGCTGCGTTGGGTCTTCGTTGCTGCACGCGGGCTTTCTCTGGTTGTGGCGAGTGGGGGCTACTCTTTGTTGCGGTGCACAGGCTTATTGCGGTGGCTTCTCTTGTTGCGGACCACAGGCCCTAGGCGCCATTTACCAGCCCATCACCATACGCAACCCGTCACCATCTGATACCCTATGTAGTTGATGATTTTTATTTAAATATCATCTAAAAGAGTGCCCCCCATAACTCTAGAATATCTGGGAGTCCCCAGGCAGCTGATCTCTGAGTTATACAAACTAATAAAAGAATTCATGACTGTCATTAAAAGATCAGTTTTCTTGCTTTTTAATTACCTCTCCCTTTATAAGTAGCTATAATTGATATTTATATATGTCATGACTAATATCTCCAGAAGGAAAAAACAATTAGCCCCTATGAAAGATAATCATTTGTTAGCTCCAGGTCTGCTCATATATCTTGCTGATGTGGAGCATATCTTAGTGTCAGATGGACGCTGAATCTTTCTGTACAAGTGGGATGTGAGAAGTGTAAATTCTTATGTGCAAATCAGAACATTCTACAGTTAATTAATTTAATACAGGCAAGACATCTTCTCATTGAATTCATCTTCTCTGATGAATTTAACCATCAGCTTTAGGATTAACTAAATAGTACAGCCTCAGACATGGCCATAACCCCATTCTGTTAATTTTGCAGTCTTATGATTGATGTATTCTTGTTTATTGCTTTCATTAACTGTAAACTTTTCAAGCCCGAAGCTTATGTGTGTATGGAGAGGGGTCTTCTATTTCCTTTAGTCTGTGTGGCAGTCAGGAATTTAGTCTACAAATATTTCCAGATGACTCCCTGTGTGTTGATGCTGGGGATGCAGCATTGAGCAAGTTGGATAAGGGCCGTCCAGCGAAATGGGGAAGACAGGTTGCATTGGAGCCATGAGTGTTACAAAAGTGAGCAGAGCAAGCCTTTGGGGTGAGTATCTAAGGGACCGAATTTTTCAGAGGTTCTGGCGGGCGGAGGGTGGGGGAACCAGGGTCAAGAAATACCGCTCTGAAAAGTGGGCTTTAACCTTTAACTTTCTCGGCAAAGTTCGCGAAGAAGGGAGGACTCTTCGGGCAGAGAGAAGAGTGTGTGCAGAGAAAAACCTGGACGTGGCAGAAAAGATGAAATGTTCCAGAAGCAGAAAGAAAACCCGTTAAGACTGGAAAGGTGGACACGGTCTTGGAGTCTGGGTGAGGGCTGTTAGCCTGGATCCTAAGGGCAAGAGAAGACAGTGAAAAATTTGAAGTCAGGGATCCGTTTGCTCTGTGTCCTGTGGTCAGTTGGTCTCTGCAGCCTTTTGATTTTCTGACCATGTCCTTGCCTAATGGCTGTGCTCTCAAGCAAGAACAATTTCAGACTCACTTTCCAGGACTTTAAGGAAACTCATTAAATCCATTTTACTCTCTATCATGCTTATTTGTAGGATATAAAATAGATTTTAAATAACACCTAAAGCACCTAGTCAATAATTACCTAGAAAAAATGTTATATTTCATTTGTAGTATCTATACTCTTCCATATTTTTCTACCAGATGCAGTGCAAACAGTATCATATAGTATTTAGAAGAGCATGGATTCTGGAACTTGGGTTCAAATCCCAGCTCTGTCCCTACTTCCTGGTGTGAACTTGGACAGATTACTGAACTTCTCTGTGCTTTGGTTTCCTCATTTGTAAGATGGGGGATAATTATAGGACCTCATAGGCGGAGTGACCACATAATTAATCATCCAAACTGGACGTTTTGGGGATGAAGAGGGTTCTAGCCCAAGTCAATGTGTGTAAAGCACTTAGAACAGTGCCCAGCACAGAGCAAGGCTGGTTATTATCGTTATTGAGATGCTTTCATTCATTTCTAAGACTAGAATCACCAACTGATTTTAAACATCAACATGGTTAGAAGGAAGAATTGAGAAATATTTAAAACTCCAGGGGAATGTGGAGTTTTATAACTTGAAGAGGATTATCTTTTGACAGGCAATGAAACAAAGAAATAAAAAAACTATATAAAAGCAAACCATAGCTGTGCTTAGAAAGACAAATACATTTGGTGAGCAATACTGGTTAAATACCAATATAGGTACTTTTTAAAGTGGGATTTTAAACAATCTGATTTAAAGATTTGGGTGTTAATGGGCCAGAAGCATCCATTAGAGGAGCAGTTAATTTAGCTCCGATTAATTAAAGTAATAACTGTTGGTGATAGAAAAATTGAAGAAGAAAAAAGAAGGAACTAAAAGTCATTCATTTTCATACCGCTAAAAATACCCACCACTAGTTTTTGCTACAAGCTCTTTGTGTAATATGCCACTTTTCTGTATGCTTTCCCTGGTGCATTCACATATATGTGCATGATTGATCTACCTATCATTTTTTTCAAAATTATGATCATCTTATAAATGCATGTGCATTAGTTTCCTAGGGCTGTCAGAACAAAATACCACAAACTGGATGTCCTTAAGAAACAGAAATTTACTCTCTCAGAGTTCTAGAGGCTAAAAGCTCAAAATCAAGATATTGGCGGGGCCCTGCTCCCTTTCAGCACTCTAGGGGAGGATCCTTCCTTGCCTCTTCTAGCTTCCGGTGGGCACCAGCAATCCTTGGCCTCCTTGGCTTATGGCAGCACCACTCCAAACCCCGCCTCTGTCCTCACATAGCCTTTTTCCCTGTGTGTCTACGTCTCTTGTATGTTCACGTGGCCTTCTAATAAGAGCACCAATCACTGGATTTAGGGCCCACCCTAGTCCAGTATGACTTCATCCTAACTAATTACTTCTGCAAATACCTTATTTCCAAATAAAGTCACATTCTGAGGTTCCAAGTGGACATGAATATTTGGGGGACACCATTTAATCCAGTAGAGCATGTAGTGAAGATATCTGATTTTACGATGTAAGATAAAATACTATCCCTCCATCCCCTGGTATCCCAAAGAGAAGTATCTGAATCTCCTCTTACCAAGATTCACAGGAAGTCCAGTCTAGCGCCCTTGCATACCTCCCTGCACACCACCCCAGGAATGTCTGCTTACTTGCTTGGGTCGGGTGTGGGGGGATTCTGACGTCATCTGGGGCCCAGGGAAGATAAGAATATCCCATCTCTCTAGAGTCACAGAGACTATGGCCTGGATTTAACCACTTCTCAGTGTTAAGCATGGCCTAGGCGTTAGCCACCCACCAGATGGACCATTTGGTAAAAGGTCAGCACAGGCCGGCACCCCAAGGTGCTGCCCTAGCACAGACTCCTGCTTTCATGTTCACGGGCCTAGAATGGTCACTGACAGGTGTCAGCTCAGGATACAGCAGACCAGCAGTCCTATCTTTTTCCACGCTCAAGGTAATTTTATGTCAAAAGACCCTCTGCCTTATGCAGGGCCCTCTCAATCTGCCCCAACAGAGTTGTCTAACTTTGAGTTTCAGGGATAAGTTATTAGAGTCTCAGTCACTTCCCCTCAGAAGGCCCCTGGGCCCCTTACTCAAATGAGAGCACTTCCTCCCAAGAAGGATTTGCACGAAGAAGCACCGGTACCGATAGATTGGCTCAGCCACAGAAAATATACTGTCCTTCCCTCAGGCATCGAGTACCTAACTGCCTTCTTACATTTCAGAATAAGTTAATGGCTATTAATAATTCTTCTCACAGAAATGAAAGTGTGTGTCAGGAGGCTTGTGGTCTCCTCCTGCAGACGTAGAGGTCTCTGGCAATATTTTTTGGGGGGGGAGGTGTGGGAGTGACAATAGCTTTATTCTCTGACACATGGTTACATGGTTCCACTTTAGAATGCTGGCTTGGGACAAAGGAGCTCCGAAAGAACTCGCTGAACCAAACATTTGAGGGGCTTTTTACATGAAATCTATATCAGTCCCCCAGCATCGCTGCAGGATCCACATTTTCAGCTTTGTCTTTTTTTTTTTTTAACATCTTTATTGGAGTAAATTGTTTTACAATGGTGTGTTAGTTTCTGCTTTATAACAAAGTGAATCCGCTCTACATATACATATATCCCCATATCTCCTCCCTCTTTCGTCTCTCTCCCACCCCCCCCCCCCCCCCCATCCCACCCCTCTAAGTGGTCACAAAGCATCGAGCTGATCTCCCTGTGCTATCTGGTGCTTCCCACTAGCTATCGATTTTACATTTGGTAGTGTATATATGTCCATGCCACTCTCTCACTTTGTCACAGCTTACCCTTCCCCCTCCCCGTGTCCTCAAATCCATTCCCTATGTCTGTGTCTTTATTCCTGCCCTGCCCCTAGGCTCGTCAGAACCATTTTTTTCTTAGGTTCCATACATATGTGTTAGCATACGGTATTTGTTTTTCTCTTTCTGACTTACTTCACTCTGTATGACAGACTCTAGGTCCGTCCGCCTCACTACAAATAACTCAGTTTCATTTCTTTTATGGCTGATTAATATTCCATTGTATATCTGTGTCTGACAATAATTTTAAAGTCCCCCCCACCGTGTACTTCTTCGGAAGTACCGCATCATAATTCGTATACTATTCTATCACATGGCTACACTATAACTTATTTAACTGTTCCCATATTTTGATACATTAAGGTGGTTTCCCATCATAAATCAAATGGGATAAAAATATTCACTTAATAAATATTTATTACTTATCTACTATGTGCTAGTCAATGTTTTAGGTCCAAAGGGTCTTTCATGTTAGTGACAGAGGAGGACAGCAAACAAGCCGATGTAAAATATAATGCTTTCATAGTACCACAAAGGAAAACAAAGCAGAACCAGGTGCCAGAGTAACAGGGGCTGCTGTTCTGCAATAGGGTAAGTGGGAGGGGCCTTACTAAAAAGCTGACGTTTGATATAACCTGCCCAATCTGAGAACTGGAGAAGGTTCTATATAAAGCACAAGGACACTCACAGGAAGTTTTGTCTTTGTTTCTGCTGTTTCTTTGTTTGCTAACTATGTCACATATGAATGTGAATAAAATGGAGCTCTCTCCATTAAGTGAAATTGCCACTTAAATCAACCTAAGTGCAATTTGCACAAGCAAATGATGAATAAACTGGATTTAAAAATCGATGGGTGCTCAAAAAACTATGATTAGTATTATATCTACTCCATGAAACATGCATGTTATGAAATGAAGGGATGAATTGAAAACTATGAAAAGTGGCCACCAAATCACATTCAGTTGAAACTTGGCTGCACTTATCTGTAACGTGTTTGTGTTCTTTTTTCCTAAGAGCTTTGACAGTTTTTTCCCATCGATAGTTTTGTCAACAAAATTGGTACCAAATGAAGACTAGCAGAACTTCTCAGACTCTGAAAGTCTTTCACAACCTATCATTACCATTTACTTACTAAAAAGACCCAGTCTGCCTTTACAATACTGTCCTGAACTTCAAATACTTAATTTTGTTACACTGAGAAACAAGCTCTTCATAATTTTATACCTTAGTTTAATCATGCTGCAACATTTTAGGTAGCCAGATGTTTAAACGTCTTGCACTTAATTTTTAAAGTAAGTGTGTGTGTGTTCATTATCAGTCTAGTACTGTGTAACAAACAACCCCAATACTTGGTGCTTAAAACAGCAATCATCTTACAATGCTCACTCCCTGTGAGGCAGGAATTTGAGCAAAGTTTGACTGGGCAATTCTTACGTTTTATGGGGCAACAACTAAGTCACTCAATGGTATCCCACTGGTCAATGAGCTGAGCTGGTGGGGACAAAGGTAGCTTCATTCACATGCTGGGCTCCTTTGTGGCGATGACCGGAAAGCTGGGCCCCTTTCCCTCTCCACATGCTCGCAAGGCCCTTCCTCATGGTCTCTCCAGCAGCACAGTCAGACAGACTTCATACATTGCAGCTCAGGGCTCCAGGCATGTGTCCCAAGAGAAGCTGCCAGTCTCTTAAGGCCAAAGTCAGCAAAGTAGCACAGGGTCACTTCCACTGTATTCTATTGATCAAAACAGCTACAAAGCCTACCCAATTAAGGGGAGGTGACATAAACCCCACCACTCAAATAGGGGGAGTATCAGAGAATTTTGTAGCCATCTTTAATCTGCTACAATATATACATTTACCTTTTATTATGGAAAATGTTAAACATATCTAAAAGTAGACAAAATTGTATATAGGGCCTCCCTGGTGGCGCAGTGGTTGAGAGTCCGCCTGCCGATGCAGGGGATACGGGTTCGTGCCCCGGTCTGGGAGGATCCCATATGCCGCGGAGCGGCTGGGCCCGTGAGCCATGGCCGCTGGGCCTGCGCATCCGGAGCCTGTGCTCCGCAACGGGAGAGGCCACAACAGTGAGAGGCCCGCATACCGCAAAAAGAAAAAAAAAAAAAAAAAAATTGTATATAAACCTCCATGTCTCCATCATCCAGCTTCAACAGTTTGCAACTCACAGCAAATTTGTTTCATCTATACCCCCCACCTACTTCCTCTACTCCTATATTGTCTTAAATCAAACCTCAGAAAAATCAATCAATCAATCAATCAATCAATCAAACCTCAGATATCATATTAATTCATCCATCAATGCTAACTTTTAAAGTGTTATGGTACCTGGAAGACAGAACAACTTTTAGAGGGAAAATCTATTCATTTCAGAGGCTTTTCTTTTATTAATACCAAGTTGTTCTTACCTCTTAGAAGATACCTTCCTTCCAAGAAATCTCTAATTATTTGAACACCAAAGAACAGCCACTTTCCTATGTAGCTTCTGGTGAAACACACACTGGACGAGGAATCAGGAGAACTGGGTTTTAGGATCTCAGCCACTGACCAGCCATGTGATCGCAGCTAACTTTCACTGAGTCCTCACCTGCCACCACATTTATCTTTTCAATCCTATTATTATTCCAATTTCACAGATTGGGCTAGAAAAGGTAAGCAGCTTGCCCAAGATCAAAGAGTGGCAGAGGTGGGATCTTAGCCAGATCACTTGGAGGCTGTTTCCTCCTCCATCCCATAGAGAACATCATCCAACTTCAACCTACTTCACTGGAGAATAATATAACAAATGCTCTCGACAAACCACTTTGAAAATATTTCAAATTGTAATCACAAAAGTTTTGAGTAGGTAATCCATTTTCATGGCTCAAAAATCCAAACAATAGAAAATGGTGAAGAGTCTGGCTGCCACTCCTGTTCCATTATTTCATTCCCCTACCCATTTTCTCTGTACAAGTAACCATCTAATTATTATTTATTTATGCAAATGCAGCAAATGTGAATAAGTGTGTCACTGTGTGGCCCCTTATTACACAGCAGGTAACACCTTTATATATTCAATCTCTGTGGGAGTTAGTCCTATGCCAGAAAATAGCTTCCTTGTCCTTTTTGATTGCTGCCTAATTACCTCATCATGTAGACATACTATCGTTTATTTAACATGTTCCCTGTTGATAAACATTAGATTTTTATCTCCAACCTTTTGCTATTACAAACAATCAAGCACAGAGTTTTATTTTTGTGGGAAAACCAAGATACAGAGTGCCTACATGCATATACAATGAGAGGGAGTCAGTAGCAGAACCTGGTAGTTCACTGTTTTGTTCAGGGTTATGATTCTTTGACTGTTTTTGACGTTTAACACAAGAAGTTTATCAGGCTTAACTAAAGAACCTATACATTCTTTTGAAGTCTTTTCATGAGGGAATCCGCAGGGTAGAGTCCATGGATATATCATTACCATTGTCACCGTTTACCAATCTTTTCTGGGTTTGCTTCTTTTAAAACTCTGCCTATAAACGAGATCCTTGTGAACATACTGGTCCAAAGTCTGATGTCTTAGAAGAACTTCTCAGAAAAGGTATTCTGGGATATGTGTTTCTTTTATCACAGTTTGTGCAATTATAAGCCCACACTGGATTGACTAAGGACATAACCCAGAGACAACAGTGACCGCTGACATTAAAAGAGGAGACAAATCCAAGGCAAAGAGGGAGGCAACTCATGATTTTAGAAGAATAATATCTCCTTGTTTTCCTCTCTACTTCTCTCCCAGATGAGGAGGTGTGACTCTCAAGCTGATGCTAAGTAGCTTAAGTTTGATGTGGCCTAAGTGGGTGATATCAAAGATGGCCCCAGATTTCCTTCACCACTCTTTTCTTTGTCACTGCCTGAAAGTCTTCACTTTTACTGTTCTTTGTCACTGCCTAGAGTTCCACCAATTACAGATCCATCTGCATTAAAAGCGCTTCATTTAAAGGGTAAATATCTTCAGTCATTCATGCCTTCAAGTAAATTGATTTACTCAGTCACCCTATCCTAGCACCCAGTGTGGATCAGCCATGCTGAACTGGAATATACTGAGGGTTGCGGGGGGGGGGGGGGTGCGGTGCTTGTGATAACCAGGGGGAAGAAACCAGTGGGAAGGGTGCAGCAGTGGGCAGAATTCTGGGATGCTGGAGTTGGAGAACTCTTATTATTTCATCAGTAGGAGAGAAAGGCAGTAGGGAACAGAGACATGCAGAAGAGAAGTGAGATGGGGCTCCCAAAGAGACATTATCATTTTTGTAATTTCACTCAAGAGTAGCCTTGCTAACTTGGACATATTAACCAAGAATGCATCGGTTGTGTAACTCTGGCTCTTTCCTCTGTATTGTTGGTCCTGGTTTACTATTCCAAATGTAAAGTAGAATCTAAAGATAGCAAAACAAGGTACCACCAGAAAGTAAATACTGGTATATATGGTTGTTTGGTCAGTGGTGTTCTCAGTGACCCTACCCCACCGGCACTGTGTGTTAACCACAGAATATTTTGTTTCTGGATTTCAAAATTCTCAAACATATTATTATACCCACACCAAGAACATGAGGAAACTACGTAGGCTGGGGCAAAGATTTTTAAGAAAGGATGGAGTGGGGGAAAGAGAAGCAATACACACATTTTCAAAGAACTAAGTTAATTATTTCCAAAATTATTCGAGAAAAAGAATCTCAGCTTCATGCACATCTCAGTCCCCCATCCTCTCCTCTGCAAAGACTCCCCAAGTGGTTGAAGTCTTTAACATAATGTGTCAAGCTGTCCTACAAACAGCAAAGCAGCCTAATGTAACATCTGTGTTTTGACAGATCAACTTCTTGGAATCAGGAAAAAAAAACACCTTGCAACATCACAAGCAATGAACCCTTTGCAAGCATGACAGATATTAAACAATAGTGTCCTACTTCCCAAATGTCTCCTGCCAGGGGTTCTTTCAACATCTGTATATCTTCTCTGGGTCTCCATATGGTTTTTATTTCACCCCCATTTAAGTGTTTCTTCCTCTCCTGACCACTGCAAATACGTCCTCCATTCTCTCCCCACACATCATAAATAGTATTCCTCCAGCAATATCCCATTCAATTTCTGTTTCATATTTATACTGTACCTCATTCTTAAGCCCCACATGTAAGACCCCATGGCTGAGCTGGGAAACCAGATGTGGAAAGTGTTTGCAGAATGGTCACCTGTGATGCACACAGGCCAGCACTTCAGATGGCCTCTTACCAGGACTGCGTGGGTAAACTTGGTAATAGCGTTCCATTTTCCTGTGCCTTTGTTTTCCTTCTGTAAAATAAAATTCTAAAAAAAAAAAATCATATGATATCACTTACATGTGGAATCTAAAAAACTGATACAAAGTAACTTATTTACAAAACAGATTTAGACCCACAGATATAGAAAACAAACACGGTTACCAAAGGGGAAGGTGGGGAGGGATAAATTAGGAGTTTGGGATTAACAGCTATACATTGCTATATATAAAATAGGTAACCAACAGGGACCTATGGTGTAGCTCAGGGAACTATACTCAATATTTTGTAATAACTTATAAGGGAAAAGCATCTTAAAAAGAATATATATATATATATATATATATATATATATATATATATATATATAGCTGAATCACTGTTCTATACATCTGAAACTAACACAACACTGCAAATCAACTATGTTTCCATTTTAAAATAATAATAAAAAATAAACATAAAAAATACATGATTTTTAAAATAGTACTTAATGCATAGTCCTTTTGTTTTACCGTCTCATCTGATCCGCAGAAAACACCATTAGGGTGGGTATTTCTATCCACAAACCCACCTGACTGGATTTGCTGCAGATGTTCCTGATTTGGGGCACAGTCAGGTGCTGCAAACGCTATTGGTTCCTATACACTCTTCCTTTCTTGCCAGCAGAACTCTGATTTGCCGAGTGTCCCTCCCTCAGGGAAGAAGACCCTCAGCCAGCTCAGCAGTAAAAGCCCTGAACTACCCAAGCCAATCATGGTGACTTTATTCTCTTTGCCAGTGATTGTTTTCAGGCAAATGACCCAGGTCTGGCTAATGCAACAGGAGACGAGGTCTGCTGGGGAGATTCTAGGAAAGTCTTCTAGATCTTAGAAAGACACAGGGATGAGACAGTCCTTCAGGACTTCATGCCTGAATCTGGTGCCTAGAACTGTGGAAGCCATCTCAGGACTATGAAGGGAACTAGTCCAGAAGAAAGCCAACAAGTTGGGATGACAGAGGGAAAAGGCAGAAGAATGTGAGACTTTTTTTTTTAATGGGAAGAGCTAACATTTATTCAATCAACAATCACTGGGTGCCTGCCAGGGCCAGACACTGCTGGTGGTCGGGACACAGAGAACATGTGACTAGTCAACATAAAACTCTGTTGACGTCAGCCTGCCCTTGTTTTCCCCAGACATCACTGAGTAAGTGGCAATATGCACAACGTTTCAACAATGTAAGACTTTGAGGACGTCACTGAGTCACCGAATTAACAAAGCCTAACTTCACCCTACCTTAGGCCTTCACTTAAATGAAGTAATAAATCTCCTTATTGATTATTAAGGTCTTCTGTTCTTTGTAGCTGAACACAACCTATTGTGTCAAACTTTACAGGAATGTTTGAGTCTTTTGGCTCCCAAGGGACCACTCAGCCCGCACCCACATGAGTTGAGATACTCACCAAATGTCCCAGGCATGGTTCTCAACCTTGCCTGCGCATTAAAATCACCTGGGGATGTCCAAGATGTGTTCATGCCTGGTCTTCACACGCAGAGGATCTGATACAGTTGGCCTAGGCTGGGGCCTGGGATCTGATTTCTTTAACGCTCCCTGGGCAATCTGAATGTGAGAGTCATTGGTTTAAAAACCCCAAAGGACGTGGAAGATACATTTCGGGACACTTTTCCCTTCTTACCTCTGGCCTGCCTCACCTCTCCTCCCACCTCCCATGTTCTTAGCACCTCCCAAACCCAGGGTGACCATTCATCTGAGTTTGCCTGGGACAATCCCAGTTTGTAACCATTGCCATGACATAATTATCAATAGCAAATCCTTTTACACCTAAAGATGTCCCCATTTGGATGACTGGTTGCCTTACCTAAAAGGACTCCTGGTGGATCTAGTTTAATCAAGTCCCTGAACGCCACCTCTCCCCTATTTCAGATGAGTGTGTGCCTACCCGAGTGTAGGTAGGAGGCCTAGGTGTGCAGAGGACCCAATCCACTTGCTGGAGCTTTTAATAAGTGCTTCAGTCCCAACCCTGCAGGCTTTAGATTTAGGGTGGAAGATTGTGGGTCGCAAAAGAATCTCAGATGTCTTGTAGAGAGTTAAGTATTCCCTGTTATTTTTATGTGCTAAATTATTTGTTACCACTCTGGTGTGCATGTAGTGCCATCTGAAGTCAGGGGAGTGATCTAAATGATCCCCACTGGGTTCTCCCCAGCTCTAGGATGCCCTGATAATGCCTATTCTGCTGCAGCCTTTCAGAATTGAAAGAGGAAATTACACCGTGGGAGCTGCTGAAGCAGAAGAGAGCTCTGGATTTAAGATGCTGGGGTGATGGGCTTCCCTGGTGGCGCAGTGGTTGAGAGTCCGCCTGCCGATGCAGGCGACATGGGTTCGTGCCCTGGTCCGGGAAGATCCCACGTGCTGCGGAGTGGCTGGGCCCGTGAGCCATGGCCTCTGAGCCTGAGTGTCTGGAGCCTGTGCTCCGCAACGGGAGAGGCCACAACAGAAAGAGGCCTGTGTACCGCAAAAAAAAAAAAAAAAAAAAAAAAAAAAGATGCTGGGGTGATATCCAGCGCAGACAGCTGAAGCATCAGGCAGAAGAAATTGAAAGGGGAGATCATAAAACCAAAGGAAAGATATTGAGTCTGTTTACTATGAGCTAATGAGAGTTTCAGAAGCTTGAGTGAGGTTAGTCAGGCGCTTTGGATATCATGCAAATATAACTAAGGTATGGGCATCAGAGGGGGCCAGCCATGTCTACTAGGGCAGCTAAGTGGAGTCCTAACTTCACAGAGATCTGATGAATCTTTGGGGGGAATATCAAAGAAGATTTGGAGGACTGCTAGTTGGGCTCCATGAAGCTATAATGAAGACTTCTAAACAAGAAGGGGTTATCAAGGCTGCCCTCATGCTCTTGGGCAATGCCTTAGATGTTTAGAGAAACTACTCTGTGGGAGGGCAAAGCTGAGGGCAAAGCACTGGTCAGTTGCTGAAGAAAGGGAATACTTTACAATGAGACACTTAAAGGTACCACTTAAACTCCTGAGTTTTCTGATACAACTCAAGAAGGAATTTGAAACAGGAAGAGCAAATTTCTTGCTGTTGCCCCAGAGGCAAGATATCTTTCCTCTATCTCTGGGAGAGAAGCAGGGTCAACTTTGGTGATTGTTTCAGTTATACATTGCTGTGTAATACACTACGTTCCAGAAGTTAATGACTTAAAACAAGAACCATTTGTTTGCTCACAATTTTGATGTCAGGTCATAATTAAGGCTGGGACAATTCATCTTTGCTCTATGTAGCATCTTCTGGGACAGCTTGACTGGGATGCGGATTACTCTCAAGTTACCCTCCTCTCATAGCTAGCTGTCTGCTAAGAGCTCAGCCTGGGCAGGCAGCCAGGGACCTCTATTCTCTTCCATACGGACCTTGGCAAATGGCTGCTTAGGCTCCCTTACAACATGGAGGCTGGGTTCCAAGAGGGACAAAGAGGAAGCTGACAGGCTCAGAACTAGGACAGCATCACTTTCGCTGTATTCAAAGCAGTCACAATCCCAGCCCCAGTGCAGAGCGGCAGAGATATAGATCCTACCTCTCTGTGTCGAAAGTGACAAAAAATTTGCTGCCATCTTTAATACGCTATATGGACCATAGGAGAGATCAGCCATAAAATGTCAGGACGAATGGCCATTGAAGTAGAATTTCCAAGTTGTCTGGTCCTGCAAGGAGGAAGGGAAGAGAAATTTGGGGAGTTCAATATTCCTGATGATTTGCTGGGGAGGAAGAAGAGACAAGGGCCATTTTCACTTCCTTGATACTATAATTTACACTCCTAGTTTATGCCTAAATTTGTGCAGCCAGGGGAAGAAAACATACATATCTATAGCTGAAAACTGCAAAATTTAAGACTGACATATAACAAATTATTTAATTCAAAAATATTTAGTTAAAATATTTAGTATGTGCAAGATAGTATAATAGGTCTTATAATAATTATAAAGTTTTACAGAACATGGTTTCTGTCCTCGAGGAGATTTTCACTTGATTTAACAAGCATTTGCCAAGCATGTGTCAAGCACTGTCTAGGTGCTACCAACTGGTGGATGCAAAGATAGGAAACACCACCACCTCTGCCTTCACAGGTTTCACAATCTACTAGAGGAGAGAGATGAGCATAAATAAGTCATGTGACAAGTATGACTCAACCTCTGTAAATGATAAGTAAGGTACGTGTGTAATACAAGAAAAAATGAAAATACTCAACCCAAAGTGTTAATAATGAGATTATGGGTGAACTTTTGTTTTTTCTTTATACTTTAATGTTTTCAAAAATGAATTTTTTAAGATAGAAAAAATAATATATATTAAGTGCAAGATGGTGTTGTAATAGAGAAATTTCAGGATGTCCAGGGAGCTGAGAGGGAGTCCCTAGCTCCTCCTGGAAGGAGGAGAGAGAAGTTTCTATCAACTTCTTAGAGGAGATGACATCAAAGTATGGCTTGAAGGGGGAATAGAAGTTGTTATTGACATTTGTCATTTGGGGGGTGTAACCTTGCCTAAACCTCTGATCTGAGAGAAATTCTTTATTGTGTGTGCACTGCTGGGTCTCTAGAACTTTGTCTCTTCAAGGGAAGTCAGCGAGGTAAGAGGCTCCATTTATATTTCTTTCCTTCCTGGAAGTCAGGGCATGAGCACAAGCCCTGGGTTCAGCCTGTCAGACTCCCTGCCCATGATATTGAATCTGGTGTTAGAGGAACAAAGACAGGATGGATAAAACTCATCTGTAGCCAGTGTTGAGGGGTGTGATGGTGGTGAGAGTACTGGCTAATGGCAACAGTGCCCTGCAGCAGCGACGGCAGAACCCTGTTAAAAAACAGCTGTATTTTTGGCCCTTGACCCTCCTTGGTTCCTTGTTCGTGTCTGTATTCTAATCTTGGTCCTCCAGCTTCCTTTTATTCTGTGAGTCCCCAAAACGCTTCCAACAAAGTCCTTAAGGAGAGCCAAGCTTGGGTTCGGTTGTTTGAAGCAACTGACTGATACAGGACAGGGCTAGGCAAGTGGGGTGCTGGGGTGTAGGGGAGGGAGGCGGTAGGTGAAAGAATCACAACACGTGCAAAGACCAAGAAAGAGTGCATGTGGTCCCATCTAGAAGGAGAGATAAGATGTACTCAAATATATCCATGGTAGGGAAAAATATCCTTGCTAACTATTCTGGAGGTGCAGAAGAAGGCACAATCACTTTTTACTGGGTTTATTAGCAAAGACGCGGTAGAAGAAATGGAATTAGCTTGATCATTGGAGAAGAGGAAAGAAAAGGGTAGTTATTCCAGGCAGAAGGAAAAGTATATACTGATTGAAAAGATCCATGTATATTTAGGAATCTAGTAGTAAAGTAAATAGTTCAATTTAGCGGAAGCATGGAGGACTAGCAAAGGAGCTTGGGTGGTTGGTAGGTACAAAATTCTACCGGCCTTTTGTGCTAGGACATAGACTTTGGATTTTATTTGGTACATAATAGGAAACACGGAAGGTTTGTGAACAGGGAGTGTCACCATGCAAGTGTTGCTTTAAGATGCTAAATCTGGTGGCCATGGACAGAATGGTCAGTTAGGGCTACTGCAATAACTTAGGATGAGTTGGTAATGTCCTGAATTAGGTGATGGCAGTGGGAATGGAAAGGACCAATGTGCAAAATATAAATAAGAATTTGTAAACTGACAGCTCCTCTGTTTTAAAAGAACTAATTTTAGGGCCTCACTGGTGGCTCAGTGGTTAAGAATCCACCTGCCAATGCAGGAGACATGGGTTCAAGCCCTGGTCTGGGAAGATCCCACATGCCGCAGAGCAACTAAGTCCAAGCGCCACAACTACTGACCCTGCACTCTAGAGCCCGCGAGCCACAACTGTTGAAGCCGGTGTGACTAGAGCCCATGCTCCACAACAAGAGAAGCCACCGCAATGAGAAGCCCACGCACCACAATGAAGAGTAGCCCCTGCTCGCCACAACTAGAGAAAGCCTGCGGGCAGCAACGAAGACCCAACACAGCCAAAAATAAATAAACAAATACATAAAATTTATTTAAAAAATAACTAACTTTAAACACACATATGCACACACTGTGTTTATAAGTGGGCTGTATTTACATATATACAGAGTATAATACACCTCATATGCTGGCTGTAATTCTCTCCAACTAATAGCATGGTGAATTTATTCCATACATTATGCAAAACAAATAAAACAAATACAGCCCAGCAAAAATGTTCTGCATCATTTCATGAAAGTACTCGGAGTGGGTGTGCGTGTATGTGGACTTGGAATGCTGCAAAAAGCTTGGACTATAGATGGAGTTCTCAAATTCCTCTGAGGAATCAGGCTGTTTCCTGTAACTATGCTCTTAGTGTAGTTGGAGTTGGTGATTAATACAATGTGCTATTGCTGAAGTAGACGGGTGTTCCCTGGTTTTGTCTATGGAAAAAACTCTGGTAGTTCCAAGGACAGTGAAGTTTAAAAGGTCCCTTGATAAATAGAATGAGCTAAGGCAAATATGTGATAAACTGAGAGTCAATTTACAACCCTCCTTCTATCATCCGGTCATGTTTATTGATTCTTCCTCCTAATTATATTTGAAATCTATACCTTATTCTCATCTAATCCATCACTGTCACCCAAAAACTCAACTCAAAAACACCTTCTTGGGGCTTCCCTGGTGGCGCAGTGGTTGAGAGTCCGCCTGCCGATGCAGGGGACACGGGTCCGTGCCCCAGTCCAGGAAGATCCCATATGCCGCGGAGCGGCTGGGCCCGTGAGCCATGGCCGCTGAGCCTGCACGTCCGGAGCCTGTGCTCTGCAATGGGAGAGGCCACAACAGTGAGAGGCCCGTGTACCTCAAAAAAAAAAAAAAAAAAAACACCTTCTTGACCACCGCATCTCTAGTCAGATCCCTAGGTCCCTTGCTTTCCAACAAAGCAGATGCATTCATCAATTTGTCTGCTTTCAAGATGCCCCCTTTCTAGCAAGGCAGTCCCATGGCCCTTCCTGAGTAGACAGACAGTAGGCTACCTGACCCTGCCCTCAACTACATCTGGCCCTGACTCAAGATTCACCCACCACATTCCCTTCCTTAGGACTTTGGAATTGGGACCCGATAACTCTAATTAGCTCTAAGTGTTGTTGGATCTGAAGATCATGCAGAGTTTAGAGCTTGGCACCATTTGAGGGAAGCCATGGTGAACCATGTGAAAACAGAGCAATGGGATAGTCTGGAGAGAGAAATATATGTGCCAAGGGAAGAGCAGACAAAAGATCCCATTACCCCAAAAGGAATGAAAGAGATAGAGATGGAGAAAGAGAGAGAAATGGTCAGAGGCCTAGCTGCTCTTGTCCTCAAGGTATTTCAGATCTAGGAACTGGGGTTTCTGAATCTTGAGGATCCAGGACACATTTCCTCCTTGGGTTCCATGACATTTCCCTACATCCTTATAATGAGCCCTCCTTGATTTCAGCCAGTTTGAAGTCATTCCTATTCTTTGCCCCTAATTAACCATCCCGCAGCTCCTAGTCCATTCTCTTAGCAACTACCATTCTATACTGTAGCTGTTTATTTGCTGTCTCCCTTCCCTGTTGGGCTTTGAACTCCCTTGAGGCAAGAACTTTGTCCTGTTCCTGTTCATCTTTTGTATCCCCAGCACTTAGGGAAGTGATTGGCATATTAGCAGATATTCAGTAAATGTTTAGAAAGTATTTTTAGAGTTAGGGGTCATCCTTTTCACAACTTGTATTGATGCTGCCTTATTCTAACTCTGGTTTCCACTGGGTTTTGACAGCATGGACATTGCATACAAGCAATTGCTTCTGAGCTGTCCTAGGAGTCTCGGAGTGTGGTGCTAGGAGCTGGGAAATAACAGACTCCCAGGCTGAAAGGGACCTTGAGAGACCGTTGCTCTATGAAAACTGAGATAGTTCTGTTGTGAAAGATTAGCCACTCTGTTTTATTTAAGAACACTGTTTAACTTCACACACACACAAATGTTGTAGCAATACTAATGAAAAACTAAAAATTTAAAAAATTTCACTCATGATGTCATCACTACAATAAAATAAACTGTTTTCGTTAAGTCCACAACCCCTGCCAGTCCTTGTTTGTATGCATTTATATAACTTTTACAGAGTTGATGTCATCATTAAGATAAAAATGTGCTCTCTTTTTCACTTAACAGTTCATCATAATTATTTTTCCATGTGGCTACAAAGACTTTCTAAGTTTTAATGCTACATAATATCTTAATTGATTAGATATGCTTTAAATTACTTAGATCCTCCTACTATGGACAATCACATTGTTTCTTTTTCTCTTTCTTTCCTTTTTTTCTTCCCTTCCTTCCTCCTTTTCCTCCTTCCCTCCTTCCTTCCTCCCTCCCTCCCTTCCTTCCTTTCCTTCTTTTTTCTTTCTGCTATTACAACTATAATCGCTTTGGACATCTTTGTGTAAATTCTTTTCTTCTTTAGCTTAAGTCAGAATAATTCTTCCCACAGCCCAGTTACTGGGATAAGGCTCTGCTTTCGTTTGACAACAAATATTTACTGAGCACCTACTGCTTTAACTGCTAAATGCTGGGGACCCAATGATGAAAATGATGCCTAGCCCTCAAAGAGCTCTCCTCCTAGAAATGGAGAAACACATTAACAGAAAAGCTAGAATATACCACAGTCAAGCACTGTAATATAGATAAGAACACATTGCTGTGGATGCCCAAACGGAGTTTGTCTGGGGGGTGCTTGATTTACCACATTGCTTTCTAAAGGATGCAGATGTTCTCTACCCCAGCATACATGGGTGCAATCTCTCCAGCCCCAATGTCATTACTAAAGACATTCAAAGAAGGAAATTTGTAGCCCTCTTAATAGTAAAAATCATACTGAGCTCTTATCATGTTCCAGTGGTTTATGGACCTCATACAATTCCCTCAACAACAATATGAGGTCTTTATGATTATTGTCCTATTTTACAGAATAAGAAATAGAGGATCAAAAGTGTGAAGTAACTTGCCAGCGTCACATAGCTAGAAAGTCATGGAGCCAGTTTGTGGATTCACACATAGAGGATCAAAAGTGTGAAGTAACTTGCCAGCGTCACATAGCTAGAAAGTCATGGAGCCAGTTTGTGGATTCACACAGGTGAGATATGGAATCACACTCTTAATCGCCACACTCTGCCATGGATAACACAACAGGAGATTCCTTTACAAATGAAATCCCCTTCTCGGTGGGGATGCGGCTCAGTTGGGCTCTATTTTCTGTAAATGTAATGCTTCCTTTCCAGCAAGGGGCTTACTGGAAAGCACTGTGTTTATCGTGCTTGAGGCCTTGAGGATGGGGTTTTGAGTCTACTCAAAGGGTTCTCTTTCCTCTTCAACCCACACTAACAGGTCCTCTTCCCAACCCTCACCCCAACTTTATGGACTAAAGCAGTGTTGATTCAGCAGATGGTATTTGGATGACCATCTGGAAGCCCATTCTGTGTTGCTAGATTACTTTCATGGATGCTGTGGCAACGAAGAGCACATTCTTTTTTTTTTTTTTTTTTTTTGCGGTACGCGGGCCTCTCACTGTTGTGGCCTCTCCCGTTGCAGAGCGCAGGCTCTGGACTCGCAGGCTCAGCGGCCATGGCTCACGGGCCCAGCCGCTCCGCGGCATGTGGGATCCTCCCGGACCGGGGCACGAACCCGTGTCCCCTGCATCGGCAGGCGGACTCTCAACCACTGCGCCACCAGGGAAGCCCCGAAGAGCACATTCTTTAGCCTCTTGTTATGAGTCAGTATGATCTTCATAGCAGGTAATATCTGTCTCTCCATCTCTGACATGTCTATTTTCATCACCGTGGGAATTGCATACAGAAATATATATGTATATATGAAATTGCCTTTTTGAAAGCACATACATATTCTCATAAATGTTTCCTAGGAGAGGAATTATTAGCAAGGAAACTGCATCTAAATAGAAAAAAGAAGTTGTCTTTGGTTTTGGTGCCCAAGAAACAGCCCCTAAGACAGCAGTTCATGAGCGAGTGATTTACGGGGGAAACACTCCCAGGAGAAGCCAGTGAGGGAGTGGGGGAAGCAGGACAGGGACGTGGGAGATGCTGAGCAAGGGGACGATTTCAGACGAAGTTTCTGCTTCCACCTGATCCCCAGGGGAGCTCTGGTGTGTTAATTATTCCTCGGAGTTTGTCTCAGTCAAAGCAAGGGAGTTGAACTTTGGTACTCCTGCGCAGTGAGTCACTGGCTTTGGGCCAGTTTATGGGGATGTAAACTCTGTGCACTTTTGGCTCTCTGGGCTATGGCAAAGCAAACCAGTAGCCCTTGGGAGTCCTCTGAAGAAGGTCCCAGGTACGAGATGCTAGATCAGAAGCAGGCAGAAGTGGAGGATAGGCACACAGAACCTTTAAAAAGCATCCTGCTTGGAATAGAGTCCAGTCCAGAAATCTGACTGCACAGAAAGTAAGAGCACAGTCTCTAGAAGTAGATCTGGGTTTGCATTCCGACTCCACTATGCTAGATATGTAGCATGTACGGCTAAGCCTTGGTTCTCTCCTTTGTGAAATGGTAATACTATCTTCTGGGGGAGGTGTAAAAATTCAAGATATTTTATTTGAAGGATTATTTTGATGACTATAATAAACAGGAACTCAGTAAACCATTAATTCTGATTTAATATAAAGATAATTTTTAAAATGTACTCAGCCCAGCTAGATCAAACACATTAAAATATCCTTTTTCACATCATGAAATGTGCATAAATTATATAGAGAGATGATATATTTTTCCCATCACTTTACCTGTGTAGAGTATTCCTTCCCTTAGAGAGAGCCATCAGTCAGGAAGTCAAAAATGAGCTTCTTTTCAACATGCAAGCAGGAAGAAACTTTATTTTTGCTCACCAATGCTTTTCCTTTTAACTTTTAAAAATGAAAATCTTTGAACAGACACAGAAAGGGAGAAGAGAGCATACAGAATCCCTGGAGAATATAATGAACCTAGTTTCAAAAATTATCAACTCAGGGCCAATCTTCTTTCATCCGTACCCAACATTCCCCTCTCTCCCACATTCTTTTGAAGCAAATACTAGATATTGTATAATTTCAATATGTATCTCTAAAAGGTAAGGACTTCTAATTTTTAAATTAACATGAAGTAAAACTGCCTTTTTGCAGTATGTATAATTCCATGAATTTTAACACATGTGTAGACTCATGTAACCATTATTACAATCATGATACAGAGTAGTCCCATCTCCCAGAGGACCTTTTTTTTTTTAATCTATAACCACAATCCTACTATTACATCTCTTAAAAGCTGACAGTAACAAACAGACTTTTAAAGATAAATATGATCCTATTTATCTACAATCATGAGACAACACTCTAATTCCCAGAGTCCCTTTTACAAAAGAAATGTTCATGTCTAGGCATTCAGATACACTATAAACAGAATATATTCTAAGCATCCTTCACCCTTCTTTTTGACAAGCTGTCCAAACATGACCCTTTTGTAACAATTCACTCATTTTCTTCTGCATACAATTATCTTCATGCCCAACACAGATCTCTTTCTCTGATAGATATTTTATAATGTCCTCAGTTCTCCCCATTAGCAGAATTATCCACCTTAACATGATTAACCCTTTAGATTTATAGAAGTCAATCAGTTTTAGTTGAATGATACAGTTTGACCTGAAATAACTCAAGTACTGCCTTTGTTTCTTAAGAAAATAGTTTAGGGCCTCCCTGGTGGCGCAGTGGTTGAGAGTCCGCCTGCCGATGCAGGGGATACGGGTTCGTGCCCCGGTCTGGGAGGATCCCATATGCCGCGGAGCGGCTGGGCCCGTGAGCCATGGCCGCTGGGCCTGCGCATCCGGAGCCTGTGCTCTGCAACGGGAGAAGGCCACAACAGTGAGAGGCCCGCATACCGCAAAAAGAAAAAAAAAAAAAAAGAAAATAGTTTAGAATCTTAGATCTGGAAAGGAGTTTAGAAGCCATTCACTTGGATCCCCTCATTTCATGGATGAGAAAAATCAGCGCAGAGAAGTTTTAAAATTTACCAGAGGTACACCGCTGATTAGGAGAAGAGCTGGGACCAGAACTGGGCGTCCTGGTCTTGAGGGCTCTTTCTGCCACACCATATTGGTGGTCATTCTTTTTCCTTCATTTTGCTGTCACCTGAGTGTGGGTTTCATTACAATTTGCATATCCATATGCCATGAAAAGCAGTTAGGAATACTTTGTTACTAAAAAAAACCCCAGAAAAGATATTTTATGAAATGTCCAGAAAAGGCAAATCTATAGAGACCAAAAAAACAAATCAGTGATTGCCTGGAGCTGTGGGTAAGAATGGGGATTGACTGCAAACTGGCACAAGAAGTCTTTAGGGAGTGAAGGAAATGTTCTAAAACTGGATTGTGGCGGTGATTGCACAACTCTGTAAATTTACTAAAATTGTATGCTTAACATGGATGAATTTTATGGTGCCTAAATTAAACTATACCTCAGTAGAGCTGTTTAAAAAAGTAGTTGCATATTGACATTAAATTATCTCTTATAACAAGATGTCTGAAGTAGGTGATTCCCAGCTTGGTTCAGCAGTTTCACAATGCCATCAGACTCATGTTCTTACTGTGTTTTAAGTCTACTATCCTAGTTAGTTAAGTCTATTATCCTATGTTAGTCTAGTTCTAACATACTATCAGAACATGTTGGCCTCTGATCCTCACACTGGTCCTGTCACGGTCCTGTGACGGCTGTTGCAGCTCCAGGATCAGGTCCACATATACAACAAGAAGAAAAATGGCGTCCTTGAGTTCTCAGTTCCCGCCTGTCTCCTTTATAAGAGGACGTCCACCCATCGACTTCTTCTGGTCTCTCATTGGGCAGAACTAGGTCACGTGCCATCCCATATGCAAAAAAAGGCTGAGACTATGAGTAAATAGCAAACAGGAGTGGCGTTACCAAGACTGGCTTAGTGCTGGCACTGGCCACATTGCCTCTCTGAACCAAAAGGAAGTTCTATTGGCAAGAATCAGGGGTGCAGGGTGTTGAGATGGATATTGAGTGGGCAGCTCAGAGTGTCTCCCACACCAGGAAACTCAAAATGTGTTAAATACGTTGTTCTTTGTTCAGAGTTTTAAGAGCATAAAAGTTAAGAACACAGATGCTGGAGAAAGACTGCTAAGGTTCAATCCCAGCCTCACCTAGCTCACTGGGTGAACTTAGGGGAGTTAGTCAACCACTCTGTGACTTTGTTGCCTTCATTGTAAACTGGAGATAATAATAACACCTATTCGGAGTTATGTGAGAACTAAATGAGTTAACACATGGAAAGTGCTTAGAACAATGCCTGACACATAGTAAGCACTGCATAAATGGTATTATGTATGTGTGAGAATGCATGTAAATGTGTTATTTTGGTACATCTTTTTTTTTTTTTTTCTTTTTGCGGTATGTGGGCCTCTCACTGTTGTGGCCTCTCCCGCTGCGGAGCACAGGCCCCGGACGCGCAGGCCCAGCGGCCACGGCCCACGGGCCCAGCCGCTCCGCGGCATATGGGATCCTCCCAGACCGGGGCACGAACCCGTATCCCCTGCATCGGCAGGCGGACTCTCAACCACTGCGCCACCAGGGAGGCCCTTTGGTACATCTTTTATTCAACAAATATTTATTGACTATTTGATATGTGCCGGTCAGTGAGTTAGACACTTGGATAAAACTATGAACAAGATAGAGTGCCTCTTGACCTTGCTGAGCTTGTATTCTGAGGGAAGAAACCTATAATAAATAAGTCAACAAATACATAAAAAATTAGATTGTGATAAGTACTATGAAGGAAATTAACAGGGTGAGGAGATAGAGAATAGAAGGAGCAATTGTCTTAATGCAGGAAGGAACAATTAAGCTGAGATCTGACCAGTGGAGTAGTCATAGGAGCAATCAAGGCAAGAACTTTCCAGCTAGTGAGAACAGTTAGTGCAAAGGTCCTGGGGAAGGAAAGAGTTTGGCCTGTTCTAGACTGTCCACAAAGCCAATATCACTGGAACAGGGTGAGTGAGGGGGATGGGATCTGGGTGAGGCTGAAGAGAAAGTCAGGCCCCACACCACATAATGCCTTGTAGGCAGTGGGAAGGTGCTTGGGCTTTAGTCTTAGTGAAGTGAGAAGCCACCAAAGACAGAAATGGCCAGTATTATGTGTTTGTCTTTTGTAGACTTTTTTTTTTACTGAAGTATAGTTGATTTACAATGTTTCAGGTGTACAGCAAAGTGATTCACATATCTATATATCTATATCTATATCTATATATATATATATATATATATGTTATATATATTCTTTTTCAGATTCTTTTCTATTATAGGTTATAAAAAGATATTGAATATAGTTCCCTGTGCTATACAGTAGGTCCTTGTTGGTTATCTATTTTATATATGGTAGTGTGTATCCCAAATTCCTAATTTATCCCTTCCCCCACACTTTCCCCTTTGGTAACCACAAGTTTGTTTTCTATGTCTGTGATAATGTGTTTGTTTTTAATCACTCTGACTGCTTTGTGGCTTGAAGGGTGACAGGAGTAGACTCTGGGAGACCAGTTGTATACAACGATAGATTGAATGAGGATGGTGGCAAAGAACATGGGGAGGAACCCAGGGAACCATTTGTGTGTGTGTGTGTGTGTGTGTAATAAGGACCATGTGTTCCGCCATCATGCTGGCTCAGTGGAGGATTTCAAACTGTTCCATGTCTTCTCACCTTGGTCAGGGGGCACTGGCTGCCTTCTCATTCCACCACCACTCCTTGATGTATCTAGAGACCACAGCTTCACCTGTCGGTAGTGCTTCTGGGTGGCCAAAAAGGGTCCAGGGCTGTTCAACAGGTAGTTGCCCACATGAAGAGGTCGGAGGAGAGGCAAGCATCACTGGCTGAAGGATGGACAGGCGTGTGCCAATCCCTGGCAACTAGTGGACCTCAGGGAAGACAACTGGACACTGACTTGGAGGCCCACTGGGACAGGTGAGAAGTGAGGCTTCTTCTGGAAGAAGCTTGACATTTCTCAGACTTAAAATCTTCCTCACTGTCCTTATTCCCTCCTCCTCTCCTCCAGGCCCACAGTAGTCGTGGGAAACTTGCTGTACAAATGGTCACCTGAATGTCTCTGTTTCACAGGTAGATTTAATAATTGAATATTTGCAATCTTGGTTTTCTGTTTGTGAAGTGGGTGACTCTATCTATCTAGGGCAGGGGCAGGCTCTCAGGGGCAAATGGGGAAGAATTCCATAAGATGGGGGAGGTTGCATTAATTAATATTTTCAAATAGTAAGGAGACACATACATATATGTACAATAGGAATATGGGTAGACCTGCTCTTACACAACAAGAAATTGGTTCCATTGCTCTAGTCTGAAAGTGTTGGGACTGGGAAGGAGGCAGGGGTATCTCTACACTCCCATGAGGATGGATGGGTGGAGCTCCACAGGATGCAATGGTCAGGAAGAAGGCCACAGGATGGCCCCACCAATTGCAACTAAAAAAAGACCCAAGCCAGCCCCACCCGTCTGCCAAAAAGGACAATCAGTGGTTATCTGGCAACAATGATGCTTCCTCCCCTTTTAGTATTAGAAGATTTAATTAACCACACAAAGCTGCTCTTGATGTTATTTCCAATCAAGTTTCATCTGTGTAAACCTGTTAATGGGAAAGGACAGGGTATCCCACAGTGACTTGCCTCTGCTCCATACCGAATGGGTGACACTACATCTATAAAATCATAGTCTAATAGAGAACAGATTTGTCGTTGCTGAAGGGGAAGGAGGGTTGGGGAGGGAAGAATTGGGAGTTTGGGATTAGCAGATGCAAATTAGTATATATAGGATGGATAAACAGCAAGGTCCTACTGTATAGCACAGGGAACTATATTCAATATCCTGTGATAAACCATAGTGGAAAAGAATATATACACCTATAACTGAGTCACTTTGCTGTACAGCAGAAATTAACACAGCATAGTAAATCAACTATACTTCAATAAAAAATTTTTAATTAAAAATAAATAAATAAATAGAATAAAATCATAGTCTACAAGACTTTAATTTTACAGCTGAGACCCAGAGAATTTGGCTGGCCTAAGGTGACACAAAGAGTTGATGACCTGAGAATCATCTTGGACTAACTCAGTTCTCTGACAGGAGGTTGTTGGGTGGAGTTTAATTGAATTGGCTTGACCCCAGCAGGGACCTCCTTCTCACCCAGTACGTGAAAGCCTATCATGCTTGTTTATAATGCAAAATGGCCTCTTGCTAAGTCGTGCTCGTGGAGTCCTGAACTTAAACTTAGTCTCACTGACTCACAATTATGGGGAGAGCCAAGTGGAAGCATTTGTAGAAGACTTTAAAACAAGGATAGTTCTGTTACTTTCAAATACTGTATCTATTGTGATAGAAACCGTTAACAAAGGGCAGCCAAGGACAGGTCCAGCCGGCACTCCCAGGGCAAAGATTGAGCCAGCCTGCTTCTCTAAGGCTCTGAGCTCTTTGGGTTTGAAAGAGGTGCATGAGGGGAGATTGGAGGGCTGGCACTGTAGAGACAGGATTTGCAGAGGCCAGGGCCAAGATTGCCAGATGGTCACATTGGATACCTACCTTTCAATTAGTGCATTTGAAGGAGCAAAAGGTGAGGGAGATAATTAAGTGTGTATTTGCAGCGTTGAGCTGCATATAAAACTTGACAGACTCACACAGTGGCAGCTGTGGTCTGAGACAGCACGGCCTGGCTCTCAGGGACTTGTTCTCCAGAAACGAACAGCTCAGGTTTGTTAGCAATTTTGTCCTAGGAGATGGGCCCCCAATGAGTTTGGAATCCAGGATGGATCAGACCCTGTGCTGACTGGCCCCGTCCATCTTCTTTCACAGGTCACTGTGGTTCAAATGAAGATAGACACAGCCTTTAAGGAGAAGAGGGTAAGAAAAGATGTTGGAAAAGGAAACAAATAGCCTAGAGATCAAATAAGACTTTGTTAGCAAGAGGCAGGTCCAGCTTTTTGAGGGGGAAGATATGAGTGCTTTTGCAATTTGGTAAGCAATAACTGAGTATCTTAGATACTGGGGTATCTAAGGTGACTGAGGTTACTAAGGTGAACAAAGCAGAGGCCCCCCTTTCACTGGCCCACACTCTACTCTAGTGTATGTGTCTGGGGCTCACTTTCTTCTTAGTACCAATTGGTTCTACTCATCCCACTTCAATATTCAGCAGCCTGGGGCCTTCAGCAGCAGTCCCAAAAGGGAGAGGTGGAGGTGTGCTGGCAAATTGTGGAATATTATAAAGCTGTTAAAAAATAACTTAGCTCAATTCTCCTTTTTTGAGACTAGATTACCCTGATACCAACACCAGACAAAAACATCACAAGAAAAGAGCTTAAATGACCATACTTTGTTAAAAGGTCCTATTCATTTCCAATGTTCATTTCGCTTTTCTTCACAGTGGTTTATCTTGGTATGCACCTAACTTTAAGGATCTAGAATCTATGTTTGTATTAGTTAACATGGCCTCAAATCCCATTTTGTTTAACAAATACTTATTCATCACCACTATACATCGGGTGTCATACAGGTGTCTATGAAAGGCTTTATCACGTCATATCAAAGCCATCTGCTTATGAGTCTGACTCCCCCACTACAAAGCAGTATTCATGTCTCACTCATGCCTGTGTCCCCAGCACCTCGCACAGGCTATTCCCATAGGACTTGGCATTCAGTACATGTCTGGGGACTGTATGTCAAAATGTGGGTACACCTTTAATATGGGGCTGAAAATACATGAGTGCCAATAGAGTGATGGGGATTGGGTGATGAATCTGAGGGAGATTTAGGTGGTGGGGTTGAGGAGAGGGACAACAGTTATGGGAAAGAAGGCTGGGAAGTGGGATAGAATCAGATCATAGCGAGGCTTAAGGCCCATGCTAAAGAGCTGGAATCTAGTTTTGTATCCAATGGGGAGATTGAAGGGTTAGGAGACAATGAAAGATCATCTTCATATTAATTTTTAAAAAGAAAATTCTTGTAAAGCCCATATGTGTATCAGTTAGGGGGCTTTCCATTGAGAGTAACAGAAAACCTGACCCTAACAAAGTTAAAAAAAGGAATTCAGTGGTTTGTACAACTGAAAATTCCAGATGTAGAGTAGACTACAGGCACAATTTCATCAAGACCCCGGTTTCATTTCTCTACGATTATCTTAGCTTTGTCCTCCTCCATGTGTTGGCATCATCCTCAGACTTGTTTCTCTCATGGTTGCAAGACTGCTGCCACCAGGGCTAGTTGCTATTTCTCCTAACCTTTAATGAAAAGTCCAAAGTTTCACTCTGATTAGACCAGTTTATGTCTCATTCCCGCACGAACAAATTCATGAGCCAGAGCCAGATAAATAGGATTAAACTGATGGCTTAGGCCAACTGAGGCCATCCCCATGGCCAAGAGTGGATCAATCCATCCAAAATGCATGACTACTTCCCAGTAGGAGAGTGATGTTTGGAAAGCTGAGAAGGCAACCAACAATGTTCACTACAATATGACAGAATAAGGAAGGAATTTATGAAAAAGAAGAATGGCAAAGGAGAATTTGCCTTACTTTATTAAAATGATGAAAAAATAGAATGATATTGGCACAAAGAACCCAAAAATAAATCCAAGTTGATTTTAAAATTAGTCCATTACAGATGTGGCATTTTGATGGTGGTTTATTTAATGAAAAGTATTGACATAATTATCAAACAAACTGGAAGGAGATCAAGTTAGATTCCTGGTCCTTGCAACATAAATAACAAATTCCAAATGTATCAGAAAACCAAAAATAAAAAACAAAACCATAAAGTCATTAGAAGAAAATTGGAAGAAGAAAATTGATTCAGTCACCAATGGCCAATGATTTAATCAATTGTGCCTAGATAACGAAGCCTAAAGGACAGGGTTCAGAAGCTCCATTCCCCTTCCCACACACCTTGCTCTATGCATCTCTTCCATATGGCTGTTCTTGAATTATATCCATTTATGATAACCAATAATCTAGTAAGTAATCTCTTTTCCTGAGTTCTATGAGCAGCTCTAGCAAAGTAACTGAACCTGAAGAGGGAGTCTTTGGAATCTCCAATCTATAGTTTATTGGTCAGAAGCACAGGTAATAAATAACCTGGACTTGAAGTGGGCATCTGAAGTGGGGAGGGGACTTTCTTGTGGAACTAAACCCTTAACATGTGAGATCTAACACTATCTCCAGGTATATCTACCTATCAGAGTCGAGTTAATAAGATACCCAGCTGGTGTCAGAGGACTGTTTGATGTGTGGAAAACTCACACGTCTGGTATCAGAAGTGAAGCAGTGTTGTGGCAGAGCATTGAGACTAGAGGGGACACACAGAAGGAGTGTGGTTTTCCTTCACATTTCTGGGGCAGTGGTGGGATTTGTTAGATCAGACCTGGCTCATGGAAACATGTGGTTTGGGAAGAGAAAGGATGAAAGGGCAGGGGAAAATAAAACTAGGAAAACAGTTCATTTATGATAGCATCAAAAAGTAAAATACTTGTGATTGCCTTTTTTAAAACTTTAGCCATTCTAGTGGGTGTGTAGTGGTATTTCACTGGGGTTTTGATTTGCATTTTCCCGATGGCTAATGATGTTCAACATAATTAAATAAATTTAACCAAAAAATGCATAACTCATACACTGAAAACTGCAAAACATTCGTGAAAGAAATTTTAAGTTTTAGATAAATGGAATGATATCCCATGTTAATGGACTGGAAAACCAAATATTGTTAAGATGGCAATATCCCTTCAGCTGATCTACAGTTCAATGCAGTCTCTATAAAAACAGCAGTTGGGGGACTTTCCTGCTGGTCCAGTGGCTAAGGCTCTGCACTCCCAATGCAGAGGGCCTGGGTTCAATCCCTGGTCAGGAAACTAGATCCCACATACTGCAACTAGTGTTCCCACATGCCACAACTAAAAGATCCTGCACACGACGATGAAGATCCTGTGGGCCGCAGCTAAGACCTGGCGCAGCCAAATAAATAAATAGATAGATAGTTTTTAAAAAGATAAAATAGAAGCTGTATTCTTTGCAGAAATCGACAAACTGATTCAAAAATTCTTATGAAAAGAGAAGGCCTGAGATAATGTTCTTAAATCTTGAAAAAGAACAAAGTTGGAAGACTCATACATCAAGAAGGTGTTTTTAGGATGGAGGAAATATGCCCACATTTATAGGTGAAGGGGAAGGGCCACTTCAGAGGGAGGGATTAGATACCCTTAAGAGAGTCTTGGGATACCTTAAATGTAAATGGATTAAATGCTCCAACCAAAAGACATAGACTGGCTGAATGGACACAAAAATAAGACCCATATATATGCTGTCTACAAGAGACCCACTTCACACCTAGGGACACATACAGACTGAAAGTGAGGAGATGGAAAAAGATATTCCATGCAAATGGAAATCAAAAGAAAGCTGGAGTAGCAATTCTCATATCAGACAAAATAGACTTTAAAATAAAGACTATTACAAGAGACAAAGAAGGACACTACATAATGATCAAGGGATCATTCCAAGAAGAAGATATAACAATTGTAAATATTTATGCACCCAACACAGGAGCACGTCAATACATAAGGCAGATGCTAACAGACATAAAAGGGGAAATCGACAGTAACACAATCATAGTAGGGGACTTTAAAACCCCACTTTCACCAATGAACAGATCATCCAAAAAGAAAATAAATAAGGAAACACAAGCTTTAAATGATACATTAAAAAAGATGGACTTAATTGATACTTCCAGGACATTCCATCCAAAAACTACAGAATACACTTTCTTCTCAAGTGCTCATGGAACATTCTCCAGGATACATTGTATCTTGGGTCACAAATCAAGCCTTGGTAAATTTAAGAAAATTGAAATCATATCAAGTATCTTTTCTGACCACAATGCTATAAGACTAGCTATCAATTACAGGAAAATATCTCTAAAAAATACAAACAGATGGAGGCTAAACAACACACCATTTAATAACCAAGAGATCACTGAAGAAATCAAAGAGGAAATCAAAAAATACGTAGAAACAAATGACAATGAAAACACGATGACCCAAAACCTATGGGATGCAGCAAAAGAAATTCTAAGAGGGAAGTTTATAGCAATAGAACCCTACCTCAAGAAGCAAGAAACATCTCAAATAAACAACCTAAACTTACACTTAAAGCAATTAGAGAAAGAAGAACAAAAAACCCCCAAAGTTAGCAGAAGGAAAGAAATCATAAAGATCAGATCAGAAATAAATGATAAAGAAATGAAGGAAACAATAGCAAAGATCAATAAAACCAAAAGCTGGTTCTTTGAGAAGATAAACAAAATTAATAAACCATTAGCCAGACTCATCAAGAAAAAAGGGAGAAGACTCAAATCAATAGAATTAGAAATGAAAAAGGAGAAGTAACAACAGAAACTGCAGAAATACAAAGGATCATGAGATCTTTGTATGCCAATTAAATGGACAACTTGGAAGAAATGGACAAATTCTTAGAAAAGCAGAAACTTCCAAGACTGAACCAGGAAGAAATAGAAAATATAAACAGACCAATCACAAGCACTGAAATTGAGACTGTGATTAAAAGTCTTCCAACAAACAAAAGGCCAGGACCAGATGGCTTCACAGGCGAATTCTATCAAACATTTAGAGAAGAGCTAATACCTATCCTTCTCAAACTCTTCCAAAATATAGCAGAGGGAGGAACACTCCCAAACTTATTCTATGAGGCCACCATCACCCTGATACCAAAACAAGACAAAGATGTCACAAAGAAAGAAAACAACAGGCCAATATCACTGATGAACATAGATGCAAAAATCCTCAACAAAATACTAGCAAACAGAACCCAACAGCACATTAAAAGGATCATACACCATGATCAAATGGGGTTTATCCCAGGAATGCAAGGATTCAATATATGCAGATCAATCGATGTGATAAACCATATTAACAAACTGAAGGAGAAAAACCATATGATCATCTCAATAGATGCAGAGAAAGCTTTCGACAAAATTCAACACCCATTTATAATAAAAACCCTGCAGAAAGTAGGCATAGAGGGAATTCACCTCAGCATAATAAAGGCCATATATGACAAACCCACAGCCAACATCATTCTCAATGGTAAAAAACTGAAAGCATTTCCTCTAAGATCAGGAACAAGACAAGGTTGCCCACTCTCACCACTATTATTCAACATAGTTTTGGAAGTTTTCGCCACAGCAATCAGAGAAGAAAAAGAAATAAAGGGAATCCAAATTGGCAAAGAAGAAGTAAAACTGTCACTGCTTGCAGATGACATGATACTATACCTAGAGAATCCTAAAGATGCTACCAGAAAACTACTAGAGCTAATCAATGAATTTGGTAGAGTTACAGGATAAAAAATTAATGCACAGAAATCTCTTGCATTCCTATACACTAATGATGAAAAATCTGAAAGAGAAATTAAGGAAACACTCCCATTTACCATTGCAACAAAAAGAATAAAATACCTAGGAATACACCTACCTAAGGAGACAAAAGACCTGTATGCAGAAAATTATAAGATACTGATGAAAGAAATTAAAGATGATACAAATAGATGGAGAGATTTACCATGTTCTTGGATTAGAAGAATCCACATTGTGAAAATGACTCTACTACCCAAAGCAATCTATTGATGCAATGCAATCCCTATCAAACTACCAGTGGCATTTTTCACAGAACTAGAACAAAAAATTTCACAATTTGTATGGAAACACAAAAGACCCCGAATAGCCAAAGCAATCTTGAGAAAGAAAAATGGAGCTGGAGGAATCAGACTGTCTGATTTCAGACTATATTACAAAGCCACAGTAATCGAGACAGTATGGTACTAGCACAAAAACAGAAATATAGATCAATGGAACAAGATAGAAAGCCCAGAGATAAACCCACGCACATATGGTCACCTAATTTTTGATAAAGGAGGCAAGAATATACAATGGAGAAAAGACAGCCTCTTCAATGAGTGATGCTGGGAAAACTGGACAGCTACATGTAAAAGAATGAAATTAGAACACTCCCTAACACCATACACAAAAATAAATTCAAAATGGATTAAAGTCCTAAATGTAAGGCCAGACATATAAAGCTCTTAGAGGAAAACATAAAGAGAAAACTTTATGACGTAAATCACAGCAAGATTCTTTTTGACCTACCTCCTAGAGAAATGGAAATAAAAACAAAAATAAACAAATAGGACCTAATGAAACTTCAAAGCTTTTGCACAACAAAGGAAACCATAAACAAGATGAAAAGACAGCCCTCAGAATAGGAGAAAATATTTGCAAATGAAGCAACTGACAAAGGATTAATCTCCAAAATTTATAAGCAGCTCATGCAGCTCAATATCAGAGAAACAAACAACCCAATCCAAAAATGGGCAGAAGACCTAAATAGACATTTCTCCACAGAAGATATACAGAAAGGCAACAAACACATGAAAGAATGCTCAACATCACTAATCATTAGAGAAATGCAAATCAAAACTACAATGAGCGATCACCTCACACCAGTCAGAATGGTCATCATCAAAAAAATCTACAAACAATAAATGCTGGAGAGGGTGTGGAAAAAAGGGAACCCTCTTGCAGTGTTGGTGGGAATGCAAATTGATACAGCCACTATGGAGAACAGTATGGAGGTTCCTTAAAAAACTAAAAATAGAACTACCATGCCACCCAGCAATCCCACTACTGGGCATATACCCTGAGAAAACCATAATTCAAAACGAGTCATGTACCACAGTGCTCATTGCAGCTCTATTTACAATAGCCAGGACATGGAAGCAACCTAAGTGTCCATTGACAGATGAATGGATAAAGAATATGTGGCACATATATACAATGGAATATTACTGAGCCATAAAACGATATGAAATTGATTTATTTGTAGTGAGGTGGATGGACCTAGAGTCTGTCATACAGAGTGAAGTAAGTCAGAAAGAAAAAAGGAAATACCATATGCTAACACATATACAAGGAATCTAAAAAAAAAAATGGTTCTGAAGAACCTAGGGGCAGGACAGGAATAAAGACGCAGACGTAGAGAATGGACTTGAGGACATGGGGAGGGGGAAAGGTAAGCTGGGTGGAAGTGAGAGAGTGGCATGGACTTATATATACTACCAGATGTAAAATCGATAGCTAGTGGGAAGCAGCCGCATAGCACAGGGAGATCAGCTCAGTGCTTTTTGACCACCTAGAGGGGTGGGATAGGGAGAGTGGGAGAGAGACCCAAGAGGGAAGAGATGTGGGGATATATGTATATGTATAGTTGATTCACTTTGTTATAAAGCAGAAACTAACACACCATTGTGTAGCAGTTATACTCCAATGAAGATGTTAAAAAAAGTTACCCTAGGTACCCAACTAACACACACACACACACACACAAAAGATAGTCTTGGGAGTGGACAGAATAAAGAATAACAACTAGTAGAGTTAGGCTTGGAAATGAAGTGAGGAACTTCATCTTTGAAGCGGGGGGAGAATTATAGAAGATAAAAAGATATTTTCTGGTGGAGAGAAGTTGAGCCTTTATCCAGGGGTGAAATATAAAATATTTAACAACCAGGGCTTGGTGGGCACCAACAGTCCAGACACCGCTATGGAGACCTTCTCCATCCGTGTTAACTCTTTAGTTGCTAGCCCAGGCGAAGTCTCAGGGTAGAGGCTGGCGCAGACAGCAGAGTGGGACAACAAAAACTCTAGGGCTGAAGCAACATCTCCTAGCAGGAACTTTAAAAGACTGAATACAAATGATCTAAATTCCTCAAAAACAGTCACCCGTGACAAAAAGAATATCATACCATAAAATGATTAATCTTTAGCTCTCTGATTTAGGAGGGCTTTTTCTTTCTGTTTTTCAATCAAATAAATAATGGATTCCTTTCATAAACACAGTGCATATTAGTAAAAGGTCCAAAGAGAGGGGATTAATTGAAATAAAAATTGTTCACACTCTTTTGGCTTATTCTCTTGTAGTAAAGGACAAATGGGGATAATGGGGTTACAGTGAATTTCAGAACACGGAATCTGGGGTTTATTTGAGGTTCTTCCTCTGAGCACCAGCCACAGACCTCTTTCAGGCTCTGTTTTCTCACTGGAGGAGGAGGGCGAGATGATAATACCTAGCACTCAAGAGAACACGGTGAAGTGCTCGGGGTTTCCCAGATCACAACTGCCAAGTGCATAATATGGAAAGTGTCAGCAAAGAAGTCATATCAACCTCAACCACACGTTGGTCTCCAAAGGAAGGCACCCCTTTACTTGTCCGTCTGCATTTCAGAAATATTTCTCCCTTATCACTGCAAAGCACTGCAGTCCTCTAGGACCAGATATGCTGGTCTGAGTGCTGCTGGCCCAGTGGAGCAGACCCTGAAGAATTCATTGGTCCCTGATCTAGGGCAGGCTGTATGTGCTGTAACCTTTTCAAAACCTAGACTTTTCTGACTAAAAGAGACCTTTTATCTAATCCCAGTCCCCTAGATGAGGAAACCACAGCAAAGATTAAACCAACATATAGATCCATTTGGATCTTTTAATCCAGTATCCTTACTTCTTTCTTGTTGGGAAGCTTAAGTTATAATTTATTACACATGAAGGGAGTTTCTTGACACATTTCACTTATTTGTAATTCAGGTAAGATGCCAGCTTGACACATCCCCAGAGGTTTTAAGGTATAATAGGGAATGCATTCTATTTGAATATATAGCTGATATGTTGACCCAGCGGGACTCATGGTATAGTCAGAAAACAGCTCTATACTCCTCTGTCATGCCTGTTCAAACCTGCTCTGTGGGGTTAGTTGTTTTCCCACCCCTTGAATAAATTAATGTGTAGGTGCTATGACTTTTGAGGTCAATCTCAAATAATAAAAAAAGCCTCTGAGAAAGACAAATATCATATGATATCACTTATATGTGGAATGTAAAAAAATGATACAATGAACTTATTTACAAAACAGAAAGAGACTCACAGATATAGAAAACAAAATTATGGTTACCAAAGGGGAAAGGGGGAGAGGAGGGATAAATCAGGGGTTTGGGATTAACATCTGCACACTACTATATATAAAATAGTGTGCAGATTAATATCTACACACTACTATATATAAAATACTACTATATATAAAATAGTATTACTGTATAACACAGGAAACTGTATTCAATATCTTGTGAAAGAAAAGAATATATACTGGAAAAGAATCTGAAAAAGATTCATATATACGTATAGCTGAAACTTTACTGTACACCTGAAGCATTGTGAATCAACTATACTTCAATTTCAAAAAGAAACACAAAACAAAACAAAAGGCCTCTGGTAGTCAAAAATAGCCTTATATCAGTAATTAATACATCTGGTCTAGCGTAATAATAAAAAGCCCACACTTCAGTGGCAAAGCCACGTAAATTGTAGGCTCTTGCTGTATTTCTGCAGCCTGGCTTCCCCCCCTCCTTGCACACCAGGGGGCTGTCTAACTCCTCCAGGACTAAAGTGGGAAAGAGAGAGCGCTAAGGAGGCAAAAAGCTGGCTCTCGGTGGGTGTGGCTTCCTGCGGCCATGGAGCTGACACTTCCCATCACTGGTGCTCTCATGGCTTTGTTGGAACCACCAGCACCTTGCTGGGCAATCTCTCACCACCCATCACCTTGGCCCGTGCAAGTTCATTTTGCCTCTGACGGTTGCCTTAGATTCTTCCGCCCCCGGAGCATCCAGAGGCAAACCTCTGGCTTCTATCTGCTGAGGTCTCTTTGCCCTTCCAAGCAGTCCTCTTGGGTGGATCAAAGTCAAGACCACACTGTCTGTCTCACTATCTTAGACTTATCTTCCGTGGGAGTAAATTAGTTCCCCTACTAGAGTCCCTACCCCACTGTGTTCAGGCCACTTTTGCCAACTCTGGCCCTTTAGATTTCTCAGGCATGAGCCAGACGCTGGTCCATGGCATTTCCCAAACTGCAGGGGACACATCTCAAGCTCTCCAAGAGACCGGCCTGAAGTCCCTCTCATCAGACTCAAGGTGAGAGAAGAACACCCTTCGCCCTCCCCCTGGGGGCTGCATAGGAGGGGTCTCTTAGAACACCTACAACTCCTTCCACAGAAACCCTTCATCTAGCGCACTTCCGGCAGCCTCGACTTCAACCCTCTTATACCTTCAGAGCAAGTGAAAGTTCAGGCAACACTCTTTTGCAAGCCCTACTTGGTGGTCCTGACCTTGTTTGGAATGTGAGAGTGGTTGGCAACCATTATCTGGGGCCCCTGTCAAAATGGAAATAAAATAATAGCTCCCGTTTAACAATCTGTTAAATGTTTACTTTACAATTACCCCGTGAGGTTTTCTTTAATAGATAGATGTTGGCAGAGATCAAGTGCCATTTCAATGAACTTTGTATGGTTTTGCTGCTCACCAGAGATGAATCATCAGTTGGATTGGATAATTCAACTGATAAGGCTTGATAATGATTGGATACGGCTGGGAATGATTTTGTTATACAGAGACTATTATTACAACGAGATTCACTGCAACTGGACCAGCAGCAGGGATTCCCAGAAACCCAGGAGTGTTATTTACGAGTTGTGCTTCTCAAGTCTGCTTTGCCAGCTGAACAAAGGAACTGTTTTGAATCTTAAATAGCAATAAAGTGGCTGCAGGGAGAAAGAAAATGAGAGAATATAGAATTTCTTTGTGATTCTAAATGTTCTATAGTGGTTTCAGTTGGGTAACAAGTTCACTTATATCAGAAAAGCCACCACCCCTACTCAGATGGAGGGATACCTGTGCTGTGAGTTAGGTCGGTGGACTTGGTAGAGCACCATGGTGTCAGAATCATGGCGCCTCATCGTGGTCCTGTGGAATGATTCTATCCCTGCGTACTGATCACCACCCTACCCACCAAGTTTGTGCCTGGCCTCTATTTCCAGGTCTTAAACCTGTTTGATCTGTACTTGGCCCTTTCCTCAAAGCCTGAAGCATTTTGGAACATTGTCAACAGATCATTTTAGAATACAGGATAGATCTTTATATACATTTTTAAAAAAGAGAACCAGCTCCAGGATAGTATTTTGCTCTTACATCCATACATGATTTAATATATCTAAGACTGTACTGAGTACATCGTGGATGAATTTTAACAGATGGGATACCAAGACCAATAAAAGAAAAATCAAAGCACGGATAAACTTATACCTAGTTTGTCTTCAGTTCTCTTGAAGCTTCACTAGAAGTCTCATGACATTAATGGAATCTGTTTATAACAACCAACTCTCCTTCGTGGCTGGGACTTTAACATAATCTTTCAGCTGTCAATATCACTGTCAGGAATGTAATTTATTCCACTCTTTGAGTTTATTTGGATGGACGTTTTAGAGATGAAGGTGGCGATGATTTAGCACTGCTGACACCGAGCCTTCTATCTTCACAAATTCAAGTTTGTTTCTTAAACACAAGTGGGCCTGGCTCTGAGTGAAAATGAAAATGTTCAAAGAAATTTAACATAGTGCAAGGGTTCTCAGTCCTTCCATAAAGACAAGGAAAAGTAAGGACATTTTACAAATAGGGAACCCTTCTCCCAAGAAAGGAAGTGATTTAGTCATGGGCATGTCAGAATCACCTGTGACTCTTTGTAAAAATACCCTTGTTTGGATTGCTCCTCTCTGCTCAACACTCCCTGCCCTCGGGTTCTGACTTAGGGGGTCTGAGGTAGACCCAGGCATTTGTATTTTTTAAAGCTCCCACTGGTGATTCAGGTACGCACAGAGAGTTAAGAAGGACTACTAATTGTATGAATCCAGAAGTTTTAAAAGAGTGGACTGGAAGCAGGTGTAGCTAGAGGGTGCCTTCAGTCATCACAGAGAGAAATGAATGGTATAGAAGGGATGGAACTGGGGTGGGGGGGGGCGGTCCTCACCTCAGAGCTGAGGTTCATTCCCCGACTGGCCTCAAGCAATTCTTAGCTCTGGGGAGCCACAGATCACTGAGGATCTGATGAAAGCAGTAGTCACTTTCCTCAGAAAGAATGGGCATAGGCTATCCTCCACAAAATTCAGCAGGGGATCTAGATTAAAGTTTTTGTTTTTGCTGTTTTAACCAGATGTTTTAACCTGAAGGGAAGGTAAACAGAAGAGGCCACGTCCCTGGCCTCAAGAAGCTCGCAGTCTAGTAGCCAGGAGAAAGCAGTAAAAACATATCAGTACACACATAATAGTGTATTATGGGGGAATAGTACATCGTGGGGGAAGGAAGAGTTCTGGAATGTTGAATTGGAGAATTTGAACCGTGAGCTTTGAGAGGCAGCAGATGAGAAGAGGCAGGTGTGGTGGGGGCCCCTCCTGAAAGAATGGAGGTCAGCCTAAGGCAGGTGGATAAAGGAGGTCCTCCCGTGGGAGCCACGGAAGGCTGTATTTGGAAGAGAAGTTAACGGTGAGCGTGAGATAAAAATAGCCTTGATCCACGCTGCTGCCAGAGGTCACTGACATGGTGCCACTGATTGGCTGCGGTCTGCGGTGGGGAAAGCTATTCAGATGCCGATGAATGCAGTTTTATAACAGACTCAGACGAGACACTGGCAGGAAGAGAGCAACCTGGCGCTGGGAGGGCGGCCTTGGAGTCTCCGCTCATTGCCAGGGTCAGAAGTTGGCCCTGTGTTTGCTCTTCACGATGAAAGAAAACCGCGGGAGAGCGCTGAGCGGCGGAGAACTGCATTCAGCCAGTGGGCACGAAAATGAGTTTTAGCTGCTCTGTGCAAAACCCCTAGGTGTGGTGACAGAAGGGAGCCGACCAGCAGGTTACAACAGGTCAGGAATAAATAACCACCAGGCAGAGGATCCCAGATTCAGTCCTTCCTTTTGTTGAGTGAGGAGCGAGCGCCAGGCAATCGCGTTCACAAAGGCTTTGGAAAGAAGCGGTTCCACCGTCCCCGCTCGGCTCCAGCCCCGGGTAACTATGCGGGGCCCCGAGGGGTGGTGGAAGCCGGAGGCCCCGCGGGGGTGTGGAGGGGGTCACTCTGGCCGGGAGGCCTGGAAGCGGGACCCCAGAATAAGTCGGGGGCGGGCCGCGGCGCGGCGGGCGGGCAGATCCCACCCCTTCCTGAAGGAAGCGCCCTCCTCGCCGCGACTGCCGCCGCCGCCGCCGCTGCCGCCGCCGCAGGTCACGGCCCCGCCAGGCGACCGCGGCCCCGCCGCACCGGAGCAGGTAGGCGCGGCGCCCCCTCCTCCGCGCGGGGCCGCCGGGCAGCCAAGGGACATGGGGTTCGGCTCCGCGCCCAGCCCGGAGTCGGAGAACAGGGGGCTGCGGGAGCCGCAGCGGGGCTCGAGCGGCGGGGTCCTCCCGGCGGCGGAGCCCTGCTCGGCGGCGGCCCCCGCCCCGGAGCGCCCCGGGCGCGGCGCCGCCTCCCGAGCCCCCGCGGGTGCACTCCCGGAGCGAGGCGCGGTGGCTGGCGGCGTTCCGGAGTCCCCGCCGGCGCGCCTAGTCCCTGCCGCCGCCGCAGTGCCGTCAGCCGAACCCCTGCGCCTCCCGCCCGCTGCGGTTCGGATCCCGTCCTTTGACAGGTGTCCCCCCAGCCCCCCGCCGACCCATCCGATACCCAGGCCTTTTGTTGTCGGGGGACTCGGAAACGACCCCAAGTTTGGCCTCCCGGTCTCCCTGCCGTTCGCCGTTCACTTTCCCGTTAGCCGAGACAGGCTGGCGGGGGCAGCAGGGGAGCCGGGAGGGAGGCACTAACTTGCCTTGCCCTGTGCGCAGCCCTCCGCTGTAAATGAACAATCTTGCTTTCCTCTCCTGGGTGCACACTTGGGAAGAAATGGGATTTTCAGTTTCTCCGGCGAGATGCCGGTGAGTGGGCGGCCGACCGAGGCTGTTTGACCATCCATTGCAATAAAAGAGTGATTAGCTTTGGGTTATGGAGAGAGCCCTTGTCGAGTGATTTTCTCCTCCTTAAAGGAATCAAATGGAGAAAGAGAGGGTTTTTCCCATTCTAAATTCATATTCCTTTTCTCTCTAATCACCCCTCTCCTCTGTCCACCCCTACCTGCACGGCACTTTATTATATCCCAAACACTTCCCTGATTTTTTGGTCAGATTTATTCCGGTCAGACCGTCTTTCACGGCTGAGCCAAGGACTGTGACTACAAATGTGAGAACACAGCCCAGTTGGGATGGAAACCCCTCTCCTGGAGTGAACGCGGTCCCACTTCCTGTGGGAGACCAGGAGAGGTCCTGTTAGGCAACCAAATATACTAATAACATGGGTTTTTAAAAAAAGTTCTTGGATCTATTACAATAACACAGCCTAAACGGTAATATTAGTTTCTGCTTTTTCATTTCTCTGCTTGAATCAAAGGCAGATTTTTTAATAATTCAGGGTTGTAACTCCATTACAACTCCAGGTTGTAACTCTGCAGTTCATCAAAAAGATAGACAAATGTGGATGTATAAACTCCATGGTAACAGTTAATAAGTTGACCTACTTAAAGTTTTCAAGGAAAAATTGTTAGGTTCATATGTGTGGTATTTGCAGATCATAGAATTTTACATTCTCAGCTCTCGTGCATTAAATAATCCCAAACTTTTTCTTCTGTGCGTCCCAGACACACCATGTTTCTATGATTAACTATAGCTACCATATCTTAATGAGCTAGAAATGTGAGTTTAATCTTCAAGGCATAAGCATAAGAATTTTAATGGTGTCTTTTATTTATACAGTACTTAATAAATATTTTGCAAGCTCTCCAAGTTGGAGGTTCAAAAACTGGACATGGTAAATAAAAGGATAAAGAAGTTTTGCTAACAATAATGACAGTTGGTAGATGTTATGACATTGAACAAACATATTAAAGTGTTTGGGAAACACATGTTTATTATAATCTGCCATTAGCTGAAGGAAATGTGTTTGTCTTATTTAAATTGACCTTAAAGTGTCCTTATAGCAATTACTTAACTAATATATTTCTCATCAAATGCCTTTTACAGGTTGCTTGCTTTCGGGGAGATAGTTTACTCTGTGGAGTAATTTTTTCTTTTTTTTTTTGCATGAACATAGTAATGCCTTATGTTTAGGCTTTGTTCTAGAAATACCACAGTCATGCTTACTATGACCTTGCAGGGTTTTCTTGTACTCACTTTATCTGCTTTGTGTTCATCAAGAGTGACAGCACTTGACTTTACACTCCTGTGTGTCCTCCTGCTTTGTTTCCCCTGTGACCTAGACACACCTCTGCAGTACAGTAGCCAGATTAGCAGGGCAGCCTGAAGTCATGAAGAACGAAAAGCTAGCTGGCCCTGCAATCCTAGCCATTTGGTTTCAATGTAATCTGGCCACTTGGGATCAGTTCAGTAAACAATTAAGCAAACAGACACTGACAAGATAATGTATTACCTTTCAATCCTCCCCTTCACAAGAAGAATCTACAGCATTCAGAATCCACACTATAACAGTGATTAGGTGCTGTGAGGCTCAAATGATATATATGCGACATTTCTCAAAATGTGATACAAAGACCAAATGTTACAGAATCTGAGTCTAAGTTCATGAAAAAGCTAGGAAAAGACCCAGGTGTGTAATATATATTTTCTTTATCCTAAGGGCAACAACAGATGAGCATCCCTACTTATTTTAACTATAAACTTTTATTCCCGGAGCTGATGGTGCCATATATCTTTATGTTGTTTTTTTCATAATTTGCTCTAAGCACTAGCTCATAAATTAGTGGAACTTAAACAAGTTATTATTATCACCAAATATCATTTCCTGGCATGTTTGGATTTTGAAAGATAACTTGTGACAATGGAAAGTCTTAATGCAAAGAGATTTTACACTGGCCAACTGCAATGCTATTTTGAAATAATAATGAAATCTTTGGCAGTAGCCTTCAAATTCAACCCCGCGGTATTCTAAGTCAAACCAGCTCTGCTAGGTAGCACTTGGAACTCTTAGATGAAGGGAGAAATGAACAATTTTCTTTTTAGCATCTGTGAATGGCCTTTCTCTAGATCAGCACCGTCCAATGAAACTTCGCACAATGATGGAAATGTTCTATAATCTGCACAACATGGTAGCCATGAGCCACGTGTGGCTCTTGAATCCTTGAAATATGTCTAGCGTAATTGGAGAACAGAATTTGAAATTTTATTTAATTTTAATTAATTTAAACAGCCACATGGGGCTAGTGGCTACCATACTGGACTGTGCAGCTTTAAATTCTCTCCACCCATTTCCTGCAGAGATAGCACTTAATGGCAATTATCCTTAATTAGAAGAAAGTGGAGATTGGCATTGATAGAACTAGGAATTAAGATTTCACTTTGTAACCCTGTTGTTATGAAAAAAGAGTTGCAATTACTCTGAAGAAGGTGTGTTATGCTGAAGTTCAACTCTATTCTAAAAATAATTTCCCTTTTTAATTTCCATATATCTGTAGCCACAAAAATAAGCATCACCCAGAGTTGTTTAGATGCTTGGCCCCATGTGTCTGTGTTCTTGAACTTGTTTTATTATTTGCTCTTTTGCACATTATAGAATCATTCATTCTTAGAGTCTGTTTCTGCACTTTTCAGTATTTCAAAGTGAGGGAGATTTAGAGGGGCAGGAAGTTGATGATGAGGCACAAGCAGCCCCCCTACCTCTCCTGCACTCACAGAGACCCTATGAAAAGTCTGACAAGTGAGTGCCCCTCAAGGAGTGGCTGAAGCCTCTGCCTTTCGCGGGCCCTTCTTGTCTGGTTTCTTTCCCTTAGCCTTCAACCCAGAACCTCCCACCTAGCCCAGCCCCTATGGATGAACAAATCCACTTAAAAAATAACCTACCTTTATTTTAGTAAAACCATTAGAATGGGATTTTATTTAACATCTACTATGTTGTTTCAATTTTTTAATTAAGTTGGCTTTCATTAAAGCCATCATTTTCACCATTGAGAGAGACACTTTTTTTTTTTAACATCTTTATTGGAGTATACTTGCTTTACAATGGTGTGTTAGTTTCTGCTTTATAACAAAGTGAATCAGCTATACATATACATATATCCCCATATCTCCTCCCTCTTGGGTCTATCTCCCACCCTCCCTATCCCACCCCTCTAGGTGGTCAAAAAGCACTGAGCTGATCTCCCTGTGCTATGCGGCTGCTTCCCACTAGCTATCGATTTTACATCTGGTAGTATATATAAGTCCATGCCACTCTCTCACTTCGTCCCAGCTTACCCTTCCCCCTCCCTGTGTCCTCAAGTCCATTCTCTACGTCTGGATCTTTATTCTTGCCCTGCCCCTAGTTTCTTCATAACCATTTTTTTTTTAGATTCCATATATATGTATTAGCATACGGTATTTGTTTTTCTCTTTCTGACTTACTTCACTCTGTATGACAGACTCTAGGTCCATCCACCTCACTACAAATAACTCAATTTAGTTTCTTTTTGTGGCTGGGTAATATTCCATTGTATATATGTGCCACTTCTTTATCCATTCATCTGTCAGTGGACACTTAGGTTGCTTCCATGTCCTGGCTATTGTAAATAGTGCTGCAATGAACATTGTGGTACATGACTCTTTGAATTATGGTTTTCTCAGGGTATATGTCCAGTAGTGGGATTGCTGGGTCGTATGGTAGCTCTAGAGGTTTTTTTGGTTTTTTTTTAACACCTTTATTGGAGTATAATTGCTTTACAATGGTGTGTTAGTTTCTGCTTTGTAACAAAATGAATCAGTTATACATATACATATGTTCCCATATCTCTTCCCTCTTGTGTCTCCCTCCATCCCACCCTCCCTATCCCACCCCTCTGGGTGGTCACAAACCACCTAGCTGATCTCCCTGTGCTATGCGGCTGCTTCCCACTAGCTATCTATTTTACGTTTGGTAGGGTATATATGTCCATGGCATTCTCTCACTTTGTCACAGCTTACCCTTCCCCCTCCCCATATCCTCAAGTCCATGCTCTAGTAGGTCTGTGTCTTTATTCCTATCTATAGTTTTTTAAGGAACCTCCATACTGTTCTCCATAGTGGCTGTATCAATTTGCATTCCCACCAACAGTGCAAGAGGGTTCCCTTTTCTCCACACCCTCTCTAGCATTTATCCTTTGTAGATTTTTTGATGATGGCCATTCTGACTGGTGTGAGGTGATACCTCATTGTAGTTTTAATTTGCATTTCTCTAATGATTAGTGATGTTGAGCATTCTTTCATGTGTTTGTTGGCAGTCTGTATATCTTCTTTGGAGAAATGTCTATTTAGGTCTTCTGCCCATTTTTGGATTGGGTTGTTTGTTTTTTTGATATTGAGCTGCATGAGCTGCTTGTAAGAGGGACACATTTTTAATTAGACTTTTTCTCAAGACACTGTCTCATATTTCTTGGGTGAGTGACCCTCCTTCACCTACGTATCCCAGCCTAGGTACCTGGGATACCTCTCCCCAGGCCAGAGCTCGCGGTCCTGGGCGTTCACCTTCTCCGGGAAGGAGTCTCCCTAAATCAGTTATTTGAAAATTTGTCAAAGGTGTTTGTGCATACTAAAATATAAATTAAATTAACCCCCCAATTGTCTCTGCCCTTAAGATGTTAACACTATAGGATAACATTTCCCAAATTAGTGTCCATTCCAGGAGGGGATGGAGATGCTTGAGTAAATTTAAGAACTATTCCATTTAACCACCACCCCACCCCCCCGCCTTCTTTTTGAGATTTACGATGCACTATAGCATAGTAAAGTCTCTAAGATGAGATACGTATACTTATTTCACTTTTATATTGTTGATGTTTTTCAAAAAAATTTTCATACAAGACTTATCATAATATTTTTCAAACCATATGTTCTGAGTTATGAAATCAATTTAACAGGTTAGCATCAGCATTTTTTTAATGAGATGGGATATATAATAGAATAGGAATTATCACTGTGAATCCCTCTTAGTGAGGGTTACTAGTGTTTGATCAAACGTTTGGTTCCCCCATGCATGCAAGTGCAAGGCCACGAGGCAGTGGTGAGTGGTGGTCAAGAGCACTACAGAAACAGGACCCCTGGGGTCCAATTCTAACTCTCCATATACAGTAAGCACTATATAAACTTGGTCATTATTCGGTTTTTTATTACATAAATGTGTGTGTTTACCGGATCATGATGTAAAATACTACCTCTGCAACTAGGCTTGAGAATCACTTTGGGAAACACCGGTCTAAGACAGGACTCCATGCCAAATGCTGAACCTGGGCAGTCTGCTGACCGAGCCCACAAGTTCAACAATTTCAGCTCCCATATTGCAATGCAATAGTGATACATAGATGGACATCTGCAGACCCGTGAGACTCAAACATTGTACAGCATTGCAGAAGTGTGGACATGAGCTGATGACAGTTGTTTTCTGTGTAAGGTGAGGCCTGCTGAGTGAGAGGGGAGTCATTGCACATTTAGGCTGGACGAGACCTCACTGCTGCCAGCCTGTGGCCTCTGAAGGTTAATGCCCTTGGACAGGCAGCCTGGGGCCCAAAGAAACCCAAGTGTCCCAGAGGCTAAGAGCTCAGTCTTCCTTCCCTCCTGACCAGTTCCTAACTTCTGCATACTGGTTTGTAGCTAATAGTCACAAAAGTCTAAATAGGTATGTCCGTCCCATAAATCCCCCACTTTTTACTTCATTCTACATTATTTGTTTTTCAAAATCACTTTCTGCCTGTTGATGCTTCATGATCTATTTTCAATATGATAAGTGGAAAACAATGTTGCTTCAAGAATTTCATATAAAAGGAGATGTCTTAAAATTGAGGCTGGGAGTCTCCCTGCCCCAACCCAGTGCAATCTGGAAAGTAAAACTAATTTCATTTTGGAAGCAGAGTTCAGTTTTTCTTAAAGGTCAAACTAAATGTGAGCAACCACTTGTCCATAGACTTTGTCAGTTAGAATAAAAAAGGCAACAGCTTGTCATCATGGTTACTTTTCTTCTTTAAAAAGTACAGAGGCTGTGTCTAACATACTAAAAATTCATAAGATATGCAGATTTTGCTCAAGCCTTCAGAATCATCCATATCCGAGGACAGTGATACAGACTCTATCTGTGGAATGCAAAGGAGTGAGATGAAGTGTCTTTGACAAAACATTGAAAGTCATGTAATACTTTTAGGCTAATGTAGACAGAGCTTAAGAAGTAAAAAAAAGAGGAAGTAATTGTGATTAACTATGGCAGTAGTGGAAATTAGCCTGTAGTTTAAATGCTGTTATTTAACAATGAAGTAATTATAATTAATTATAGTGGTTTTCAACTGAATGTAAACATAAATGTCTCCAAAAATAGCATAGTCTTATTATTCATCAAATATTTCATTTATTAACAAAGTAGATATCTTCCTGGGTTTTTTTACACTTATGATGACTTAGCTGCCAAAGAAATATTTTAAATGGTAATAATTGGGAGTTTTAAAGCATAAATTAAAACTGACTGTACACAGCTAAAATAGGTGGTGTATTTTTTTAAGTGGGCTGGTTAATAAAATAGTCTTCAAATTATTTTTTATTCTATTGATTCATGGGTGAAAAGGTGTTAATTAAGAGATATTGATACCATTGTAAAGCAATCCAAATAGAAATATAATTTTTTACTTAACTTGGAGTGTTTGTGAATTAGAATTCTGTAATGTAATTGTCCTGGAGTTTCAATGGGAATATATCTCCTGGAATTTCTAAGTTCTACTTTTCACTAAAACTTAAAGTGTATTTACATAGAAACACTAGTAACTAAAATATATCTACATGCAGTAGCAGGAATATTAATTTACGGGTGACAGTTTTTCTTCCTTGTGGTATTATGTTCCCGTGTAGCCTAGACTTCAAAAGTATGTCCTTTTGAAAAATTTGCCAGTCTTGTCGATGACAGCACGGTGTTTACAAGAACCATATTTATCTCCCTGTAATTTTAGCAGCTAATAGAATTGTTCTTGAGAAAGCTATCTTTTCTATGACATTTTGATTGGTGTTTTTCCAGTTTAATCTGAGCTTATATGTGACATAAAAATTGATTATATGAAAAAGAGTGGGTAGCCATTTGTATACCAAAATTTTGATTGTATGAGAAAAATCTTAAGTAAACAACCTAACGTACCACCTAAAAGAATTAGAAAAAGAAGAATAAACAAAATTTTGATTATATATGTATGCATGTAAAAATAAAGACAAAAATTTTCCAGTAACTGATTTGGGGGAAGGATACCATTGTGGTCAAATAGTGGCACATCGTGTTTTTTTTAAGATCAGGCCACTGACCCAAGTGAGTGTTCACTTACAGAGCCATAAATTTGGCAATTCAGAAATGGTATTCTTTATTAGCTATTGGGCAATATTTGTGAAATCCCTAGAATGGTCCGGGCCCAGAATAACTTTTTTTTTTTTTTTTTTTTTTTTTTTTTTTTTTCGGTACGCGAGCCTCTCACTGTTGTGGCCTCTCCCGTTGCGGAGCACAGGCTCTGGACGCGCAGGCCCAGCGGCCATGGCTCACGGGCCCAGCCGCTCCGCGGCATGTGGGATCCTCCCGGACCGGGGCATGAACCCGTGTCCCCTGCATCAGCAGGCAGACTCTCAACCACTGCGCCACCAGGGAAGCCCCAGAGTAACATTTTTTTCACTGTTACTTTCCCCTTATTCATAACATAGGTTTTAACTCATGTCATCACATGGAAAATTAAAGAGGATTGTTTTGGATAACTGCTCCCCTACTGAGCATCTACGAGCTAGAAAAAGCCTTTGGAAGTCACATTATTTCTTAGAGTCTTGGTATGACCACAGTCATCACAGAGAGATGATGTGTAGACTCCATTCTACTTTTAGTCCATGAATATTTTACATTAGTTCTTTTTTTTTTTTTTTTTTTTTTTGCGGTACGCGGGCCTCTCACTGTTGTGGCCTCTCCCGTTGCGGAGCACAGGCTCCAGACGCGCAGGCTCAGCAGCCATGGCTCACTGGCCCAGCTGCTCCGTGGCATGTGGAATCTTCCCGGACCAGGGCACGAACCCGTGTCCCCTGCATTGGCAGGCGGACTCTCAACCACTGCACCACCAGGGAAGCCCTACATTAGTTCTTGACATACTGTTTATCCAGGCTGACTTAACAGGACTCCGACATAGAACCTAGATTCACTTCAGTTTCATGTAGCTCCTGGTTTGCTTGCTTGTTGCCTATTTACCTTGTTTTTCCAATTAAATCATTGGTGTTTTTGTGTGTAGAAATTACTATGCCTTTTTTTTTTTTTTTTTGGTATCCCACTGGGCTATCTGAGAACAGGAGTTAGCAAACTATTTTGAAAATAAAGTTTTATTGGAACACAGCTATGCCCATTGGTTATGTATTACCTGTGACTGTTTCTCCACTCCCACCACAGAGCTGAGTAGCAATTAAAACAGAATCCATGTGGCCCATAAAGCTGAAAATCTCTACTCTTTGGCCCTTTATAGAAAAAGTTTGTCAACCCCTGTTCATTTGATACTCTTCCTATGGAATTCTTGAAGAAAATGTGAAAAAAAATGGTCTATTACAAATTATATGTGGCTAATTGCTTTCTGTAGGGACAAATTTCATACCTGAATGACTAAATGAATGACAGCTCTCTTCCTATTTCACTGTCCATTGGCTATGAAAGAAGGTGGTATCAGCCTAGGCTTAGGTGTCATGTAGACCTGGGTCACTAGCTGTGTAACCTTAAATAAGTTACTTAATCCTCTTTAAGTCATTGTTTCCTCTTGTACAAAATGGGGATAAGTAAGGCACCTACTGTTGGGAGACAGTTCTCCACGCGCCCCATGCATTTCAACAGGTTTTTCAAAGAGAGGCACTGACTGACCTTTCAGTCTAAACTGTCTTTTTAAGGATGTTTGTGTAGTAAATGGTCTTGGATGATAGACATAGTGTTGCCCTCAGAAGCCTAGAGCAGGCATGCTTATATCCAATATAATAGATTTAAGTTCTTGCAGCTGAGTTCCTCTCCATTAATGCTACTCACTGCATGTGCAGGAGTTACATGGCCCTCTTTTGATGCCCTACAGGAATTGGAGTTGGGGAACTAGTGCAAGGAAATGCTGATACTCTGGCTACTGCTGTTGCTGTGATAAAGTCCTTGGTCTCCGACCCAGAAGTCTTGCGTCTTCTGCCAGCAGCCAGGAAACTGTGGTAGGCTAACTTGTGCAAGTAAAATCTCAGCCCTTTCATAGTTCTTGGACAACTATTTTGTGAAGTTACTATGAGAATTGAATAAGGCAATGAATATAAAACATTTAACACAATGCCTGGCATGTAGTAAGTGCCCAATAAATGTTAGCTATTTATTATCTAGCTGGCTATTAACTCTACAGTGTGAAATTGAGTCTCAGTTTTGTGTGGGCAACTTCTATCTTAAGGTAGTGGTTTTTCAAGCTATAGGCCACCCGAGCAATGAGAAGTGTTAAGTAGGTTTATTTTTCTTTAATGAAACAGAAAATAGAATATAATAGAATTATAAAATATCCAAGTGCAAAACATGTAGTAAGGATAAATATTGATGTGTAAAACTTGTAATTTCTGTTATATACATGTATGTCTGTATACAAGGTTGTGATAGAAAATATATTTTTTACTGTCACACACAGTCAAAAATGTCGGGAAGCCACTGCTGCCCTAATACATAGATGAGACTGTTCAGAAAAATTTTTGTTCGTGATAGCATAGAATTCCTTTCTTTGTTCTTTTTCCCGAAAAGGGGTAAAGAGTCACCATCAGTCATCTGAGAAAAAATGACCAGAGATTCAGTGTGTTCACCCTCTGCATACCATGTGGCTCATTTTGCCCATGATTAGAAGAAAATGAATATAAGCACCCAGATTATTTTCAGAAGAAAAGGATATTTTTATATTAGCAGTGTCCAACAGAACTTGCTATGGTGTTGGAAATGTTCTATCTCTGAACTGTTCAGTATAGCAGCCACTAGCTACCGAGCACTTGAATGTGCAGCTGGGGAACTGGACTTTTAACTAAAACGATTTCAAATTTGGATTAGTTTAAGTTTAAATAGCCACGTGTGGTTATTGGACAGCGTGGCTTTTGCTTGAACACCCAGCTCTGGTTTTCTCACAGCTAACTGCATGATTTGGCTTTTATTAAGTCCTAAGGGATAGCACCCTCCCCTTGGGTTGTTCAAACAACCACTGACTTTTGCCCATGGAGGGCTTGGGCAGACATTGGGGTGAAGAAGTGCTTAATGAGCTGCTGACTTGACCACAAGTCAGGGGAAAATGGCAAAGAGCCAGAGGGCAGAGGTTCTCAACCCTGGCTGTGCAATAGAATCATCTGAAAATCTGTAAAAATCCAGGCTGCACCCCAGATCAGTTAAATCAGACATTTTCCCAAAGCTCACTGGGTGTTCTATCATACTCTGTTAGCTGGGCAGCGTCACAGGTGGGCAAGGCAATCCATGTACTTTGATGATGCACTACCAGAGTATCACAGGCATGCCCAGGATCAGATGGACAGCGGAATGGACACATGAAAGACAGTGAACCCCTCTTATTTAAACAGAAAGACTCCAATTTACCTTTGGTTTTGGGAGCTGAGCTTTTTTCCCACCTGATTGCCGTGGCAACAGGGGCCCCCTTGTTCAGTGGTGCCAAAGTACAAATTCGTGTATGGCAGGGTTGAGCTTCAAAGAAGGAAAAGTACAGGCTTTTATTGACCAACTCACACGTCCAGTGTTTTCCATTTGTGTATTCGGCACACGTATATGGAGTCCCTACTGGGTGTTGGAGATACGCTGTTCTTGCTCAGTCTAGTTGGGGAGACCAACATGTAAACAGTCATCATACAGTAGGGTGTAAGCATAGTAATAGGAGAATCATAGGGTGCCTTGAGAGCACCCCAGAGGAGACACTGGGGGGGGCTTCCCAGAGGTGGTGACACCCAAGCTGAGCCTTGAAGGATCAGAAGGAGTAGTCACGGGAAGAGGGGGAAATGAAAAACAAGAGCAGATACAGCTTGGGAGGAGGCCCTGACCGACATTTTCCATCCCTTCAGGACTGACCACTGTAAGATATCTGCCTCCTGGCGAAGACCCTCCCTGCCCTTTTAGCAAACCTCATGGGATATCCTTGTCTTAACTGGCCTTTTTCATTTATTCATTCATTCATTCATTCATGCATTCATTCAACAAGTGTGATTTATTGAGTCATTGCTATGTGCAGACATGATGTAGGTGCTGGTGATAGAGCAGTGAACAAACAGACAACATTCCTGCCCTCAGGGAGCTTTGTATTCTAGTGGAGAAGACCGACCAAAAACATACAGGGAAATAGTACAGTGTATGGCTAATGTGCTAGGGAGAAAAATAAGTTATGGTAAGGAAGTTGGAGATACTGGAAAATGTACTCTGTGAACCAGAAGTTTCATTGTGTCCCCCTGCAAACTTAGTAGCAGTTCCTGCCACTTCGAAGACTGGACTTGGGTTCTGCAGTCATTTTCCCTCCTTTGTTCAAGCCTGGCCATCCACCTATGTCCCTAACCCCATGTCCTTCTGCCTCCTGTAGGACCATAACTTGTGCTGACATGACTTCCCATACCTAGCTCGCCACCCATATGTGTCATATCTTGTATCTTCGCTCCCTCTTCGCGTTTTCACTTCTGGTCCTCTGTTGATTTTCCCCCACTCTTTTTCTCTTCACCCCAGGGGACCCATGGTTAATAAAGTTGTCCACCTTTTGGCTGATTGCTCTGTCACCCTCCTCTATGGGTCACTGCATGAAAAGGCTTGTCATCCTCAACTTTGAGGCTAAATGTGGTAAACCACCTCTCACCCTTTCTCATCACTACTCCCCATCCAGCTCCCAGTCACTTTCGTTTGTTTCTTGAAGAACTGAAGACCTGGTCTTCCCGTACCTCCCTTTCCTGACTCTTGTCATCATAACCCTTAGTCAGATCATCTAGGTGGCATCCTAGATGATCTGACCATGAATCTGGCCTCAAAATCATTAGAAACCTCCTCAGTGAGTTCTCTGGCACTAAACCACAGCTACTCACTCTCAACCCTCCACCCAGATCCTCGTCCAGCTGGTACTTCTTCACCTCAGAAATTTTAACCTCGGTGTCTTATTCTCTGAACATAGCTATGTATCCTTCCAACTCTTTCATACCCTACTTCTCTACCACTTTATCTTCATTAAGATCTCTTGACTTGTTCAATTTCCCGAAGTCTTCTTTATACATGCAAATCTATTCATACCCATCTTCATTTCCTTTCCTCAGAGGATGTGGTATCCATTTTTCCCCGTGTTTAAGGTTAGCCCATTACTTGAACCCCGAATGCCATCTCCTCATGCCTTCTTTGGAACCTTTGCTCTATTAATATTCCTCTCTCTTCTGTGGTCTTGCATCTCTCTCTGCTCTTTACTGGCTCCATCTCATCAGCCAAGTGTCACTGGCTGCTTCCTATCAGCCAAGTGTTTGCAGGTTTCTTCCATCCTAAAAAGTAATTCTCCTGGATTCAATAAATTAAGGTAGATCTCTGCAATAGAATACTATGCAGTTATCTGAAATATTGATGGTGGAGTATGTTCTCGCATGGAAAAGTGATCACAAAAATAAGTGGAAAAAGTATTAAAATAGCTTTATCAAGTGAATTTCTTTTTTATATTTTATTTACTTATATATTTTATTTTAAGTGTGGTAAAAAAACACATAAGATAAAATTTACCATCTTAGCTATTTTTAAATATACAGTTCAGGGGTGTTAAGTATATTTACATTGTTGTACAGCCAACCTCAAAAATCTTATCATCTTACAAAACTGAAACTCTGTAGCCATTAAACAATAGCTCCCTGTTTCCCCTTCCTCCCCCAGCCCTTGGCCACTGCCACTGACTTATGTCTCTATGAATTTGGCTACTCTAGGTACATCATATAAGTGGACTCATACAGTATTTGTCCTTTTATGATTGGCTTATTTCACTTAGCACAATGTCCTGATGGTTTATCCATGTTGTAGCGTGTCAGAATTTTCTCTTTAAGGCTAAATAATGTTCCATTGTGGGTATATATCACATTTTAAATGATTTCATTTTTGAAGAAAAATCTATTTGTTAGTATAGGTACGTATGTATAATATATAAACACACATACACATATATAAAAGATTGTACATGAAAATGTTAACAGTGGTTATTTCTAAACTGTGGATTTTGAATACTTTTCATCTTCTTTTTCCTGATGTGTACCTTCTACAGTATTTGCAATGAGCACACTTCCCTGGTGTAAATGCCAAACGAGGAACCAGACATTCTGCGGCTCTGCATCAGCTACAGCGTAGTCATCCCTGTGCCAGGCACCTGCCCTCCTCCTCAGCTCATCCTTCACCACTCACTGCCTTACCCATTGCGCTCTGAGCACCACAAAACTCTGGTCCCTGTACGCACAGGGCTTGGATGCCTTGGTCGCTTGCCCCACGCACGCCACCACAGCTGCATGGGAAGACTCCGTGCCCCTGAAGACTCAGCCCAGGGTCATTTCCTCCTTGCTTGCCCTCCCCCTGCCCTACGTGCTGGGTTAGCTTCCTCCTTTCAAAGCTCCCTAATCCCTGTACCAATCTGGTGCTGCACTTGTTTCCTGATTGTCTGTGAGCGGCCTGGGGGCAGGGGACTGTGTAGTCATCCTTGTATTTGCAGCCTGTAGCTCAGAGCCTGGGTAACAAAGCTGGGCAGCTTGGGGAACCACTGGTTGTTCAGAGGGGCTGGCTCACTGGTTGCTCAGAAGTGAGGCTGGAAGAGGAAGTGGAGGACCTCCCCCAAGGCCCTTCATTCCACTACACCCTGCTGCCCCTTGCGTGAGCAGTGTGAAGATGTGAAAATACTTTACATTTTACTAAAAATAAATCAGATATTAAAATTATTTGAAGTACTACGTTTCTATCTTAATGATACTGGTGAACTCTGGCCCCTGTCCTTGGTCACATGGGCCATGCCTGGTCTTCTGTTGTGTTGGGCTCATAACACACATTTGGTAAATACCTGTCAACCTCCTTAATGACCCTAGTAGCTCCTTGTAATCAAACCTCTCTTCCGTAAATTTAGAAAGAGAGGCATGGACATATATACACTACCAAACATAGGGTAGATAGATAGTGGGAAGCAGCCGCAGAGCACAGGGAGATCAGCTCGGTGCTTTGTGACTGCCTGGAGGGGAGGGATGGGGAGGGTGGGAGGGAGGGAGATGCATGAGGGAGGGGATGTGGGAACAGATGTATATGTATGACTGATTCACTTTGTTATAAAGCAGAAACTAATAAAAAAAATAGAAAAATAAATAAATAAATAAATAAATAAATCGGTGTTTAAAAAAAAAAAAATTTAGCTACTTTGACAGGCTGGGATAGGGGTTATTTAGGGGCATGGGAGGCCTTTACTGTCACCCTCCAAGTCATGTGATAGTGACTAGCTACCTACACTACATGTATGGTTGATCCCAATCAGGATCCTTTTGAGCAATAAAAAAGAAGCAAAAAGATCTACTATTGGCATGGCTTGAGTGCTGTATTTAAGCATCCTGTGGGTAAAAGCAACTAATGAATCCTTGCTGCCCTTGATGTTGCCAGTTAAGCCTGGACCAAGAGGGGCTTAAAGTCATATGGTGAGTAATAGTAGTTCACTCTGAAAGCTGTAATGGGCCAAGTGTGGTAAAACAAGTTTTGCAGACCAGTACAGTTAGGTAGTTTGGGGCAATTCTCTTACATATAAAAAAAGGATTCTAGGCCTCCTTTAGGGAGCATTAAAAGAGCAGAAGGAAAAATGAAAAATAGTTTTAATTACTGTGGAACTGAATCATTTGGGGTCATCTTCAGCATCTCAGACCACAAGGATTTATCTTGGTTTTCCTTGAGAGCAGTGGCCCAATGTAAGTGATTCACCCAAAGTATCTGAAATATTTTTAGCAAAAATTATTGATGACAGGACATTTAATGTTTGAAATGATAGGTTTTTCAGCTGTTGAAATGATATGTAGTTTATTGGCATAGGTGGTCTGTGCTGTTTGCATCAGAATCATAATAGCTTAGTTTAATGTTTCCCATTTACCGAGATCAGACTCTTTTTGTAGAGTTTGGTTAGATTAGATAGTCTTGGTTATGATATTGTTGTTTTGTTTTCTTTCTTTTTTTTTTAATATTCATTTATTTATTTGGTTGCCCTGGGTCTTAGTTGCAGCAGGCGGGCTCCTTAGTTGCGGCTCGCAGACTCCTTAGTTGTGGCATGCGAACTCTTAGTTGCAGCATGCACACGGGATCTAGTTCCCTGACCAGGGATCGAACCTGGGCCTCCTGCATTGGGAGTGCGGAGTCTTAACCACTGCGCCACCAGGGAAGTCCCTGTTTTGTTTTCTTTTGTTTTTCCCAGTAGGCCAGAAAAGGAAGTAGCAACATTACTCAGAATAAGAATTAGACTTGGAGATGTAAATGTCAGCATTTAAGCCCTGGCCTGACCACCCTCTAGCTGGCTGTGTGCTTGAATAAGTTATTTAATTTATGGAAGCCTAGAGTTTCTGTTGTTCATCAGTAAAATGTGGGTTTGTCTGTGTTGCTCACTAGACTGTAAGCTTCTTCAGAGTAGGGGTGGTGTGGCTCAACCATCATTGGAAACTTGATACATAGGATGAGGCCTGGCAGGTAAGAACTCTATAAATATTTGTCAGGTAAAGCAGATTCATCTTACTTACTTTATAGGTTGTTTGAAAGAGCAGGTAGGATGAGCAGCAGTGGAGTATAGTGCTCAGAGCTCAGCCCCTGGGTCCCAATCCTGGCTCCAGCAAGTGATGGTGGGTGAGTGACTATTCTCTGGGCATCTGTGAAAGTGGATGGTGGTACCTACCTCCTAGGGTTGTATTAGATGTGCCTATGCACAGTAATTGCTATATACATACCAGCTATTGATGTAACATGTGAATGGGTTTTAAAAATTGCTATTCACATAAAGGTAGTACTTTTCATTGATGTCTTACCAAGTGTTGGACACACTGAAATACTTCCAGTACTGGGTCTTTTCTTATCTTAACTAGTGGTAATTCAGTTCCGTTTCACATTTTCTAAAGCCCTCTTACAGTGTCTTTCACCTGGACCCTTTTGGTGACACCCATGACCACCTGAATGCAAAGTATAAGCTCAGAGAAGGCCTGACCTTGGCTGCCCTGGCCTGGCACTGCTGCCTGCTCTCGTTTTCCACTGTTTGCTATGTAGAAATAACTCTGGTCAATTCCCAGGCAGTAAAGCTTGTTAAGATTATGCTAAATAATTCTGATTTTATATGTGCAGACACTGTAGTAGTTTCCACTCTGGTGTCCCTGCCTCCCGCCTCTTGGCCACTAGAGCCTCATGTGCGCAGTGCTGTCTGCCTCATCTTGCCATTATTTCACTCTCGTAAGGTCTCCCCAGCCCAGGAACCCTCTTGAGATAGTATCTTATTATAGGACCAAATCCAAGCTACCGGTGTTGCCTTTCAAGGCCATGCATAATCTGAGCCCTTTTTAAAAAAAATTTCTTCACTTTATTTATTTATTTTTGGCTGTGTTGGGTCTTGGTTGCTGTGCACGGGCTTTCTCTAGCTGAGGCGAGTGGGGACTATTTGCTGTGGTGCTCGGGCTTATTGCTGTGGCTTCTCTTGTTGCGGAGCACGGGCTCTAGGCGCGCGGGCTCAGTAGTTGTGGCATGCGGGCTTAGTTGCTCCGTGGCATGTGGAATCTTCCTGGCTCAGGGCTCAAACCCGTGTCCCCTGCATTGGCAGGTGGATTCTTAACCACTGCACCACCAGGGAGGTCCCCTCTGAGCCCCTTTTATCTGTCCATGTTTTACTTCCAATTCCTCTCTAATGTAGACTTTTACTGCCCACTGACTTGGGTGTAGTCTTGTCTTTCTTTCATTTTCATGATTCCCCACACTGAAATGACCTCCCTGCCCGTTCTATTTATTTACATTTGCCCATGGATTTAAGACCCCCCTTTTTCATAAACCCTATCTCTTCCTGAACATTAACTGGCTTCTCCTATATTTTTACATTTGTTTATATTTAATATAGAGCTTTCTTAGGTGCCATTTTGAAAATTAGTATCTTCTCATTAATGACTCAGATGTTAACTTGATAATATTAAAATTATTATAAGCTTACCAGTTACACATTCAGGAAAATTGTACTAGTTTCTTAGTAGTGTAAGTTTTAAAAAATTTAACTTTTTCCTCTTGGCAGCTGTAATTACACTGCACTGCCTATAAATAAAGCCCTGGAGTCCAGACCATATGCAGTAAAACAAAATAATATAGTTGAGCAAGGCAGGGCTACTATTGCTAGTATGGGACTCATAAGTCTCTATTTCTTGACTTTTATAATACATGAGACTTTGGCTGTTTCCATATATCAACATTTCTTCACTATTAAACCATGGATAGACAATAGAATGAAGAGCCAGAACCCTGATATCATTTAAGGACATAGTAGGAATTCAATAACTGTTGTGGACAGATTAGTTTGTGGTTTATTTTTGGCTTTTCAGTGATTTAGTCTGATTTGTGCATGTCAATTCACTTTTCTGTACTAATTTAGTAGATCCTCTAAAATATTAGAATTTTATTAAACTTAAGATATAATGGACTTCCCTGGTGGCGCAGTGGTTAAGAATCTGCATGCCAATGCAGGGGACATGGGTTCAAGCCCTGGTCTGGGAAGATCCCACGTGCCGTGGAGCAAGTAAGCCCGTGAGCCACAACTACTGAAGCCCACATGCCTAGAGCCCGTGCTCCACAACAAGAGAAGCCACCGCAATGAGAAGCCCTTGCACCGCAACGAAGAGTAGCCCCCGCTCGCCGCAACTAGAGAAAGCCTGCGTGCAGCAACGAAGACCCAACACAGCCAAAAATAAATAAATAAATAATAAAATAAAAGATATAATGAAATAAAATTTTATTGCTAGAGTACAAACATACTACATATGTCATAAGAATCAGTTTCATCTTCCTTTCTTCCTCCCTTTCTTCCTTCTTTTTCTTCTTTTCTTTCGCATCAATGGGCATCTGAAATGCAGAAAGCATTGGGCTAGAAGAAGCTGTGTGAACAAGTGGATGAGTAAAACATTGCCTTCTCCCACTAAGAAGTCACAGCCTAACACTGGAGACACGTGTGAATAACTATGGTCAAACGATAATATGAGATTGAATTAAATAAGCATAAATAATTGCATACTCATACTGGGTAAATACAGAGAAAGAAGGTGAAGCTTAGAAAGTACAATGTATAAACATAGTAAATCACACTTACTAAGTTTCCAGTATGAGCTAAGCTCTGTGCTAGGTCATAATTATGTTACTATATCCTCACAACAAATATTTGAGGTAGATATTTTAATCTACTTTTCAGAAATAAATAAGTGGGAGCACACTGTGAAAGAGGCGGAGCTGTGATTCAAATCTAGCCCACTATTTTACCATACCAGCCTGTCTTTATGCCAGTATAAAAATAAAGTTTAATGTGTAAATAAGAAGGTTTTGATGGGTACTTCAAAATAACCACAGAGCTTTGCAGAGGTTGGCATTTCCCCAGAGGAAATTAGCCAGGACAAAAGGGAATAAAGTACGTAACATATAATGCACAAGGGAAAAAAAAAAAACCTTTAAAGAAAATACCCTTCAGTTTTGAAGCCTCCCAAGTAGTGAATGATAATCTCTTCTTTATTAATTTGACCACTAAAAGAACAGGTAGAGATATTGAATGATTATTATTTTTTTTTTTTCCGGTATGCGGGCCTCTCACTGCTGTGGCCTCCCCCGTTGCGGAGCGCAGGCTCCGGACGCGCAGGCTCAGCGGCCATGGCTCACGGGCCCAGCCGCTCCGCGGCATATGGGATCCTCCCAGACCGGGGCACGAACCCGTATCCCCTGCATCGGCAGGCGGACTCTCAACCACTTGCGCCACCAGGGAGGCCCCTTGAATGATTATTTTGTGAATCTTCAAATAAAACTAACTTTCTTTAGGGTTATTACGTAGATTGCAAAGAGGACTTAGGCACAGTTTTTTTTTTGTTGTTGTTGTTTTTGCGGTACGCGGGCCTCTCACTGTTGTGGCCTCTCCCGTTGCGTAGCACAGGCTCAGTGGCCATGGCTCACGGGCCCAGCCGCTCCGCGGCATGTGGGATCTTCCCGGACTGGGGCACAAACCCGTGTCCCCTGCATCAGCAGGCGGACTCTCGACCACTGCGCCACCAGGGAAGCCCAGGCACAATTTTTATACGTAGTTATGTATTACAGCAGTTATTCCAGATGAACGTTAAAAACACTGTCAACTTCCAAATTAATCCCCTTGAGTTATTTTCTGTTGAATTCTATGATATCTCTAAATTAATTTGGCGAGAATGGCTTTCTTCACAGCATTCTAATTAACCCTCCAGGAGCATTTATTCAAGTTTTTTTTGTGTCTCTCAGAGTTTTGTGGGTTTTTTCATGTACATTTTTCATTACAGATAGTCCTAGATATGTCATGGGTTTTGTTGCTATTGTAAATCTATTGTTTCTATTTTTTTCCTGTATAATTAAAAGCTGTTTAAATTTTCATCTTTTATCCAACCCTTTATATGAACACTCATTAATTCCAATAATATTTTAATCGTCTCTGGTCTTACAGTTGCAGATAATAATTCCATTTCTGTATTTCTTATAACTAGACCCCTTATTTCTGTTTCTTTTTTATTGAATTGGTAAAACCTGCCCTAACGGTGTTAATAGTTGTTAAAAAAAAATTCAGCTGAGTAAAATGTAAAGATCTTACTGGCTTTATTTAACGACTCGTGAATTGGGCAGCATCCCATCTAGCAGATATAAAGGAGTTCCGAGAAGCTGTAGAAAATGGAAGACTTTTATAGGCAGAAGGAGGCGGGGCAAGGAATTTATTCTAGCAAAGAGTGGATTTTTTTCAGGCAGTATCCCCTTCCTTTAGGGGAAGACAGGGGTCTCTCAAGCAGATTACCTCATTAATGCTGACCAAGTAATTTCAGACCGACTGGTTACATCCCGGGAGAGGCTAGAACAGCAGTTAGGTTAGGTATTAACTCTTGGTTTGGTGATGTGGGCTTAGTACAAGTGACTCCATTTGGGGACTGTTGTCTCATTGAACATAATCATGGTAATCTATTCATTCATCTTAGTTTCGTTTCATCAGAAAGCTCTCTTTTTACACCAAAAAAATGATATTGGCTGATGGTAATAATGAGAGATACTTATTATAAAACCCTTCTATTCCTGGTTTCCCAGATATTTTTCAAGGAATGAGCACTGAATTTGGTCAAATGCCTTTTCAACATCCTCGTAGGGTTTCTTTTATTTGACTTATTATTGTGTTATCTTCATAATAATAATTATATATTTCCTGGGATAAACTCTCCTATGCCATGGTTTATTTTTTTTTTAGTATACTGTTGACTTTATGTGCTGTTTTCTATTTAGGACTTTTTACTCATGTTATTCATCAGCATTATTCATACTCATAAGTATGCATATTATATACAGTTGCATTTGGGGATCACATTGTACATATGCTTTTGTATCCTGAATTTTATACTTATATACCATAGCATTTTCCTATGGCGTTAGAAATTCTTCAAAACATATTTCAATGTCTGTACAATATATTATGGGTTATTTTAACTTCCTTAATCTTCCTGTTTTTTTATTTGCTTCAAGTTTTTCTAATTTTTTACTGCTATAAATAATGCAGGGATGAACATCTTTATATATAAAAGTTTGTTCGTATTGCTGATTGTTTCTGTAGTGTATTAGTTTCCAAGGGCTACCACAACAGATTACACAAACTTAGTAGCTTAACACAGCAGAAGTTCTCTCATAGTTCTGGAGACCAGACATTCAAAACCAAGGTGTTGGCAGGGCCATGCTCCCTTTGAAGGCTCTATAGGGAGAGGGAGAATGATTCCTCGCTTCTTCCATCTTCTGGTGGCTCCTGGCATTCCTTGGATTGTGGCAACGTCACTCCAATCTCTGCCTGTCTTCACATGGCCTTTTTCTCTATGTGTGTCTCTCTGTGTCCTCTCCTTTTCTTATAAGGACACCAGTCATTGAATTTAGGGCCTACCTTAAACCCATGATTATTTCTTTTAAGATACTTTGTTAATTATATCTGCATAGGCCCTGTTTTCAAATAAGGTTATGTTCACAGGTAACGAGGGGTAGGACTTGGACATATCTTACTTGAGAGAGACAGTATTTAACCCACTACACTTTCTGTGAGTAGAAATACAAAGGCAAAGGATAGGAACCTTCTTAGCCTCTTGATACTTATTTCCAAATTGTTTTCTGAAGTGTGTAAAAGGGCCTGGTTCATCAGCCGTGTAAAGAGCACTCGTTTTTCTACATCTTCACCTGCATTAAGTATTTTTTTAAACAGATGTTTATTGAGTTCTCACTTGGTGCTCACATTGTTTATCTAAAGATCGCCATGTGCATCTTCTTTTTTATTTTGGCCACTCCACGGCATGTGGGATCTAGTTCCCCAACCAGGAATTGAACCCGCACCCCCCGGAATTGGAAGAGCGGAGTCTTAACCACTGGACCGCCAGGGAAGTCCCTAAGTATTACCATTAAAAAAACAACTTTGTCTTTTGGATAGAGTAAAAATGGAAACTGATTTTTAAAATTTCATTTCATCAATTGCTCGTAAAGTTGACAATATTCTGTGTACTTGATATGAACATTTGTTTTTCTGTAATGTCTTTGTTCATGTCTTTTGCCCATTTTTCTTTTGATGCATTTGTTGTTTTCTTATTGACACAGTCATTATATATGAAGAATATTATCCCTTTGTTGTATTGCTTATAAATGTTTTCCCAGTTTGTCATTTACCTTTCAATTTTACAGAAGTTTAGCCTTATGTGGTTAAGGATATCGATATTTTCTTTGTGGTCTCTTCCTTTTTTTCTAAACTTCAGAAAATGCTTCCCTATCCAGACATTAGCTGAATATTAGCTAATGTTTAATTAATATTAGCTAAGATTTCTAGCCATGTTATAGTTTCAAGTTTTATATTTTACTCTTTATTTCACCTGGATTATGTGTACGATATGAGATAAGTATCTAAATAGATGGAGTTTTTTTCCCCCATTTTAAAGTTGGTTTTCCCAGCACATGTATTAAATAATTTGTGTATTCCCCGTTAATTCCTTAAAAGCTGCGGTTCTCAGCCAGAGGTGATTTTTGCCTCCCAGGGACATTTGACAATGTTGGGAAACCTTTTTGGTTGTCATAGCAGGAATGGGAGTGCTATGGCCATCTAATGGGTCGAGGTAGGGATGATGCTAAACATCTTAGGATGCACAGGGCAGCCCCCTCACAACAAAGATTTATCCAGCTCAAAATGTCAGTGGTGCTGCTATTGCGAAACTTTAAAATTAAAGTTTGTCTTAGACTAGTAGACCTCCCCCATATTAGATATTCAGTGTTGTTAAATATATAACCATGCTGCTACTCACTCCAGAACCTACTACACAGAGTTGCCCATGTGAGAAACAGCTCCGTCTCAGGTTGGTACCTACATTTCCTGAGGCCTTCCTTTTTTTTTTTTTTTTTTCCAACTCAGAGGCCCTTTCTGATGTTTTTTACATGTTTTTACATATGGAACACATCATCTCACTGGGAATTGCACAGCCTCTCCCTGTTCCGGTTTCCTGGCACCTCTGAGGTGTACTGTATTTTAAATTTTTTAAACTTCCTATTTTCCTGATGCCTCAACATCCCCACAGACAGGCCGTGGACACCCTGCCCAGATGACCATGTCAGTGTGATAGGCTGGTCCTGCCACAAGTTCCCCTCTGGACCTCCCCTGACTGTGATCTCATGACGTTCAAACATGCCAATGAAACCCCCTGGCACATTTTGCATGTGCACTTTCCCCTGACCCCCGGCAAAGGCACTGCCCTGGGCCCCTCCCTTTCTCTGCTCCCACGTGCCTGGTTGAGCGCTCCCAGGTGCTCCTCCCATGTGGTCCCCGGCACGTCCCGCAGCGCCACCCTCTTCTAGGGCTTGTGCATATAATCAAGCTCTTTCACTTTCATATCCCTCTCCCCGGTGTTAGGTGTTATTTCCGTGTCTGCTTCAGACCTATCATCCATAAACAAAAACCACTCCAAACAACATTTTAAGTAACATAATTACTCCGTGCAGCACAATTGGCGAGGAGGATGGGACGATCTAAGTCACGGACTGCTCGTGGCTGGTGACTGGGCTGTGGCGCCTGGGCTTCAGCATTCGGAAGGCTCTGTGTCTTGGCGTTCAAGCGCGCTGCCTTGTGTCGCCCCTCCAGTGCCGCCAAGACTCCCCACCCTAAAGGGCGGACCTTGCCTCAAGCCCAGTAGAACTTCCCAGGATCCCATTTCCCAGCCGTGAGCCTCGCAGGAGGGGTCAGGTCGTCCTGGGGCTGCCCGGATACAGAGCCGCTGGGCAGCTTGCCTGTCACTTCGCCTGCAGTCCCGGAGCTTGGACTAACTAGGGAAGAACCCCGGTCTGTGTCTTGGTTAAGGCACCGCAGAGTGGAGCCAAGCGCTGAGTGTTAGCGCCCAAAACGGAGGGGTTGGTGTGTCCCGGAGTACACCGGGCTCGTGACCCGGTCCACACCGCCCTTGTGACTTTGAGTGACACCGTGGAGGAGGAGTACTGCTCCCTTCCCATTCAGTGTCGGGAGATCCCCGCCTCGGAGTGTCGGCCGTGGGGTCCTGTAAGGGTCAGTGCTGCTGGGGTTGGCGACCCCTTGTCTGCTGCGTCCCCTTTGTCTGCTGCATCCCTCTTGTCTGCTGCATCCCCCTTGTCTTCTGCATCTCTTGTCTGCTGCATCCCTCTTGTCTGCTGCATCCCCCTTGTCTGCTGCATCCCCCTTGTCTTCTGCATCTCTTGTCTGCTGCGTCCCCCTTGTCTGCTGCATCCCCCTTGTCTGCTGCATCCTTCTTGCGAATCCCAAGCCCCTGGGTTATCAGGGATCCCATCTACGCAGATGGGTGGCTCAATTAAAAAAAAAAAAGATGGGGAGGTGGTGAGGGGGAGGAGCACATTAATCCTGCTCCCCCAAAACACCTGAGGCAGTTTCTCCGTTTGTGTGAGGTGACAAATCTCCCGGTCAATTTTAGCACTACTGACACTCTAATAGTCTCCTTAGAATTAAATTGTCACAAAACAAAGAATTTAGAAGACAGAGTTGAGGCCCTGTTGATCTCCTACTTGGAGACCCCAGCCCCTCTAGAGGGAGGTTGAAGGGGACCCTCTAGAGAGGGAGTCTCCTGCCCCCTCCCTCACAGCAGCCATCACTGGGGACCACCAGGAATTTGTCCAAAGAAAGGAAAAAACTTTAGCTGCCTAGAGATACAAAACACTCAAAAAGATTTTTAACAAAACAGAGAAAAAGAAGGGTTGGTGGGGGGCTGTCCCAGAGAGAGGCGTCTGCCAAGAGTTATGGTGGTCCTTCCTCTTCGCCCTTCCCTTTTATTAAAACTAAAGACCACTGCTTTCAGGTGGCTAAATGAATAAAGCTGTTGGGTAGAGAAACTGCCACTTTTTGTGGCTACAAGCCCAAGGATAAAGAAAGGAAGGGAGGGAGGGAGGAAGGAAAGAAGGAACTGTAAACCTTATGAACCCAGCAAAGACCAGGTGTAGCAAACATATTCCTAGTCCTGGATTACTTGCTGATTAAACCAACAATGACAACAAAAAAAACCCTAAATGGTGGAAAAATAATAAATAACAGGCAATTAAATAAATTATATATGTATATGTGTATATATAACTAACTTAAAACAAGGGTCCCTATTTGATCCAATTGGAAATCCAAAATTTATGTACAATTTTTGTATACTGAAGAATATCTGTAACAAAAAGATGAAAAGAGTGCTGATGGGCATTTATGCCTCGGCAACCTAGAGGTTTAACATTTGCTAAAATGCAGCAGCTGACAAAACTTCCTGAACCTAATGATAATACTGGGGTTCAAATTAGAGTTATACCCGGGCATCCCAGTAAATTTAAACATTGTGCCACCTATAACCTTAAAAAGGTAACTAAATATCAATATAAAAGAGAGGAAAATATAGGTATATGCCACACTTTAACGATAGCTTTTTTTTTTGGAGTATAATTGCTTAACAATTGTGTGTTAGTTTCCGCTTTATAACAAAGTGAATCAGTTATACATATACACATGTTCCCATATCCCCTCCCTCTTGCGTCTCCCTCCCACCCTCCCTATCCCACCCCTCTAGGTGGTCACAAAGCACCGAGCTGATCTCCCTGTGCTATGTGGCTGCTTCCCACTAGCTATCTACCTTACGTTTGGTAGTGTATATATGTCCATGCCTCTCTTTCGCTTTCTCGCAGTTTACCCTCCCCCCTCCCCATATCCTCAAGTCCATTCTCTAGTAGGTCTGTGTCTTTATTCTTGTCTTACCCCTAGGTTCTTCATGACATTTTTTTTTCTTCTTAAATTCCATACATATGTGTTAGCATATGGTATTTGTCTTTCTCTTTCTGACTTACTTCACCCTGTATGACAGACTCTAGGTCTATCTACCTCATTACAAAAAGCTCAATTTCATTTCTTTTTATGGCTGAGTAATATTCCATTGTATATATGTGTCACATCTTCTTTATCCATTCATCCGATGATGGACACTTAAGTTGTTTCCATCTCCAGGCTATTGTAAATAGGGCTGCAATGAACATTTTGGTACATGACTCTTTTTGAATTATGGTTTTCTCAGGGTATATGCCCAGTAGTGGGATTGCTGGGTCATATGGTAGTTCTATTTGTAGTTTTTTAAGGAACCTCCATACTGTTCTCCATAGAGGCTGTACCAATTCACATTCCCACCAGCAGTGCAAGAGTGTTCCCTTTTTTCCACACCTTCTCCAGCATTTATTGTTTCTACATTTTTTGATGATGGCCATTCTGACTGGTGTGAGATGATATCTCATTGTAGTTTTGATTTGCATTTCTCTAATGATTAAAGATGTTGAGCATTCTTTCATGTGTTTGTTGGCAGTCTGTATATCTTCTGTGGAGAAATGCGTATTTAGGTCTTCTGCCCAGTTTTGGATTGGGTTGTTTGGTTTTTTGTTATTGAGCTGCATGAGCTGCTTATAAATTTTGGAGATTAATCCTTTGTCAGTTGCTTCATTTGCAAATATTTTCTCCCATTCTGAGGGTTGTCTTTTGGTCTTGTTTATGGTTTCCTTTGCTGTGCAAAAGCTTTTAAGTTTCATTAGGTCCCATGTGTTTATTTTTGTCTTTATTTCCATTTCTGTAGGAGGTGGGTCAAAAAGGATCTTGCTGTGATTTATGTCATGGAGTGTTCTGCCTATGTTTTCCTCTAAGAGTTTGATAGTTTCTGGCCTTACATTTAGGTCTTTAATCCATTTTGAGCTTTTTTTGTGTATGGTGTTAGGGAGTGATCTAATCTCATACTTTTACATGTCCCTGTCCAGTTTTCCCAGCACCACTTAGTGAAGAGGCTGTCCTTTCTACACTGTACATTCCTGCCTCCTTTATCAAAGATAAGGTGACCATATGTGCGTGGGTTTATCTCTGGGCTTCCTATCCTGTTCCATTGATCTATCTTTCTGTTTTTGTGCCAGTACCATACTGTCTTGATTACTGTAGCTTTGTAGTATAGTCTGAAGTCAGGGAGCCTGATTCCTCCAGCTCCATTTTTCGTTCTCAGGATTGCTTTGGCTATTCTGGGTCTTTTGTGTTTCCATACAAATTGTGAAATTTTTTGTTCTAGTTCTGTGAAAGATGCCAGTGGTAGTTTGATAGGGATTGCATTGAATCTGTAGATTGCTTTGGGTAGTAGAGTCATTTTCACAATGTTGATTCTTCCAACCCAAGAACAAGGTATATCTCTCCATCTATTTGTATCATCTTTAATTTCTTTCATCAGTATCTTATAATTTTCTGCATACAGGTCTTTTGTCTCCTTAGGTAGGTTTCTTCCTAGGTAGTTTATTATTTTTGTTGCAATGGTAAATGGGAGTGTTTTCTTGATTTCACTTTCAGATTTTTCATCATTAGTGTATAGGAATGCCAGAGATTTCTGTGCATTAACTTTGTATCCTGCTACTTTACCAATTTCATTGATTAGCTCTAGTAGTTTTCTGGTAGCATCTTTAGGATTCTCTATGTATAGTATTATGTCATCTGCAAACAGTGACAGCTTTACTTCTTCTTTTCCGATTTGGATTCCTTTTATTTCCTTTTCTTCTCTGATTGCTGTGGCTAAATCTTCCAAAACTATGTTGAATAAGAGTGGTGAGAGTGGGCAGCCTTGTCTTGTTCCTGATCTTAGTGGAAATGGTTTCAGTTTTTCACCATTGAGGACGATGTTGGCTGTGGGTTTGTCATATATGGCCTTTATTATGTTGAGGAAAGTTCCCTCTATGCCTACTTTCTGCAGGGTTTTTATCATAAATGGGTGTTGAATTTTGTCGAAAGCTTTCTCTGCATCTATTGAGATGATCATATGGTTTTTCTCCTTCAATTTGTTAATATGGTGTATCACGTTGATTGATTTGCGTATATTGAAGAATCCTTGCATTCCTGGAATAAACCCCACTTGATCATGGTGTATGATCCTTTTAATGTGCTGTTGGATTCTGTTTGCTAGTATTTTGTTGAGGATTTTTGCATCTATGTTCATCAGTGATATTGGCCTGTCGTTTTCTTTCTTTGTGACATCCTTGTCTGGTTTTGGTATCAATGTGATGGTGGCCTCGTAGAATGAGTTTGGGAGTGTTCCTCCCTCTGCTATATTTTGGAAGAGTTTCAGAAGGATAGGTGTTAGCTCTTCTCTAAATGTTTGATAGAATTCGCCTGTGAAGCCATCTGGTCCTGGGCTTTTGTTTGTTGGAAGATTTTTTATCACAGTTTCAATTTCAGTGCTTGTGATTGGTCTGTTCATATTTTCTATTTCTTCCTGATTCAGTCTTGGCAGGTTGTGCATTTCTAAGAATTTGTCCATTTCTTCCAGGTTGTCCATTTTATTGGCATAGAGTTGCTCATAGTAATCTCTCATGATCTTTTGTATTTCTGCAGTGTCCGTTGTTACTTCTCCTTTTTCATTTCTAATTCTATTGATTTTGGTCTTCTCCCTTTTTTTCTTGATGAGTTTGGCTAATGGTTCATCAATTTTGTTTATCTTCTCAAAGAACCAGCTTTTAGTTTTATTGATCTTTGCTATTGTTTCCTTCATTTCTTTTTCATTTATTTCTGATCTGATTTTTACGATTTCTTTCCTTCTGCTAACTTTGGGGTGTTTTTATTCTTCTTTCTCTAATTGCTTTAGGTGCAAGGTTAGGTTGTTTATTCGAGATGTTTCCTGTTTCTTAAGGTGGGATTGTATTGCTATAAACTTCCCTCTTAGAACTGCTTTTGCTGCATCCCATAGGTTTTGGGTCGTCGTGTCTCCATTGTCATTTGTTTCTAGGCATTTTTTGATTTCCTCTTTGATTTCTTCAGTGATCACTTCGTTATTAAGTAGTGTATTGTTTAGCCTCCATGTGTTTGTATTTTTTACAGATCTTTTCCTGTAGTTGACATCTAGTCTCATAGTGTTGTGGTCGGAAAAGATACTTGATACAATTTCAATTTCCTTAAATTTACCAAGGCTTGATTTGTGACCCAAGATATGATCTATCCTGGCGAATGTTCCAGGAGCACTTGAGAAAAATGTGTATTCAGTTGTTTTTGGATGGAATGTCCTATAAATATCAATTAAGTCCACCTTGTTTAATGTATCATTTAAAGGTTGTGTTTCCTTATTTATTTCATTTTGGATGATCTGTTCATTGGTGAAAGTGGGGGGTTAAAGTCCCCTACTATGAATGTGTTACTGTTGATTTCCCCTTTTATGGCTGTTAGCAGTTGCCTTATGTATTGAGATGATCCTATGTTGGGTGCATAAATATTTACAATTTTATATCTTCTTCTTGGATTGATCCCTTGATCATTGGGTAGTGTCCTTCCTTGTCTCTTTTAACATTCTTTATTTTAAAGTCAATTTTATCAGATATGAGTAGTGCTACTCCAGCTTTCTTTTGTTTTCCATTTGCATGGAATATCTTTTTCCATCCCCTTACTTTCAGTCTGTATGTGTCTCTAGGTCTGAAGTGGGTCTCTTGTAGACAGCATATATATGGGTCTTGTTTTTGTATCCATTCAGCCAATCTGTGTCTTTTGGTGGGAGCATTTAGTCCATTTACATTTAAGGTAATTATCAATATGTATGTTCCTATTCCCATTTTCTTAATTGTTTTGGGTTCATTTTTGTAGGTATTTTCCTTCTGTTGTGTTTCTTGCCTAGAGAAATTCCTTTAGCATTTGTTGTAAAGCTGGTTTGGTGGTGCTGAATTCTCTCAGCTTTTGCTTGTCTGTAAACATTTTAATTTCTCCATCAAATCTGAATGAGATCCTTGCTGGGTAGAGTAATCTTGGTTGCAGGTTCTTCTCCTTCATCACTTTAAATATGTCCTGCCAGTCCCTTCTGGCTTGCAGAATTTCTGCTGAAAGATCAGCTGTTAACCTGATGGGGATTCCCTTGTGTGTTATTTGTTGTTTTTCCCTTGCTGCTTTTAATATGTTTTCTTTGTGTTTAATTTTTGACAGTTTGATTAATATGTGTCTTGGCGTATTTCTCCTTGGATTCATCCTGTATGGGACTCTCTGTGCCTCCTAGACTTGATTAACTATTTCCTTTCCCATATTAGGGAAGTTTTCAACTATAATCTCTTCAAATATTTTCTCAGTCCCTTTCTTTTTCTCTTCTTCTTCTGGAACTCCTAAAATTCGTATGTTGGTGTGTTTAATGTTGTCCCAGAGGTCTCTGAGACTGTCCTCAGTTCTTTTCATTCTTCTTTCTTCTTCTCTGCAGTAGTTATTTCCACTATTTTATCTTCTACGTCACTTATCCGTTCTTCTGCCTCAGTTATTCTTTTATTGATCTCATCTAGAGTATTATTAATTTCATTTATTGTGTTGTTCATTGTTGCTTGTTTCATCTTTAGTTCTTCTAGGTCCTTGTTAACTCTTTCTTGCATTTTGTCTATTCTATTTCCAAGATTTTGGATCAGCTTTACTATCATTATTCTGAATTCTTTTTCAGACAGACTGCCTATTTCCTCTTCATTTGTTAGGTCTGGTGGGTTTTTATCTTGCTCCTTCGCTTGCTATGTGTTTTTCTGTCTTCTCATTTTGCTTATCTTACTGTGTTTGGGGTCTCCTTTTTGCATGCTGCAAGTTCGTCGTTCCCGTTGTTTTTGGTGTCTGTCCCCAGTGGCTAAAGTTGGTTCAGTGGGTTGTGTAGGCTTCCTGGTGGAGGGGACTAGTGCCTGTGTTCTGATGGATGAGGCTGGATCTTGTCTTTCTGGTGGGCAGGTCCACGTCTGGTGGTGTGTTTTGGGGTGTCTGTGGACTTTTTCTGATCTTAGGCAGCCTCTCTGCTAATGGGTGGCATTGTTTTCCTGTCTTGCTAGTTGTTTGGTATAGGGTGTCCAGCACTGTAGCTTGCTGGTCGTTGAGTGAAGCTGGGTGCTGGTGTTGAGATGGAGATCTCTGGAAGATTTTTGCTGTTTGATATTACATGGAGCTGGGAGGTCTCCTGTGGACCAGTGTCCTGAATTTGGCTCTCCCACCTCAGAGGCACAGCACTGATTCCTGGCTGCAGCACCAAGAACCTTTCATCCACACGGCTCCTCAATTTGGGATGATTCGTTGTCTATTCATGTATTCTACAGATGCAGTGTACATCAAGTTGATTGTGGAGCTTTAATCCACTGCTTCTGAGACTGCTGGGAGAGATTTCCCTTTTTCTCTATAGCTTTTAACTCTAACCCATTGCACTTTAACTCAATTTAGCTGTAATCTCTTGCCCTAAAATATTCCATATTAGACATAGATGCTCTAATATCATGAATAATAAATTAAAATCAATGTAAGTTTTGGGCACTTACAAATTGGCTTGATAAATGGAACCCTATGTATCCCAGTTAAAATAGTTAATATGGCCCAAAATAAATTAAGACCTTCAAAGATGAAAACTTATTGTATAAAACCCAATAAGTAAAGGAATGATTATCCCCCCTGCTTCTCTATTTGACAGCCCAATTTTGTCTGTTCTTAAATCTGAAGAATAAATAAGTGAAAGTGCCTTGTGATGGAGTACTACAACCTTGATGCTGTGGTCCCATCCATCAAGGCCCCAATACCCAGTACCCAATGTTATTGAAATGACTGATTCTGTTCAATTAATAACAAGTAAAAACTTTGCTCTTATAGATTGGCTAACATGTCCCATTCAGTGCCTATTTCAACAGCCTCTCAGCTGCAGTTTGCCCCCACTTCCAAAGGGACACGATACACCTGTACCATGGGGTACCTCAGCTTTGCCATCACACACAGTCTTTGCAGACAAGATCTTGATTACCTTCACCTTTCTCCAGGACCACAGGTATGACAGTACATTGATAACAGCCTCCTCCAAAGACATTCATAGGACACACATTAGTGTGTGTTAATAACTAAACATCATTTAGTCCTTTTTGGATTCTGGTGACAACATATTTCTCATTTATGAATTTTACTTACAGATTGAAATCTACAGGCACTCCTGTTAGTGTCTTCAAAAACTTCACTATAGAGGCTTTGGCAACCTCTTCTCATGCCTCCTGGAGTCTCTGGACCACTTATAATAGCCATTGGTTGCCCCAGGGCTTCTGATGCAAGAAACTGCCCCTTGGTCTCACGCTATACACCATTAAAACAAGTGACTGGCTACTTACTGAGCTTTCCTGGAAATAGAGGTTCTCACAGATCCTGAGACTGTGACCCTCCATACCCAGCTGTTCACTATGCTTTGGATCATAAAAATGACACCTCACAAGCTCAACATGGCTACCAACACCTCCTTAAGACAAGATGGAGCCAAACCTGGACCCTCTGGTGTATTTCACCTGCAGGAGGGGTGGCTTCCCTCATCCTCAGTCCCTTGCAAGATGCCAAGGTGCTGGAGGAGGTCACCTCTCTCCCAGAACACTTGGCTACCTGGAGAGCAACTTTGGATTAACTGAGTGAAAAACAGTGGGAGTTCATGTACTGTACAGATAGCACTGCTAGCCATCATACATGATGGAGCTCAGTGGAATGTTACCACTTTCCATCCCTGAGCCAGACTGTCCCTGATAAAGGATGGGATCCAAGAAACAACATACTCAGCCAAATTCCAGGCAGTCATCTCAGTGTCTGGAAGCCCTGGCCAACAATGACTTATTATATTTCATATTTATTATAAACTGTTGGGCCATTGCCTAAAAATTATCCCCTTCAGGGTAAAATATTTTAGAACCCTCTTGCCTCACAGGTACCCAAAATATAAATCACAATTGCACATGCCTCTGCATATACCAAGGCCACAGTACAAGGCTTTGCCAGGTCACTCCTTATTCCCTTCAGACATTAGTGGCAGTAACTAAGACACACATTTTCACCTTTCAAAATACACAAGACTGGACTCTAGGAAGAGGTAGCCAACAGAACTTTTATGTCCCTGATAGGTCCCAAATAACCAATTGAACTGAGAGACATATGGTCTCTCAAACAACCCCTTTTCAAATTCTAGTACAACAAATAGTAAACTCTAAAGTTCTCTATCTTGCCCCAAGCCTTAACTTATTTTGATAAATTTTCAATCTTACCTCTCATCCCTTAGGGCTGGGGATCAGGTCAAGGGCATATACTTTCCTAGGACTCATTAACCACAGATTGTTCCACAGGCCGGGCAGCTGCTCATCTGATACAGGACACATTTGAACCAAAACTTCCACCAAAACTAAAACAAAAACCTGTCAGGTGCAGCTGCACACCATTCTGTTGACTGTTGGTCTTATTACTACTGGTCTGGGTGTTTTCATTGGTTTACAATCTGGAAGCCCACAACAACTTGAGTGAGTACCAGTTTGGAAAGGATCCCCCAATCCCGCATCCCAGACCACATTGCCCTGGCCCAGAATCTCAGGGCTGGAGATGACATCGCTCCAACCCCAAGACCTTGCCATTGGAGATGACTTCACCCCCTGTGCCTGAGGTGTCTTCACCTCTTACACTAAAACCTCCACCCAGGGACACCCATGGACCACCTCTCCTATGGCACAAAGTGGACACGGGACATTCTTGCTTTTCTTCCTGAGCCTGCAGTCCGCTTAGCCCACAATTCTAGTATACTCCTTGCTCTCTGCCAAAACATACACCCTATTCTTCCTTGCCTAAAGGGAAATCAGATAGAGGTTACTAAAATTAATGGAGATTATTGCTTTCTCCAGGAGGCACCTGTCTTATGTCAGCCAACCCTTTGACTTCCTGGGGAGAGGACCACCCACTCCCTGATGCCTTTTCCTATACCGCCCACCACCCTCACCCAGTTTGCCACCACAGTCTCTTGCCTTTTGTCTCTGACCATGACCACCATAACCACTCTTCCCCCTTGGTTAAACACAACTCTCACCAGTACATTGTGCTCTCAGTAATGGCACCTTCAGGTACTATTGTGGCCCAGACTCATAGGCACAGCAACTTATATAATTTTTCTTGTTGGCTCCCCCATCTTTTCCCTAATGAAACCATACCCCAGGGTGCAACGTTTACACTAGGGTTTCCCAGTTCTTTATCCACCAGGTGCTTCTCGCTTCCGTAAACCCAAGGACAATATTTATTTCTGTCCCAGTAAGACTTGCCATAGACCTCAGGAGCAGCCAGCATTGGCACCAATATAGCCTTTCTCAAGCAAAATCAAATCATAACTGCCAACCAGCACCTCTCCGTGGCCCTTTCAGATCAATCAGAGGCTGGACAAAATATTGTCCCTTATGCAACAAGCCCATGAGTCTCTAACCCACATGGTGATGTATAACAGACTGGCTCTTGACTACTTACTAGCCAGGGAGGGAGGGGTTTGTGCCATTCAGGGTGTGTTCCCCCAAACCCTGGAGCTGGTGTATTACATTAAGAATATGCAGATCATGACCAGCTGAAAGAGGAGGCATAAGCCGTCCACACTGGGTCGGCAGGTGGCTCCCTCAGCATCCGAGCTCCCACTTTGGGGAAGTGAAAACCCAGGTCCTTTTGTTTGAAGGCACAGTTTTAATACAACCACACAAAGAAAGTTAAGTTACAAGATTTATTACTTACAGACCCCAGAAATGGGGGTGTGCAATGAGCTGGGGGGAGGGCAGCCCTCCATCAGGGGGAGCAGAAGATAGAGAGCAGGGTAGCAAGCACCTATGACCTATAAGGCAGCTGGGTCTGAGGTCACTAACTTTTCTGGGGCTCAACTCTAAATGGTTATTTTTAAAGGTGCCCCAGGAAAATCAAAACAGGAACTTGAGTCAGGAATCCTAAGTTCAGTTCCTTGTCTGAATGTCCAGACTCTGGGTGTGAGCAGGGTTATACTGTAAAAGGCCTAGTATATAAAATATACTATAAAATGCCTAGGCAGCAACTCAGAGTAGCTGTTTTCTCATCACACAGGGTACTTCCTGCTGTACAACATTATTAACTCTGCACAGGTACAGGCCAAACTACAAGGAATGGGCCAAGAGGTAAAGATCTCTCACAGCAGCCAACATCTTCCAACAGATTCACTTAAAATCAGAGATACTTGGCCTGTACTCTTCTTGCCTATTGCCCACAAAGTGGGGTGCCTAGTTGTGCAACTGGGTTCCAAACTCTCGTCAGATGCTTAATAGGACTCTTCCTAATTGTCACCTGTATCAAAGTTTCTGTTCCATGGCTAAGTCAAGCTGTCCCACTCACCTTTAACCCCTCCACAACCCAGGGAGCAAGTGTCATCCAACCCACTTGGTATTGTCAGTGATGTGGAGGCATCACAGGGCCAATTGTATTATAAATTTTTAAAACTTCATGTTTTCCTATTGCCTCAATATCCCCACAAACAGGCTGTGTGCACCCTTCTCAGGTGATCAAGTTAGTGTGATAGGCTAGTTCCTACCACAAGTTTCCCTTCTTGATGTCCCCTGATTGTGACCTAGTGACATTCAAAAGCACCAATGAAATACCCTCCTGTCTTTTGCTTGTGTACACACCCCGACCCCTGTGAAGGCACCTGACTATGGATTCTTTCTCTCTTTCCCTCTCTCTGCTCCCCATCCTGCTTGATTGAACCCACTCACTGACTGCTGGTCCCTCCTTCCATGTGGTCCCCTGCCATGCCTCTCCCTTCTAGGACCTGTGAGTCTAATCTGTCTCTTTCACTTTCATACACCTCCCCATGGTGTTAAACCAGGTCTGCACCAGACTGATCATCAACAAAAACCCATTTTAAGTGACATAATTATTCCTTACAACACATGTACCTGTGGCATCCCCAGCCAAATTACTTCTGGTGCATGTAGCCTCAGATCATTCCAAACAAAGCCTCCAAAGTGGGTGAAAAAAGATGCAGCAGTTGTCTGGTGATATAATAATTAACACAGAGAAACAATTATACTTCTGTAACTTAATGTAGGAATTTCTCTTGGGACTACTGTTCAGTTGATTTGTTTGCTGTTATTTTGCAAAAGACCACATTACGTTTATTACTGAAGTTTTCAATGTTCCTTATGTGTATACTTTAAGTTTATAATATACTTTAACATATGTTAGGGCAGCCCCCTTCTTGGTTCTCATTCCAGATGAAGTTGGAATCTTATTAAAGTTTTATGAAACCTACATAAAACTGTGGTTGGTAAACTGTAATGTGTATTAGAATCACTTGGGGAACTTGGTAAGAAGACAATTTCCTTCAAAACCTACCTTCCCCCTCTTGAGGTTCTGTGAAGTCTGGGCTCAGCCCAGGAATATGAATTTTAATAAGCGTCTGAGGTGTTTTTAAGGCAGTAATCCCTAGACCCCATTTAGAGATATGTTGCTGTGAGTAATTTGCACAGAACTGACAACTCCTTACTGTCTCTCCATTTATTTAGGTCTTCTTTTTATCTTTTAGCAGTTTTCCCTCCACATATTACATCTTGCACGTTGTGAATAGAGTTTTTTTTCCTGTTATATCTTGTAATTGCTATTGCTAGTACATCGGAAAGCTATTGATTTTTATATGTTTGTTTTGTATCCAGCCACTTTGCTGAGTTCTCTTGTTAAGTCTAATAGCTTTTCAGTTAAACCTTTTATGAGGATGAGGGGAAGGCGAGATTGGTAAACCAGCCCGGCAACTGGGAACACTTGATTTTTACTTCCTCCCTTACAACAATATGTTTATTATAGCCCATTATATCTAGTTTATGTGTCACTGCATTGTCCAGAGCTTCCAGAACACTGCTAAATAAACACTCATAGGATTCACCCTTAATTTATTCCTATTTTAAGGGGAATGCCTCTATTATGGTTTCATGGTTTAGGATAGTCATGGTTCTGACTATTGCTTTTCCATAGACCTTTTACAAATTATGTTAAGGAAATAGCCTTCTATTCCTACTCTTCTTAAAGCTGCCTTAAACAAAAAATAAGGAATGAGTGTAGAATATGTAGGAAGCAAAAATTCTTTTTCCTTCTACCGTCCTAGGTCTCCAGCTGGGGCCTTATAAAATGGACTGACAAAAGACAGATGAACAAGATAAAACAAATAAGTTTATTAACATGTGCATCCCGCTTACACCTGGGAGCCCCCAGAGATGAGTAACTCAGAAGGGTGGTTAGGGAATTCCCCAGTGGCGCAGTGGTTGAGAATCCGCCTGCCAATGCAGGGGACATGGGTTCGAGCCCTGGTCCGGGATGATCCCACATGCCTCAGAGCAACTAAGCTCCTGAGCCACAACTACTGACCCTGCACTCTAGAGCCTGCGAGCCACAACTACTGAAGCCCGCACGCCTAGAGACTGTGCTCCGCAACAAGAGAAGCAGCCACAATGAGAAGCCTGCGCTCCACAACGAAGAGTAGCCCCCACTTGCTGCAACTAGAGAAAGCCTGCACGCAGCAACGAAGGCCCAACACAGCCAAAAATAAATAAATTAAATTAAATTAATTTTTTTTAAAAAGATGGTTAGGATTTGGGGCCTAATATATTGTTGTATGTCAATTATACCTCAAATAATAAAAAGAATTTGGGATATATACATAACTTCCTAGGGGAAGGGGAGAAGGGGAACTTAGGGAAAAGCAAATGGTTTTTCCTAAGAAAAAATCCTTAGGGAATGGGCCCTTCCTTGGGAGAACAGACGGTGTGACAATATCTGACTTTTCTTCTGTGCAAAGAGATTAGAGTTGCTCCTGAAGGGATTTAGAACAACTGAGTTCCTTTGGGGAAGCTCTTCTTTTAGGCAGATGAGGGATTTCAGGAACTACAACACCTTTACTTCAAAATAGTTCTGTATCAAAAGGGCATGTTTTGGGGTAGCATATCCTGATCCCCTCAAATCTCACACAGTGCCTTCTCAGTGTCTATTTAAGTAATAATTTTTTTCCTTTTTTTAAAATGTATGTTAATAAAATTCCCAACCCATCCTCACGCTTCTGAAATAATTCATATACCTAGTTGTAGCTTATTCTTTTCATACATTCTGAATTTTATTCCGTACAAAAGCAATCTCTCCAACTGTGAGAACTTTAGTTCTAAAAAGTAGCTTGCCTGGCAAAACTACAGTTGTCAAAACCAAGGTTTTAAAGGAGACTGAGGTAAGGAACCAACTTCAGTTTTGAATATGGAACTGAATTCAGTAAAGGGAAAGTTCTACATGGTAACCTCTTCCAACACAAACCAATTTTTTTGGTACTAAAACCTGTGTTGATAGGTAACTTTTTTCCTGATTCACATTCTTTAGTTGATCAGAAAACATTTCTGTGGTTTTCTAATCCATTGAGAGACTGAATATGCTTTGGACTTGAAGTCTCCCTTTTTTGTTTTCACAAATTTGGCTAAATATTCCTTAAACTATGGTCATTTGAGGGGATTATTAGAGTACTTACTGGAATGTTCGGGGAGGTTCCCTAATGGTCAGTCCATCAGGGAGTCAAAGAGATCTTTCTGATCCACTCAGGAGACTCACCCACAAGATCCAGGGACAGAAATGATTGCTGTCCTTTTTTTTTTTTTTTTTTTTTGTATAAGGGCATAAACTGGGGATATGTGAAAAAAATCAAGAATTTATAATTTTTGATAAAGAATTATAAAATTTCATCAAATCAAAACTGAGAGTTGATGTCTTTTTTTTTTTTTTTTTTTTTTTTGCGGTACGCTGGTCTCTCACTGTTGTGGCCTCTCCTGTTGTGGAGCACAGGTTCTGGACGTGCAGGCTCAGCGGCCATGGCTCACAGGCCCAGCCGCTCCACAGCATGTGGGATCTTCCCAGACCGGGGCATGAACCCGTGTCCCCTGCATTGGCAGGCGGACTCTCAACCACTGCACCACCAGGGGAAGCCCGATGTCTTTTGTTTTTAGTCAGAAATGAAATTGGTCTATAGTTTTTTTTTTTGGAGATAATGCTTTTCAGTTTTTGGTATCAGAAATGTCCTATTTTCAAAAAACTTTGGGTAGCTTCCCATCTTTTTCATGTTCTAATATATTTAGCTTTAAAATTAGCTTTTCCTTAAAATTTTGAAACTGTTAAAAAATAGTATTCAGAAAAAGAAAAATTCATGACTCTCACACAGATATAGAAATGAACATGTGTTATAGACTTTATTGTCTCAGTAGTCAGTGAGAGAACAAGGCAGATGTTATAACCAGTTCAAAGAGAATTTTTTTAAATGGACACACTTAATTTTTTTTAAATGGACACTTAAATTTTTTTAAATGGACACACAGAGATCAACAATACTGAATTATAGATAAGCAATATTGAAATGAATGAATAAATGTGCAAATGAAAACAAAAGCTTTCACAGGGAAGAGGAGAATCAGTTGAACTTCTACCAGACAGAACAGAATTTGCATGTCAATTGATAAGAATTATTTTGCACTGCTCTTAGTTACCTATAATTTACAATTGTAAAATAGCTTTCATAGAATCAGATAACCTGGAAAGTTGTCCTCTAGATGATACAGTTTTCCACTGCACACAACTTTTTTCCTACAAAAAATGACACATTAGTAAAGCTAAAGAAATCATACATTTATTCAACAAAAGTTTGAATTTCTATCCAGTGTCAATTTCTTTCTGAATTTGATCCGTTTGGATTGCCTATGTTTAGATTCAGTTTTGGAAATTCGAATATTTCCAGAATATAGTCTATTTCATTGTGATTTTCAAATGTATTAGCATTCAATTGCTTATAATATTCTCTTATGATTAAAAAAATCTGTATTTTCTAGAACTTTCTTTTAAATTATTTTTGAATTCCTATGCTTCAAATATCAAAAATTATTAAGTTATATGGTGAAGTATATCTTTCCTATCTTTCCCCCTATCTGCCTAATTCCCACTCCTCCCAACAAGTAACTACTATTTGTTTTATATGTGTCTGTGTATATAAAACCGTACACATATGTGCATATATATACATATATATATGTATATATATGTAGTAGACTGAAAAAAAAAACCCACACAACATGAGAGCTGTGAGTTCAGTTTTACTGGGGGCTGGCTGAGGACTGTGCCCGGGAGACAGCCCCTTTGATAGCTCCAAGCAGCTGCTCTGAAGAGGTGCATGTGGGGGGAGATCAGTATGCATGTGATTTTGGTGAAGGGGGCACGTGTGTCAAGCACATGTTTTGGCAGAGGCTTGCTGCTGGTCACGAGGAGCAGATGTCTCTGTTAATGATTTTAGTGCTTTTCTACGTGTGAGAAGGTGAAAGAATTTGTATTCTTAAAATTTCCTCCTGAAAATATCTAACTATCAGAAGACCCATTCTGCCATTTTTTTCCCAGAACACAGAGTGCCTTATTCCTCATCTCCGCCCTGAATTCCTTTCAGGGTGTGTTGGAGGTCAGAGCCTGCAGTGATTAATGACCTAATCCTTGTAGAGCCAGATGTGAAGCATCGCTCTTTAGCTGGCAGCACCAATGAATGTAAATACACATTGTAGATATTTTCTAACAGTATTTTTACATATTTTTATTTTTAAGATATTTGATTTATGAAATTTTCTGTGGTAGCTGGTTTAAGAAGCAGCTCTTGGATTTTTCTTTATGTCAATTTGCTCTTTTTTATAATTCATTGATTGTTGCTCTTAACTTTATTATATTCTCCCTCTTAGTTTCTTTACATTTGTCCTTTTTTCCCCTAAATTCCTGAAAAGAATTCTTTTATTCTTCCTTCCTTTTTTTATTATAATGAAAATATTTAAGGTCACCCATTTATTCCTGAGTATAACCTGGGCTGCATCTTCCTACATACAGTATTTGACAAATTCAGAAAGATTATGCCAGTATGCATTATCACCAGAACTAATTCTTGTCATTTTTATTAAAATTTTGCTGACTTCATAAGCAAACATGTTATCTCATTGTCTTACTCATACTCTTTTATAGTTTCTCACTGGCTTCTTATTCTCAGCCTATATAAACCACTGTGCTCAGTCTTGCCATAGTCCCCATCCCCAAAGATCTTTGATCCTGGCTCTTCTTTGAACTATTGCTCCATCTGTCTGTTTATAGCCAAAGCCCTTGAAAGAGTACCCACTGCCTCACCGCTTTCTCATCCCAGTTGTACTCTAGCTTCTGAGCCATACTTTATGAATACCATTCATGCCAGCATCACCAATGGTTTCTGAATTGTCAGAGCCAATGATTCCATGTTGTTTCTGGTCTTTGCTGAGCTCTCAAAACATTTGATGTTGTTGACCATCTCTTTTCTAACAATATATTCTCTCCTCCTTTTGCTCAACCTCCATGACCACTTTTTCAGCCTCCCTTCCTTCAGTACCCTCTAAACATGAGTGCTCCGCATCCTTTCTTCTGTAAAATAAAATTCATATTTTATGGCAAGACAAGAAAAAAAATTTTTTTTAATAAATTTATTTATTTATTTTTGGCTGCATTGGGTCTTTATTGCTTCGCGTGGGCTTTCTCTAGTTGCGGCCAGTGGGGGCTGCTCTTCGTTGCGGTGCACAGGCTTCTCATTGGGTGGCTTCTCTTGTTGCAGAGCATGGGCTCTAGGTGTGTGGGCTTCAGTAGTTGTGGCTTGTGGGCTCTGGAATGCAGGCTCAGTAGTTGTTGCACATGGGTTTAGTTGCTCCACAGCATGTGGGATTTTCCCAGATCAGGGCTCGAACCCGTGTCCCCTGCATTGGCAGGCGTATTCTTAACCACTGCACCACCAGGGAAATCCCCAAGACAAGAAAAATAAAAAATTTTCTCTGCCGTTTGGCCTCCTCTCTTCCGTCTACCATGCATTGTATATCTGCATTATGCATGGACCAAACCTCCCGCATCAGCAGAAATACCTGCTCAACCATAAACAGCAACATTCTCCCAGCATCAACAAGACAACTCCTTAAAAGATAACATTCCTCCTTGATCTTGTAAGGGACCACAATAACGGTTAGGTCTGGATTGTGTAAAATGTCAATAATATGTCATCTAATGTACAGCCCTTGGTCTCAGAAAACTTATATAACTGTGTTTTGACTTCCAAGGGGCAGAACAGTTCTTGGAGCTTTCTGGGATGCTGTCCCCAGGTTATAATCCTCAAATAAAAATTTTCATTTCTTTCTTAGATTTCTTTCTTAATTTTCCATCAACTCTTCTCACCCTACACAGTATGTCTGAGTTATTGCAATGGCTACCTTGGCTTGAATTTTGAATCTTGGCTTGAACCTCTATGCAGCTGACTCCCAAACCTCTGTCTTTAACTTCACCCTCACTTCTGAGATATGTTCTTCTTTTCTGAATGTCCCAAAGGCATCTCAAATGCAGCTTGTCCAGACTATCAAATTGTTTGCTTCCTTGGGCATCTTGATTCTCCTTTTGCTACTCCTATCTTAGTTAGTAAAACCTTACTTGTCACTAAGTCTTTGCCTTTGCTCCCTTGGGTTCTGCTGCAGCTGCCCTGCCTTGAATCCATCAGCTATCTGGCTTTTATGCTTTTATATATTGGCTGTTGATCACTGATGAAGAAAACTCTAAGGCAGCGGTCTCCAACCTTTTTGGCACCAGGGACCGCTTTCGTGGAAGACAGTTTTTCCATGTACGGGGGTGGAGGGTGGTTCAGGCAGTAATGGGAGCGACTGCACAGGCGGAAATGCCCGCGAGCGATGGGGGGCGGAAGGTGAAGCTTCACTAGCTCATCCGTCGCTTACCTCCTGCTGTGCAGTGAGACAAATTCAGGATCTCCAGCCTAATATACCTTCAGGTATGGAGCTGGATGGTTTTTATAAGTCTGCTCACTCTCCCAAAACCTCAAAGTGATTACCCTCTCCAGGCCCCTTATATCCCACTGCGTTTTATTTTTTTTAAGTCTTTATTGAGTTTGTTACAATATTACTTCTGTTTTATGTGTTGGGTTTTTTTTGGTGGCGGGGCGCGAGGCCTGTGGGATCTTAGTTCCCCAACCAGGGATCGAACTATACCCCCTGCACTGGAAGGTGAAGTCTTAACCACTGGACCACCAGGGAAGTCCTGCCCACTGCCTTCTCTTTCTGTCTCTCTCAACAGATGTACTTTGCTCTGGCTTTCTACTTTCACAGGAAAAATAATGGAAATTATCAGGCATGAACTAACAGAGATTTTCACCCTCCTGTCTTTTACCTCCTCCCTCCTGTGGCGGATAATCCTCACCGCACTCTTGAGCCAGTCCCGCCCCTGCAGGATCTGGAGCGACCGTATACTGCGTCTCTACCTATGAACGTTTTCAACCTTCTGCTTTTATTCCCCATTGGCCATAAAATATGCTTGAATCTCTGTTTTTTGAAAAACAAGCTTGTCTCTTGACCTTTATCTCGATCTCCTTTACTTATGGTCACATACCTTTCCTTTCCTAGCCAAGCTTCTCTGGAAGGTAGTCCACATCACTTTATCTACTTCTTCACTTTCCTTTCATTCTACATTGTTGCAATGCGACTTCTCCCTCCACAATTCTGCTGAAACTGCTCAGATAAAGACCATCACTGATCTACTAATTGGCAAATCCCTTGGCCTTTCTTCATCCCGCGACGTGACCTCCTTGCCTTTGAGAGAGTTGACCATTCCCTTCTTCTCAAAGCCTTTCCCTGGCTTCCATAACAAAACTCAGTCTTGTTCTTCTGTCTGGCTGATTATTCCCACTCACTCTCCTTTGTCCTCCCACTCGTGGTGCGCCTGGGCTCTCTGTCCTTGGCCCTGCTGAGCTCTGCTCTCTTCCCCTTCCCTCCCCACTTGCTCATCTCCTGCCCTTTGTGCACTCTCCTTAAGTGATATCTCCCCTGCACTTCATGGCTCCCCCTATCACCAGGACGTTTGACTCCCAAATCAATATGTCCAGCCTGACTGCTTTCTTGAACTCCAGCCCTGGATCATCTTTTGCCGTCATGCCTCAAAGACACCGTAAAACTTGACTCATCCAGAATAGTGGGCCAAGAGGGCAAAGAAAGTATTATAGAGATAGTAAGAGAGAAGGGAGAACAAGAGGGAGGGTCATGGGAAGGGGAAATAAATTGTCAATGAATTCTGTTTCTCCCACTGTGCCTCTGCTGTGTCAAGGATGCTTGCCACCCTATCCCCACTTTTCCACACTAGAGCATAGTTTTCAGAGTGTGGTCCCCAGGCCAGTAGTGGCAGCGTCACTTGGAAACTTGTTAGAAATACAGATTCTCAGGCCCCTCCCCAGGCCTACTGAATCAGACGCTCAGAGGTGAGGCCCAGAAATCTGTGTTTTAATGAGCTCTCCAGGTGATTCTTATGCCTGCACTAGTGAATTTCCTATTCATTCTTCATGGCCCAGCATCAGTGTTACCTCATCTGCAGAGCCCTCCCCAATCCTCTCAGACAAAATTAATGACTTCCTCCTCTGTTTTCTATTGTACTTTATCCATGCCAATTATATAGCACTTATTCTATTGTAGTTAGCTCTTTAAGAATCCTTCCTCCCCCACAGATTATAAGACCCAGGGTTATTATTGATCTTTATATTTCTAGCACCAGGCATGGTGCCTGGTATGAAGTAGACATGTTATTTTATCACAAATTACTTTTTTATTTTTTCTGCTCCCATGACCCCTTGTCACTCCCTTCTTACCTGTTCTTTTTCTTCCTTTCCTTGAACCTGGCTTTTGGGTATGAATAAATCATCACAGTGAGATCTTACCATTTAAAGGCAATGTTTTCATTGGATTCAAGCACTCAACCCTTTCATATCTATCAGGCAGGGTTCAAAGAGAGAAGCAGAACCACAAGTAGAGATATTTAGGGGTGTGTGTGTGTATGTGTATGTGATTGGATGATTGGTTACAGGGATTTGAACTTACACGATTATAAGCTAGTTAAACTGTCTGTGCTTCTAAGTTGGAGCTTGAGTCCACTTGGTCAGACATTTGGGAAGGGAAAGATAGATGAAAAAGGGGTGTGTGGGGAGAGCAAAGGAAAACTGGATCCCACAGCACCTAGTGGAGCTCATGAGCATGAACTAGAACCCAAGGACAGACTGGAACCAGTCCTGTCTCCAACCTTGGTGACGTGGATGTCCCACCAGTATAGCAAGTGCCTGTGTCACGGAGCTAAACACACTCCCCACCCAGCAGTTGGAGGCGCTGACCGAGAATCCAGGAAAGGGGAGCCACTGCAGGCCCAGCGGCTGCCCCTCACTGAAGAAGGAGCCAGCAGATAAACAACTGCGTGTGGGAGCCACAAAAGTGCCTGCCCCAACCTTCTGAGTGTGAAAACAAATGCTTCTGTGCACCTAAAAGTACTCCAAAATAAACATTTTTTTATTAATGGCTGCTTCACTTTCACCTCCAAATCTCATGTGAAAATATCCCTGTATTGGGCTTCCCTGGTAGCGCAGTGGTTGAGAGTCTGCCTGCCGATGCAGGGAACATGGTTTCGTGTCCCGGTCCGGGAAGATCCCACATGCCGCAGAGCGGCTGGGCCCGTGAGCCATGGCCGCTGAGCCTGCACGTCCAGAGCCTGTGCTCTGCAACGGGAGAGGCCACAACAGTGAGAGGCCCGCATATCGCAAAAAAAAAAAAAAAATCCCTGTGCCCCATTCTCACCAGGAACATATCGGGAAGGAAATTCTGGAAAACTTAGTTCAGGCTAGCAAGTTGACACCTTACATAGCCACCACACTATCCATGAGTCTGATTCTGAAATACCTGAGATTTACTCTCTGAACTGGAAAATCTGAGATATGGGCAATATTTTGCAAGAAAACCCCACTTTGGGCTGGGTGGTGGAGGAAAACTCTTCTTAGATTGGCTGGCAGTGGAATTGGTTCCAGAAAGATAGATAAGAATTACATGGGGGAAGACTAGGACATCCCAGGGGAGACAAATCATGATTCTCAACAGAAGACCCTCAGTCACCAGTGAAAGGCATAATTATGCTGAGGACATTATCTTTACTGAGGTAAGATAGATTTTAGAAAGATTATCAGTAAGAATAAAAAGCAAAGCCATCTAAATTTAATTAATTAGAATATCCTTCATGCTTTATAGTTAATTGAGGTCTTTTGTATTAGTGAGTGTAATAAAGGATAATAGAGTTTAGTAGAATGTAGTGGGCGAGAGCCTGGGCTCCCCACTTACTAGCTCTGTGACCCAGAGCAATATATTATACAATACTTCTGCAAGCCTTTGTATTCTCATTTGTAAATGAGCACTAATAATAGTCTCTACCTCATAAGTTATTGTGAGGACTTAATGAGAGAATCCATGTAAAGTACTTGGCAGAATACTAGGGACATAGTATGTTAACTGCTGCCAATGTCTCATCATTGGTGCTGTTGATGTTGTTACTGATAATGCTATTATTTCTTTAGGAAATACTTCCCAGGCAGGTTGGTTCCAAAGGTTCAGTCATACCTTTACCACTCTAACTATGAAGCCCATTTAGCAGACAGGATCCAGCATTGTTATCAGAAGAAATTTGCTCTCCTTCTATTTATCTTTTCTTTGGATTCAAATATAGTTGCCCTTATCTCCTCAGCCTCAACTCCAAAATGTATCCCTCCACTTTCCTGTAAAAGTTCTCTTTCCTTTGCCTAAGTAATGGGCTTTGCAGCTTTTCTCCACTACCTGTGCTACCAGGCCTTGGGCAAGGATGGTTTGAGAGCCCAGGGTACAATGGCTGGAGCCCCAGCCTGCCTGCCTGTTCACGAGGGGTGTGGCTGTGTGCACACCACCCATGGTTGGTCACCTGACCCACCCTCAGGTGCTAACAGGAAAGAATGGGATGTGGTTAAAGCAATTTTATGGTCTCCCTGTAGCAGAGTACAGAGACTTGTTTTGTGGGGACAGGGAGAAACAGACTGAGTCCGCCCACAGCCATGGGTATCAATTTATAACCATAATGAGAAGCTGTTAAGCCTTTTTCTGCCTAAGGGAAAGTCCTGCATATCTCTTTATCTTTGTTAAACAATAAAAAACAATGAATGGAATGTTATCCTTTAATTAAAGAGCTATCCTAACCTCTTTTTTTATCTTGATCATTTTTGAGTTTTCATAAATCTCTATCTCTATCTGTAAATCTTCAGTCTCATCCTCTCTCCCCACCCCTCCCCATCTTTAATTAGATTAGAATACCTGATCCAGGGAAGGCACTTGGTAAATACTTGTTGAGAGAATGAAAATGCAATCTCCTTTTTTAAGGTTGGTATATAAAGAAGAAGAAAAAAATAATAAAGAAGACAATTACTTAGATATTTTTCTGAAGAAACTAGAGAAAGCCACAAGTAATTTGTTTGTAGTTTAAAAGAAATGGGCTATTCCTTCACAGCCAGAGGATAAAAGGCAGGGTTCCCAAGATACTCTTCTCTCTTTTTAGAAATGTATAAGATCTACCTAAATGTACAATGAATGTCTTTGTAGAAAGAAAAAAAAAAATTTTTGTTCAAAAAAGATCAAAGAATAAAATGGTACATCTGAGATAATCTTAGTCTCTGCAACCCAATTTTGTTTTTGTTTTTTAAATTAATTTATTTTTATTTTTGGCTGCATTGGGTCTTCACTGCTGCGTGCAAGCTTTCTCTAGTTGCAGCGAGCGGGGGCTGCTCTTCGTTGCGGTGCACAAGCTTCTCATTGTGGTGGCCTCTCTTGTTGCAGAGCAGGGGCTCTAGGCTCACAGATTTCAGTAGTTGTGGCATGCAGGCTCAGTAGTTGTGGCTCACGGACTTCAGTAGTTGTGGCTCACGGGCTCTAGAGTGCAAGTTCAGTAGTTGTGGCACACTGGCTTAGTTGCTCCACAGCATGTGGGATCTTCCCGGAACAGGGCTCAAACCCGTGTCCCCTGCATTGGCAGGCAGATTCTTAACCACTGCACGACCAGGGAAGTCCCCCAGTTTTGAAGTATGGTAATGTTTTTAGTTGTTGTGTTTTAATGAAGTAGGTTACTTTGACCCTACCTCGTCTTTCTTCTCACTTTATTATCATATAGAGTGCTTCAGGACCCTATAGTTGGCTATCTGATGCCTCTCAGAGCAGTACACTTTTTGATTTAATGCATTAAGGTGCCAAATTTTCTTTGCACCCCAAATAAACCTAGAAGCATCTCTTTATCTTTGTAAATCCACCATTTAACTCAACTGGAAATAAAATTTTGTATGCTACTGACCCCTAACTGATTTTCAGATTATGTTCTGTGATGTTTTGTTAGAGCTTACTTCCATCATGTCAAAACCATTTCAAGAATAGTCAACGTTTTGGTTTCTCCACATTGTTTCATTTGGTCAGTTGTGGATTTTGGTAACAAGGACGGGGCATGCCCAGACTATCTCACCATTCTTAACCAGAGAACTCCCAAGGCAGTGATGTGTGATTAGAACATGGAAATGGCAGGCAAAAAAAAAATAAATCCATACCCTCATGGAGCTTACATGTAGCCAAAGAAGAAAGGCTGCTAATAAAATGGATAAAATATAGTGCTGGGTACCATGGAGGAAAATAAAGCAAGGTGGTTCAGGGAATTCTGGAGGTGAGGAGTGAAGGTGATTTAAATTGGGTTTTCAGGGAGGACCTCCTCAAGGAGGTCCCATTTGGGTGAAGATTTGCAGGGGTGAGGGGGCAGTCATGTGCATTTCTGGGGGGCAGTGCAGGGAGGTGCTGGCGGTATCCAAGGTCTGCCTGGAGGCCAGAGTGGCCGGAGCCAGGGGAAAGACATGGACAAAGTCAGAGAGGAGTTAGCCTTCGGAGGTAGGGGTTGGTGTTTACCCTTAGCAGGAGTTGAGCTAAAGAGTGGTCTGATCTGACCTGTGTTTTAAAATGATCAGACCACTGTGGTGAGAAGTGGCTAGGCTTAGGATCTCTTTTGGAACAGGATTTCCTGGCACACTGAATGTAGGGTGTGTGAGAAATTGAGCCATTTAAGGCAACCCTGAGGATTTCAGCTTGAGAAACAGGAAGGGTGGAGCCACCATTAATGAGGAGTGGAGACTCCAGGTTTGGGGCAACAAAGTCAAGAGGACATCTGTGCCTATTGATGTATAAAGCTGCCCATGGTGTGTTAAGTAAAAAATTTCACACTTATACATATGGTGGGGAAAGCCTGGGAAGAAGCATGTTTAAGTGCTAGCAGCTAACTGTTTAAGGTGTGGCATTACTGGAGACTTCACCTTCTATTTTTCATGTGTATACAATGCACAAGTCCAGGTGATATGGGGGTACAAAAATGCATAAGACATGGCCCTAACTGCAGTGCATGTGAGAAAGCAAAGAGCAGAACTGGATAAGGTAGGGCGATCAGACCCGGTGAGTCTACCCAGGTCCAAGGTCTAAGCTCTCAGCTTTGCAGGTTTCCTTCATCATTCTCCAGAAGGTGCTCAAACTCTGAAGGCCAACTCACACCAACAAACTCATAAGACATTTCTAAACCAGAATAGAAATGTATTCACAATGGATTTAAAGTAATATTAATTGTTTGCTTAGGAAAATCCTTTCTTGTGAGTAACTCCATTCAGAAAACCATATTATATGCCAAAATGTGACTTGGTAAATATAGATTTAGAACAATAGAAGTGAGGATATTTCTACCAAGCAAGACTACTTTGGCAAATTGATATTCTTTTCTGTCGAGTTGTTTCTTTCCAGAAAACTAATCATCCTCAGAATCAAAGAAACTTTTCCCCAATCCAACACTATTCAGACACACTAAAAATTCTAATGGATCAACTTGCTCAGTTCACAAATCTGCCCTTAATTCACACCAGGCAAGGTACAATTCAAGATATTAAGGGGAGGGCTTCCCTGGTGGCGCAGTGGTTGAGAGTCTGCCTGCCGATGCAGGGGACACGGGTTCATGCCCCGGTCCGGGAGGATCCCACATGCCGCGGAGCGGCTGGGCCCGTGGGCCATGGCTGCTGAGCCTGCGCGTCCGGAGCCTGTGCTCCACAACGGGAGAGGCCACAGCAGTGAGAGGCCCGCGTACCGCAAAAAAAAAAAAAAAAAAGAAAAAGTGATATTAAGGGGAGTGTAACTAATTTGAGAATCTGAATAATATGCTAGAAATTAGTTATCTACAGAGAGAGAACAGGTTATCTATTTGCTAATGAGCTATTTCTAAAAGAAAACTATTGTCTCAATCTTTTTTTTTGTAAGGGGACCAATTACTGCAGAGCCATTAAAGGAGAATTTTGCAGATACCATAGCTGGAAGGAAAAGTAACACGGGCAGGTGGCAAGTCTTGAAAAGTAGAACAGTACTAATCCAGAAACTGGGCAGCCAAATCACAGTCAGAAAGAGACTTGGTCTAGGTATGGTAGAGGGAACTGTCAAAAGTTTAGGAAAAAACACCAGAAGTAAAACCATTGAATCACTGAAGTAATCATACTAGTTTAAGTTTATTATGAACGCACCAAAAAGATAGTTTGCAACACAGGAGCACTCAAACCAAAACATGGAATGAGGCTCAGAGGTGTATTGCTCTAAAGCAGCTGATATAGTATGGAGACATTGGTTGTTTATTCTTCACAGTGATTGGTTACAATATTAGAATTTTCTTAAATGAAAGGAATTGGTTCATGATGACCTCATATCAATTTGAGAGAACAATTTTAGTTTCGCTTATGATTTTCAGAGGCATAAGCAAGAAGTGACCCAGGTCACGTTAGCATCATTTGGCTTGCAAAATAAGCTAAATTAAGCTTTGCTTTTATAACTAAACTGGTTTTGTCTGCTCAAGGAATTTTCAAGTCTAGTCTCCATTTGTGTTTGATTTTAACAGTCCCCCCCTTTGGTCATTCTCTCAGCAAGCTCAGAGTGTGAACAACTTGTATAGCATTACTCTTGGTTACTGTTGTTGCTGTAGCCAGGCTGAAGAATCACATATTTGCTGTATCCAATATTTGTCAGGACAGAGGGTCATGCAATTGCTGTTACCAACAGTTGCATTGTCATCATAGACCTGGGAGGTCAGATCATTGAGTTCCTCAAGTTGTCTAATCCTGATGGATATCACTGATGTGTGTGTGGCTGCCAAAACGTATTTAAAACCCTTAAGAGGGGGCTTCCCTGGTGTCGCAGTGGTTGAGAATCTGCCTGCTAATGCAGGGGACACGGGTTCGAGCCCTAGTCTGGGAGGATCCCACATGCCGCGGAGCAACTAGGCCCGTGAGCCACAATTACTGAGCCTGCGCGTCTGGAGCCTGTGCTCCGCAGAAAGAGAGGCCACGATAGTGAGAGGCCCGTGCCCCGCAATGAAGAGTGGCTCCCACTTGCCACAACTAGAAAAAGCCCTCGCACAGAAACGAAGACCCAACACAGCAAAAATAAATTAATAAACTCCTACCCCCAACATCTTCTTAAAAAAAAAAAAAAAAAAAAAAAAAAAAAACCTTAAGAGGAAACAGCACGCTCAAAAATTAGTCAAGGACTGAAAAATTCCCCCGAGCAGAGATTTCCAGAGGCCAAGATTTAACCAACCAAACAGCTCAAATGGATTATAATCAGATTCAGACTTCACCTTTCTAAGTCAATCTACATTTCTATTCTGAGTGATTTATGTAGCACAACATGATGTGTTAACAATCACATATTCTCATGATTACTTAGGACAGGATGAATGTGAGGCTGTTTTATTTCAGGAGGTGGTGCTGCAGGTGAGTTTTCACCTAAGTTAGGCCTCTACATGCTGTGGGCAATCGGGTAATTTAATAAGAGACATTTCTATGGAAAGAAAAGGAAAACAAAGGGTAATAGTTTCAGCAGATTATACATTCAGTTTCTGAATTTGGAGAACAGCTAGTTGAGAAAATTTCTAGTTTTGAGTTCGGAGCATCTCTAGCAGATGGGATGGGATGGCAGTCTCAGTCTGATGGATTTCCCTAGTTTGCAGCTTGACTGTCTTTGGTGAAATCATCAGGTATTCTATTGAACTTTCTTGAGGGGCCCATATACCAACAGGCATGAAGGTTCCATATGTGATTTACTGTAGTAATTTCTCTGAAGTTTAAAGTAGATAATAAAACCTCAAAGACAATGAAGTGGATCAGAATCTGATAATAGGTATGCTACAGTTTTCTACTGAGACACAATTTTTATAGTAACCCATTTTTATCAAAAATATTTACAGTGAAACTAATTTGTTTGTAAAACAAAATAATAAGTCTAGTCTTATTATTTATATAAATGTAGTAACAATAGTAATTCTATGCATATTCTCAAATATGATATTTCAGCCAAAGTTTTGGTAATATTCAAGGGGCTTTATTGATAAAGTCAACCTTAGGTCTTTAACATTGTCTGGTAATAAGGAATCTCAGATTAGATCTTTAAAGTCTATTTAGGATAAGAAGCCAAGCTAAGGACTTGTCTAGTTGTGTCCTGTTACAAGGAGAACAGATTCTTACTGAGCTTATACAAATACATATATTGTCATGAAAAATAAAAATATTTAATAAGGGTTTCTGAATTCTGGGGGGATCAAATAGTGAGAAAAAGAGAAATGTTTCAACTTTTGTTTACAAAAGTATACTTTATCAAATTGCTGTAAGGTATAAATAGCTTTTTTAAAAGAGAGGAGGAAAGAGGCTCTTTAAATTTGGAAAACAAAACATTAAAGAAGCAGCAATGTTTTCAATGAAGTCATAAAAATTGTAGTCATCTTCATCAGTTCATTCAGTCTCCTGTAATTAATTTTTGTTTTGCTTCATCTTGGGTTTGAAGCTTTATTAATCTATCAGTTTTCCATTAGCATTTAGAAATTCTTACTCAGTTCAGTAGTATGATGTTAAAGCTATCAGAAGCCTGTACTTGCCAGTGTCTTGGCCTTGAATCTCTTTGAAGATGAAGAGATTTTTGCCTGTAGTTGATTGTAAATGCTTTCAGAGAAGAATGGAGAGTAAAACAATAACTATCTGTGGGTGACAAAAGACTTAAATAGCCATCGTTAAAGATCTGGGGAGAGAAAGTTCACCTAAAATGATGCAATTGAGAAGCAAATTGTTATTTTTGTGATACACAAGATTGTAAAATAATAACTGGAATTATGACTGATAGCATTATACCAGGACACATCAGATTTTTAGGAAATTTGTATAATTTCTGGAGCATTTATATAACCATGTAAATATAATCTAAGAAGGTTAAACATTACTTTTTATTTGACCTTGTTTCCCGTGTAATTTAACATATCAAATAAGCCTAAATAAATTAACATTTTTCTTTTATAAGGAGAGAGAGCAAATCTTTTGAGATCTTCCCTGGGCCCTCTGGAAAATCCCAAATTTAGTTTGAGGTCAAAAAGACTTCATTCAGAATTTGATTTGGGGAAGTTTGTCCAAAATGTCAAACGGTTTAAAACACTTGATCAAATAGGATCACAGGTCACTGTGAAACAATACCTAGTTATACATTCAACCAAAGTGACAATTAAAAGATTTCAAAGGCTAATAGAGAAAGTTATATAGTTGTAAAAACCTTAGCTCTTTTAATACAGAAAACTCAGTTTTCTTAATCAAAGACATGATGAAGACAACGTGAAGCCCCAGAAATTATTTTCATAAAACACAGAGTCTTTGTTTTCTAGGCAGCTTACTTTAAGGGTAAAGAAAAAGCTTGCAGAAGCTTATCAAGAGCAGACCAATGGTCCAATAAGTTTTAGTTTTACATAAGGACACTACTTATTAAAGCTTATTTTTTAAAATCCTTATAACAAAACCATTCAATTTTAGCCAGCTTTGACTTCACAACATAAAATTTCTTTTCCACAAACGTGTAACTTTATATATCCATTTAGGTTTTGTCTTATTCTTTTCCTTTCTTAATCTGGAACAACTAGTTATTTTATTTTAGACAACATTACTCTCTTTTTCCCTGACAAACTCATTCTATATTCCTTGCATACTCTGCATATAAAAATACATCCCGGGCTTCCCTGGTGGCTCAGTGGTTGAGAGTCCGCCTCCCGATGCAGGGGACACTGGTTCGTGCCCCGGTCTGGGAGGATCCCACATGCCGCGGAGCGGCTGGGCCCGTGAGCCATGGCCGCTGAGCCTGCGCATCTGGAGCCTGTGCTCCGCAACGGGAGAGGCCACAACAGTGAGAGGCCCACATACCGCAAAAAAAAAAAAAAAAACATTTTCTTCCCATATTTTGTTTGCAAAGTTGTTTCCCTTCACTCTTTTTTTTTTTTTTTTTTTTTTTTTTTTTGCGGTACGCGGGCCTCTCATTGTTGTGGCCTCTCCCGTTGCGGAGCACAGGCTCCGGACGCACAGGCTCAGAGGCCATGGCTCACGGGCCCAGCCGCTCCGCGGTATGTGGGATCTTCCCAGACCGGGGCACGAACCCGTGTTCCCTGCATCGGGAGGCGGACTCTCAACCACTGAGCCACCAGGGAAGCCCTCCCTTCACTCTTATTGTTTCTTATAGTTTTGTTTTTATGTATTGATTATAAATTTTAACCATTAGTAAATTTTACCTTCCAGTGAAAACTGGGAAGCAGGCAACTGTGAACTATCTATCACATATTAGCGTCCAGTAGTAGATTAGCAAATTTATAAATATATAATTATGAAAACATTCTTTTTAGAGACATGTTTTTCATAGTATAATTTTTAATGTGATAAAAGATATTTATTAATAAACCTAAACATATTTTGACTCTGTGTAAAAATTTAAAAACCAAAAGTAGATAAACTGATGTTTAGCAATCAGTCTCAGTATATTATCTTATTTGAATATCTAGATATTTGAATATCTAGATATCAGTGAATATCCATTATTTAGTTTAACTTAGTATAAACTTTTATCTCATTTGTTTATTTAAATTACTTTTTAAATTTACTTTTAACAGTCATGCTTAGATTATACATCAAGCAGCTAAACATTATCTTAAGTTATTTTTCTTGTTGACAAATTTTGTAACATAGAGATAGCATGAGCTTATGTGACAAGCAAACCCAGGTAGGAAAAGTTGTATGTTTATATTACATTTAATGTTGACAATTCTGAAGACATGTCTGTTTTTATTAAACCAACAAACTTAAACTAGATTTTTTTTCCAAATTAGTTGTTCTTTTATTTAAATTTTTTAAAAGTTTTTATACAATTTTTCAAAGTTACTTTCCATTTACAGTTATTACAAAATATTGACTATAGTCCCCAAGTTGTACAATACGTCCTTGAATCCATCTTACACCTAATAGTTTGTACTTCCCACTTCCCCACCCCGTGTTGCCCCTCCCCTGCCCACTGGTAACCACTAGTTTGTTCTCTCTAACTGTGTCTCCTTTTTTTTGTTATATTCACTAATTTGTTGTGTTTTTTAGATTCCACATATAAGTGATATCATACAGTATTTGTCTTATTCTGTCTGACTTATTTCACTTAGCATAATGCCCTCCAAGTCCATCCATGTTGCTGCAGATGGTAATATTTCATTTTTTTATAGGTGAGTAGTATTACATTGTATATGTATACCACATCTTTTTTATCCATTCATCTGTTGACAGACAGATTGCTTCCATATCTTGGCAATTGTAAATCATGCTGCTATGAACATTGGAGTGCATGTATCTTTTCAAGTTAGTGTTTATGGATTTTTTTGGATATATACCCAGGAGTGGAAATGCTGGGTCATATGGTAGCTCTATTTTTAGTTTTTTGAGAAACCTCCATACTGTTTTCCACAGTTGCTGCAATAATTTACATTCCCACCCACAAATGTACGAGGGTGCCCTTTTTTCCACATCCTCACCAGCATTTGTTATTTGCGTCCTTTTTGATGATAGTCATTCTGACAGGTGTGAGGTGTTATCTCATTGTGGTTTTGATTAGAATTTCCCTAATAATTAGTGATGTTGAGCACCTTTTCCTGTGTCTGCATTTCCTCTTTGGAAAATGTCTATTCAGTTCTTATGCCCATTTTTTAATCTGGTTGTTTCTTTTTTTGTTGTAGAGTTGTGTGAGCTGTTTATACATGTTGGATATTAATCCCTTATCAGTCACATCATTTGCGAATATTTTTTCCCATTCAGTAGATTGTTCTTTTCGTTTCATCAGTGGCTTCCTTTGCTATGCAAAAAGCTTTTAAGTTTTATTAAGTCCCATTTATTTATTTTTTTCTTTTATTTCCTTTAAGAGATGGATCCAAAAACATATTGCTGTGATGTATATCAGAGTCTTCTGCCAATGTTTACCTCTAGGAGATAAACTAGTTTTTATTTATCAAATATTATCCCAGATCATGTGAAATTGAAAAACATTTGGATTAGATTTTACATTTCTGAGAGTTTTAGGAATCAGTTTTTATGAGCATTTATTTTTCTTTAAGTCAATTAAGTAGAACTCTTAAAAATATCACATGTACATAATATACATACATACATACACGTAAACATATAGACAGACACAAAGAGAGATCTTGTAGCCTTCATTTTAAAATTTTAGCCACGTTGGGAATTCCCTGGCAGTCCAGTGTTTAGGACTCCAAGTTTTCACTGCCGAGGGCCCAGGTGCAATCCCTGATTGAGGAACTAAGATCCCGCAAGCCACAGGGCGCGGCCAAAAATAAATAAATAAAAATTTTAGCCATGTCTTAGGTACAAGACAAAAAAATAACTGGATCCAAATTGTGTTTTTGGCAGGTGGACTCAGTTAAGATAACCTGCTCAGTTGGACAAAGTTATTTACAAAACATTTTTTTTTGCATTCTGTAAGGATTCTTTTAGAGAAAATATTTTTGGAGTCATTTTGTCTTTTAGAAGCTTCTGCACGCCAGTCAAAGAACGCATTCCATTATCTCTGAGAGGTTTGGGATCCTCTCTTTTCCAGGGTGTCCCTTCAGGTGGACTTACCTAAGTTAAAATTTCCCCGAAGTGGCCACTGCAATTCCAAAGTATTCAAAAGTTCACCCATTTTTCCAGAAACGCACAAGATTCTGGTCCCTAGTGGGTATACATATAAGAAGCAGGAATCTTTTAAGGGAGAAGGAGGAGCTTTAGATCAGGTAGGACCCCCTCTCTGCCTTTAGATTCCCCGAAACAAACAATCTATGGGGAGCCCAGTAATCCAACGGCCGCCTAAACCCCAGGGAATCACGGGTTTCTCCCCTTACAGACAGAGGGGTGACTTAGCAAGAAGCTTCAACAAACAGAAACAGAGAGCAAGTGTGCACAATAAGGTTGGGGAACTCAGAATGCAAAGAGAAGAAAGCTCAGACCCAAGATAGACTTAACCCCCAAACTCCAGGATCTGCGAGAAAGCAGTGAGCACAGTGGGCTGTGGGTCCTGACTCCTAATTGCTCACCAGCCTTGGAGTCATTGGGGGAGTCTTCTTTGGATCCCACTTCTGATGCTATGAGCTGTCAAAAGTTCAGAAAAAAGCAAAAGTAAAGCCAATGAATCACTGAAGTCATCATACTAGTTTAAGTTTATTGTGCACACACCAAAAATGACAGTTTGCAAGACAGGAACACTCAAACCAAAACATGGAATGAGGCTCAGAGGTGTATTGCTGTATTGCTCTAAAGCAGCTTATGTAGTATGGAGGCATTGGTTGTTTATTCTTCACAGCGATTGGTTACAATATTAGAATTTTCTTAAATGAAAGGGAATTGGTTAGTGGTGGCCTCATTATCAATTTGGGGGAACGATTAAGTTTCACTTTTGACTTTCCCAGAGGCAGAAGCAAGAAGTGACCCAGGTTGGCCTTGCTTGTCTTGCAAAATAAGCCGAATTAAGTTTTGCTTGTATAACTAAACTGATTTTGCTTAGGGAATTTTCAAGTCTGGTCTCCATTTGTGTTTGATTTTAATGAAACAAAAAAGAGACACTTGGGAGAGACGGCATGTGTGTCCTAGGGGATGATTCCTCTGCCTGCACCCTGCCCCTCCCTTCCACTCTCAGGAACTGGGTATCATGTATGATCACGTATGATCCATCTTCACAGGGAAGCAGAGATGGGCCACAGAAGGGAGCTGGCATCTGAGCTGTGAAAGGGGCAATTGTGAGAGCATTGACCTAAAGAAGTAACCCAGGACCAAGGCCAAAGCATCCTGGGTCTGGTGAAGGACACTCGAGCCTTTGGAGAGCCACCAAGGGGCACAACGGCTGGGCCCGGCACACTGAGTGGTTCAGAGTTCCAGTTTCACGCCAGTCCCTACTTCCTGAGAGTTGGGGAGCATGCCAGTCTCTTAGCAGGATGCTTGTAAGTCATTCAGATGTGTTACTGCTCAAAGTGCTTAATTTCATTGGTTCACTGTGGAGCTACCTTTGTTGGTGATTTTGCTAATTTTGCTCTTAATTCTGCAGGCACACCCTTATGTATACCCTGAAGCCTTCTAAGTGCTTAAAATTAACGTGCAGTGACATCATCTGTGGGAATGAGGATTTGAGGAAGACAGAAGAGGTTGATGATTTATGAGGTCTATTCCAGGTTGTTTTTTGTACAAGGGAACTGTATGAAATGAGAAACTGCATTAGGTCACCTTTCACAAAGTGTGTGGAATGCCAGCTGGGTGTGGAAGACTAGGCATCAGGCAATAAACTACATTTTATAAATCCCTGGTTTCACTGATTTTTATTCTGGTGATGTAGTGGTTCTGAGTGTTCAGGGGAGTTCAGGTTCTGAGTTGCTGATTAGTTCCTCTGGCCTTGAGAAAGATGCAGGATGATGTACAACCTTCTTCAGTGCCATCTGAGCTCCCCAAAGCAACCTCTGGTCTCATATATTTCATGTTGTTTTTTGGTCCTTCCAAAGAAGTCATCAGCATCATTTCTAGGAGATAGTTTGAAGGATTTTTGTACAAGGTCATACCCTGCTTCACCAAGAGAACATTAAAAGCCTACCTTACTTTCTCTTTCAGGTTCCTCACTGAATTCCTAAGCAGTCACTGTTAAGCTAGAATAAATCTGCACATTTCTACTTTCTTTTTCTGGACCACAAATGGGTGGGCACTAGTGATATTAAGACAGCAATTTATAATAATAAGCTTCCAATTATTGAGCTCTTGCCATATACTTATCAAAGAGCCTTACATGTTTTAACTTCCTTAATCCTCATGGCAGCCCTAGGAAGTAGGTATTATTATGATCCCATTCTATAGATGAGAAAATTGAGGCTTACAGAGGTTCAGCGATTTGCACAGCATCACCCAGCAACTCTGTGGCAGACTCTGGATCCAGGACACATGCTCAGGGATCCAGCTCTATTCTGTGTTCCCACTGTAATGGAGAGTGGAAGAATTATCATTCTGACTCTCACTTTTGGTATATCACATCCACTGAGCAGCTGCCAGTTTGTTGGATGAGGAGATACAAGTTCAGTGCATGGGGCTTGATGGTCATGTGCAGTAGTAGCCTAGCATTTTTCAGCCCCATAAGATTCTACCTGAATTTCCTTCTCAGATCCCCATGTGTTGAACTTACCCATCCTTTGGGGATTTCTTTTTTGCTCTTGTTTGCTTCACGTTTGTTTCAGGCCTGTGGAGTTGGTGTCAGAGCCCAGCAAGACAGCGCCAGCCTCACGAGGAGTCGTCGTTTGTTTTGGCACTTGGAGCTGTGACTATGGGTCAGAAGGGGTTGTTGTGATGCTGTTTCAAAGCTCTTCATCAGGGACTCCCGGGCACAAGGATTTCATTTCCAGTTAGCCTGTGGTCAGATGGCTTTATAGTCTTCTTCTTGTGTTTGTTTTTTGCCTTAGGGATAGGAAGGCACATGAAATAATTGCATGTGGCAAAGAGTCTAGAAAAGATTCTTTAGAACTGGTGAATCGAGAATGTTAAAAGCAATGACTTCATTGTCACCTATAAAATAAAATTAATAATATTACCCAACTTTTTTATACCTCCCAGGATGCCCTGAGGATTCATTTGATTCCAGATCTGTAAAATACAACTAGCTCTTTAAGAAAAACATATGTTTTTGTATTTGTAAAGCCTTTTTGAAAATTATATGTAAAATATTGGTCACTGCTAAGTGAGGAAGATGTCCCCTGGCCTTAATTATTTCATGTACTTAGAGAAAACATCTAGTCGCTTGGAATGCTTGGGTATCCTCTGATTCATCAGGGCAGGATTCTCTTAAATTGTTGTCACCTAAGAATCCATGTACTTCTCCAATAGCTCGTGGACAGAGTGACTTCATCATTTTTATGGGAAATGATGGCAGGTATCAGATAAGATATTTAGGCTGCGGTGAACAGAGTATCTGAATGTATTCACTGTGGTAAAAGGTTCAGCTTCTGTAAAAAGAAACCCAACAATAGTGTGGCTTAAAAATGAAGTTTGTTTTCTCAAGTATCAGTCCCGGGCGGGTGTCCCATATCAGCGGGAGAGGAGAGATTCATGACAGGCCGTGCTCAACGTAACTTCTTTCTTCTGGTCACCATTGTCTCAGCCCATAGGAAATGAGTGTTTGAGAGACGTGTGTGCCGGGACAGGAAGTGGCACCCATCTCTTCTACTCACATTCCATTGGCAGGAATTCAGTCCCAGTGCTACTTCACATGCAGAGGAGGCTGGGCAGCCAAATGATGCCTAGTTATTCTTTTAACACAGTGGAAGAAGGGGAAAGTGGATTTTCATAGACAGCTAGCTAACAATCTTTTAAAATTTTTATTGAAATATAGTTGATTTACAATGTTGTGTTAGTTTCAGGTGTACAGCAAAGTGACTCAGATATATAGAGAGATTCTTTTCCACCATAGGTTATTATAAGATATTGAATATAGTTCCCTGAGCTATACAATAGGTTATTTATTTTATATACAGTAGTGTGTACATGTTAATCCCAAAGTCCTAATTTATGCCTCCTCCCTTCCCCTTTGGTAGTCATAAGTTTGTTTTCTATGTCTGTGAGTCTCTTTCTGTTTTGTAAATAAGTTCATTTATATCATTTATTTAGACTCCACATATAAGTGATATCATATGGTATTTGTCTTTCTCTGTCTTACTTCATTTAGTATAATAATCACTAGGTCCATTCATGTTGCTGCAAATGGCACTGTTTCATTCTTTTTTATGGATGAATTAATTTTCCATTGTATATATATACCACATCTTCTTTATCCATTCATCTGTTGATGGACACTTAGGTTGACAGCTAACAGTCATATGATATTTGTCTCTGTCTGGCTTACTTCATTTAGTATGATAATCTCTAGGTCCCTCCATGTTGCTGCAATGGCATTATTTCATTCTTTTTTATAGCTGAGTAATATTTCTTTATATATATATATATATATATATATATACCACATCTTCTTTATCCATTCCTCTGTTGATGGACATTTAGGTTGCTTCATATCTTGACTATTGTAAATATTGCTGCAATGAACATTGGGGTGCGTGTATCTTTCTGAATTATGGTTTTCTCTGAATATATGCCCAGGAGTGGGATTGCAAGATCATGTGGTAACTCTATTTTTAGTTTTTAAAGAACCTCCATACTGTTTTCCATAGTGGCTGCACCAGTTTACACTCCCACCAACAGTGTAAGAGGGTTCACTTTTCTCCACACCCTCTCCAGCAGTTATTATTTGTAGACTTCTTAATGATGACCATTTTGACCAGAGTGAGGTGATACCTCACTGTAGTTTTGATTTGCATTTCTCTAATAATTAGCAATGTTAAATATCTTTTTGTGTGTGTGCTTTTTAAAATTTATTTTATTTTTAATAGATCTTTATTGGAGTATAATTGCTTCACAATACTGTGTTAGTTTCTGTTGCACAGCAAAATGAATCAGCCATATGAACACATGAGTCCCCATATCCCCTCCCTCTTGAGCCTCCATCCCATCCTCCCTATCCCACCCCTCTAGGTCACTGCAAAGCACTGAGCCGATCTCCCTGTGCTATGCTGCTGCTTCCCACCAGCCAACTATTTTATATTCAGTAGTGTATACATGTCGATGCTACTCTCAGTTTGCCCCAGCTTTCCCTCCCACCCCATGTCCTCAAGTCCATTTTCTATGTCTACCTCTTAATTCCTGCTCTGCAACTAGTTCATCAGTACCTTTTTTTTAAGATTCCATATACATGCGTTAGCATATGGTATTTGTTTTTATTTTTTTATAACATCTTTATTGGAGTATAATTGCTTTACAATGGTGTGTTCGTTTCTGCTTTATAACAAAGTGAGTCAGCTATACATATACATATATCCCCACATCCCCTCCCTCTTGAGTCTCCCTCCCACCCTCCCTATCCCACCCCTCTAGGTGGACACAAAGCACTGAGCTGATCTCCCTGAGCTATGCAGGTGCTTCCCACTAGCTATCTATTTTACATGTGGTAGTGTATATATGTCCATGCCACTCTCTCACTTCCTCCCAGCTTACCCTTCCCCCTCCCCGTGTCCTCAAGTCCATTCTCTATATCTGCGTCTTTATTCCTGTCCTGCCCCTATGTTCTTCAGAACCGTTTTTTTTTTTTTTTAGGTTCCATATTTATGTATTAGCATACGGTATTTGTTTTTCTCTTTCTGACTTACTTCATTCTGTATCACAGTCTCTAGGTCGATCCACCTCACTACAAATAACTCAATTTCATTTCTTTTTATGGCTGAGTAATATTCCATTGTATGTATGTGCCACATCTTTTTTATCCATTCATCTGTTGATAGACATTTAGGTTGCTTCTGTGTCCTGGCTATTGTAAATAGTGCTGCAATGAACATTGTGGTACATGTCTCTTTTTCAATTATAGTTTTCTCAGGGTATGTGCCCAGTAGTGGGGTTGCTGGGTCATATAGTAGTTCTATATTTAGATTTTTAAGGAACCTCCATACTGTTTTCCATAGTGGTTTTATCAATTTACATTCCCACCAACAATGCAGGAGGGTTCCCTTTTCACCACACCCTTTCCAGCATTTATTGTTTCTAGACATTTTGATAATGGCCATTCTGACCAGCGTGAGGTGATACGTCATTGTAGTTTTGATTTGTATTTCTCTAATTATTAGTGATGTTGAGCATCTTTTCATGTGCCTCTTGGCCATCTGTATGTCTTCCTTGGTGAAATGTCTATTTAGGTCATCTGCCCATTTTTTAACTGAATTGTTTGTTTTTTTGATATTGAGCTCCATGAGCTGTTTATATATTTGAGATTAATCCTTTGTCTGTTGTTTCATTTGCAAATATTTTCTAACATTCTGAGGGTTGTCTTTTTGTCTTGTTTATGGTTTCCTTTGCTGTGCAAAAGCTTTTAAGTTTAATTAAGTCCCATTTGTTTATTTTTGTTTTTATTTCCATTACTCTAGGAGGTGGGTCAAAAAAGATCTTGCTGGGCTTCCCTGGTGGCACAGTGGTTGAGAGTCCACCTGCCCATGCAGGGGACACGGGTTCTTGCCCCGGTCCGGGAGGATCCCACATGCCGCGGAGCGGCTGGGCCCGTGAGCCATGGCCGCTGAGCCTGCGCGTCCGGAGCCTGTGCTCCGCAACGGGAGAGGCCACAACAGTGAGAGGCCCGCGTACCGCAAAAAAAAAAAAAAACCAAACAAACAAACAAAAAAAGATCTTGCTGTGGTTTATGTCAAAGAGTGGTTTTTCCTATGTTTTCCTCTAAGAGTTGTATAGTGTCTTTAATGTGTCTCTTATACATTTAAGTCTCTACTCCATTTGGAGTTTATTTTTGTGTATAGTGTTAGGTAGTGTTCTAATTTCATTCTTTTACATGTAGCTGTCCAGTTTTCCCAGCACCACTTATTGAAGAGGCTGTCTTTTCTCCATTGTATGTTCTTGCCTCCTTTGTCATAAATTAGGTTCCCATATTTGCGTGGGTTTATCTCTGGGCATTCTATCTTGTACCATTGACTATATTTCTGTTTTTGTGCCAGTACCATACTGTCTTGATTACTGTAGCTTTGTGGTATAGTTTGAAGTTGGGGAGCCTGATTTCTCCAACTCCATTTTTCTTTCTCAAGATTGCTTTTGCTATTCGGGGTCCTTTGTGTTTCCATACAAATTGTAAAAAGTTTTGTTCTAATTCTGTGAAGAATGCCATTGGTAGTTTGATAGGGATTGCACTGAATCTGTAGATTGCTTTGGGTAGTATAGTCATTTTCACAATATTGATTCTTCCAATCCAAGAACATGGTATATTTCTCCACCTGCATGTGTCATCTTTGATTTCTTTCATCAGTGTTTTATAGTTTTCTGAGTACAAGTCTTTTGCCTCCTTAAGCAGGTTTATTCCAAGGTATTTTATTCTTTTTGTTGCTGTGGTAAATGGGAGTGTTTCCTTAATTTCTCTTTCTGATTTTTCATTGTTGCTGTATAGGAATGCCAGAGATTTCTGTGCATTAATTTTGTATCCTGAAACCTTACCAAATTCATTGATTAGTTCTAGTAGTTTTCTGGTGACATCTTTAGTATTTTCTATACTATGTATAGTATCATGTCATTGGCAAACAGTGACAGTTTTACTTCTTCTTTTCCAATTTGTATTCCTTTTATTTCTTTTTCTTCTCTGATTGCTGTGGCTAGGACTTCCAAAACTATGTTGAATAAGAGTGGTGAGAATGGACATCCTTGTCTTGTTCCCAATCTTGGTGGAAATGCTTTCAGATTTTCACCATTATGTATGATACGTGCTGTGGTTTTGTCATGTATGGCCTTTATTATGTTGAGGTAGGTTCCCTCTATGCCCATTTTCTGGAGAGTTTTTATCATAAATGGGTGTTGCATTTTGTCAAAAGCTTTTTCTGCATCTGTTGAGATGATCATATGGTTTTTATTACTTAATTTGTTAATGTGGTGTATCACATTGATTGATTTGCATATATTGAAGAATCCTTGCATCCCTAGGATAAATCCCACTTGATCATGGTGTACGATCCTTTTAATGTGCTGTTGGATTCTGTTTGCTAGTATTTTGTTCAGGATTTTGGCATCTATGTTCATCAGTGATATTGGTCTATGATTTTCTTTTTTTGTGATATCTTTTTCTCGTTTTGGTATCAGGGTGATGGTGGCTTCACAGAATGAATTTGCAAGTGTTTCTCCCTCTGCAATTTTTTGGAAGAGTTTGAGAAGGATTGGTGTTAGCTCTTCTCTAAATGTTTGATAGAGTTTGCCTGTGAAGCCATCTTGTCCTGTGCTTTTCTTTGTTGGGAGATTTTTAATCACGGTTTCAATTTCATTACTTGTGATAAGTCTGTTTATATTTTCTAATTCTTCCTGGTTCAGTCTTGGAAAATTGTACCTTTCCAAGATTTTATCCATTTCTTCCTGGTTGTCCATTTTATTGGCATATAGTTATTTGTAGTAGTCTCTTACAATCCTTTGTATTTCTGCTGTGTCAGTTGTTATTTCTCCTTTTTCATTTCTAATTTTTTTTTTTTTCTTTTTTGCGGTATGCGGGCCTCTCACTGCTGTGGCCTCTCCCGTTGCGGAGCACAGGCTCCGGATGCGCAGGCCCAGCGGCCATGGCTCACGGGCCCAGCCGCTCCGCGGCATATGGGATCCTCCCAGACCAGGGCACGAACCCGTATCCCCTGCATCGGCAGGCGGACTCTTAACCACTGCGCCACCAGGGAGGCCCTCTAATTTTTTTGATTTGCGTCCTCTCCCTTTTTTTCTTGATGAGTCTGGCTAAGTGTTTATCAATTTTGTTTATCTTCTCAAAGAACCAGCTTTTAGTTTTATTGATCTTTGCAACTGTTTTCTTCATTTCTATTTCATTTACTTCTGCTCTGATCTTTATGATTTCTTTCCTTCTACTGACTTTGGGTTTTCTTTGTTCTTCTTTCTCTAGTTGTTTTAAGTGTAGGGTTAGATTGTTTGAGATTCTTCTTGTTTCTTGAGGTGAGATTGTATTGCTATAAACTTCCCTCTTGGAACTGCTTTTGCTGCATCCCATAGGTTTTGGGTCATTGTGTTTTCATTGTCATTTGTTTCAATGTATTTTTTTATTTCTTTGATTTCTTCAGTGATCTCTTGGTTATTTAGTAATGCACTGTTTAGCATCCATGTATTTGTGTTTTTTACAGTTTTTTTCCTGTGATTGATTTCCAGTCTCATAGCGTTGTGGTCAGAAAAGATGCTTGATACAATTTCAATTTTCTTAATTTTTCTGAGGCTTGATTTGTGACCCAAGATGTGATCTATCCTGGAGAATGTTCCATGTGCACTTGAGAAGAAAGTGTATTCTGCCACTTTTGGGTGGAATGTTCTATAAATATCAATTAGATCTATCTGGTCTACTGTGTCATTTAAAGCTTGTGTTTCCTTATTTATTTTCTTTTGGATGATCTGTCCATTGGTGTAAGTGGGTTGTTAAAGTCCCCTACTATTATTGTGTTACTGTTGATTTCTCCTTTCATGGTTGTTAGCATTTGCCTTATGTATTATGCACCTGTGTTGGGTGCATAAACATTTATAATTATTATATCTTCTTCTTGGATTGATCCTTTGATCATTATGTAGTGTCCTTCTTTGTCTCTTATAACAGTCTTTATTTTAAAGTCTGTTTTATCTGATACGAGTCTTGCTACTCCAGCTTTCTTTTGATTTCCATTTGCATGGAATATCTTTTTCCATCCCTTCACTTTCAGTCTGTAAGTGTCCCTAGGTCTGAAGTGGGTCTCTTGTAGGTAGCATATATATGGGTCTTGTTTTTGTATCCATTCAGCCAGTCTGTGTCTTTTGTTTGGGGTATTTAATCCATTTACATTCAAGGTTATTATTGTATATATGTTCCTATTACCATTTTCTTAATTATTTTGGGTTTGTTTTTGTGGGTCTTTTTTCTTCTCTTGTGTTTCCCACCTAGAGAACTTTCTTTAGCTTTGTTGTAAAGCTGGTTTGGTGGTGCTGAATTTCTCTTAGCTTTTGTTTGTCTGAAAAGCTTTTGACTTCTCCATCAGATCTGAATGAGATCCTTGCTGGGTAGAGTAATCTTGGCTGTAGATTTTTCTCTTTCATCACTTTAAGTATATCCTGCCACTCCCTTCTGGCCTGCAGAGTTTCTGCTGAAAAATCAGCTGATAACCTTATGGGGATTCCTTTGTATGTTCTTTTTGGTTTTTCCCTTGCTGCTTTTAATATTTTTTCTTTGAATTTAATTTTTGTTAGTTTGATTAATATGTGTCTTGGTGTTTTTTTCCTAGGGTTTATCCTCTTTGGGACTCTCTATGCCTCCTGGACTTGGGTGACTATTTCCTTTCCCATGTTAGGAAAGTTTTCAACTATAATCTCTTCAAATGTTTTCTCAGACCCTTTCTTTTTCTCTTCTTCTTCTGGGACCCCTATAATTTGAATGTTGGTGCGTTTAGTGTTATCCCAGAAGTCTCTGAGATTTTCTTCAATTCTTTTCATTCTTTTTTCTTTATCCTGTTCCTTGGCAGTTATTTCCACCATTTTGTCTTTGAGCTCACTTATTCATTCTTCTGCTTCAGTTATTCTGTTATTGATCCCTTCTAGTGTATTTTTCATTTCAGTTATTGTGTTGTTCATCTCTGTTTGTTTGTTCTTTAGTTCCTCTAGATTTTTAAGTATCTTTTCATGTGCCTTTTGGCCTGTATGTCTTCTTTGGAGAAATGTCTGTTTAAATCTTCTGTGACATTTTTCTTGTGTCTGTTCTTTTTTTTTTTTAATTGTGGTAAAATATCATATAAAAGTTACCATTTTAAGTGTATAATTTATTGGCATTAAGTACATTCACATTGTTTTGCAACCATCACCTTCATCCATCTCCAGAACTCTTCTCATCTTGCAAACTCAGTAGCTATTAAACACTAACTCCCTATCCCCTTTTTCCCCCAGCCCCTAACAACCACCATGCTACTTTCCAACTCAATAAAGTTGATTACTTTCATATAAGGGGAATCTCTCTCATATAAGTGGTACCTCATATAAGTAGAATCACACAGTATTTGTCCTTCTGTGACTGGCTTATTTCACCTAGCATTATGTCCTCAAAATGTCCATGTTGTATAGTATGTCAGAATTTCCTTCCTCCTTAGGCTGAATAATACTCCATTGTATGTTTACACCACATTTTGTTTAACCATCCATTGATGGACACTGGTTGCTTCCACCTTTTAGCTACCTTGAAAAATGCTGCTGTGAACATGGGTGTGCAAATATCTCTGAGTCTCTGCTTTCAGTCCTTATGGGTGTGTATCCAGAAATGTGTTACTGGCCCGTATGGTAATTCTGTTTAATTTTTTGAGGAAATACCACACTGTTTTCCATAGCAGCTGCCCTATTTTACATTCCTGCCAATACTACACAAAGGTTCCAGTTTCTCTTCATCCTCACCAACATTTGTTATTTTCTGGGGTTTTTTGGTTTTGGTTTTGATTTTGATAATAGACATCCTAATCATTGTGATGTGGTACATCTTTTTTTGATGATGTAGGTTTTTTAAATTATTTTTCTATCATGGTAAAATATATATAACGTAAAATGTACCATTTTAACCATTTTTAAGTATACAATTCAGTGGCATTGATTAGATTGACAATGTTTTAGAACCACCACCACTCTATTTCTAAAATTCTTTCATCACCCCATGGATGAAGTTTTTAAAGGTGAATTTTAGACACTATGACAATTAATCCCCAAATACTTCAGTGTGCATCTCTAGAAAATAGATATCTTTTCCTATATAATACAGTATTTTTATTGTAAGAGCCTTCACTTACATTCCATTGGACAGAACTTACACACAGGGCCACACTCACTTGAAAGGGAGGCTGCTAATTATAGTGTAGTTGAGCAGCCACTTGGCCAGTTATAATGGAAGAAGGGAGAGTGGATTTTGATGCTATACCAACCTACAGTAATAAAGCAATGAAGACTTAATTGGTTCACATTACAAGAAGTTTGGGAGCTGGTGATATCGGGAATTTAGTACAGTGTCTAATGAATGATATTATCAAGGAGTCAGTTCTTTCCATCTGCTGCTTTGCCATCCTTAGTGTTTTGGCTTTGGGTCCTTGTGTTTGTTGTCTCATGGTTACATGATGGCTGCCATAGCACTAGGTATCATACTTTCACAACAGCATCCCAAGGGGGAAAGGAGAAGAGTGGGCAGAAAAGAGGCTTTCCATTTCATCTCATTGGCCAGGTGCAAGGGAGTCTGGAAAGATATTTGTTTAAGGAAAATGAGATAGCTATGATTGGCTTATACTGGCCATGACTTATACTCTTGGGCTGAACACATTGCTGTTCTGGTTAAAACTAGATTCTGTTAGCTAAGAAAAAGAGGATAAATGATTGTTGAGTTGGCAATTATATCTGCCATATGTGGGTAATATTTTTATTATTGAAGATATAAATGGACTCTGAGGAGGATCTTGGCATAGAAATTCTAAGAGGTTATTATTGAATTGAAATACTGGAAGAAGGGACTTCCTTCTGGGATTATTCCATGAATGGTGTGAGGACAGTATGTTCCATCTATTTCTGAGAAAACGAATCATTTGGGCCACTAGCGTGAATGGATCCCTATAAGTCATTTGTCAACTGAATGAAAGCGATTGATTTTAGAAATCAAGAGCCCATTGAAGAAAAACCAGTCACCATTTATTCTACATAGAAACTATCATATTCCTTTGGAGATGGTAATATTTTAAAGAATTCCATTATTAATTAATATATTGTTTCTTTCCAGTGCTCGTGGAAATTATTTTGGCTCAAAATTGACCTCATAGCTTGAATAGTATTGTTTCTGTATGATTAAAGGAAGTCATATATTTTATATGACACCAAGTCACTCAAGCTATCATGCTTTCCCAAACTTAGGATTTTGAAAGCAAAATTTTAACCATCAGCATATTGAGTTTGCTGTATTGCAGATCTCTATGCTGACTTACATCTGAGACCCTGTAAACATTTTAGGGATGAAACAAAACAAAACAAATAGTCCTTGTCTTTACCCTCTATAATTGTAAATGAATTACAAAATAACGCACGCTCTCCACATTTGTCTATGATACACGTGGAAAATAACTCAAGATTCCCAGAAGGTTAAAAAAAAATCAAGGATGCTCTTGGTCCATAGACACTGCAACAATCCTGGTCATTAGTGGTTGACTCATTAATCTTTCCTGCTCCAATCCAGCTGGCTCTGGGAGCAGAATGAAAAATTGCTTTGGTAGAGAGCTTATTTCCTGATAAATTACAAAATTTTAAGAAAGATAACTGAAGACCCCGAAGATCACTTGCAGTGGCATATAGTTAAGAGTTATTGAAAAGCCATCAAATGTTAGGCACTGTTATCAGAGCCTTAAATGTATTTTCAACCCTCATAAAAACCCGATGAGTAGGTACTGTTATTGTTCCCACTTTACTGATGAAGAAACTGAGGCACAGAAACCTGCGCTTCGAGCTGGTTCCGCGGCTGCCTTGCTTGGCAGAATGAATGTGATAGACCACTTGCGAGACATGGCGGCAGCGGGGCTGCACTCCAACGTGCGGCTCCTCAGCAGCTTGTTACTTACAATGAGTAATAACAACCCGGGGTATACTTTCTTTGTTTTCTAGTGAGTTATTCTCCCCATCTCAGAAGTACCAGCTTTTGGTGTATCATGCAGATTCTCTCTTCCACGATAAGGAATATCGGAATGCTGTGAGTAAGTATACTATGGCTTTACAGCAGAAGAAAGCCTTAAGTAAAACTTCAAAAGTGAGACCTTCAACTGGAAATTCTGCATCCACTCCACAAAGTCAGTGTCTTCCATCTGAAATTGAAGTGAAGTACAAAATGGCTGAATGTTATACAATGCTAAAACAAGATAAAGATGCCATTGCTATTCTCGATGGGATCCCTTCAAGACAAAGAACTCCCAAAATAAACATGATGCTGGCAAACCTGTACAAGAAGGCTGGTCAGGAGCGACCTTCAGTCACCAGCTATAAGGAAGTGCTGAGGCAGTGCCCATTAGCCCTTGATGCCATTCTAGGTTTGCTGTCCCTTTCTGTAAAAGGTGCAGAGGTGGCATCAATGACGATGAATGTGATCCAGACCTTGCCTAACTTAGATTGGCTTTCTGTGTGGATCAAAGCGTATGCTTTTGTGCACATTGGTGACAACTCGAGAGCAATCAATACCATCTGTTCACTAGAGAAAAAGTCCTTATTGAGAGATAACGTGGACCTACTGGGAAGCTTAGCAGATCTGTACTTCAGAGCTGGAGACAATAAAAATTCTGTCCTCAAGTTTGAACAGGCACAGATGTTGGATCCTTATCTGATAAAAGGAATGGATGTATATGGCTACCTCCTGGCATGAGAAGGGCGGCTGGAAGATGTGGAGAACCTTGGCTGCCGCCTTTTCAATATTTCTGATCAACATGCAGAACCCTGGGTGGTCTCTGGGTGTCATAGCTTCTATAGCAAACGCTACTCCCGAGCCCTCTATTTAGGAGCCAAGGCCATTCAGCTGAACAGTAATAGTGTTCAAGCTTTGCTACTTAAGGGAGCAGCACTTAGAAACATGGGCAGAGTCCAAGAAGCAATAATCCACTTTCGGGAGGCTATACGTCTTGCACCTTGTCGCTTAGATTGTTATGAAGGTCTCATCGAATGTTACTTAGCCTCCAACAGTATTCGTGAAGCAATGGTAATGGCTAACAATGTTTACAAAACTCTAGGAGCAAATGCACAGACCCTTACCCTTTTAGCCACCGTTTGTCTTGAAGACCCAGTGACACAGGAGAAAGCCAAAACTTTATTAGATAAAGCCCTGACTCAAAGGCCGGACTACATTAAGGCTGTGGTGAAAAAAGCGGAACTGCTTAGCAGAGAACAGAAATATGAAGATGGAATTGCTTTGCTGCGGAACGCACTAGCTAATCAGAGTGACTGTGTCCTGCATCGGATCCTAGGAGATTTCCTTGTAGCTGTCAATGAGTATCAGGAAGCAATGGACCAGTATAGTATAGCACTAAGTGGTGGACTCCCTCGATCCTCCCTATGGAACTGGAGTTGTTTGGAGAGGCCAGGCATTAGCAGTTTCTCTGTGACTGGGTGGTCATTTCACTGCTGTGCCAGGGAGAGATGACGCATCAGCCAGCAAGAAGCAAGGCAGAGATTCAGGCCTCTCCTTTGTTTTGTTGTCCCCTAGTTTGGACCCCAATGACCAGAAGTCTCTAGAGGGGATGCAGAAGATGGAGAAGGAGGAGAGTCCCACGGATGCCACTCAGGAGGAGGATGTGGACGACATGGAAGGGAGTGGGGAAGAAGGGGACCTGGAGGGCAGCGACAGTGAGGCGGCCCAGTGGGCTGACCAGGAGCAGTGGTTCGGCATGCAGTGAGGCAGGCACAGCTCCGTGGCCACACTGGCCTGCCCCGCTCTGAGCACTTCCATGGACTGAAGGAACCCGTAGGAGCCCGCTCTCTGGGAGGACAATGATTCAGCATGTGATTGCAGCAGGGTCTCTGCCCCTTGCTCCCTATTTCTAGTAGTGACTTCATTTTTAAAACCTGAGCCCGACCAACCTTCCATATATCTCCATCCTCCTCTGCTCCAGTCAGGGAGGACCGAGTGAGCGCTCAGAGGCCCGTGGACGTGTCGGGGCTTCTGGGACAGAGTGCTTTTTATAGAACCAACTTCTAAATCTGAAAGCTCGAGGAATAGACAGTGTTTTGTCTGTGATGTTGCGGATGGGTTTAAAGGAGCGACCTGTTCCCCAGAGCAAGAGTGTCATCTCCCAGCAGCAGCGTGGACTGGCCCTTTCAGAGAGGGTTTCCTGTCCCAGAAATCATTATCCTGGGTTGTCCAAACTTCCCTAGTAACCTTGCTTCCTTCTGCAATGTTAGTAATGCCTTAAGCTGACAGTTGCTGTTTTGCAGAACAGTTTTCCTATTTGCTAATCTGGTAACTTACCTATGAGCCTGGGCCGAATCTGAGAAACAAGTGTGACCTAGAGCATGAACAGAGGCGCAGTTGAGGTAATTAATAAAACTGTTTTTTGTACAGTAAAAAAAAAAAAAAAAAAGAAAAGAAACTGAGGCACAGAGAGGACTGAACAACCGAGATCACACAACCACTATAATAAGTGGCAGAGCTAGGATTCCAAGCCCTGGTAAGCTGGCTCCTGAGTCCGTGAACTCTAGCTGCCTCTCACCACTACCCTAGGTTATACAAAATCCTTCCAGTTCATAACAAGCAAATTGTTTCCAGCACCAAAAGATATTATCTTAACTTTTGAGACATTTCACTGTCATAAGTAGTTTTTTATTAATAAAATTTTAAAATCTGTAAATCAAGATGATCCAATGGGCTTTCTTTTTCCATTTGTTGCTTGGAGGAGTTTTACCACCACCTGAAAGAATGGAAAGTTTGTCTTCAAGGATTATTATTGGTAACAGTATGCTATATTCTTTGACTTGAGTAGCTTCATTAGATTATACTATAAGAATCATCTGTTTGGAATTTGGTGATAAAATTATGAATATATGACCTCAACTTTATCAAGACCCGTTCATATAGTTGGAGTCAAATCACGTTTTTCAAATCACGTTCATGTAGTTGGAGTCTTGGGTGCTGAGCAAATGTGGGCTTAAGTAACACTTTGTTTCTTTCCATGAGATTGTAAATTTTCAAATGACCAAGTGTTCTCTTGAGCATTAAAGCTAGACTTACAGAGGAACAAAAGTGTCGACAGCAGAGCCACTGCAGACATTTGACAGTTCATTTTTCTCTCTGAGGAAGAAGGAGCGCTCAGGGAAGCAGGGAGCAGATTGAGATTTTCAGCCTTGGACTCTGAGTGCTCAGCAGTCCCCACTGTGCAGTCCCACTCCTACCACAGATTCCATGAAAGAGGCTGAAGATCGCTCAAACTTTGAGAATGCTATTTATTGGAAGAAAAGAACATGCAAGAGGAATGTACAGGGGATTAGCAGTACTGGCATTCGAGGAGGATTTGACCATCTGGATAACAGCTTTGCAAATCATTTGGGTAAATGACACCATTTGGAGGGGAGTCTTCCAAACTGAGTCTAAATGCCAGAACCCTTTCGAGAAGGTTTATGCAATTCTGGCTCTTTTCCTCCTTTTGTCAGAAACGCATTAGGTGACCTTGTTCCAGATATAGTTTACCATTTGGGACATGGAAGCAATTATCCTAAGTTTTTTCCTATGAGGTATTATTGGAAGATTAATATCAATAGAGTAAATATTACACGAAAATTTTAAAAAGTATAATTCAGAATGAACAGATAAAACTATATTAAGAATATGGAGGAGTCCTTCCTGCTTCCCCTCTTTCTTTAAAAAGGCAAGGAAAAATGTATCCTCATAGCTGGTAGGTACCATGTTGATGCAGCTCAGGGAAAGAGTGGAACTTGTCCTTGCTTAGAAACATAAGTAAAGTTTGTGTGACACTTTCTACTGTGATAGGAAGCATTGGGCCAGTTTATTATAATGGTGTCTGGAAGGATGGGAGAAAGAGAACCACCTCTCAGTTTTAACTTTTAATTCTTAAATAACATTGAGGCAATGAAGAGAGTTGATTGAATAGATCTATTCATTTTTTTTTTTAGAAGTACTTCCAGTCAAACATCTGAACTTGTCAAGCCAGAACACCTTATGAACCAAACCAAATCAAACATTCATCTCCTGGCATCTCCAGAAATCCTCCTCCAGCACAGAAAATAGAGAACATATCAGTGTTTTTTCTATTGCAGATTCTTTGGTTACATTATCAGCTGGGTATGTGCTAAGGAAAGACAGATAGATTATTTTGGACAAGAAAAATATATGTAACAGTGTCCCCTTCTTTGGTTAACACAGTCCCACCAGGGAGGGAGAAGGAAATAAAAGCATCAAGATATGTCAGATGGGGTATTGGTAGGTTAACAAAACCAGAAGCTGGTCCTGAAAGAGCGTTTTACTTTGATTTTCTGGTCTCCATGATAACTCAGAGGTGGGTAGGGAGGTGAAGTAAGTAAGGGAACTTCCCCCATCTACACACATAAACCTCACTGTTCTGTTCTTAACCTCATACTCATCAGTTGACAAAAGAACCTGGCATGGTAGGTTGTATTATGGCTTAAATATATGTTCTTCATTATAAGAATCTTCTTTACTACTTATTACTAAGTCAGAAGACTGACTTAGTCATCACCTATTTCCTGATCCTTGTTAAAGTGATTTATAAATGGTCTAGGGTCTAATCCAATTGAATAAGACAATAGAAATCTATTGTTTAAAAAGACATAACCAGGGCCTCCCTGGTGGCGCAAGTGGTTGAGAGTCCGCCTGCCGATGCAGGGGTTACGGGTTCGTGACCCGGTCTGGGAGGATCCCATATGCCGCGGAGCGGCTTGGCCCGTGAGCCATGGCCGCTGAGCCTGCGCGTCCGGAGCCTGTGCTCCGCAACGGGGGAGGCCACAACAGTGAGAGGCCCGCATACCGAAAAAAAAAAAAATAAAAAAATAAAAAAATAAAAAGACATAACCAGATCACAGATTTAAATGTAAAATTATACATCTTTGAGGAAAAAAAATACAGGAGGAAATCTTCGATATTAAGGGCTAGGCAGAGTTCTTAGTCTTGACATCAAAATCATGATCCACAAAAGGAAAAATTGGTAAGTTAGAACTCATCAAAATTTAGAAAGAAAGCCTTTTAAATAAATAGTTCTGGATACTATCAGGAAACCAGAAAATAGGGAATTCCCTGGTGATCCAGTGGTTAGGACCCTACGCTTTCACTGCCAAAGGCCTGGGTTCAATCCCTGATCAGGGAACTAACATTCCGCAAGCTGCACAATGTGGCCAGATAAATAAATAAATAAATAAATAAATAAATAAATAAAATCTGACACAATCCCTATTTAAATAAAAAAGAAACCAGAAAATAACAAGTGTTGGTGAGGATGTGGAGAAACTGGAACTCTTGTACAGCACTGATGGGAATGTAAAATGGCGCAGCTACCATGGGGGTTCCTCAAAAAATTAAACATAAAATTACCATGTGACCACCAAGTACCAGCAATTTAATTCCTAGGTATATACCCAAAAGAGCTGAAAGCAGGGACATGAATAGATATTTGTGTATGTCATATATATGTTTATAGCAGCATTATTCACAATAACCAAAAGGTGGAAACAACCCAAGTGTCCATTTACAGATGAATGGGTAAATAAAATATGGCACATACATACAGTGGTATATTATTCAGCCTTAAAAAGAAATGAAGGGCTTCCCTGGTGGCACAGTGGTTAAGAATCTGTCTGCCAGTGCAGGGGACACAGGTTTGAGCCCTGGCCCGGGAAGATCCCACATGCCGTGGAGCAACTAAGCCCATGCGTCACAATTACTGAGCCTGTGCTCTAGAGCCCGTGAGCCACAACTACTGAGCCCGCGTGCCACAACTACTGAAGCCCACGTGCCTAGAACACAGGCTCCACAACAAGAGAAGCCACCGCAGTGAGAGGCCCGCGCACCGCAATGAAGAGTAGCCCGCGCTCGCCACAACTAGAGAAAGACGCACACAGCAACAAAGAACCAAAGCAGCCAAAAATAAATAAATAAAATTAATTAATTTAAAAAAAAAAGAAATGAAGTTCTGGGACTTCCCTGGTGGTCCACTGATAAAGAATCTGCCTTCCAATGCAGGGGACACGAGTTTGATCCCTGGTCAGGGAACTAAGATCCCACATGCTGTGGTACAACTAAGCCCGCACACCACAACTACTGAGCTTGTGCACCTCAACTACAGAAGAGAAAACCTGCAGGCCACAACTAGAGAGAAGCCCGTGCGCTGCAAAGAAAGATCCCGCATGCCTCAACAAATACCCTGCATGCCGCAGCTAAGACCCAACAGAGCCAAAAATAAATTAAATAAATAAATAAATAATAAATTAATCTTAAAAAAAGGAAAAGAAATGAAGTTCTGATACATGCTACATCATGGTTGAACCTCAAGAACTTTATAATAAATGAAATAAGCCAGCCACAGAAAGACAAATAGTGTATGATTCCACTTACATGAGGTAGCTAGAGTAGTCAAAACCATAGAAATAGAGAGTAGAATGGTGGATACCTGGGGCTGGGGGAGGAGGGAATAGAGTTATTGTTTAACGGGTATAGAGTTTCAGTTTGAGAAGATGAAAAGGTTCTGGAGATGAATAGTGGTGATGGTTGCACAACAATATGAAGGTACTTAATGCCACTGAATTGTACACTTACAATGGTTAAAATGGTAAAAATTTTACATTATATATATTTTATCACACATACACAAAAATAATTTTTAAAAAGACCCTGTATAAGAGGATAGAGGTGCTACAGACTTGAAGAAAATAATCTGCAAACTACATGTCCAAAAACAGACTAGTATCTAGAATATATGAAGAAATCTCAAACTGTTTTTTTATTCTCAACTGTAAAAAGAAAAAGAAAGAAATCCAAGTTGAAAATGGGTAAAAGACGAGAATAGACATTTCACTGAAGAGAGCATACAGATGGCAAATAAGCACAGGAAAAGATGTTTAATATCACTACCCACCAGGGAAATGCAAATTAAAACCACAATGAGATATCACTATATGACTATCATGGCTAACATAAAAAATTGTGATAAAAAAATTGTGATAGCACCAATTAACACCGATTATTTAATGATAACACCAAATAGTGATATCATCAATAGTGATAATGATGTGAAGAAACCGCATCAATCATACATTGTTGGTAGGAAAACAAAATGGTACAGCTGCTCTGGAAACAGTTTGACCAAGTCTTTAAAAACTAAACATGTATTAGCTTTGTGCAGTGGCAGTATTGTAGCCAATGAGGTTTATCCAAGACGTGATTATTGCTAACTGAAAACTTTTCCAAATACTGCACCATAACGACTGGAAATATAGTCTGCAATGGCAATTTTTGACAGTCTCTATGGAGACTCAAAGAAGAAAACTAAACATGTATTAGCAAATGACCCAGCAATTTCAATCTTGGGTGTTTATTCCAGAGAAATAAAAACTTATGTTCCAGGACTTCCCTGGTGGCGCAGTGGTTAAGAATCCGCTTGCCAATGCAGGGGACACGGGTTCGATCCCTGGTCCAGGAAGATCCCACATGCCATGGAGAAAGGAGGCCCATGCACCACAACTACTGAGCCTGCTCTCTAGAGCCCACAAGCCACAACTACTGAGCCCACACGCAGCAACTATTAAAGCCCACACGCCTAGAGCCTGTGCTCCGCAACAAGAGAAGCCCCCGCTCGCCACAAATAGAGAAAGCCCGCACGCAGCAGCGGAGACCCAATGCAGCCTAAATAAGTAAATAAATAAATAAATAAATATTTTTAAAATAGTAATAATCAATTAAAAAAAAACTTATGTTCCCACAAAAACCTGTACACTAATATTCATAGCTTCTTGATTTGCAATGGCCAAAATCTTGAAACAAACCGGATACCTTGTAAGAGGTAAATCAACACACTTGGTCCATCCATACCATGGAATACTACCCAACAGTGAAAGGTACCAAACTGTTGATCAACACAAACCTTAGATGGTCTCCAGGGAATTATGATGAGTGAAAAAAAGTCAATCCTAAAGGTTGCATACTATATGATTCCATTTGTATGTTATTCTTGAAATGGTAAAATTATAGAAATGGAGAACACATTAATGGGTGCTAGAGATCATTAAGGAGGGTGCAGGGGAGGGAAGTGGGTGTGGTTATAAAAGGGCGACATTAGGGATCTTTGAGGTGTTGGAACTGTCCTGTACCTTGACTGTAGTGGTGGCCACATGAGTCTACACGTGTAGTAAAATTGCATAAACGAAATACACGTGCACACACACACACACACACACACACACAGAAAGGAGAGCATGTAAAGCTGGTGGAATCTGAATAAAGTGAAAGGATTACATCAATGTCAGTATCTTGGTGTTGATATTGTACTGTGGTTATACAGGATGGGAAGAAAGAGTGAAGGATGTACAGGATCTCTCTGTTTTCTTTCTTACAACTGCCCATGAATTTGCAGTTTTCTCTAAGGGAAAAAAAAAAAGCATAACCAATGTAAACTTCCTGAGGAAGCACCAAAATAGTTCCATTAGAAGCTAAATAATACAATTATCCATAGACTTATTCTTACCTCCCAAGGCATCCTTTTAGGTTAAAAAAGGGAAATTTCATCTATCATTAGGCAAGGGATACAGTATGGTTTTCTCATAATTTGGATATAAGTTTTCCCTATGAGAATTTAACTAGTAAAAATAAAACAATTTAGGAGAGTAGCCATTAGCCACCTTAGCTGCTTCCAAAACAAAATAAGAAAAGCAATGCATACTTAATGATAACCAGAGGGTAGAAACTTAAGAAGGTGGGCCTTCAATATATGTTTAAGAAAAAGTATTAATTAATATTTTGGAGCATCATCTGAGGAAAGAAACTATTATTAATACTATCAGGAAGGGAGTCTGCCTTGTTCTAGAAAAGCAGGAGCCCAGAGAAGAAAGTGTTAAGCTGTCGTGAGGCCCTGCCCTTGTCCTAACAGGTGTATTGATCTGCTTGGCAGTTAAGAGTTGGCAGGGATGCCACTTACAGAACATGTATTTATGTGTGAGGGACTTTACCTGCCTTGTCATTAATCCTCAGCGCAACTCTACAAAATAGAAGTTATCTCCATCATTAAACTAAGGCTTAAGAGATGAAATAACTTGCCAGAGATCACACAGCTAGTGAGTGGCAGAACTGGGCTTCAGTCCTATGCCTGGCCATACCATTTCCAGTCCTCCATACTGCCTCTCTGTAAAGGAAATTAGTACACAAAGCTATTGTGCTTGATGCCTTGGTCTTAGAATTATCTCATTAACTCTCTTCACTCTAACTTCCTACTTCAAAATTTTGATCTTCCATATAGACATTCCTAAAAGGGAAGCCCATGTGAATATTTAGCCTTTTGGCAGTTGTGTTTTTCACAGTTGACACTGTGATTTACTCACGAGCCTAGTGTGAAAATGGTTCATAGGCATGAGTTCTTCTGCAGCTGATTACTCTGAGTATATGGGAGCATTCTGTTACTGTAAAAATTTAAGATACTGAACATGGGTTAACTTCCAAGGTACCACCACCCTGTGAGGCTTCAGTCTTTGATGCCCTTCTCCCTCTCTTAGAATTCAGTCTTCATGCGGCAAGATGGGGAAATGGTGTTGCTGATTTAAGTAACTGGCTCAGGCTTACGGAGTCAGTTATAGGCAAAGTGAAAGTTGAGAACTAGGTCCCCTAACTCTTACTCCAGTGTAACCCTTTTGGCTGTACTCATCTTGTCAGAGCGCCCTATTTCAGGGGCAGATCCAGAAAAATTGGTTTACATGCTCCGTTACCATCCCTATTTTCTGTACTCCCTCTGCATCTTGGCTACTGGTGGAATTATTTTTGTTAGCATTATTGATAGCTTTATTATGAGCTCACAATTTTCTGGACATAAATAAATGAATAGACACTGAAAAGTCATATTGTATATGTTTAAAATGTTCATCATTTCGACATCGTATAAACTGGGCAACCATGCACCACTGGCTCAGATAATAGCTTTTATATATTGCATAGACTATTACATATAAAGAATTATACTCATTAGACCTCAGTATTTCCACTGCCCTATGTAGTACCTGGCACAAGTACGTTGTCAATATCTGTGAACTGGATCAGATTGGATTAGACTGAATTAAATTGATTGAAAGTGGCTCTAATGTGTTTCGACTCCTAGATTCTGTAATTTATTTAACACACCTACCCAAGTAGGTGTTTACACTACAGCATGTCTGTTCAAAGACACATTATTAGGTCAAGTTGTCTGTCCCCTGATCTGAAAGATCTACCTAATCAGGTAGGTCAGTTCTGGGAACTAAGACCTTCCCGAGACCTCGCAGATTACCAGCCTGGAAGGGAAGGCTGTGTTCTCTCTCTGTTCTCAACACTGGGAAGGGCCAGGGAGTCTCAGCACATGAAAGCAGATATTGCAGAGGTGCTCAGAAATGTGGCAGCGCTGGTTCAAACCCAGTAAGTGACTTTTTGCAGTTAATTGTAAAACCCCAAATAATGAGCAGTGGTATTTCCTTAGAGGTGCCATTTAATCACTTTACCCTTCTCTTTGTCAGGTCACCTGCAGAAGTCACTAGGGCACTTTATTTTCTTGACACAGATTTTTTCTTTTGCCTTAAGGATTGTTGGCATCCAGAGTCTCAAATAGATTTTGTCTGATGGCTTTGGGAAAAGAAGGAAAGTGATAATTAGTTGTTTCTTTCTGTTCTGTACCAATAACTTTTCACAGACACTTCTGAAGCTTCTGGTTTTCACTTCATTTTTGTGGAGAACTTTTTATGTATATGTTTTTCTTTTAAAATATAGTATACAAAATGCCTGACATCTGTATCCTTTTTGATTGTGTTGGTTGGAGCAAATTTAAAGTTATACACAATACACTGTTTTCTAGAGCATTCGTCTTTAGAGTCTTCTGGGTTTGTTGCTCTATAACATGTCATGAGGAAAGTTCAGATTTCCAAATCATTTGTCATTTCTTCCTGCGCTGCTAATTTGTTTAGTAACCATTTGTTTCTCACACTCTTGTCTGCCAAGCTGTAGACATAGGTACATGCCAGATCCATAGATCCATAATCCATAAATGTTAATAATAGCACTAAAAGTAGGTTGGAGTGTGCCTTTGATATCTAGCTTTTCTCCTGAAAGTCCTAAACCAATCTCTCTGGTCTTTTCTTAAATACACAGGTGCTTGTATAATGATACACGTCTTTAGGAGAAATTTTCCATCAGTTCTCAACTAAAACTCTGGAATATTTAAACTAATGATAGAAAACAGTCTTCCATGTTACTTCCTCAAGGGATTTCCTACCTGTGTAGGTAACAGTAATGACACTGATTTGAATCATGGATTCATAAAATACACTTTTTTAGGTTAAAGTAAACTTCCATTCCATCTTGAAAGAGTGAGATCAAATTTTGCCTTTGTTATTAACACCTGTTCATTTTATTTCAGGGGTACAGGCATGGATGGGAAGAAATGCAGCATATGGATGTTTTTACCCCTTGTATTTACCTTGTTTACTTCAGCTGGATTGTGGATAGTGTGAGTATTCTCTTATTTAAGGACTCAGGTGCAATGTAGATAAAAATGTCAAGTGTTGATAGTATGGTTGCCCCTTTGTATCTGCAGACTGCACATCCTTGGAGTCAACCAACTGCAGATCAAAATTATTCAGGAAAAAAAATTCCAGAAAGTTCCAAAAGGCAAAACTTGAATTTGCTGCTCACTGGCAACTATTTACATAGCATTTACATTGCATTTACAACTATTTATATTTTATTAGGTATTATAAATAACTTAGAGATGAAAGTATACAGGAGGATATGCATAGGTTACAGTTGACCCTTGAACAACAGAAGTTTGAACTGCGAGGGCCCACTTATATGTGGATTTTTTTTCAATAAATACTATAGTACTATATGGTCCATTGTTGGTTGAGTTCGAGGATATGGACCCTTGGATGTAGAGCTGACTATGGGACTTGATTATCCACAGAATCTGGTGTCCACTGCTGGTCCTGGGACCAATCCCCCACAGATACAGAGGGACAACTGTTCATATTCATATGAATGTATTTGTAAATACTTTAAAATAATGTTTACTAATTCAATCATGCTAAATTCCCCACTTCCCTTCCCTTCTTCTTTCACCCAAAGTAAATGATAAGAGCAAGTAATAAATTATGCAAAGCAGACGGTGAAGAATACTGGTGATGTGGACTCATTATTTGCAAGATTTGCTAATTTGACACTAACGTGCTATAAAGATTCCATTCACAGTCCCTTTCATAGTCCAGGTTTTTGGTGTGTGTGACTGGGTCTGGTACGTTTATAAAATGGGTATCATTACATTAGAAGTCTTGCTTACCACAAAACATTCCCACACTTGCTTATTTCGAGTACTGTTTACTTCTAGAAAATTATTTTAGTTCCTTGCAGTTCATTAAGAAAGGTGGACACGTATTCCTGAGAAATTAGAAACTTTGAATCCTAATTTTAGTTTGCCCAAAGTTGTATGGGCTTACTTCTTTGCTTCCCAGTTTTCAGATTATTGTGATTGCCATTAATTAATTGCCATTAATTTTCTTTTGAAAATTAAAGAAATACTATTAATGACATTTACGGTTCAGAGGGCTAGGTGAGCTATAGGTAAAGCATTGCAGTAAAACAACATTTTCCCAGTTAGAAAAAAATGAATATGATTTAATGTGGTTAGTCCAATAAAACTGGGAAACAAATGATTCTTGGGTTTTTTTACATCTCTTTGTTTTATAAATTTTTTTTGTTTTTTCTTCATAGATACTTTATAGCTGTGGAAGATGACAAAATTTTCCCATTAAACTCAGCTGAAAGGTAAAATTTATCTCTGGGTAATTCTTTGTTCATCAGTAGATTTAACAAAAACTTTGCCACCGATGAAGTTGAACTATGTACAAGTGACCATGCTTTAACCTGAGCTTCTGGGTTTTCTTTTGTTATCCAGGAAACCTGGTGTGAAGCATGCACCATATATAAGGTAACTTGATAATTCTCTTCTGATCTGTTGGATCTTAGGAAAGTTTAGGGTGTATTAGTTCTGGCTACTAGGACAAAGTAGCATAGACTGGGTGGCTTATAAACATGAGAAACTTATTTATCACATCTCTAGAGGCTGGAAGTCCAAGATCAGGGTGCCGGCATGGTCAGGTTCTGATGAGAGCCTTCTTCCAGGTTGCAGACTGCCATCCTCACATGTGTCCTCACAGGCAGAAAGAGGGCAAGAGAACTCTCTAGGGTCCCTTTTATAAGGGCACTAATCCCATTCACCAGGGCTCCACCCTCATGATCTAATCACCTCCCAAAGGCCCCACCTCCTAATGCCATCATATTGGGGGTTAGGATTTCAGCATATGAATTTTTAGGGGACACAGACATTCAGTCAATGGTGGAGAGTTATTGATTTTACTACAGTAATAATAAAACACTTCCTGTTTTTCAAGTATTGCAGGTGATGAACCTCCTGCAAGCTGTGTGTTTAGTCAAGTTATGAACATGGCAGCATTCCTAGGTAAGAAGAACATAAAGAATGCTTTATGTGCTTTGGTATGTTTCTTTTTTATTTTAAATTCTCCCAAACCCATATCAAAAGCATGGTGGGCTTAGTTGATAATTTGGTATCATATCATGTCAATATGCTGAAGAGGGCTTTTTGTTTTGAGGGTCTTTTTTTCTCATGAATCCTTTTACATTCACCTGCTTACCTTACGTTTTCTTTTCCTTTTACCATCTTTAATCATTTCAGCCAATTCTTTTTTTTTTTTTTTTGCGGTATGCGGGCCTCTCACTGTTGTGGCCTCCCCCGTTGCGGAGCACAGGCTCCGGACGCGCAGGCTCAGCGGCCATGGCTCACGGGCCCAGCCGCTCCGCGGCATATGGGATCCTCCCAGACCGGGGCACGAACCCGTATCCCCTGCATCGGCAGGCGGACTCTCAACCACTTGCGCCACCAGGGAGGCCCTCAGCCAATTCTTGACTTTATTTCTTTTGCTGAATGAAATGATATATTTCATGGGCCATAAAATCCTGCATGAGAATGTAATATTGTGCAATATGTTTGCTTTAAAAAGAATGCCTTATTTTTTTCCTTCACTGGCAAGATGAAAAAATGCTTAGGCTCTATGATAAATATTGATGTGTGTAGATATTGTCTTTAAATCTAAAGGTCAGCCTTAACATTAGGGTGATGCTCTCCCCTGTGCCTATACGCATATCAAGCTGGCAAATGGAAATGTAGGTTAAAAAAAGAAAGAAAGAAACCTTTTGTACTCATGCCTGGCCCCAATTCCCCACTTTTCCTTTAGGGACCAAGGCCCTCATTTAATATCCTGTCCCCTTTGTACTGTTCCCTGGGGATTGTGGGAACCACCCATGCTCTCTGTCTTCCTCCAAATTGACCTTATAGCCCATTTCCTCCAGGCCAGGACTCCTCGTTGTCTTTCAAAGGGTCAGCCAGCTACCCACCACTGGCATATTGTTGGGTCGGCCAGTGACAGCTAAATTTTTCAACAGTGGTTTTCTGGAAGTGGTTCTTTTGCATAGTGAGACTTTCACTCCAAGTAAGAGAGAATGATGATGTTATTACCAAGGGAGTATTGGCACCTGTCCCCCAGAGAGGTGCCCTGTTATTTCATCTATTTATAAACGCCCCACAAAGAAATTTCTATTCACTCTTACATGTTCCCTTTTAATGTTTGCTGTAGGAAAAGGGAAGACGTGTAGAATTCCCTGGAAAATCAAGGGAGACGGTTGGTCCAACATGCAACACAGGCAGAATCTTAGTTGATTCAGAAGGCTGATAATGTGAGAAACATGGAGAATGTTCCCTGTGAGGCACCAGGGGAACTGCTAGTGGGTCCAGTTTTGTCCTCACTGCCTTTAGCCTCAAAGCTGCCAGGAGCTGTAGACTCACTCTTTTTTCCTAGTCTTGACACTACTCTTCTAAAGAGCTCTAATAAACATATTCAAGCTAAGGCATAAATGACCTCTAAGGAGATATTTGCATTTAATAGAACACAAAGTCCCAAGGATGAATCTGGACTTGCAGGGTCAGGGACCCTTCCCAGCCCATCTGCCATCACACCACATAGGCCTGCAGGTTGGTTCAGACTCATATGATCATCCCCATGGAGCACAATAATAACAATAATTGATGACAGTCACTTAATATTCCAGGCACAATGCTAAGTGCTTTGCAAATACTACCTCTTCTAATCATGATACACAGGAGACTGCCTTTATGAGGAAGCTGTCACAGGCTGTCTGTCCTCCACTGGGCTTTAAAGAAACCAATGACCATGTTGGAAACAATAAATTATCCTTTATATTCTTAAGACAAATTGATATGTCCCAATAGTCTTTAGTGTAAAACCTAAAATATGCCAGTTTGCACAGCTCACAAATTTATCCAGTTATAAAGCTGATGATTAACTCATTATAAAAGCATTTCCAAAAACACAGTCATGAAAACAAGTTCCCCTCTTGCAGATGACATTCATCATCATCTGACTCTCCAGTCCTCCCCTGCTCCACCAAGAAGCAATTAAGTTTTTACTAGCTTTTGCTCTAAGGTATTACAGCATCCAATATTTATACTTTATTATCTTTCATCATTTTTAGTGCCATCTGGTAGACACAGAACTGATTAAGATTAGTGTTCAGTGGGCGTGAACCAACAATTATTTATCTGGGAATGAAAAAGAATCAGTTTACTAATGATTCTTGCTCTAAACTGTGGTTGCTTTTGTCTCCCCAGGCCTATCCCTCTTAGACCTCAGACTGTTACTTTAGACAACATCACTGATTGTAAAAAACAACATAGACCAGCTATAAATCACTGCTTGTTGGCAGCTGTATAGATTATAATTTATAACCTACAAATGAGTTGGTGTAGCATTTATTAAAATCAGTTAGCAAAGACCTTATATCTTTTTGATGGACTAATCAAAGTTCAAATGCTCAGTGATTTCCTTATAGAATTAGTTATGCTTTTTGTCCTGAATTCACACTTTCATTTCTCCTGGGGGATGGGGTGTAAAGACCTAAGACAATTTTTTTTTTTTAGGTAAGAAGTGGATTTATTTAGAGAGAAACACACTCCACAGACAGAGTGTGGGCCATCTCAGAAGTCAAAAGGCCCCAGGTTACAGAGTGGTTAGTTTTTATGGGCTGGGTAATTTCTTTTTTTTTTTTAACTTCCTAAATTTTATTTATTTATTTGTTTATTTCTTTTTATACAGCAGGTTGTTATTAGCTATCCATTTGATACATATTAGTGTATACATGTCAATCCCAATCTCCCAATTCATCCCACCACCACCACCACCCCACTTTCCCCCCTTGGTGTCCATACGTTTGTTCTCTACATCTGTGTCTCTATTTCTGCCTTGCAAACTGGTTCATCTGTACCATTTTTCCAGATTCCACATATATGCATTAATATACGATATTTGTTTTTCCCTTTCTGACTTACTTCACTCTGTGTGACAGTCTCCAGATCTATCCACATCTCTACAAATGACCCAATTTTGTTGCTTTTTATGGCTGAGTACTATTCCATTGTATACATGTACCACATCTTCTTTATCCATTCATCTGTCGATGAGCATTTAGGTTGCTTCCATGACCTGGCCATTGTAAATAGTGCTGCAATGCACATTGGGGTGCATGTGTCTTTTTGAATTATGGTTTTCTCAGGGTATATGCCCAGTAGTGGGACTGTTGGGTCATATGGTAATTCTGTCTTTAGTTTTTTTTTAATTTTTTTAAATTAGTTTCTGCTTTATAACAAAGTGAATCAGTCATACATATACATCCGTTCCCACATCCCTTCCCTCATGCATCTCCCTCCCTCCCACCCTCCCCATCCCACCCCTCCAGGCGGTCACAAAGCACCGAGCTGATCTCCCCATGCTCTGTGGCTGCTTCCCACTATCTATCTACCTCACGTTTGGTAGTGTATACATGTCCATGCCTCTCTTTCGCTTTGTCACAGCTTACACTTCCCCCTCCCCATATCCTCAAGTCCATTCTCAAGTAGGTCTGTGTCTTTATTCCCGTTTTACCCCTAGGTTCTTCATGACATTTTTTTTAAATTCCATATATATGTGTTAGCATACGGTATTTGTCTTTCTCTTTCTGACTTACTTCACTCTGTATGACAGACTCTAGGTCTATCCACCTCATTACAAATAGCTCAGTTTCGTTTCTTGTTATGGCTGAGTAATATTCCATTGTATACATGTGCCACATCTTCTTTATCCATTCATCCGATGATGGACATTTAGGTTGTTTCCATCTCCGGGCTATTGTGAATAGAGCTGCAATGAACATTTTGGTACATGTCTCTTTTTGAATTATGGTTTTCTCAGGGTATATGCCTAGTAGTGGGATTGCTGGGTCATATGGTAGTTCTATTTTTAGTTTTTTAAGGAACCTCCATACTGTTCTCCATAGTGGCTGTATCAATTTACATTCCCACCAATAATGCAGGAAGGTTCCCTTTTCTGCACACCCTCTCCAGCATTTGTTGTTTGTAGATTTTCTGATGATGCCCATTCTAACTGGTGTGAGGTGATACCTCATTGTAGTTTTGATTTGCATTTCTCTAATAATTAGTGATGTTAAGCAGCTTTTCATGTGCCTCGGCCATCTGTATGTCTTCTTTGGAGACCAAGACACATTTCTTAAAAAGAATATTATTTTCTGCCCTGGAGAGGTTGTGAGGATAAACTAATAGGTGAATGATTTTGGTCACCTAATAGCGGCGTCTTTCCCTCCTTCAGCCAAAACATATTGATTGTCATGTTCTACTGCTGTCATAAATAAGAATTATTGATGCATAAACAGTAAAACTAAACAAAATGAAAAAGAATTTGGCCAGACACCAGTCTAGAACTGCAGTGAAGAGCTGATGTTTTGAGTTTGAACTTTAAAAACCCAATCAGCTTCAAAATAAAAGAATTTAACAAAGAAAATAAGGAATTACTCTAATATTTATATTTTTTAACAGACAGATAAATTCAATAAGGGACACTTGTATAGCAAAGGACTGTTGGAAATATCAAAAGCAACAAAAGGGTGGGTTTTAAAAATCTTTTCTAAAACTGTAAGTAAAAGTTTAAATTTTTAAGAAACAAAAAATATATCTATTGAGCAGAATGTTAATGTGGTAAAAATTGGTTGACATATATAAAGATGGCTTTGAAATTGCCCTACTGCCCAAGAAAACTTTTTCAATAAGGTATAATTAAATCATTACTTGGTTGTAAATGGACTTCATAACAGATATTCTGAATCTGTCTGTATTTAAACCTGTTAATAAAACTGTTAATGGATCAGAAGCTTTATTATTTCCACAACCGTAAAATTTCAACTAGACCCTATTTTGGAAAGAAATTAGGCCTAGTCTCAGCTGATTAATAATGGAGTTAATAGGTTAAAAGGGCCAAGTGTGGTGTTTGGAATGCTGTTCTGGAACTTGGGAATGTTGGGTTGATTCCTGTCTTCAGGGAGGTTTCTGTTTCCTGCTTAATGTCATCATCTGTTCTTGATGAAGTGATTTACCATCCATATTACAAATGAGAAGGCTAGCAATGCTGGAGCCAGGAGAATGGTAGATGTCCAGAGTTCACTGGTGAGAAATGAGTAACACAGACAGTGGCACTAACTGTGTCCCTTTGGGTAGAGGGGCACAAACTACCTGGATGGTCAATGTGAAGAGCCATTTCCGTGTCTGCTTTGGCAGTGGGTTAGGGCTTCGGCCAGAGTTCCAGCACCATCCTAGCCCTCCAAACTGGATGACAACCAGAAAGTTCCCAGAGTCATACTCTCCACTAGTCGTTTTTAAAAGAAATTAAATGTGCTGCCTCGGTATTCTGTCATTATGTACTGACTAATATCCACACACAATTAATTAGCAAATGTCTCCCCTGGTGCCTTGTGTGGAGATTTCTGGTCTAAATCTAATGGCTTCTTTATCTGAAGATCACTTTGTGTCAGGGCGCTTATGCTGAATTTCTCGTCTCCCCACTTCTTCCTCCTATTCATATCCCCAAAAGTATTAGAAATTGTGCTTATTTTTTCATCCTCTAGGATAGTTATTGTCAACATTAATAGACTTCTGATAATATGATAACTCCTAACTGGATCCCTCAAACCATTAGGTTGAAAAACTATTATCAAAAAAAATGGTTCTGAAGAACCCAGGGGCAGGACAGGAATAAAGACGCAGATGTAGAGAATGGACTTGAGGACACAGGGAGGGGGAAGGGTAAGCTGGGACGAAGTGAGAGAGTGGCATGGACATATATACACTACCAAATGTAAAATCGATAGCTAGTGGGAAGCAGCCGCATAGCACAGGGAGATCAGCTAGGAGTTTTGTGACCACCTAGAGGGGTGGGATAGAGAGGATGGGAGGGAGATGCAAGAGGGAGGAGATATGAGGATATATGTATATGTATAGCTGATTCACTTTGTTATACAGCAGAAACCAACGCAACAATGTAAAGCAATTATTCTCCAATAAAGATGTTAAAAAACTATTATCAACGCAAGTATAATCTATTAATTTGATGATGAATCATGGGCATTAGCTTTAACATAAATATACTAAAAGCTAAATCAGATCCAAACAATTTAAGATTTCATAGATTGCAGTTTATTTCTATTTTGTTTCCAAAATCCAACTATTAACCAAGTTGTATACCACTCTGACCAGAGGTACTTGGAACTGAAAGTCAACTCACTGAACTAACTTTGTAGCTTGAAACTATGAAATTTGTCATACTTGGGAAATGCAAACTCGGGAAATGCAAACTTGTGAATGGGTTTCTTTGTTAATGGCTACTAATAATGGCCTGAAATCAATGCAGACTTATAGCAAATAATTACCTACTAATTGCTGTATAAATAGGATGATTCTTGAATTCCTAACTGTCTTCCCCGCTAAACCTTAATGTCAAAATAAATTGCCTTAGGAAGTAGTAAGTGCATTTCTTTATATTAGATATAACATATTAATTGCAAGTGCTTTTTAAAAATCATTTGTAGACTGACCTCTCGCAGCTTTTTGTATAAATATGAAAATATCCCTGCACTAAGCAATTAATAAAAGGGGATTCTTAGATTAGTCACTTGAGTATGGACTGGCCTCAAGGTTACTATTAGAAGTCACATTTGAAATCTAAGTAACTTCCTTTTTCTCTCTGCAGATTCTCCAATGACAATTTGATTCAAAAGAGTGGGATTTTAAAATAAGTAATTAACATCATTTGAAGAATTGAGAATAATTAATATAATCAATATGATTTTCAGTACATACCAAACCCCCAAATCTGCTATATTAAAATACAGATTCCATGATTTTATTGCTGTAACTGCTCTAATTTGGATGAGCTGTCTTTGTCCTTTGACAATGAACACCTGCAGGTAGAATCAGAAGGGAGAGGGAATAAACCAGTAATAAAGGGATTTGTACATGTGCCTTTATCTTCCTTCCTATCCCCAAGGATGATTTCTGGCACAGGGACCAGCAGGTTTGTCTAGATTGGTAACCTTGTCTTCTTCCCCGTGTTTTCTTGCCCTATCTGTTCTAACACGGTTCTAAACTAAAGGCTGATTGAATCAGTGAATTCCCGTGCCACGGGCTGTCTCTCTGTGTCTGATCTGTTGTATGCCAAGCCTCTGTGATGTTCTCTTAAGCCAGTTTGTCTTGTGCTGACCTTGTTTTTGAAAACTCTGAGAACAACACTAGTTGTTACCAGTCTATCATCTTGCTTTACCCAAATAACATATAGCATGCTGCTTCAATTCCTCTCTGCTTTCCCCAGGTTAGCTAGAATAAAACATCTCAGTAATCAGAAACATCGCATGGAAAATTTCTTTTAAAAATGCATCTGTCATTTTAGAGATTTAAAGGTGTACTGTGGCAAAAAGTTGACTTCTGCACATTGTGGCTTTAGAACGCTGCTTCCTAGTCTGACTGTGTGATTTAACTTTTTCATTTATAACGTTTTGTTTTATTCCCAGCTCTGGTGGTAGCTGTTCTGCGCTTCATACAACTGAAACCAAAGGTTTTAAATCCGTGGCTGAATATTAGTGGATTGGTGGCGCTCTGTCTGGCTTCCTTTGGAATGACCTTACTTGGTAATTTTCAGGTACTTCATTTGGCCTTTTTCACCTCCATCTCACACTTCACCTATATGATGATCACAGCCACTGAGGTATAGTCACTATGTGGCCCATAGAATTCTCCATGAATCTTAAAAAAAATGCTAACAGTGGTTCCTGATATGCACAGGTTCTCCAGCAGTCAGCCCATCTGTTCTTTGAGCCTCGCCTATGTAAGTCTGAATTAAACATGAGAAATTCCTCCCTATGCATTGGAAATACAGCACAGCTATTGGGAAATGTATCTACTAAAATAGGGCTTTCAAACCACTGTATACTTTTTTTCATAACAAATTATATTCTAATGTACCTTTCTAGAAAATTAATAGGATCATTGCCTTTCTGTAATTAAACATTGAACATCCTTATTGGATGAAACCTTGCATTTTAGATTAGCAAGCTCACATGGGGGTCAGTTTGAAAATCCAGAATTCCTCTAGAACACCTGTGACTTGTATAAAGAGGTACTAACCCTCAGTCTTCTTCCCAGAGATATAGAAACCCAAGGTCACTTAAGCATAATTTCCCCTGCCAATACCCTCACACAACTCTTGACCTAAATGACTTCATTTGTAAAATAGACATGGAGACCCTGCCCAGTTACAGTAGTTTTCTGTTTTCCCTGCCTCCATTCCCTCCCCAGCATCCTCCGGCCTCTGCGATATACTGCTGCTAGAAACTTCCTCCTTGCAGTCAAACACCAATCCTGACACTTCTCCCCCGTCTGTTGAGTGAAATCCAAATGGTGCAGGCATTCCAGACACTCAGCATTCTAGTGAGCGTTTAGGAATGTTCTTACTGAAAATATGGTAGTGGATTTTCTAAGACTGTCTCTCGTCCTTGACCCTCAGTGCTGATAATTCATTAAATTAGGATAACTCATTCCCCAAGATGTCCCCTGGCACACAGTAGCAACTCAATAAGTATTTTTTTTAATAAATAAATTTATTTATTTTATTTAGTTTTATTTTTGTGGCTGCACTGGGTCTTCGTTGCCGCGCACAAGCTTTCTCTAGTTGCGGCGAGTAGGGGCTATTCTTTGTTGCGGTGCGCGGGCTTCTCATTGCGGTGTCGTCTCTTGTTGCGGAGCGTGGGCTCTAGGCGCGCAAGCTTCAGTAGTTGTGGCGTGCGGGCTTAGTTGCCCCGCGGCATGTGGGATCTTCCCAGACCAGGGCTTGAACCTGTGTCCCCTGCATTGGCAGATGGATTCTTAACCACTGTGCCACCAGGGAAGTCCTTAATAAGTATTTTTTACTTAATGGGCTGTCTGACAGATAGGCAGGCAATCCCACCCATTCCTCTAACTATTCTAGATCTCATTCCATATCAACCTAGATAATGAGAAAGCTGCATTCTTAGAACCTATTGGCTAGGAGGTTGAATTATCAGGAGAATATTTGAGAGTTTATCTGTTAAGCTCCAAAATGTTAGGGCGCAGATCATTTTTTATTGAGATTTTGGTGGTAGTCTTTCCTCCACTTATCCATCTGTGCTACAGGGACTGGCATGTTGTAAAATGCTCAGTAACTATCATTTCTCTCAACCAGGTCTTAGATGGAAGTTACTGAGTAGACATTTTGTTTTTCACTAAAGTTCCCCGAAGAATCCCAGTGATTGGGTTGTTTGGGTGAACCACAGATATTCAAAACTGTAAATGATGATGCTATATATGAAGAACATTTTCTGGAATATCTACAGAGATTACACAGGAAACAAATAACACATTAGTTGCCTGTGGAGAAGCCAGGTGGCTAGTATATGAGATAAGAGACAGACTTTTCAATCTATACTCTTTTTACAATTTTTAAAAATATTTTTTATTTTTATTATTTTAATTTATTTATTTATTTATTTTTTGCGGTGCACGGGCCTCTCACTGTTGTGGCCTCTCCCGTTGTGGGGCACAGGCTCCGGATGCGCAGGCTCAGTGGCCATGGCTCACGGGCCTAGCCGCTCCACGGCATGTGGGATCTTCCCGCACCGGGGCATGAATCCGTGTCCCCTGCAACGGCAGGCGGACTCTCAACCACTGTGCCACCAGGGAAGCCCTGTATCATCTATTTTTAAACTTAGAATTAAAAAATAAATGAACAGACTATGTAGAGCATGGAAAACCAATTTCCTAGAAGTAAAATTTGACTTGGGGAATCATTACTTAAAGTGTTTCAGGACTTCCCTGGCGGTCCAGTTGTTTAGACTCCACGCTTCCAATGCAGGGGGTGTGGGTTCGATCCCTGGTCAGGGAACTAAGATCCCACATGCTGTGCAGCCAAAAAATAAATAAATAACAATAAAATGTTTCAAAAATATGTTTTGAACTGTGAGGGGGGAAAATGGCTTCTTCAAAGAAGAAAAAAGTCCTACAGCCAAAACAATAGAAAAAAATTGTAAAGGGAAAGTAATATTGATTTGATACAACCATTATTCATAGTAACGCTAAACAATAAAACACCTGAAGGCAATGGCCATTCAAAAAGATATTTTCACCATGTTTTTAAAGCCATCTTTCAACAGTAGATTTTGTTTCCTGTATGTTTCCTGTATATGTGGGGTACTATATGTGTAGTTAAAAATATATGCAATTAATAAAGGTGTTTTAAGTGACAGATATATTTTTTAAACCAGTGGGTAATGATTTGGGCAGTTTACATCCCTAACCCCCAATTGAAATAACCCAGATTGGTCTCCTTTAACCTATTAACTGTATAAAAGCCTTGACCAGGAATCTTCAAACACTGTTGCCCTTTAATGGGTCTCCAGATATGGCAAAAGCTCATAAGTGCAGTTTTCTTATTTTAATAGGAAAACAAAACAAAAGCCCATTAACAATGAATTGGCCACATTACATAGACTGGCCAGTTTTATAAGAGTAAAGAACAGCTCAAGTGTTATTAGTTGTCCAGGCCAGTGAAATGTTGACCTGCTTAGAACTGACCATCCTCAATCAGTAAATAACACAGCCGGATTCTGGTCTCATTTCTTAGTCTAGAAAACAGAGTTTGGGGTTTATGTCTGTAGAAACTTTGACATTTCTCTTTTTTTATGTATCTCTCCTGCTTTTTTCTTTTACTTTTCTACAAAGCTTTTCTGGAAAATAAATTCAAAGAATACATTACCACTGCCTGTATGGTTCTTCCAAACAAACCTTTTGAGGTGTGGGCATACTATTCATTTCTCTTCTTCCCTTCAGAGTTGGAACCAATGGAGAATAGAAACAAAGAGCCAGTGGAGATGAAGGATTCTACTCTTTCTACAACCTATCATCCCATTATTGGGACAACCCTTTACCTATTTTTTTCTCCTTCACGTATTCCATTGGCTTGTATATATTTTCTAAATGGGCCTCCACAGGTCATTATCTGTTCATCCCTTAGCTCACAAATGATGAAGAAATCCATAATGTCGGAACTTCCTTGACTTTTGGATTTGGCACGTTGACCTGCTGGATCCAGGCTGCATTGACACTCAAAGTAAACATCAAGAACGAAGGACGGAAAGTTGGAATTCCACGAGTTATTCTCTCAGCATCTGTCACTCTCTGCGTGGTCCTCTGTATCCTTTGACTGTGAAAATGTTCTTTGCCAGTGAGATTAAAACACAGGTAAGTTGTCCATGTAGAAGATGAGAAGATTGCCATTCTCAGTTGGTTAGGATATACTGTCGGATCAACTCAGAATATTAGACAAAAAAGAAAAATAAATGGGTATAAAAATGAAAACTTTCAGACCTATTTTTCATGCCAAAGTGGAGATGGAGAGCTAAAGATAAAACAAGCTCTGCCTTCTCAAAACTGTTTCAATCTGTAGGAATGGTGCCATGCATTCTCCTTTTGATGTAAAGTTTCCTTTTGTGAAAAACACAGAATGCATAACCAAAAGAGAATTGTGGGGTTTTTTTCCTTCCATCTTGAAAAATTCTTTTCATTTTCGACTTTATTAGTGGCTCTGTTATTTCATTTAATCTATTAACTCTAAAATGAATTTCTAGGGACAAAAATACATTTATATCTTTCAGGAAAACAAGTAAGCTTTTCTGGAAAAGAAATTCAAGAACTAGATTACCACTGCATGTACTGTTGTCCTAAACAAATAACTTTGAGGTGCTATTTATTTCCCTTCCTCCCTCACAGTTTGAACCAATGGAGAACAGTCACACAGAGCCAGATGGGGATGAAGAAATCAGCCTTTATTCCTAGTAAACTTGGAGAGGAAAATCGTGCAGGCCTCCTATCTCACACCCTGGAATTCAATCTATCCACCCAGTAAGAAGCAGAGAAATCAGGGAAAGGCAGAGGAGAGCACTACACTCAGCTGAAGCCCAAACAGATCGCAGAGGGACTGGTCTAGGGTGGAGCACAGTGACCCCACCTACTATAGCAGGGCCCAGTGGAAGTCAGCCAGTAATGACCCCACCAATCAGATCAGTCACTCAATCCTAAGTGTTCACTCCATTAGGTCCTCTGGAAACTGGAGAAGAAGGGAGTTCCTAGACGGCAAACTGTATAGCTAACACAGTTACAATCATCAATGTAATAGCCAATATTTACTGGGTACTTATAATGTGCTAGGCAGTATTCTAAGCACTTTAAATGTGTCACCCCTTTTAATCCTCACGTAACAAGTAAGAATAGTGAAAAACGGAGGTTAATTACCCACATGGTATGTGTCGATTTGTTCTAAACTCAGGCTTAGTTCTTATACTCGTAACCACTATGCCATCCCTCCTTAGAGTGGCTTTAAAATACGAAAACGTTTAGCATTTGGAGATGTTCATTAGTGGAGTATTTGGAGCCATTTATTTCTTCTTCCCTCACAAACTGCCATTCAGTCATTTTAGCGGTTTTCTTAAGTCACATTAGATTGAGAACATTCAAGGACTTGAAATTCCAGCCAAAAAACTTGCTGATTACTAGCAACCTGATAAAATATTTTATGAGTAAACGGGTCAGAATTCTGCCAGTGCAAGATTTGAAGACGTATCCCTCCCCTATAAGTTAATATTGCTTTGGCAACATTTTGAACCCTCAGTCAGAAGAGTATGTACACATTTTAAATCATTCTGAGTTTTGAGCTTATACCAAACAATTCTGATCCATGATATTTCCGAAGACTTGAAACCATTTCGTGGTTCCCAGGTGAATGAATCCAGGCCTAGTCAGGAGAGTGAAGTTTGGCTGAAGTAGTTGTCACAGGCTTTTTCACTCTCTGAAAATTTCCCAAGATTTTAAGGCTAAGTTCTGAAGGTAGAACTAATTCTAAGGGAACACTTCTGGTTTTTCTAAATAACCTTATTTAGTCCTTGGCCTCGTAGCTTTTCACTATAGAACGTTATGAACCTTTCTCCTCCCCAGCTCCTACCTTCATATATACTGATGTGTGTGTGTGTGTGTGTACACATACATACACTCTGTGTATAGTCAGGCATAGACGAATCATCTGTTCTTTGGTTTTTTAATTGCCTGCTTTCATTTGGGCACAAGTTTAAATGCAACACCAGGAATGAAACCAGCCTATAGAATATTGTCTGAAAGGCAACAGTGAAAACTAGAGAGAAGAAGAGGGGCCACTTAGACCTTAGTAGTAGCACTGCAGAGACAAACACAACTTATATGGAGGTAGTTAGCTATTTGATGCGTTCACATTGTTCCATCGTCATTTGCAGTGTCTTTTAAAAATACAGCGTTATTTTTCTGGCCAACTAGTTACTTTGTAATTGTAATTCTTTAGCTAGTCTCACAGTTTATTAGGCAGCCATAGAGTATAGCGGTCGAATGCATGGCCAGGGAGTCAGAGTGCTTGTGTTTGAATCCCAGTTCCACCAGTTAATACCCGTGTAACCCATTTGGCCTCCGTTTCCCTATTTTAAGCGAACTGCTGATAACAGGATGTTGTGATGAATAAGTTAGGTTTTCCATGAAAGCACCTAGAAGCATGTCTGGCACAAAGTAAGGGCTCAATAATGTTGCCTTGTATTATTTATGTAGATGATGTTTAGCTGGCTCTGTGAAGCTCTTCTGCTAGTCGGGGGGAGAGCCAGGCTTTTCCTGTAACCTATCTCTGCCCAGAAAGCAGCCCCGTCTTAATGAGGCCGATGGAGGAACTTGCCTTGACTACTTCTCCCCAGACTTCATCCTCATGGCCCAAGGCATCCACCTGTACGCAGCCAGGGTCCAGTGGGGCCTGGTCATGTGCTTCCTGTCTTACTTTGGCACCTTTGCTGTGGAGTTCCGGCATTATCGTTACGAGATTGTATGTTCCGAATACCAGGAGACTTTCCTAAGCTTCTCAGAAAGCCTGTCTGAAGCTTCTGAATATCAAACCGACCAGGTGTAACCCATCAGTTTTTCCTTGCTGGTGAGGTGGGCGTAGCACAGGGGAGGGGCCTAGGCACACCCACAGGATTTGACACACAACCTCATGACACATCGTAAACACAGGCACGTGCACGCACGCGCGCACACACACACACACACACACACACACACATTCATGGCCATGTTTGCCAAATGAGTGTTTCAGGGCGAGTTATTTAACAAAAAAGCACAAGCCCTATGTGTCGAAATACACGCTGTTAACACTGAAAATATAATGCACGAGAGAGCAAGAAGCTTGTGCATGATCACCTCTCTTTTCCCCTCTCTCCCAACACCCCCTGCTCTTCTTGTCCTCTTCATGTATTCCAGACATCCTGATCGCCCTACTTTGGGCAGGCCAAATGTAACATGGGAATAATGCCAAGTCCCGAAGTTGCCTTCAGATCCAGAGGGCTTGGAACCAGCTCGTGAGAACATTGTGAATCTGGCACTAGGGTTCTTGAATGGACAGAGTATCATTTGGTTGGATGGAAACTGTACAGAGATGTGACCCCATGTAACCTGTGGATGATGTTGGATCAAGGATAGAACATTCCCACAAAAACTCCCTTCATCATCATTCAGTGGTTGGCTAAGCAGATTCGACAAAAGGAATATGCTACGAGCTGTGAGGGGGAAGCCCATCACCATGATTTGGACTTTACTGTGACTGAGAAAATATTTCCAAATGTGAATATTTGTAGGGCCATGGTCTGCCATAGACAGATGGGGGCAGTGAGGGTGTGGTTTCAGTTTTGCTTCCATAGTATGCTATGTTCAGTTTTTATTTTCTATTTCATAGTTTGCTTTGTTTTCTTTTGTTTTTTTTTTTTTAAGTAACTACCATGGTTCTCTTGAGGCCTCGCGGACAGAGAAGATGTAGGCCAAATGCAAGAACTGAGCTTGTTTGGGGTTCAACATAATAAAAGAAAAAAGAAGAAAGGTCACCTGCAGGCTTAATTTGCTGCTTTTATGTTTGAAGCTAAGAAAATGTTCACAGAAAAGCACAAAGAAATACGTGTGGAGGTAATAAAAAGAGCTCCTGCTGGACATTTGTAAAAGAGAGGAGTTTCAGAGGATCGTGTTGTAAATCGAAATTAAGGAGGAGTTTCTTAATATGTATCTATTGCTCAAACTTAGTATTTTGGGGGGCGGGGGGTTAAGGGCTTTTCATACTCAGAATTTGTAGAAGCCAATTAAAACGTTACCCTCCCCAAAAAACAAATTGGTTCAGTTTGTCCCCTACAACACCTAATGTATTTCCCAGTTGTGAAGAGTTTAGAACTCAAACTCTATTCCTGGGCTTTAGAGGTTGTGCTTCATAAAAAAGGGCAGAATTCTAAGTCAAAATGCGTTGGAGTGGGCCAAGCTGATAGACCCTCCGTGAGTGCACTTTGTTTCAAGAAATCCCCAAACTTACTTCATAGGGGCTTGGGATTTCATGGAATATAATGTGAAAAACATTTTTTTTAATCCAACCCAAACTCTGAGCTTCTTGAGGAGGGGGTTCAATGACTTTTCATCTCTGTATTTATCCCCACCTCTTAGCACAGTGCCTGGCACATATTAGGTGCTCAACAAACATCTGTTGAATAGAATTACTGGTAATTTACAGTAGGAAAAAGGAGTATCAGAGAAAGACTCAAAGATGTGTGAGAGAATGGAAGATGACCATTTCATGCAAGACAGGAATGGAAGAAGTCACGAGTAAGGGTTAGATGGGGGAGGCAGAACACCTCTAAGGGACAAGTAAAATGTGAGAAAAAGAGACAAGCAGAGAGTGTTCTCCTATTAGAAAGTCATCTTACTGTAAATAGTCCAAGGTAACATTTATTATTTTTGAATACTGCTTTTGGTTTTTTTTTTTCATTTTTATATTTAAAAAATTTTATCAGAGAACAAAGATTTATGAAGTTTTCTTTTACTCTACACAATCCAAATTAAATAGCTTTTGGTGATGCACCATACACTTTCTTAAGAGTATATCTAATAGCGCATTTTAACAGAATCAAGCAATGACTGGCATTATTCATCGGGATCTGACCACTAAATAAAATTCTTTTGTGCAGAATTGTGATTTTTCTTTTGTCTCTTACAAGAACATTTCTTCTCTAATATTAAAGCATGTGTAAACTGACTCAGACATTATGTTGAAAACTTCAGTGTGACATTGGCAGCATATTTCTAGGTGTTTTCCAACACTAACAACCAATTCTCTGATTCTCTGGACACCAACTGGGTGTCCTACAATTCAGTTCAATTCTGACACTACCCAAAGTTATCCTCAGACCCCACGGGTTTAAAGGCTTGGTCCCGCAAGACCTCCCTCGCTTCAAATGCCAGTCGCAAGTATCATGTCCCCAGATTACCCACACTTCGGTCCAACCTGGTCATAAAATTGGAGGGTTCCCACAATTCCCTTCCCTTCTGGGTTCAATAATTTCCTAGAACAGCTCACAGAACTTGGGAAAACACTTTACTTCCATTTTCTGGTTTACTATAAAAGATATAACTTGAGAGCAGCCAAATGGAAGAGATGCATGGGGCAAGGAAGGGGAGGGATGCAGGGGCACAGCATCCTCCCGGGGTTCAATGTGCTCACCAACACAGAAGCTCTCTGAATCTCACTATTGCTGAGTTTATAGAGCTTCCTCTCCAGCCCCCTCTGCCACCCATGCCTGGAGGTCAGTCAGGAGGTCTAGCCACTTGGTCTTTCTGGTGACCAGCTCCATCCTGAGGCCATCTAGTGGCCTCACCCTTAGTGATCTCATTAGCATAAACTCAAGTGTGATCAAAGGGGCTCATTACAAAAAACAAAAGCCATTCCTATCACTCAGAAAATTCCGAGTTTTAGCAGCTCTTGGCAGGAACCGGAAGACAAAGACCAAATAAATTTTTGTATTAGACCACACAGATACATGAAGATCAAGATTACAGAACCTCCTAGGAGTTAAGGACCACAGCATTCATCTAGGAGGACAAGATCAGGGAATCTGCATTTGGAGTGAGCATTCCTGGAGGAGCTAACGCAGACGACCCAGAGAACAAAATAGTAAATATACCACACTATGTTTCTGGTAGTCCAGCTGAGTCTCTTGAAGAAAAGTTGCCTTCCTGATTAGGAGAGAAATATTTTACGAACAATGTTAACATTTTCAAGGTTCAATAGTTTTTGATTTAATGGAGAACTGACAGTGAGGTCAAGTTTTATTACCCGTGTTATTTATTGGGTTTTCTTTGCCCCTGGTATGGGAAAGTAAAACTTGCGTACCCTGAAATTTGCATTCTGCTGGTTATTGTGGAGACTGGTACATCACTGTTTATTTTGGTCCTTAGGCATTATGTCGGGATGGATTGGGTTTTGCTATCCCAAAATAAAACTAATGAAACTAAAATTTATTACTCATACTAGGTGTCTATCCCGGGTTAGCAAAGGGGCTCTGCTCATCACTATGACTCAGACCCTGGCTGGTAGATGCTTTGTCTTAACACTGCTTCCACAGTTGCTGTCAGCCAAGGCAATGTGGGAGACTGCTCACTGGTTTTAAAGTTGCTATGAAGTGACAAACAAAACCACATGGCCATACCCTAGGGTGGCTCTCCTGCCATGTGCCCAGAATGGGAGAAACATTTGTGAACAGCCTAGTAACTTACTGGCCACAGTAAGTGGACTCCTGGCCACATGTATTTTGTCCCCCAAAGTAGTGGGAAGTTGGGGAAAGAGAATTCCACATATGAAATAAGTTGATTTTCACAATCCTCAGTTCCACATCAGTTCAGATTCCCTATTAACATTCCTCAAAGTGAGGGTTCCAAGAAACAGCAAATATCCAAATCTGAAGTCCAAGGAAGGGAGGATGGGTAAGAAAGCTAGGTTCCTCACTGGAAAAGCAAAGATCTTTCCATTAGCATAACTATTGTTTTATTTCTCCTATCTTAAAAAAAAAAAAAAAGTCCATATTTGCTCTCTCCAGCCCCTGTCTCCCAATTCTTTCTTCTTTTTTAAAAAATTTATTTATTTATTTATTTGTTATTTTTTTGGTTGCATTGGGTCTTTGTTGCTGCACACAGACTTTCTCTAGTTGCAGCGAGCGGGGGCTACTCTTCGTTGTGGTCCGTGGGCTTCTCATTGCAGTGGCTTCTCTTGTTGTGGAGCACGGGCTCTAGGTGCACGGGCTCAGTAGTTGTGGCTCGCGGGCTCCAGAGCGCAGGCTCAGCATTCGTGGTGCACAGGCTTAATTGCTCCACGGCATGTGGGATCTTCCCGGACCAGGGCTCAAACCTGTATCCCCTGCATTGGCAGGCAGGTTCTCAACCACTGCGTCATCAGGGAAGCCCCCAATTCTTTCAAAAAATTTTAAAAAATTTTGTTGAAGTATAGTTGATTTACAATGTTGTGTTAATTTCTGCTGTACAGCAAAGTGACTCAGTTATACATATATATGTTTTTCATATTCTTTTCCATTATGGTTTATCACAGGATATTGAATATGTTCCTTGTGCTAAACAGTAGGATCAATTCTTTCTTGAACCCACTCCAGTCTTGCTTGTACCACTTCACTGGACCTGCTCTACTCAAGTTCTCCAAAGACCTTGTCATGTTATATACACAGTTCATTCTTTCCATACCTTACCTAGCAACACTTCACAACTGGATCACCTACCTGCGTAAACATTTTCTTCACGTGGCTTCCAGAACACCAGGCTCATTTAGTTTTCCTCCTGCTTCTGTCCTCTCCTCAGTCTCCTTTGCTGGGCCTTCTTCTCCCTGACATCTTTGAATGTTGAAGTCCCCCATGGCTCAGGCCTTGGAACTCTTCCTTCCTATCTACACTCACTCTCTTGGTGACCTCATATAGTCTTCTAGTTTGAACAGTTGTCATATGCTGACCTCTCCCAACTTCTGCAGCCCAGACCTCTATCCTAAATGCCAGACCTGTATATTCAACTACCGTTGTGACATCTCCCCTTGAAGGGCACCTGAAGTTTAACAGTCCTGATCTGATCTCTTTAAACTCACTCCTCCAGGAGTCTTCCCATCTAAGTTAAGGACAACTCATCTTTCAGTTACCAGACAGAAACCTTGAAGTAATCCTTATCTCTTCTTTCTCTCACACCCCACCCACATCTGTCAGCAAATTTGGTTTGCTCTATCTTCAAATTATAATAGAATTTGTCCACTGCTACCATCTAATCTAAGCCATTTCCATCTCTCCTGGACTTTTATAATAGCCTACAGAAACTACTTTCTCTGCTTTTTCATTTGCTCCCTTCAGACTGTCCTCAACCCAGCAGTCACAATGATCTCAGATCATCACTCCTCTGCTTAAAATCCTCCAATGGCTTCTCTTGTACTCCTACTAAAAAACTCCATTGACTAAAATGCCCTACAAGCCCCAACAGGACCTGCCTCTCCACCTTTCATTTTGCCTGGTCCACTCCCTCTGCCTCCTTGTGTTCCTCCAACAGCCAGCCATGCTCTGACCTCAGGACTTTTGCACTTGCTAAAACATCTGGCTTGGACAATCTTCCCCCAGATATTTAAATCTCTCACCTTCACCTACTCAAGTGTTACCTTCTCACTAAGGCCTCCTTGGCCTCTAAAATTCACCCCCCTCAAGCCCATCCCAACACTGTCACTCTTTCCAGCTTTATTTTGCTCCATAGCATTTTTAAGAACATGGTCCTGGGCTTCCCTGGTGGCGCAGTGGTTAAGAATCCACCTGCCAATGCAGGGGACATGGGTTCGAGCGCTGGTCCAGGAAGATCCCACGCAAAGCAACCAAGCCCATGCACCACAACTACTGAGCCTGCGCTGTAGAGCCCACGAGCCACAACTACTGAGCCCCCCTGCCACAACTACTGAAGCCCGTGCGCCTAGAGCCCGTGCTCCGCAACAAGAGAAACCACTGCAGTGAGAAGCCCGAGCACCACAACGAAGAGTAGCCCCTGCTCACCACAACTAGAGAGTCTGCGCACAGCCACAAAGACTCAACGGAGCCAAAAATAAATTTTAAAAAAACATGGTCCTGTGATTACTTAAAAGTCTGACATACGTAACACTCTCTTACACCTTTTACTTATTATCTCATCCTCGCTACCCCTAAAGTGCAAGCTCCACGAGGGCAGGGATTTTTGTCTGCCATATACCTGGCACCTAGAACAGTGCTTAGTTAAGTGCTTAGTAAATTTTTTTAACACCTTTATTGGAGTATAATTGCTTTACAATGGTGTGTTAGTTTCTGCTTTATAACAAAGTGAATCAGCTATATGTATACATATATCCCCATATCTCCTCCCTCTTGTGTCTCCCTCCCACTCTCCCTATCCCACCCCTCTAGGTGGTCAAAAAGCACCGAGCTGATCTCCCTGTGCTATGCGGCTGCTTCCCACTAGCTATTTGTTTTACATTTGGTAGTGCATGTATGTCCATGCCACTCTCTCACTTCGCCCCAGCTTACCCTTCCCCCTCCCCGTGTCCTCAAGTCCATTCTCTACATCTGCGTCTTTATTCCTGTCCTGCCCCTGCCCCTAGGTTCTTCAGAACCATTTTTTTTTTTTTTTTTAGATTCCATATATATGTGTTAGCGTACGGTATTTGTTTTTCTCTTTCTGACTTTGGTAAATATTTTTTAAAATAAATGAATGACTGGTAGCTACTATCCCCCTCTTTTTCTTTTCTTTCTTTTTTTTTTAAATTTAGTCTCTTAAATATGAGCTGCTCAGTGTTCAAGGCACTTAGGAAACAATGGTAATAGGGTCAGATTTCAGAGGATGCAACTGTCCCCCGCTTCTCATAGCAAACAGCTTTCTGGGGCTTAAGGAGGAAATTCTAGATTAAAACAAGAGTTTTTTCTTATGATGTCTGCAGCAACTAGTACACGTTAAATACCCAAGTCTAACTAGGACCTATGATAATCCTTATGCAAACTCTGTGTCAGTACCTGATTTTCTCTCATGGAGCTTCAAAAATAAAATCGTTATTTTTGGATAACTGGGTCCTTACCTGAGGAAAAGTGCATCTATTTCATGGTTTTAAGACAGGAAGCTGAGATGACTCTGCAGGTCATACTCAAATTTTTTAAATTTAACTCGTCAAAAACTCTCCTTACAAATACAGTTTGGATTAGGATAAAGAAAATGGTGTAAGTTATTGAATGAATATTTTTGTAGAAAGTAGAACTAAGGGATTTATTTAACAGTCAATATTGCAATAACATCTAACACCTCTAGAGTTTTGTGAACCAAGTTTAGATTTGTAGCCCGGGATCGACCAGAGGGGCTGGAGCAAAAGAGCTTTGACTAAACACAGGAACAAAGTGGATCCAGGGACTAGAAGTACTCCAGGGACTTCCCTGGCGGTCCAGCGGTTAGGACACCACACTCCCACTGCAGGGGGTCTGGGTTTGATCCCTGGTCATGAAGCTAAAATCCCACAAGCAGTGCAGTGTGGCCAAAAATAAAAATAAAAATAAAATTTTTGAAAAACAAAAAAAATAAAATAAAATAAAAAATAAAGAAGTACTCCAGAGACTACCCAGTGATTTGCTTCTTGAATGGCCCTGGAGGCGCCTTCTCAAAATACAGCAGACTTGGGCTTCCCTGGTGGTGCAGTGGTTGAGAGTCCGCCTGCCGATGCAGGGGACAGGGGTTCGTGCCCCTGTCCGGGAGGATCCCACATGCCACAGAGCGGCTGGGCCCGTGAGCCATGGCCGCTGAGCCTGCGCGTCCAGAGCCTGTGCTCCGCAACAGGAGAGGCCACAAGAGTGAGAGGCCCCCATACCGCAAAAAAAAAAAAAAAAAAAAAAAAAAAAAAAAATATATATATATATATATATATATATATATATATATATATATATATATATAGCAGACTTCCATATCATATCTATAAGCAATATCATTTCTTGCCCTTGGAAAGCTTTAAATGCTACCTTTCGCTAGTATGAAACCTGAGAGCATGATGCCTATCATTACTGGCAGTCTTTTTCTACCCCATTGCACTGTATTCTGTAAGTAATGAACTCCTGGAATTTCAAGCACAGGCTGTTAGGAATGGGAAATAAAGAACAAATTTGTGAGGCTGTGAAAAAGACAGTGGGTGTCACTTGCTACCCACGTGAGGAGGGTGAAGGGGAAGGAAAAAGCAGAGACATTCTGAGGTTTCAAGCCTGGATGATTGGGAAGGTGGAGACACAAAATCTAGGAAGATAAGAGATGCCACTGTTTGGAGGGAGGAAAAGGGAGCACATGAGACAATCTTAATGCTCCTCACTTGCACTCTCCAGCACGGGCCCTTTAAATCCATCTGTGCTGAAAGGGATGAGAAGTCTGTCCACTGCTTGGTACCATATGACACACTTGGTGACTTTCCAGTTACTGTGGCTGCCTAGCAAATTACCACAAAATATAGCGGCATAAAAATAACTATGCATTATGCTCACAGATTGTGTGTCAGGAATTCAGACAGGGCACAGCAGGGACAACTTATTTCTGCTCTACGATGTCTGAGGTCTCAGCTGGAAGACTTGAGGGCTGGAGGCTGGAAGCATCTGAAGGCTAGTTTATTCATATGTCTGCAGATGGAGGCTGGCGTCAGCTTGGGGCCTCCTTTCCTCTCCCCAGGGGCCTCTCCACCTGGTCTCTCCCTATGGGCTAATTTGGGCCCTCACAGCATGGTAGCTGGCTTCCCCAGGGCAAGTGTCCGAGGCCTAGCTCCTGAAAAAAAGGATATAGAAGCTGTACCCTTTTCATAACCTACCCTGGAAAGTCACAGAGCATCACTTCTGTGGGCGTCTTTTGGTTGGACTAGTCATAAGCTCCCACCTAGATTCAAGGGAAGGGAACAAAGGCCCCCACTTCTTAGTGGGAGGAGTGTCAGTGTCCCACTGTTAACAGAGCACGTGGGGTGACATCAGTGAAAATGGAGGAATAAGGAACATCAAAAGTGCTTCCCTCCAAAAAATCAACAAATAGCCTGGCAAAAACTGTCAGAATCAGGCTTCCCTGGTGGCGCAGTGGTTAAGAGTCCGCCTGCCGATGCAGGGGACACGGGCTCGTGCCCCGGTCCGGGAAGATCCCACATGCCGCGGAGCGGCTGAGCCCGTTAGCCATGGCCACTGAGCCTGCGCATCCGGAGCCTGTGCTCCGCAACGGGAGAGGCCACGGCAGTGAGAGGCCTGCGTACCGCAAAAAAAAAAAAAACAAAAGAACTGTCAGAATCAACTTTTTCAAAATTCTGGAAAGTAAGTAAAAGCTTACAGCAGCCCGGGGGAATGCTTAATCAAGGCAAAAAACAGCTGAATCTCGGTAAAGACAGAGAGCTTGGTGGTGTTTTAACTCATCTTGGTCCCATCCCTGCTCCCCAGCTCAGGGGTAGCCTAGACAATAACAGCCTGTATTTCTGGAACGGGTAAGAGCACCAGAGGGAGCAGAAAAATGGACCTCATTTGCCAAGAACTGTGGTTGTTTGTTTTGAGCTGTGTATTAGCTCAAGCTGCAGTCACAAAATACCACAGGCTGGTTGTTTGAAACAGCAGAAGTTTACTTTCTCACAGTTCTGGAGGCTGGGAAGTCCAAGATCAAGGTTCTGACTGATTCAGTTTTTGGTGAGGGCTTTCTGGTATTTCTTCCTCCTCCTGTGAGGACATCAGTCCCATCGGACTAGGGCCCCACCCTGATGACTTGCTTTGACCTTAACTATCTCCTGAAGGTCCTGTCTCCAAGTAGAGTCACACTGGAGGTCAGGACTTCAACATATGAATCTGAGAGGGGCCGGGGTGGGGGGTGGGGCGAGCCCTAGAAACACAATTCACTCCATAACCATCTGCCTGGCGGCTCCTTGGAGGACTGGCTCAAAGTGTTTACCTTTATCTTGCCGAACTAAGAATTCTGCCAGTGTTGAGGCAGCTGCCCAGGGGCATTTGTCAAAAAACGTTTAAAGGCAATGTATTAGTCACAGCTACCGGGAGCACTGGATAACAAATGGGACAAACGACAGACTAACCAAAAAGCTTGAGAGGAAAGAGTGGAGAATGAGGTGCTTCGGCAAATAAGGGCTTTGAAAAGCTCTGACATGTTCCTGGTGTTATGGGTTGAATTGTGTCTCCCCAAAAAGATTTGTTGAAGTCCTAATCCCCAATAGCTCAGAATGTGACCTTATCTGGAAATAGAATTGTTGTAGATGCAGTTGGTTAAGATGAGGTCATGCTGGAGTAGGGTAGGCCCCTAATCCAATACTACTGGTGTGCTTGTAAGACAGCATGTGAAGACACAGACACACAGGGAGAATGCCATGTGAGATGGAGATGGAGATTAGAGTAATACATCTGCACGCCAAGCACTGCTAAGGGTTGTCAGCTGTCATGAGAAGCTAGGAGGCAAGGGACAGATTCTCCTTCGGTGCTTCCAGAAGGAACCAACTCTGCTGACACCTTCACTTCAGATTTTTGGCATCCAGAACTGTGAGCGAATAAATTTCTATTGCTTTAAGCCACCCAATTCGTGGTACTTTGCAGCCCTAGGAAACTAATACAACAGGTAAATATTAAAAGAAAATATAAATATGTTTGTTGTTTGTAACTCCTTTTTTTTCTCCTATCTGGTTTAGAAGACAACTGCATAAAGAAATAATTATAAATTTATGTTGATAGGCACACAATAAAGATGTAATTTGTGACAACAACATAAGTGGGGGGGGATGGAGTTACATATGAACCAAGTTTTATATCCTATTAAAATTAAGGTAGGAGTAATTAGAACTGGATTGGTATAAACTAAGCTGTTAATTATAACCCCCAGAGAAACCACTAGGAAAATAACTCAAGAATATAGTGTAAAAGAAACAACAAGCAAACTAAAATGGCGTACTAGAAAATACCTCTTTAACACAAAAGAAGTCAGTAATGGAAGACTGAGGAACAAAAAAGACATAAGAAATATAGAAATCAATTTTGAAGTATATAATGCAGTATTGTTGACTATCATCACAATGTTGCGCATTAGATCTCCAGAACTTATTCATCTTCTAGTTACAAGTTTGTACCCAATAGCAAAATGACAGAAGTAGGTCCTTATCAGTAATTACATGAAATGTGGTGGATTAATCTTCATTTAAAAGGCAGAGACCGGGGCTTCCCTGGTGGCACAGTGGTTGGGAGTCTGCCTGCTAATGCAGGGGACACGGGTTTGAGCCCTGGTCTGGGAAGATCCCACATGCCACGGAGCGACTAGGCCTGTGAGCCACAACTACTGAGCCTGCGCGTCTGGAGCCTGTGCTCCGCAACAAGGGAGGCCGCGACAGTGAGAGGCCCGCGCACCACGATGAAGAGTGGCCCCCGCTTGCCACAACTAGAGAAAGCCCTCACACAGAAACGAAGACCCAACACAGCAAAAATAAATAAGTAAATAAAGAGCGGCTACTGCTCACCGCAACTAGAGAAAGCCTGCGTGCAGCAACGGGGACCCAACGCAGCCAAAAATAAAAACAAATAAGTAAAAGGCAGAGACCGACAGAATGGATTTTTAAAACATAATCCGCTATACACTGTCTCCATGAAACACATTTTCAATTTAAAGGTAAAAATAGGGCTTCCCTGGTGGCGTAGTGGTTGAGAGTCCGCCTGCCGATGCAGGGGACTTGGGTTCGTGCCCTGGTCCGGGAAGATCCCACATGCCGCAGAGCGGCTGGACCCGTGAGCCATGGCCGCTGAGCCTGTGCGTCCAGAACCTGTGCTCCGCAACGGGAGAGGCCACAAGAGTGAGAGGCCCACGTACCGCAAAAAAATATATATAATAATAAAATTTAAAAAAATAAAGGTAAAAATAGGTTGAAAATTAAAAAATGAAAAAAGATATGCCATGTAAACAGTAACCAAAACAGGGCTGGAGTGGTCATAGTAACATTAGGCAAAATAGACTTTTAAGACAGAAACTGTTACAAGACACAAAAAAGTTTATTCATGATAATGTTAAAGGGCCAATCCATCAAGAAGATATGACAATTATAGACATATATACACCTAAAACAAAGCACCAAAGTAAATGAAGCAAAAATAGACAAGAATTAAAGGGAGAAATAGTTCAACAATAATAGATTGAGAATTCAATACTCCACGTTTACATTTAACAAAGGAAAAAACAACTAGACAGAAGACTCAGTGCTATAAACCAACTACACCTAGTGAACATCTACAGAGCACTCCACCTAACAACAGAACACAGTGTTCTCCATGGCATAGAGGACATTCTCCAGGACAGACCATATGTTAGGCCACAAAACAGGTCTCAAAAGAATTTAAAAGATCAAAATCATACAAAGTATGTTCTCCAAGTACAATGGAATGAAATCAGAAACGAATAACAGAAGGAAATTTAGAAAATTCACAAATATGTGGAAACTCAACCACACACTCTTAAACAACCAATTGTTCAAAGAAGAAATCACAAAGAAACTAGAAAATACTTCAAGATGAATGAAAATGAAAACACAAGATACCAAAATCTACAGGATGCAGTGAAAGCAGTACTCAGAGGGAAATTCACAGCTATGAATGAACCATATTTTAAAAAATAAGAAAGATCTCAAAGCAATAACCTAACCACCCACCTTAAGGAACTGGAAAAAGAAGAGCAAACTAAACCCAACACAAGCAGAAGGAAGGAAATAATGAAGATTAGAGACAAATAAAATAGAGAAGCAAAAAACCCAAATGTTGCTTCTTTGAAAATATCCACAAAATTGATAAATCTTTAGTTAGACCTCATATTATCTCAACTTAAACTAATCTTACTTTTGTTCCCACCACTCCACTGAGACTGCATGTGTCCAATCCAAGGGCCACTGCTATTCTCAAATGACTTGAATTCTTACCAGCACTTGACACATTTGAGCACCCCCTTCTTCATTTGGCTCTCGTGCTTCTCTCCTGATTTTCCTTCCTCCAGGCCCAATCCTTTTCCATCTCCTTTGCTGGTTCCTCTCCTTACCTTGATCTCTAACGTTGGAGACTAAGGGCTCTGTCTAGGCTTTCTATCAACAGTCTCTTCTTATGTGCCCACATCCCATGGCTTCTAATAGCATCTCCAGGCCAATGAACTCACAAACCTGATCTCCAGCCAGGGCAAGACCCTCAGTTCTAGACTTAAATTCAACTGCTTGTTGGTCACGTTTACACTGGCATTTCACACTTTACATGCTATGTCCGTGGCACCACCTATCCAACTGCTCAAGCTAAAAGTCTAGAAGTTATCCTACGAAATCCAATCAATAAACAAGTGCTATCATTGTCACCTCTAAAACATACTCTGAATGTGTCCACTTCCATACATTTCCACTTCTGCCACCCTAAGCCAAGCCACCACCATCCTTTACCTTTCTTACTGCAACAGCCTTCTATCTTAGATGTAGCAAACTGTCTCTCAGAAGCACCATTTTATCCATGAACTGGAGATGTTATAAACCTAAAAACATGTCCCAGACACCATGTAGAGTTCTGGGTTAGAATCAGATACTGCCAGTTAAAAGCACTAGCACAGGGCTTCCCTGGTGGCGCAGTGGTTGAGAGTCCGCCTGCCGATGCAGGGGACACGGGTTCGTGCCCCGATCCCGGAAGATCCCACATGCCGCGGAGCGGCTGGGCCCGCGAGCCATGGCCGCGGAGCCTGTGTGTCCGGAGCCTGTGCTCCGCAACGGGAGAGGCCACAGCAGTGAGAGGCCCGCGTACAGCAAAAAAAAAAAAAAAAAAAAAGCACTAGCACAATATTTGTAAAGAGAAAGAAGACAGAGGTAATCTTCCTATTGGTATTGCTGTTGGTAAGCGAGGTCACAGGGTACCAGTGCTTGGAGGAAGTTGTAAGGGTTAACTTGGTATTCCAGTATCTGGCCAGCTTTGTGGATATGAGGCACATTTCAGTGGTGGCAGGATTCCTGAACTCTGGATTCAACTACTGTGGGAGTCCTTCAGCTCCGTAGCCCAGCAGTAGCCCCCCACTACTACTACTTTAGTCCTTCCCATCGATTTTGTAAATGTCTTGCTCTTTGTTTAAAATCCCTCTCTGAATAAAATACCTAAAGTGGTTTCTGCCTTGGCATTCAACCCTGATATATCTAACTGGTTTTCCTGCATCCACTCTTGCCCACCTATAATCCATTCTCCATCCAACAGAGAATTCCCTGAAAAATGTAAATCACATCACGCCATCTTCCATTTAAAATTCTCCAGTGGCTTCCCACCACACCTAGAAAACAACCCAAACTCCTTATTGTGGTACCAAGCCCTAACGATCTGGCTCTGCCCACTTCTCTGATGGCATCCAGCCACTGGCTTTCTCTCAATTCCTGGCGTAGGCCAAGCTTGGCCCTAGATCTTTACTACATGCTGTTCCATCTTCATGGAATGCTCTTCCTTCTAGTTGCTCAAACATCTAGTCTTTCATGTTCAGATTAGATGTCACCTTCTTTAGCATCCCCTTTGTAAAAAGCCACTCTACGCTAGTTTCTCTGCCGAGCACTTACCGGTGTCTAATTTTCTGTTGCTGTTTATTATTGACTGCTCCCTCCAAAAATGGATGTACCATGAGAGTAGGGAGGGACTTTGTCCCCTTATAGCATACTGTAGATGCTTAATAAATATTTGCATGAATAACTTAGGTAAAATCTTCAAGCAGAGTGAATTTTACTTCTGTTAGATAGAGTTACTCCAATGTTTCAACAAAAACTACAGATTATTCTTAAATATTAAGTTGAGGATAACAGCAGTTTACCATCTAGGCTTGAGTGCTGGGAATTACAAATTCTTTTGGCATACATTACATTCAACTTTGTACTCCAATGGATTTTTTTTTTAAACCGCAAAACAAGTCCATTTTAACACTGCAGCTGGAAAAACCAGCTATCCAAAAATCACTGATTTTTTTAAAACGTGACTTAGGGAACAAGGGGAGAAGAGAAATATTAGTGGGTAGATTTCATTCAGGATTACCGCCATTTTTTCAAAACTACTCTGACTTTTGCAATATCATGTTATGGTTTTTTTTGTTTGTTTTTTTGGCTGCATTGGGTCTTTGTTGCTGCATGCGGGCTTTCTCTAGTTGCAGCAAGTGGGGCTACTCTTCGTTGCGGTGCGTGGGCTTCTCATGGCGGTGGCTTCTCTTGTTGTGGAGCACGGGCTATAGGCACGCAGGCTTCGGTAGCTGTGGCATGGGGGCTCAGTAGTTGTGGCGCACGGGCTTAGTTGCTCCGCAGCGTGTGGGATCTTCCTGGACCAGGGCTCGAACCCGCGTCCCCTGCATTGGCAGGAAGATTCTTAACCACCGCACCACCAGGGAAGCCCCATGTTATGGTTTTTAAGAATAAATATACTCATTTTCCCCTCTTAATGCTACCTCCTAGCTCCCATCTGCTGTGTCTGGGGAGGCCCCACACTTGCTAGTCTCTAGAGAAACAGCACCATCTGCTGGGCAAAGCCTGCTGTGCACCTGTCTTGGTGATAAACGCTGGGCTCTCAACTTCTTGTGCCACCATGAACTAACTGGACACCAGTTAGGCTTAGCAACTCAGGCCAGCCTTGCAGAAGGCCAAACAGGAAGCCCTGCTACCCCAGAAGTGCTGATAAGATTAAAGACGCCTGAGGCTTCTCTTCTAAGAAACCAACTTGGGTTTTGACCCAAGACTGGAAATCAGTGCCCCTGAGGGAAAGAGCACAACTAAGGCAGATCTGGATTAACAAATACGAATAACAAGAGCCACAACTTTGAGACCTTTGTCCCCTGCATTCTCTGCAGACAAGATGCTGAGAAAATTTAGTAACTTTGTCTGTTTCTGGAAATTGCAGAGGTGAGAATTTTTTTCCCTTTCCCTTACTAAGGATCATGATTTGATCTGGACTCACCTCCTAGCTCACTACCCACTCTCCAGGCACTTTTCCCTTCCTCATGACCAGCCTACTTTATGACTCAAGTTCTTCCTAAGATCCTTTTCCATCACGTTAATTATGAATGCGTTTCCTAAGACCTCAGAAATATTCCACTCACCTTCTTTTTCCCTTCCTTCACACCCGACTCTGAGAATCTGATATTGCAACTTTCTCTTAATTTTTTAATCTATTTCCATCTTCAGCTACTCAGTATAAACTACAGTTTTTCTGGTACCCTTTTTATCATGGATAGTAAATGTCTCTTGCTGTAGACTGAATGTTAGTGTCCCCCCAAGGTGATGTATTAGTGGTGGGGCCTTTGGGGCCATGAATGGGATTAGTGTCCGTATAAAAGAGGCCCAAGAAAGCTGCTTTACCCCTTCTGCCATGTGAGGTTACTGTGAAAAAGACAGCCATGTGTGAGGAAACAGGCTCTCACCAGACAATGAATTTGCCAGCATCTTGATCTTGGACTTCCCAGCCTCCAGAACTGTGAAAAATAGTTTTGTTGTTTATAAGCCACCCAGTGTCTGGAATTCTGTTACAGCAACCTAGATGGACAAAGATATTTCTCCAGCTCAATTCTCTGCTGGCTAGATACTGAGCATCCTCCTTTTCCTTTAATTCCTTTCTAATCTAGTCCCTGGTGCATAATTTTCTTTCTTTCCTTCCTTCATTTTCCAATTGTTCATTTACTATCATTAAGAGACCCCTTTTCTGTCGCCTTCTCATACACTTTTTCAGAAACTATATGAAGTTCATCCTTTAATTACCATTTGTGGCTTTACCATCACTTACAAATTACCCCCATTTCTAAGATTTACTTAAATTCATTCCCCTTTCACTACTCTTCTATATCTTCATAGTCCTTATATTTCTTAATTAGCTACTAGAAGATAAAAACTGTCAACATAAAATCTTTTATATTCCCTGTCCTCTCACATTTGCAAGGCTACTTCCTTTTCCTTATTCAAAGCATCCCCAAAATTATTCCTCCAGCATTCATTAGTTTTTCTTGATTAATTAGGAGAATAATTGCCTCCTTCAAGCATTATCTTATATACCTCAAACATAAGATTCTCAAAAAACTAAGGAATCTACTCATATCTTGAATGTTTACTATCCAAATGAAATAATAACCACTAAGGTTAGCCATATATGTATATATAACTCAAATGATAGTCAGTGGTTTTCTACTGGCATTCCATTAAAACACACACATGAATATTCACACATATCACAAACCCACACAAGATTAAGGCAAAAAACTAAACTAAAATTCTTATTTGTCCAATCTCTCTTCAGTTTCTCTTCTGCTTATGGCAGTAAGCAAACCTACATAAAACTGAGTGAAGGAACTTCCCTGGTGGAGCAGTGGTTAAGAATCCGCCTGCCAACGCGGGGGACACGAGTTCGATCCCTGGCCCGGGAAGATCCCACATGCCGCAGAGCAACTAAGCCTGTGAGCCACAACTACTGAGCCTGCGCTCTAGAGCCCTCGAGCCACAACTACTGAGCCCGCGAGCCACAACTACTGAAGCCCACGTGCCGCAACAAGAGAGGCCACCGCAATGTGAAGCCTGCACACCGCAACAAAGAGTAGACCCCGCTCACCGCAACTAGAGAAAGCCCGCACGCAGCAACGAAGACCCAACGCAGCCAAAAATAAATAAATAGAATAAATAAATTTATTTAAAAAAAAAACAACTGAGTAAAGAAGAAAAAGTTTTTATTAATTACCACATGAAATTGACATGACATCCTATTAGGCTGAACTAGGATAAATAATGCTGTTATAAAATTTACATTTCTCACATCCATTTCAGAGAAAATATTAGATATTAGGGCTCTTCTAGGTCTTATGGACAAATTTCAGCAAACCTTTCGTTTTTTAATAGTAAACAGCAATTAACATATGTTCTCAAACTGTGTTAAGAAGCAGTTAGCAAGGTTAACTCTGAAATCTGTGATAAGTGACAGGATTAGGACTGTTTTGTTAAACATTAGGAAGCACATTTCTATTTTAGCTGTTACATTAGTGCATCTTTTTCACTGGTAAGGCAACTGCTTGCTGTGGGTACCACAAAGATTAGCAAGTTTCTTAAGTAACAGATATATGATTAATCAAGACTCAAACGAGTTTCCTTTCCCAACTTTGCTCTCTTTTGGAGCAGAAACAAATAGCTTTGTCATTTGTAAATAGGGAGGTTAATAGCTTGAAATTCAGTTGCTGTAATCTTCTAACTCACAATTTAAAAGGGAAGTAGATTATTACTAGGAATGTCTTCGAAATACTTCTAGTTTTTAAAATAACCAGGCTTCTGAGTAACTTCTCAAACCTACCTTTCTATTTTGGTACATGACTTGATAAACATAACACATTTGACCTGTATAGTAGTAATTCCTTCTATCAACTATATTTCGCCCTCAATAATGGTTAGAGCTGTGGTTTCAAACAATTTCTACATATAAAGCATCATCTTTAAATAAGTTTCCTTTTCACTGAACTGAGATTCTTTTTCCCACTTACGTGCTTGTGGAAGGTAATTTGAACATACACACACTTACATACCTTATGTATGTGTATATATGTATTTTTTAAGTAAGTTACTTTTACCATTAGAATAAAACTAGACTACAGGGACAACTCTGTGAGGACAGTTTGGTCTTCCTTAGAACTCCTCCTCTAGGTTGAGGAAGGCAGGTACAGTTCACTGAAGGACGTGATGAGGCTGAAGTAAGTCTTCTCATCATCTGTTAACCCCGCGTTGCCAGGTCTCACCACCACAGCTACGTGCACGTCAGCTTCCTCAGCAGCGCTGGCCTCTGCGAAAATCCAAATATGTGTCAGAAATGGTAGAATATGATGTTTGGGATTTGCTTCAAAATAATCAGAGGGATGTGGGAATGTAAGAAATAAGTCTGGTCCAGATTTGATAACTGTTGAAGCTAAAAGACAAGCACAGGGGGTGGACTTATTATTCTTTTATATAAGTTTTGATTTTTCCATAAAATTTTTTTTCAAATGCATAACTAACTGTACTGACAGACAAGGAGGGCAGTGTGTCCTAGACTTCTAAGCTTTATTAAGTACTTATGAATGCACAAAGACAGAGCCATGTCTCCAGCTTTCTTCCATTCCCTCCCATCAGTCCTACAGAGAACTGAGCTCTTTCCCAAAGGACAGGCTGTCAGGAATAATACCAATTAAGTAGATATGGGGCAAATGGAATCCCAGGATCTAATCAGGCTGAAATACCTACTCTCACACCTGGAGCCCAAACATGTCACAACCCTTGGCTAGACTGCCCATCTTTTTTGTCTGGCAAATTCCTACTCTTCAAAATTCAGCTCAAATGTTCTATCTTCTAGAGCTACTACCATCTGTATTAGAGCATCCTATGTGCTCCATTAACACCCTGTATTTAGTCCTATCAAGACAATATGATTTGACATGTTATTACCTGTTGTCTCTCTCCTCATTGGACTAAGAGTGTTTTAAGATCAGTGACTGCGTGGAAGTAAAAACAGGACTAGTCAAATGAAACTAAGTAAGCTATGTATTTGAGGGGATATCTCTAATATGTCTTGGGTTAGGTACCCCTCCTCATTTTGTGTCCATCTGAAAGATAATAGCTAATACCTTGTATTAATTTAGCACTTACTATGTGCCAGGTACTATTCTAGGACCAGAGATATGTGAACAAAACAAAGTTCCTGCTTTCCTGGAACTTCCATTCCCATCTAAATCTTCACAACGACCCTGAGGTCGTTAGTATTACTATCTCCATTCTACAGATGCAGAAACTGAGAGCTAGCAAGTGGTAGAACTGAAATTTGAAATCGTGTGTCAGACTCTGTGGTCTGTGCTCTAGAACAAGGGTCAGCAAATTATGGCCCACCGCCTGTTTTTGTAAACATGGTCTTATTGGAACACAGTCACACCCACTTACTTATGTACTATCTGTGGCTGCTTTTGCATTACAAGGACCAGAGTTGAATAGCTACTATCTGGCCCTTGACAGCAGTGGTCCCCAACCTTTTTGGCACCAGGGACTGATTTCATGGATGACAATTTTTCCACGGACCGGGTAGTGGTGGGGGACGGTTCAGGCGGTAATGCGAGTGGTGGGGAGCGGCAGATGAAGCTTCCCTCGCTCGCCTGCCACTCACCTCCTGCTGTGTGGCCCGCCTCCTAACAGGGGGCTGGGGACCCCTGCTTTACCGAACAATTTTGCCAACTCCTGCTCTAGAGCATTGCTGCTCTGAATGTAGTCCCTGGACCAGCAGTGTGGAAATCACGTGGAAGCTTGTTACAAATACAGAATGTCAGGTTCCCCAGTGTGCAACTACTGAATTAGGACCTGCAATTTAACAAATGACTCCTCTGCACAGAGACTAAGTTTTTTTTGTTTTGTTTTATTTTGTTTGTGTTTGTTTGCTTGTTTGTTTTTTGCGGTACACCGGCCTCTCACTGTTGTGGCCTCTCCCGTTGCCGAGCACAGGCTCCGGACGCGCAGGCTCAGCGGCCATGGCTCACGGGCCCAGCCGCTCCGCGGCATGTGGGATCCTCCCAGACCGGGGCATGAACCCGCGTCCCCTGCATCAGCAGGCGGACTCCCAACTACTGCGCCACCAGGGAAGCCCAGAGACTAAGTTTTGATCAGAAATTTCAAGGAAGGAGGAATTGCAGGCAGCCATAAAGTACATGTGCAAACAGTAGGAGAATGGACACAGGACACAGGTCTGTGGTCACAGAGATGGGGCATACTTGGGCAGATAGAGCAAAACTGGGGAAGATCCTGAAACACATTCTTTGCAATTCAGATCTGGTGTAATAAGAAACCCCAGTAGTTTCTCAATCTGTGGAAAACAGCCAGAGCAATGGAATGCATTAATTCAAGGGCAGCAGGTGCTAAGAAAGAGTAAATGGGGCAGGGCTGTCTCTTCCACCTACCCACCTCCTACGAAAGGACTGTCACCTCCCAGAGCAAAAACAGTGCTCCAAAATCCCCTCCTCAGGCAAAGTGTGCAGATGCCATTCACTCCAGCAGCAAAGGCATTGCCTTCCACGCACCCCAAGTTCCCAGCCTGGTTGCCTCAAGCACAGTCCTCTGGACCAGCAACCCAGGATCTCAACCAAGTTGAGTCATCACTATCCATGTGGGACTTACTAGTTAGTGACCGTTCCACATTCAGCCTCTTACCAAGATCACCATGGGGCAAGTTTTTGTCCTTAAGCAGTTATTGGCTCTTTTCATATATGATTGAGACACTTGTTGACTTCAAACCCTGGACCTCTTTTTTCTTTCCCTTCAAAGGGAAAAAGTCTTTCAGTTCTCTCTTTTATATTTGAGTATTATTTGGGATATCAACTTAGTCTTCCACTCTGCCTTGGCAGTGGAAGTCTGGACACGTGCTACTAAAACACAGGATCAGAGACAATAGGAAAGAGCAAGGCAGGCAGCCAGGTGCCTGACCCTCTCCCAGCTACAGGTGAGCCCAGGTCTGGCCCTACTGCCTAAGCAGGAGTGGGGCTGGCAGAAGATGAGGGGCAGGAATAAAACGTCCTTGCAGAGGACTCAAAGGAGAGACAACTTGGAGATTATCTCTAGTCTCTAAAGAGAATAGGAATAATTTCTGGGACTGCAACCTAAGGATATGGCTTAAGTGAAAAGAGAAAGACTTGAAATTATAGATGTACTATGATGGCAACTAGAAAAAAAATGTGGCTAAAGACAAGAATATGAAGAAACTGTAAGTGGTCTTCAGGCAGGGGTTACAATTATTAGCAGTAACCAAAAAGCAGGGAATAAGGCGAGGGTCTGGGGATCACAGGTTGAATCATGCATTCAATCCCAGAATGCTTGGGACAGGCTGACTTTGTCGGGAGCTCCAGCCACAAAGCAGATCTCTAATTCTAAGCCTAATTCTAATTCTAAGCAGACACTCACCGTTCAAAATCCTAGCGGAATTAAATATAGGGCAAACCATGGATTTTCATCTCCAACAGCCCTGTTTACGTGAATGATTAAAGAAAAGCAATTCACGGGTTAAACCAGCTAAACTCACCAGAAAGAGGCCTACTTCCTTTGCATAGGGAGCAAAACAAAGCAAAAGGTCTTCAAATTATCATTTGAAATTATCATTCCTCACACCTTTATCTACACAGATAGTAAAGTGACCTCCCCAGCCCACCACTCAAAGCCCCAAAAAGCCATTCAAGGAAGAGGGTAAAATGTAGCTTTGAATCAGTAAATGGTTTATACACAGAAATATGACAGGCAAACATTTACAGTACGCTGAGAGTTCAAAGCAGAGGCCAGGTGAAACGGCTATTGGTACATAGGGTGTAGCCTGGCCAGCTGGTTACACAGTGAACCTTGAAGCTGTGTGTCCACGCGTCTGTCTCTCACCTTCAGTGCAGTTAGACACGCAAATGCAAAGCTTTCCAGGATGCAGAAAAATAAGATGACAGTCTGTAGAACCCTTGCACTTTGAGGCTGACCCAAATCAGGACGTGCAGCAGGGGCAGGTCCCCGCTAAATCTACTGAGCTTTCAAAACTCAAAACAACAAATGGCTGTGATTTGCTACCATCTCCCTAGATCAAAAATTCCAGGCTAGATTCACCGAGGATTGAAATTTAACAAAGCTATTAGCGGTTACTGAATGTCAACTGTACGTCAGGTAAAATTAAGCCTGTCTACCACTCTTTGTCTGGAAAACACATTATGACTTCTTGAAGGCATTAGATGACCTATGCTGGTTAAGATTTTTTTTTAAACTGCTTCACAAATGAGTATATATTTGCTTATATGCCTACAGATCATACCTAACATGATAAACCAAAGCAGCAGACAAAGAATATACTCACACACGCTAGCACAGATAAGATGCCTTTGCTAGCAGCCTGGGTTTGCCTTTAGGTGACATCTCTGAAAAGTCCCAGTGACTGGGAGTAACTCTAGTTCTGCGACAACGAACAGAAGGGCTGGAGGGAGGAATGTCAACTACAGACTGCCGAAGCTGCTTCCACAGGGCCCAGGAGTCCCTCGGAGCCACCAGATTGGAGAGCACCCCTGCCCTCCACCCCCTTTCCCTAACTCCCTTCTTGAGCCTGGTGAAATAGATGTAGTGTATCAGAGCGGCTGCACAGTACACAAAGCCCTGTTCTATGGGTAAACGAAGGGTAAAACTTACGATCCAAGATGAGTGGAAGAAACACAAATAAGTAAAACTATCCTCCAACACAAGTGCAATTACAAATACACCAAAGTAGGACCCCGAGAGATGCACAGACTCTAAGGAAAATGACCACAAGATCAAAGGCTGCAGCCAGCTGGGGGAGTCTGGGAAAGCCTCGCCAGCCAGGGACAGAGACCACCCACCTCCCCCAGCACCCCCCAGCCTCTTTGCCTGCTGCTGCTTGCTTCCTTCTTCACTACCGGTTCCTTCTGTAATTCTCTGGAGGACTCATCTTCTCACACAGATAGATGCTTGAGCGTATGCTTTACGTTTGGTCAAAACTGCTCTTGAGGGCTTCCCTGGTGGCGCAGTGGTTGAGAGTCCGCCTGCCGATGCAGGGGACACGGGTTCGTGCCCCGGTCCGGGAAGATTCCACATGCCGCGGAGCGGCTGGGCCCGTGAGCCATGACCACTGAGCCTGCGCGTCCAGAGCCTGTGCTCCGCAACGGGAGAGGCCACAGCAGTGAGAGGCCCGCATACCGAAAAACAAACAAACAAACAAAAAAAAACTGCTCTTGAAATCACTTAAATTGCCGATAAAGTACAGTATGTGCTGTTTCATACATTCACTGCTTACAGTGATAATGCATGTGCTAATGCACTGTATATAATATAAAGAGGGCCATGCTGGCTAAAAAAGATGCCAATCTTTAAACATGAGATCCGTGTGCAGTGAGGCTGAGGTTTACAACCTGAGGGGCTCCCGGGGCCTGAGCCCATCTGAGGGAAAGGAGAAATGAGGCTCCTCCTCGCTGAGGGGCAGTGCTCATCAGCCAGCAGGACAATGAGGCAAAATCGCTCCAACTACAGACTTCTCTCTCTCTCTCTCTCTCACTTTTTTTTTGCTGAGGGTGTATAGCTGATCTCACTGCTGTTAAGTACATTTGATGCAGGTCCGCTGTGACTTGCCTGTGCTGGACTAGCCACGCACCCACCCTCATACTCCTGGCTGCATGCTCCTTCCCACCCTTATGGCTGGCTGCCTCTGTTATCTCCCCATTTCATGTTAAAAGGAGAAGAATTCATCTTTCCAATGCCACTTCCCCCAATGATGGGTAGATGGAGAGGGAGGTGGGTTGGCTGTTTCACTGTTTCCTTTTATAAACCTGCTTCATTTTCCAGGGCTACCCACATAAACTTTCTTTACGAAGGCAAAGCGTGTGCAGTGCCAGGCTCGGCTCCCACCCTGGAGTGTACAGTGCAAGAAGTCAGATTACTCACCTCGGGTGACGTCCGTCAGAAACAAGATGTTGTTGGTTGAGCACCCAATGCTGCTGGCAATCTTTCGATAACTCTCACTCTCCACTTTGTGTCCAATCTTGGTATCAAAGTGACCGTCCACAAGCTGGACACAGGGAAGGGCAAAGAACGATGCTACAAACACACACGCAACCCAGCCCCTCTGTCTCTCATCCCTTTTCTCTGAACAACTCAATAATCATAGTGACTTCATCCACTCGACAAATATTCCCTGTAAGTCTACTTCATAGAGAACTTTATGGAAGCTACAAAAAGTAAATGTAAACTAAGGTTTTATAGAAATAAACATTTGGAAAAAGAAAACTACCAATTCAATGTATATAAGATCATTTTATAATCTTGGTCTTCTTCCATTAGCATTAATTTTATATCCAAAATCTTTTAAAATACATATGCCCCACTTCCTATCCTTAAAACACTATATTCACTCAAACTACTTATTAGACTGGGTTTCACCCGATGAAAGGTTCTCAACATTGTCCTTTTGACCCCAGAATGACCAGATTTCTCTAAACTGCCTAATTAGTAAGCTATTACTTTACTTCCAAGAAACCTTTATTTTCTAATTAAAACATTTTTAAATTCTACCCAAGAGCTCATATATACCCTTGACATCTTAGAAATAATTGGGGTCAAATATATAACTTACTAATTTAACCAACAGTCATTAAAATAAGTTCACATTTAGGATCAGCTATTACGATGTGATCTTTCGAATATTTTCAGAACTTTTCACAAACTAAAAATAAGCCTAACAAAGATAAATTAAGGTAATATTAATATTGTGATTTTTAAAGTTAAGAATTGTTTTGCATATTTTCTTTCTCTCTCAAGTCTGCCTCACACTAAGCAAGTGTAGAATAAAGTTTTATTACTGAACTCGGAGGGTAATTACTGTGTCCTGTCTACTATCACCTTATTGTCTATTTCATCAGAGAGAGCAGAAAAGAAGCTTAATCTGTTCAGAGGAGAATAGTTAACAAGCAATTAAAGGGTTTTACTACTGATTTAATATTTGACTTAGAACTAAGAGGAAAAGCAGGAAGGTAAAATGAGACTATGACAATCTCCAAAGTCAAAGTGTTCTCTGCACATGGTAGAGGGTCAATAAATATTTATTTTAAAAAAACAGTTGGCTGAGTAAACTACTGTGAATCACTAATTTCAGCCTGTATTCAGTTAGTCAGCATTTCTTTTTATAATCATAAATGTAGTCCCTTTTTCCAATGACTACCCTGTCTTCCAGGGGACGTAGGGACTGTGGGACAGAAAAGCTAGCAGGACTTTTCTCAGGTACAAGGAATGTTAATAGGAGGCCTTAAGTAATCACCGTGTAATAACATGCGCAGTTCTCTTACAGAAGAATGCTGATTCTGCTAAAATAAAATCTGTCTCTCTCCAAAGTACCAGAAACAAATGAATCCACCATGTACTCTCCTGCATTCAAGAAGTCTGTGTGCCCTTTTGTGAGGGACAGTGGCATGAGCCACTCTTTTACATCTTACCTAATACTTTAAACAACCAAAAGAAGCCATTAGTTTCCTTTCCTTTGGGTTGATGGTTTTCTAATACTGACAAGATAGCTGATTTACAAGCTAGCTTAGGTCTTATTTATCTGTGAGAGATATATATATGGTTCTAATACTACTGTCATCAGAATCACTTAGGGTAGATATTTGAAAATGCAGATTCCCAACCGTAGCCCAGACCTGCTGATATAGATTTGCCAGGAAACAGGGCCCAGGGATCTACATTTTTAATAAACTCCTCAGGTGATCCTTATGCACAGCAGAGTTTAAGAACCTCTGATGCAAAGATTGGTACCACAGCTACATTTCATCCTTCCACAATGTATTCCCCAGTTTTTCCACTTCTTTTTTACAACCTGCATAGCATATGTAAATGCAATTATCTGAATGCTGCTTAGCTTATAACTGTAGCACTCACATTCACTGTTTTATGCTTTGATGGTGTCAAAAAAACAAAGTAACCGGGTAACCTACCTCAAGAATATCTCCCTCTGTAGAATGCCCAAATAACAGTTTCTGTGCCTCTACACTCCCTGAAGAATAGATATACACCTTCATTCCAGCCTCTCTCCATTTCCTGACTGCTGGAACCACATCTTCAAAGAACCTAGAGGGAAGACCACCAAGGTGAAATGAAGGAACACGTTATCCAGCCAAATGAAAACCAGTCAAATAGCTGCCACAAGTTTCTCTATTTGTGTCCAAATGGTCGCCAGGAAAAGCACCTCCATGAGACTGTGAACTCCTGCAGATCTAATGAGCGTGTCCCCAGAGTTCCAGGGTCACAGTAGATTAGAAGCAGTAATTTAGGTCGAGGGGAGAAAGTTTTTGACAGACAGCCACACTAAGGGCAGTAAAAAGTGATTACAGATAAAGAGATAAAATAAGAAAGGAATTTTTTTTAATTGAAGTATAGTTGATTTACAATGTTGTGTTAGTTTCTAGTGTACAGGAAAGTGATTCAGTCATATATATATATATATATATATATATATATATATATATATATATATTCTTTTTCAGATTCTTTTCCATTATAGCTTATCACAAGATATTGAATACAGTTCCCTGAGAAAGGGATTTTTTGAATTCCCAAGAAATTCAAAAAAGCAAGCAACAATACTAGTTTACTGTTGTGTGCCTTTGATATAATTCATGACGAGAAAAGGTTCAATTATATCCAGTGTGCCTTAAGAGAGCATGTTAATGCTTTTAGAAAGATCTACACCCAAACAATTAAAAAAATGTTTGGAGGCTCAAAGCTATTAATCTTTGATTAGCTAGAAAACAGAACTACATTTCTTGAGAACTAAGAAAACCTTCGGTTTTACTATACAGAAAAAAAATTATGTAACAGATCAGTTAACAGACATGTACCATTTCACATTAGCTAATCAGCAATGATTCCTGACAGTCTTGTTCACCAACTCTACAGTAGACAACATCACAGGAGATGGGTGAAAAGAGAAGTACAAGAATCTTGGGATGTGGAACCAGTCACCTATAAAAGATTAACTGGAAAATGTCAGAGAAGTCGTCTACTGGATGAAACAATATTGAACAAATTGAAGAAAAGGGATTACCTACTAGTTCAAAACAAGCAGTAACTGTAAGTTACTTTGTGTTACTTTGCACTCAGAGACAGGATTAGTCCATGTTGAACTTGCAGATTGTTATTGCTCCAAAGCAGGGCTTAGAAGTCAAAGATGATTTATTTCAAGTCCTTGGTTTTATAATTAAGGAACTAAAACCAGGAGAAGGATGGGCTAACTCCCGTGAGCATCATCTCCTGACTCCAATACTTTGAGTGTTTTACCACGTGAACTAACTGATATTTACTTCCACATCACCAGCTTATCCTGAAATTCTAAAGCATCCTTAAACGGTGGAAGCCCCTTGTAAAGTACATAACGGAATGGCATCTCAGCTGACAGAAAAACAAAAGAAATATAGGCAGCTAGTAACAGTCTTGGATCTTAGGGTTTACATCAGGCAATGCCCTGAAATCCTTAGTGGCAGCAGCTTATTAAGATTTCTTGATATGGCAATATAGGACTCACGAGTCTCCTTCGGCAGGAGTGCTCTTCGGAACCCCACAATCAAGACTCCGAGGTCTGGAAGTTGCTGCAGTAGCACAGAACGGAGTGGCACTGCTGACCGAGTAACCCCACAGTGACGGGGTGCGTAATTTTGTAGCATTCTTACTTCTCTAACAGAGCAGAAAGCAGGTAATCTAACTATCAGTCCTGGGAAGCAGCCCAACCGTGCTGTCACTCATACACTAAGGGTCAGATATGACTCAGTTCAAGGAAGTCGCCATTTTCTAAGAAGCTGTTTTTTTGGGGGGGGGGGGTTGTTTTTTTTTTTGTTTTTTTTGTTTTTTAATTGGAGTACAGTTGATTTACACCTAGGAAGCTGTTTTAGACTTGGGTTAAAAGTCTCCAACCGGGCCTCCCTGGTGGCGCAGTGGTTAAGAGTCTGCCTGCCGATGCAGGGGATACGGGTTCGTGCCCCGGTCCGGGAGGATCCCATATGCCGCGGAGCGGCTGGGCCCGTGAGCCATGGCCGCTGGGCCTGCGCATCCGGAGCCTGTGCTCCGCAACGGGAGAGGCCACAACAGTGAGAGGCCCGCACACCGCAAAAAAAAGAAAAAAAAAAAAAAAAAAAAAAGTCTCCAACCATCACACAAAGCCAGACACGGGCCTGGGGGATTTATCTGGGTGAAATGCTTTATCCCAGCTTTGAAGAAACAAAACAAAATAGAACACTCACTCGTTGGAATAAAAAGAATGTTGACTTTATCTACTTTGCAAATCATGCAACTTACACTGGAGAGAGGGGACTAGTGGAAAATGTATTTGCTTTGGTGGCTACTGAAGTGTTTAGAGTCACTTGAGGAGCTACATACTCTGCTTTCATGCTCCCAGCTTTGAATGCCGCCCTCCACATGTGGCCCTGCAGCTGTTTCAGCGCCGTGGTCTTCCGGTCCAGAGACATCTGCCACCACACGTTATCTACCACAGCCTGGATCATCCGCTGTAGGTCATCCGCCCCATTCCCAGATGCTGCTGGGATCGGAACAGCCCCATCCAGCTGGGAGTCCTCTTCAGCCTTTAAATCATAAACAATACAAAATTTGTTTCTTACTCATTTTTAAAAAGATCCCTTAAAGGATACCTGAAAACTAGCAGACCAACTTTCTCCAACCACCTTCAGCACTGAGCCCTGTTAAAATTAAAGTATCCTACGCTTTGGGACTGATATGAATGATTCCTAAAAAAAACTGGATTATAATCAATAAATTTACCTTTCCTGTATCACTAAAGCTGAAACTTAAACCAAGAGGCATGTTGTGTGTGAGAAAAGAGATAGCACAAAATGATAAAATGTTATAATAAGACCTGGTTTGTTGATTCACTTACTAGGATCAACAAACCAGGACTTCAATTAAATCGGATCATTTTTCTCTGCACTATAACTAACTGAGGAAGAAATAAAGAAAATCTCAGTGAAATTAGTTTATGCCTGGAATTCAATGAAAAGAAGCTAGTGAAGCAATGTCTGGGGTTGGTTTACATTCAGTCTCCTGCAATCTCCCACATCTTGCAAAACCTTAATAGCTATTCAGAAGCTGTTTAGCCTATGACGATGTGTATGTCCAATCCCTAAAGACTCAATGATTTATATGCTACAATGAGGGAATATGTATGTATGTTTCAACAACAGGAGTTGAGACAACAAAAAAAGGTAAAGAAGGGAGTGTTTCAGACTAACCCTGAGTTATCTAGAAAATTCAACAAACCCAAATGCCCCATGCCTTAAAGGATGTGACTCTCTTTCCAATCCTAACTTCTAACATTACAGAATTTACAGAAAGCCTTCCACATTGTCCAATGTAGAAAATTAACTCAAAAAAGCCAGAGAGTTAGCTCTGCATAGCATGTAAGACCTTTGCCAATGAAGCAATTTTAATAAGAAAAACAACACATCAGGAGTTCCACAGCACACAATGTGGAAGGAGAAAGACTGAAAACTGGGGAGGGATCAAAGCAGAACAAAGTACATGTAACGAAGGCGAAGGCGGGTATGAAGGCTGGGCTGAATGTGAGCTGGGGAGAGAGGTGTGTGAGGGCCCAGGAACTCTGTGGAGGGCCAGCAGGGGCTCACGCCATGAGGAGGAGAGAGTGGAGAATGAGGTGATGAGCTGTTATCACTTGGAGACATTAATGAAAAATGTGATGAGATGGCACAAGACCCTTTTGCATTCCACCCAGAAATGACTTAGTTTTATAAATACATGATATTTTATGCAACTGAAATAGCTCCAGAAAGAGGCAATTGTAGAGACAAAAAACTGCCATTTATGTCATTATATCTGGCCTTTTAATTAGGTACTGTGAATTCCTAAGCAGGCAAGTCACTACAACGTCCGTGCCCTGTGAATCCAGAGCACTTATTTTAAAATATGCTCAGAGAATACTCTAAGTCTTTAGGCATCCTCAGTTCTAACACCCTTGGGAATGTAGAAGCAATGGAATAGAAATATCCCAACCTGTATCCTCAAAAGATTGACATCCTGCTGGCACTCCTCTTCTTCCCAATGTGTCTGCAGATACTCTTTAACATTTTCTTTGATGTAAGGAAACAAAATGTCCTGGATAAAAGTTCAAAAGAAAAAAACAAGAATTAGCTTTAGTGGTTTGCATGAGATCAAGCTCTTCAACAATCTCACCTTAGCTAATTCTAGCAAATAAGACAATGAAAATTTCATTGAAAATATGAAAATTGGTGCTCGGATATAGGAGTCAGACGGAGACTGAGAAACAAACGAACTAGATCAAGAGTCAGCACCTACAGCCTGTGGGCTAAATCCAATCTTCTCCCATTTTTGTAAATGAAGTTTTATTGGAATGTGTCCACACTTATTTGTTTACAGGGTGTCTATGGCCACTTTGGGGCCACAATGCAGAGCTGACTTGTAACCAAGACCATATAGCCCTCAAAGTCTCAACATTTAGTATTCAGTCCTTTACAGAAAAAGTTTGCTGACTCAAACCAGATGGCTAGGCTATACATCCTTGAGGATAGGGATCAAGTATACCCTGCTCACAGCTACATCCCCATTGCACACCACAGTACTTGGGACATGCACATAACTCAAATATCTTGTGACAGAATGATGACCACGTATAACAAATGTTTTTGTTGTTGTTGTTGTTTAAATTAATTAATTTATTTATTTATTTTTGGCTGTGTTGGGTCTTCGCTGCTGTGTTTGGGCTTTCTCTAGTTGCGGTGACTGGGGGCTACTCTTTGTTGCGGTGCGCGGGCTTCTCATTGTGGTGGCTTCTCCTGCTGCGAAGCACGGGCTCTAGGCGCGCAGGCTTCAGTAGTTGTGGCATGTGGGCTCAGTAGTTGTGGCTCACAGGATCTAGAGCATAGGGTCAGTAGTTGCGGCACATGGGCTTCGTTGCTCGGCGGCATGTGGGATCTTCCTGGACCAGGGCTCGAACCCGTGTCCCCTGCATTGGCAGGCTGAGCCACCAGGGAAGTCCACAAATGTTTTTAAAAAAACACCTGATCACCATGATTCTTTCTTGGAAATCAGAATACCTACAGAATTACCCTATGTATTCTGATGTGCAAAACAATTCAGAAATAAATAACCTGTCAGTAATCCATGCATTGGGAACATGATTTTTCTTAGGTCAAAATTTTTACATTTACTTGCAGTGGTAGTGTATGTATCTTTTCAAATCCAATTTGACACATTCAGGAAAATATTAGTGTCTACTATATACTAAGATATGCTACTGCGGCAGGGATAAGGAGATTGAAAAGATAAACAAGTCACAATCCTTTTTCTCAATAAGCTTCTGAAGAATCCAGTGGGGGGGATGGGGAATGGAAGGTAAACAAAGAATTGTAACATGGTGCAATGGGTGAGACAGAGTATGAGCAGAATGCTGCACAGATCCAGGGCGTAATGGCCCTGCAACAGTCTTAGCAATAATCAGTCTGAAAAAACAGAAAATAAATATATGCTATGAATATAGACACCAGGTATACAATTTAGAGAAGGACTTACATTTTAAGGGAAAGTCTATAATCAAGTGGAATCCAAGAAGTCTGTTTATTTAAATTGATTCACTCATTTATTTATTAAAATATGCACCAAATGCCCAGTACAGGGCAGGCCTTTGTGGCAAGGGCTGAGGATGTAACTGTGAGCAAAACCCATACGTGATCCCTAATCTCAAGGAGCCAAGTAGCAGAAACAGACATTAAAGTTAAGGTGGTACTTTAATAAATGGTACAGACGAGAGGTACATAGTACTACTAGGGCATAAAATAGGAAAGTTTGACCTAGTGAGGGAGGTCAGGGAAGGCTTTGCTGGAGAAGTGACAACAGAACTGAGATCTAAAGCAATGATTCTGAAAGTGAGATTCAGGACCCCCGAGGTCCTGAGAGAGACCCTTTTAGAGGGCTCCACGAGGTCAAACTATTTTCAAAAAAATACTAAGATGTTATTTGCCTTTTTCACTTTCATTCTTTCAGGAGTGTACAATAGTGTTCCAGAGGCTACACAGGTGTGATATCACAACAGACCCAATGCAGATATGAGAATCCAGCCATCTTCCTAGTCCATTTATAATATGTAAAACAATGTCTAAAACAGTCTTCTAACCATGTTTTCCAAAACAAACAAAATAGTCTTCATAAAAAAAAATATATATATATATATATATATATTTTTTTTTTTTTTGCGGTACGCGGGCCTCTCACTGTTGTGGCCTCTCCCGTTGCGGAGCACAGGCTCCGTACGTGCAGGCTCAGCGGCCATGGCTCACGGGCCCAGCCGCTCCACGGCATGTGGGATCTTCCCGGACCGGGGCACGAACCCGTGTCCCCTGCACCGGCAGGCGGACTCTCAACAACTGCGCCACCAGGGAAGCCCAAAATATATTATTAATGTTAACAAAGTAACAGGGTTTATTGTTTAAAATGAATAAATATTTTTAAATTTCTCAGTTTTAATTGCTAATATGGTAAATGTTGATCAATATAACCCACATAGGGCTTCCCTGGTGGCGCAGTGGTTAAGAACCCGCCTGCCAATGCAGGGGACCCAGGTTCGAGCCCTGGTCCAGGAAGATACCACATGCCGCAGGGCAACTAAGCCCATGCGCCACGACTACTGAGGCTGCACTCTAGGGCCTGCAAGCCACAACTACTGAAGCCCTCGTGCCTAGAGCCCGAGCTCCGCAACAAGAGAAGCCACTGAAATGAGAAGCCTGCACACTGCAACGAAGAGTAGCCCCTGCTCGCCGCAACTAGAGAAAGCCCGTGCACAGCGACGAAGACCCAACGCAGCCATGCAGCCATAAATAAATAAATAAATCTATTTTTTAAAAATATATATATCTATATATATAACCCACATAAACAAAAGTTCTTTGGGTCCTCAGAAATTTTTAAGTGTGTAAAGGAATCCTGAGAATAAGAAGTCTGAAAACCACCAAAGGTGGATAGGACTAACCTGGAGAAGACTAGAGGAGAGAATGTTACACACAGAGAGAACAGTGTGGGTAGGGAAAGACTCCCGTAGTGTGCAAAAGGCCTTGGAGACAAGCAATCCTCTTCCCTGCAGAGAGGGCTCACTAAATGTAAAAATAAGAATGGGGGGCTTCCCTGGTGGAGCAGTGGTTGAGAGTCCGTCTGCCGATGCAGGGGACACGGGTTCGTGCCCCGGTCCGGGAGGATCCCACATGCCGCGGAGCGGCTGGGCCCGTGAGCCATGGCCGCTGAGCCTGCACGTCCGGAGCCTGTGCTCCGCAACGGGAGAGGCCGCAACAGTGAGAGTCCGGCGTACCGCAAAAAAAAAAAAAAAAAAAAGAATGGGCTCCAATTCACGAAGCGCCAGCTTCGCAGGGTCATCTGTGCCAAACGGCACACCCGGCGTCTTCTGATTAGTACTAACCAGTAGCAGCCCACCACCCAGCTTTGTGCTGAAAACCACTTATCTGTGTCTTCTCCCTCTCTTCCCTTTCCGCTTCCTCCTTATTACAAGCTTCTGCATCATAAGATTTTCTTAACTACTATTACAATAGAGTGAACAAGGGCAAAGAGAGAAGAAAGAAGCTGGCAGAGGGGAGGGGGTAGGGGGATGGGGTAGGGGGATGGGCAGAATAGGTGAAGGGCGTTAAGAGGTACAAACTTCCAGTTATAAAATAAGTCATAGGAAAAAAAAATAAAGTGGAAAGGGCTAAAGGTTAAAAAAAAAAGTCATAGGGATACAATGTACAGCATAGGGAATATAGTCAATAATACTGTAATAACTTTGTATGGTGACAGATGGAAACTAGACTTATCCTTATTTTGTAGTGTATAAAAATATCAAATCACTATGTTGTATACCTGAAACTAATTTAATATTGTAAGTGAGCGATTCTTCAATTAAAAAAAAAAAGAAAAAGAGGAAGCTGACAGAAAACTTTTTATTTTATTTCCTGCTAACAGGCCTGAGGGATGACATGGTTAGGACATAGTTAATAGAACATTATGAATAAAACCATGTTTTTTAGTGTGCATAGAATTTCCCTGACTGGAACAAAGGCTTGGCTCCATAATTAGAATTTTTTAACACTTCAGAAGACCCAATTCTAAGTTCAACTTAAATTGCACTCCCAAATGAAAATATACAACACAAGAAAGTTATTTTGGCTTTTTTTTAAATGGTAGGACTGAATCGTTTACCTCTCTTCACAATACGTTTTTCAAATTTCACCTGTCCTAGTAAAAATAAAGAAGCCATTCAATTTTGCTTGTTCTCATGGTGCATTCCAGTAAGTAATGGATCACTCAGCAGATTCAGAACAGTGTGATCAGGCAAAATTTTCAGCATACTTGAAACAAAAGCTTTGTTTAAGCTCAATAAAAACTCATATTTGATCTTAAAGAAGGAAAATGAAGAGCCAAGACTGACAGCTTTCCTTTTCTGCAAGAGATTCCTTTTACTGGGCTGATATACTTCGGATTTTCTTGAAATACTCGGTTTTCTCAGCATGCCCCTCCTCATTCCTTGCTTTCTCCCACTTAGCATCTCTCCTGCACTCATGCACTGTGGCAGGACTGCAAACCCGCCCCCACTTGAGAGTGTTATCTGAGAAGATGCAGCAGAACCGAAGGCGCACATACACAGCGCTTCTTCTCCTAGGCAGACACACATGTGCAGAGAAGGAAGTAAAAAAAAAAGTTTACTGTCCCACCGGGTATGCTGCAAAATAACTGGAAACAACCTAAATCGTCATCAGCTAGAGAATAAACGGATATGTTCATACTCTAAAACATTACATAGCAGTTAAAAATGAATGTACTAAAATTGTATTTATCAACATGAATATAAACTCTAACATATGAATAAAGCTCTAATACAAAATGGAATGTGCTCAGGGCCTCGGTTATAGCTGTAATGTTCTATTTCTTTAAGACCTGAAACAAACATAATATGAAGGTTTAATTAATTAGCTTTGTGGTCGGTGCACAGTCATTACATTAATCTTTATCCTTGCTTGTTTTAAATGGGTTACAATTAAAAAACAAACAGGCCACCTTTGATCCCTCGTCCTACACCTTTCTCATTTGGTCCTTCTCCTCCAGCGTCCAGCCTCCATTACTCCCCAACTCCTAAGCAACTGGAATATTCCCCAGGGAAAACTTTTGGTCAGATTCAGGGCTACCCAGTGACTGAAGAGCTGAAGTACTCAAAAAATTTCTAAACGCATGCAGTGCTGTATTATTTACTTTGTGCTTCACAAAGTTGAATTTCCTATATCCAGCTTTATTGGTACCAAGAACAATTCATGAAGAGCCTGTTAATCCTGAGAGCCCAGGTCCTTAATCTCTGTGGGAGAGCAGATAAAGAGTACAGACTACAGGCAGCATGCCAGGCTGGGGTCCTACCTCTGTCTTTTACTAGCTGTGTTCAAGTAATTTATCCTCTTTGAGCCTGTTTTCTCATCTGCTAAACGGCAATGACGATACCAAGCAAAGTCGCTGCAGTCATTAGAGATAATCAGATGAAAGCACCCAGTACCTTACCACTAATTATATACTCCAGCACAAACGTTTAAACTGGGCAAGGATCACCTTTACCCCAATTTAGTGATAAATAATTGCAGAGAAGTCCCCAGAGGATAAATCACAAAGACAACCAACTCATTCATTACAACATTTACTGAGGACCTATTGAGTGCCAGACATTTCTGATAACAGATTTATAAACCAGAGACCGTCTCCTCAGAGAACTCACAGAAATAAAAGGTCAAGATTTCAAACAATTCTAAACTTTTAGGAAAAGCTTTAGAAATTACTTTAGAACTCCTGGTCATCCAATTTGCCTCTTTCCTCTATCCATAAAACTCCCCTCTGCACTAATACACAAAGGCAGGCAATGAAGCTTGAACTTAGTATAACTGGAATTGGCATGCTAGCAGATCGAACAGTCTATTTTAGTGCAAAAATGTTACTGCATAACATAAAAGTACCTGGGGCAAATAACTAAATTGTGAAGATTTTATCCATTCTTTAAACATACTTATTGAGCATCTATCATGCAAAAAAAAATGCCTTCAAGTTGCTTATTTTTAAAAGCCAATAATTATATCATAGCCTGATATGTACTATGATACCAGATAAGAATGCTCTAAAAATAGACTTTTTAAAGTTAGTACTTATTGCCCAAACCTGCCCATTGAAAATTTTCAGGCTTTAAAATTAATTCCAGAAATAACTGTGATGATAAATACTTTAACTTTATAGTTATAATCCATTTATAGATAATTTCAGAATTCTCTAGTATATAAAAATGCTACAATAAACCCAGGATTCTATAAGCGTGTAAATATTTTTAGTTCACCAGTCACCTACGGGGTTGTTACAGTCGTACATATAACAAAAGGCCACAGAACTAAATGAGAGTACTTGTCTTTCAGGGGACTATGATTAAATTCCACTAAATGTTGGATGGGATACTCTGCAAACAGAAATTTATTATTCTACACAGCTCAACGACAGCATTCTGAAAAAGCTCCATTAGTGCTACAATATTTCTGACGATCTAATTAGAGAAGTTGCCTCATAAATGTTCAGAAGTCCAAATATGGATCTGCTTTATGGTTGAGTGGCTGTTTTAATGAAAATGTCATAGAATCAATAAAAATAAAATTGTTGCTATAATATTTACTCAAGTCTCCTTTGAAGAAAATGGGTAATAAAAAAGTAATGGGAGGGCCTCCCTGGTGGCGCAAGTGGTTAAGAGTCCGCCTGCCGATGCAGGGGATACGGGTTCGTGCCCCGGTCTGGGAGGATCCCATATGCCGCGGAGCGGCTGGGCCCGTGAGCCATGGCCGCTGGGCCTGCGCATCCGGAGCCTGTGCTCCGCAACGGGAGAGGCCACAACAGTAAGAGGCCCACATACCGCAAAAAGAAAAAAAAAAAAAAAAAAAAAAGTAATGGGTAATACTACTGCTATTTAAAGAAACTATTTTAAAAGGCTTCCAAAGGAACCACACGGTGCAAATGATTTACAGTATTTGAGAAATTAATATTTTTCCAGCCAGAAAATTAAACAACACAAAGGCAATATTGGTGGGCTATTATTTCCGTATTAATCTCAAAGGATAAAAAGCAAAGGAACGGACTTCCCTGGTGGCACAGTGGTTAAGAATCCACCTGCCAATGCAGGGGACATGGGTTCGATCCCTGGTCCGGGAAGATCCCACATGCCACGGAGCAACAAAGCCAGTGAGCCGCAACTACTGAGCCCAAACACCACAACTACTGAAGCCCGTGTGCCTAGAGCCTGTGCTCCACAACAAGAGAAGCCACTGCAATGGCCCGTGCTCACCGCAACTAGAGAAAGCCCGCGCGCAGCAACGAAGACCCAACGCAGCCAAAAATTAATTAATTAATTTTTTAAAAAAGCAAAAGAAAATCAAGTAGCTTGATGGATCGTAAGAACAAATCACAATTCTTGGGACTTCCCTGGTAGTACAGTGGTCAAGACTTCATGCCCGATTCAGGGGGCCCGGGTTCGATCCCAGGTTGGGGAACTAAGATCTCACGTACCGCAACTAAGCCCGCACGCCGCAACAAAGACCCAGCGCAGCCAAAATTATTAATTAATTAATTTAATTTAATCTATTATACTTTTTAAATCATGATGCTATTTAATAGAAGAGGCTGATCTGAAAAATCAAAAATCTAAAATCCAATGAAATAAATGTATGTGGTTTGCCCATGAAAAAAGAAAGGAGATCTCTTTAAAGTTCTTATTTATCATTCATATTGTTTAAAAATAATTCAACTTGAAAAAAGCACCTCTTAAATAGTGTTGTATTAGTTTCTTATGGCTGCTGTAACAAATGACTTCAAACTGTGAGGCTGAAAACAACAGATGTTTATTCTCTTGCAGTTCTGGGGGCCAAAAATCTGAAATCATAATGTTGACAGGGCCTGATTCCCTTCAAAGACTCTAGGAGAGGTTCCATTCCTCGCCGCTTCCGTTTTCTGGTCTTGTAGCTGCATCGCTCCGATCTCTGACTTTGTGCTCACACTGCCTCCTCCTTCTCTGTGCATCTATCTTCCCTGTGTCTCTTATAGGACACTTGGCATTGAACTTAGGGCTCACCAGATAATCAAGGGTGATTTCTCCATCTCTGTCAATACTCCCTTTTCCCAGTAAGTTAACATTCACAGGTTCCAGGGATTAGGAAATGGATATCTTTTGGGGGGCTATCATTCAGCCCACTACAGCTGGCTTATTTTATCATCGTATAATCAATATTATATTTCCAATTAGGAACAACACCATTTTTGAAAGCAGATTCTAATAAGACATGACAGATTAAGTGACTATGATGTATATTTGAAGACTGTATAATAATGCCACGTTTTAATATTGAGGATGAATGCTAATATGAAGTATGTTACTGGGTTACATTAAATTCTTTGAATGCTGTTTTATTTTAACAGAATATTGCTTGATAAAATAAAATCATTTTATTGTCCAAAAAAACAAAAAAGGTTTCACTGCTGGTACAAAGTAAAGCCAAGACTCAAACCCAGGTCTATTGAATTCTAATGCCTGAGCCTATCCAGCTCTGTGGGTGAATGACTTCGGGGAGCACAACTCATTAGGATCACCCAAATCCCTGTATGCTGATATTATATTCTCTACAGAAACTTCTAATATCACTTTTCTCAAAGAGATTTGTACTAAAAAGAATGAGAGATTTTGGTTCACCTGGCAGTTCTGTAACAGTTCTAATAAGTAGGAATAATATGAGTAATCGTAGTAATAGTGGGAATAACTGCCAACACTGACTAAGCCCTCACTATTCCAGGCACTTCTCATTCTACAGTGAATCCTTAGTGATCTCATCTAATCCATGATTTTAAATACCATCTGTTGCTGATGACCCCCAAATCCATAGCTTTAGCCTGGACCTCTTCCCTGAACTCCAGACTGATTTTTTCCAGCTGCCTACCCCAGATCTCCACTTGGATGTCTGAAACTCAACTCTTGCTTCTAGCCCTTAATCCTACTCCCACATCTCCCCCATCTCAGTAAGTGGCAGCTCCATGCTGCCAAGATGCTCAGGCCAAAAGCCTTAGAGTCGTGTTTGACTCCTTCTCTCACATGCCACATCCAACCAATTCATCAGCAAATGAGTCAGCCCTACCTACATAAAAAACATCCATAAGCTTATCACTTCTCACCATCTGCCACTGTTCCCAAGGCATTCCAAATTTACTCAATGAATTGATTAATGAATGGCCTGAATTATGTCATTTCAATCCTCATAATAGCTCTATGAAACAAGTGCCCTTATTTCCTCCATTTCACAGAGGCACATAAAGGCTAAGTATAAATTAAGAAACTATGGTTATAGTTTATCAAACAGGTCTTTATTTTAGTTTGAAGAGTCAGATCCCCAGAACCCGATCATCCCAGGAGAAGGGATCTAATTAGCTTACTGGACCCACACAAGGCCCGGGGCAGGAGTCAGCCAGCCTCTCGGAGCACAACAGGTTAGCTGCCAAACGCCGATCTAACCACGAGCTCCTCTCTGAAGACCCACCCAGGCCCCACTGCCAGGATTACCACTAGTTTCCAAACCACATGTGCTAGTCTCTCTCTACTCAGTAAAGGGTATCAGCTCCACACTTTTTAGACTTAAGAAAAGGAACTTGTTAGAAGGTCACATAATGAATCATTGAAAAGAAAATCAAGTTAAGAAATGAACCGCTCACGTACATACCCAGAAGACAAAGAACCCTTTTTTGTATTAAAGAATTCTGTTTGAAAAGAAATCCATGCTTCTGAAATGGAGTCCCCTGGGAAGGGTCCAATGAGTTTCCAGTAGGGCCTCTGAGGACAGAGCTACTAACTTTCCACACAATGCAGAAAGGTGATGGAGAACCAGGTGCAAGAGGGTCAGGGTGGCTTGGCTTCCACCCCTCTTATGACCCCTACCTCCACCAAAACCAATTTTGAAAATTAAGTGAGTTAATAAATGTGAAAATCTAAAGTTTTATACAAAAATAAGCTTTTACGGTAAAAAGAATACTTTTTTTTTTTTTTTAGTGAAGGGGTGACATGGGGTGAGCTGTAAGGATGGAAAATTTTAAGAACCATCAGACAAGGTAGGACTTTTCAGAGCTAAACACAGGATATCCTTTAAAAGTTTATCTGAGCAAGATAAAGGCTTATCTATGTATTTTCAAAACAGGGGTTATTTATTAGAATTGGTACCTTTTTGGGGGTCAATGTGACTACATTTCTTCCAAGGATCTAAGTGACTTTACTGTATGCATAGGGAAAAAAATCAGGAGGAATGTTCACCAAACTCTTAATGACTATTGCTGGGTGGTAGGAGCAGAAAGGGCATTCATTCTCTACATTATACTCTTCTGTAATGTTTGCAATTCATAACAAGTGCGAGTTAATTTCTGAGGAAAAATTTTGGGTAAAAAACACTTCCCTCTATCCTCACATTAACTGATAGAAGTTTCCACAGAATAACGTATTTAGCTCTTTAAATACTTCAATTGTTAATCAAAAATTTTTTATGGTTTTTAATATCCATTGTTAACTGACTTCTTTCTCTAAAACTAAGAGGTTTTAGAAATCTTGGGTCAATGAATATTCTAATGAGACTCTAGAAATACATCAGTTAAATTGCATACTGTGCAAATAAGATAAAGTATCACCTTGAGGAAATCTGAAATAGCAAGGATAGCAGAAGTGGGAGAAGCAATACCAGCCCCTCCCAGGCCCATTCTGGAATGCATCATATCACCATCAACAAGCATTTGCTGAATGCCTTATGTGCAAGTACTATGCCAGGCTCTGCTTTCTGCCCTTAAGGAGCTCTCTCAGCATTGCTGGAAGACAGCACACACAGACACCACCACAAGGCAGCATCTGCTACAGTGGCAAATACATGGCCCTGCAAAGGAGGGAGAGAGAGGATTTTGAAATTCCTGCTTAAACAGAAGTCCTTTGAAAGCAGAAGCAGGTCTTACCTGTGTATTCCCGTAACCTAACGTGATAAATATGTTTTAAATTAATAAGTACATGGAACCAACTTGCACTTGGAGAGGAAAAAGTATGACATCCCAAGCTGGAGGAATGGTGGTGGCATGAAAGTGTGGCATGACCCAAATGTGCATGTTCAGCTATAAAAAAAAAGTGTAAAGAAATAGAGGAATAGAAAGTTGGAAAACCCAATTCACTGAAGTTGAGGAGTTGAAACTATCTTTGAGCCAACAGGAAACCACAAAGGATTCTGATGGTGCAAAGACAACCTGTTAATGTTCCTGTCTTCCTTACTAGGTTCCTTAAGGGTGGGCAGCAGCATCTTTAAAGATTTTGGTTGCCCAGCAGAGCCTGGCACATGACAGGTATTCAAATAAATGTGAGGGAAAAGAAGGGAAGATTGATTAGGCTGGAAAGATTATGCAAGTGCCATGATACAAAAGGCGGGAGACGAATAAGAGACCAGAAATTAAGGCCGGAGGTGTTTTCTAATCCACCTCATGATATACTCAGACCCAATACAGTGATTGTCCAAAGGCTCCTCCCTTTGTCTCAAGTTGAATCAACAAAATTCCTCTCACATACCACCATGGGTATATCTCCCTTTAGGAATCCTGAGCAACTGGGAAGGTTTGGGGAATGTTAATCAACCCATCAACAGCTACTTAGCAAGGCAGTCCTGCCATTCCAGTGCCTCCTCAAGTTCTCTGAGGTTAGCCAAGTTCTGCATCTCACTCTTAACTTATTTCTGGCCAGGGCCATAAGGAGAGAGGCGGAGGTAATCACAGCGGGTTTCAGTAAATGTTAGTTCCCCCTTTTCCACACTGACCCTTCATAAGCACTTTCTGTCTCCACCAAACAGTCTGATATTTCCTGCATTATAATCAGTGTTTCTATGAGGCTTTATATTTTTCAAAGGTCTTTGCACTCTATCTTAATCTTCATCACTACCTTATAAGCATGACAGATCCTACTACCCCATTCTTGAAGATGAAAAAGCCTAAATCCCGAGACTGAATGAAGCCAGGGGAAATGACACAATTACAGTTACTAGCATCAATAATAAACAGCACAGGTGGAAGCAAGCGCCTGGTTGCTGTCCCTTGCGGGTAGTCTTCTAGCAGTTTCATATTGAGAGCAGAATGATAAAACTTAACCAAATGGATATTTAACTAAAGTTGGGAGATACTATCAAACAACACAAGCTCTCTTCTTAGAAAGACCATAAAATTAACATAACCGTTTTCATAAGAAAAAAATGTTAATTTCAACATTTCCTGATTATTATCTTCCAAAATATATCGTTAGAATATAAGGGAACGTAAAAGAGTAAATTACAAGTATTGTTAAACAATCAAGAATGTATTGGGCTTCCCTGAATCTGCCTGCCAATGCAGGGGACACGGGTTCGAGCCCTGGTCTGGGAAGATCCCACATGCCGCGGAACAACTAGCCCCGTGAGCCACAATTACTGAGCCTGCACATCTGGAGCCTGTGCTCCGCAATAAGAGAGGCCACAATAGTGGGAGGCCCGTGCACCGCGATGAGGAGTGGCCCCCACTTGCCGCAACTAGAGAAAGCCCTCGCACAGGAATGAAGAGCCAACACAGCCATAAATAAATTAATTAAAAAAAAAAAGAATGTATTAGCTATTTCTAAAAGTGCTTTAACATAAAATATCAAGATATTCCAAAGAAATTCATTAAACAAACCTCAGAAAAGCATACAAACATGACTCTGCTGTTAATTGAATCAATATCTTTATCATTTTGATTTTCAATTAAATGAGTATCTGCTACTTCAAATAAATATTATTTATAGGATCAAGGATTTGTCTGCTTAATTCATATTTTCTAACATAGGACGTTCAGTTTCAGATCTCTTCTTTTCCCTTAGTCTTGTTCGAACCTTGCCAAATATCTTGTTCTTTAAAGTAAAACTCCAGTCCCTTAAACAGTCTTTACCAACCTCCACACCACCACAATCCTTAAGAGAAACACAATCTTAAAAAAAAAAAAACGGTCAATTTTAAAAAAAATTTATAGATCCTATCCAGTACCATAAATAATAAATTTCAAAACAAAATTGGAGCTACTATAAAGCCGAACTCTGATGTAGCCAAGAACCTGTAAAGGGATCTATTAGTCAGAAATGCTGATGCTAGCCAAGTGTGGTAGAGAGGAAACTGCCCCCTACCGTCAAATGTACATGTTCCTAATCCCCAAAACCTATGACTATGTTACTTTACTCGGCAAAAGGGGCTTTGCAGACATGATTTAAATTAAGGATCTCAAGATGGGGAGATTACCCTGGATTATCTGGTTGGGCCTGATATAATCAAAGTCCTTGCAAGTGAAAGAGGGAAGTAGGAGTGTCAAAGTCAGAGAGTGAAGGATCAATCTGAAGATGCTACGCTGCTGGCTTTAAAGACAGAGGAAGGGGGCTTCCCTGGTGGCGCAGTGGTTGAGAGTCTGCCTGCCGATGCAGGGGACATGGGTTCGTGCCCCGGTACGGGAAGATCTCACATGCCGCGGAGCGGCTGGGCCTGTGAGCCAAAAAAAAAAGACAGAGGAAGGACCCAAGAACCAGGGAATGTGGGTAGCCTCTAGAAGCTGGAAAAGCAAGGAAGAGGTTTTCCCCTAGTCTCCAGAAGGGACACACCATGCCAACACCTTCCTTTTAGCTCACTGAGACCTGTTTCAGAGTTGTGACCCTCCAGAACTGTAAGATGATAAATCTGTACTGTTTTAAACCACTAAACTCATGGCAATTAGTTACAGCAGCCACAGGAACTAATACAGCAGGTTAAAGCAAGGCACTACTCACCCGCCCATCTGCCAGGACACTTAAAGCCTTAATCTTCAGGTCCCTGTTGTACAGACATTCAGTGAAATGTTTCTACTAACAAATTATCTAGAAAATGACATAAGATGGTGGTAGTGAGGGAGAAGAGGGAGCCGCAGAGGAATTTTGGAGATCTGTCAGGAATTTTCAGGCCTATTATCCTGCTTCCCTATAAGTACACATAACTCCTTTCTATTTCTATTATTAAGAAAGTTGTTTTTACAGTTCAGTTTCTGGAAGACAATTTGCAAAAGCTGGGGAAGCGGCCACTTGCTTAATGCTTTGTTGTCTACTAGCTTATTTCATCATCTTGCTCTCCTTTATCAATTTACTTGACTTTTGAGAGGTTTTGGTTCTGTTAATGATGACAGACCTCCCCTAATTCACCTACATCTTTGGTCTGCTCTATCACCTCCTCTGAGCCACTGGAAAAGAGGAGCGCTAACAGACCTCGGCACAGGTAGAACTTACGAATTTGTATAAAGCCTAACTACAGGGACTCCCCTGATGGCACAGTGGTTAAGAATCTGCCTGCCAATGCAGGGGACACGGGTTCGATCCCTGGTCTGGGAAGATCCCACATGCCGCGGAGCAACTAAGCCCGTGCGCCACAACTACTGAGCCTACACTCCAGAGCCCGAGACCCACAACTACTGAGCCCATGTGCCACAACTACTGAAGCCCATGTGCCTAGAGCCCATGCTCTGCAACGAGAAGCCACCACAATGAGAAGCCTGTGCACCGCAACAAAGAGTAGCCCCCGCTCGCCACAACTAGAGAAAGCCCATGTGCAGCAACGAAGACCCAACACAGCCAATACATAAACAAATAAAATAGATTTATTAAGAAAAAAAAAAGCCTAACTACAGAGTTCAGTCCATGGACCACAGTATCACCTGGGAACCTGTTCAAAATTCAGCATCAAGTTCTGTTCCACATTATTCAGCCATAAAAAAGAATGAAATCTTGCCATTTGTGAAATGGATGGACCTACAGGGTATTATGCTAAATGAAGTAAGTCAGGCAGAGAAAGACAAATCCCATCTGATTTCACATATCTAAAACACAAATGAACAAACATAACAAAACAGAACAGAGTCATAGATACAGAGAAGAAATAGGTGGTTGCCAGAGGGGAGGGAGTTGGGGGATTAGTGAAATAGGTGAGGGAGATTAAGAGGTACAAACTTCCAGGGCTTCCCTGGTGCAGCAGTGGTTGAGAGTCCGCCTGCCGTCGCAGGGGACACGGGTTCGTGCCCCGGTCCAGGAAGATCCCACATGCCGCGGAGCGGCTGGGCCCGTGAGCCACGGCCGCTGAGCCTGCGCGTCCAGAGCCTGTGCTCCGCAACGGGAGAGGCCACAACAGTGAGAGGCCCGCGTACCGCAAAAAAAAAAAAAAAGAGGTACAAACTTCCAGTTACAAAATAAATGAGGATGAAACGTCTAGCATGAGGAATATAGTCAATTATATTGTAATATCTTTGTATGATGACAGATGGTAACTAGACATATCACAGTGATCATTTTGTAATGTATAGAAATATCTAATCACTATGTTGTGCACCTGGCACTAACATAATATTGTAGGTCAATTATACTTCCATTAAAAAAAATATGTAGACACTGGGAGGAAATGCATCAAAATGCAAACAATGGTTATCTCAGGGGGGTGGAGATTATGGGTGATTGTTAATTTTTACTTTATGCTTTTATGTATTTCTCATTGTCTGCAATGAACATATATTGCTTGTAAAATTAGAAAGAAAACAATAAATGTCATTAAAAATGAAAAAAAAGTTCCATCCCAGATCTTCTGAATCAGAAATTACATTTTAGACATGACAGATCTCTAGATGATTTGTAAACACATTCAAGTCTGAGAAGCACAGATACAAAGAGCCATTGGCAAGGGTACTCACCATGACCCACTTACTATATTTTAGGGACAAATATTCTAATCAGATTCATACTTTCAGTTAATGAGAGGTTCTTAATTATTACAAAGATTTGATTACCAAGCACAAAAAGTTTTCCTAAGGCATAAGTGAAAAACATGCCCTCGCCCCTGCTAGTACCCCTGCCCACTACTCCCTGACAAGATTTGGTGAGACGGTGGATGAAATATTGATGGAAATATATTTATTTTTATAAAGTTTTTTCAAGGGCTAAACATTCATTAAATGTTCACAGTAGCCTTATGAGGTTGATATCCCCAAAGTACAGTTGAGGGAATATGTACCTAGACTCAGAACATTAACTAACTTGCCATAAATCATTTAGGAAAGAGCCAGAATGCTAATCAAGACTTGCAGTCTCCAAGCCCATCCTTATAAATACTACTCTACGAAGCCAATCCTCATTATTTAAAGATTCTGTATTTTCAAATTCTCCTACTCACTAAAACTTATTTGTAACCCCAAAATCATTACTCACTGCACTTTCCCAACTTTTTGAGGACAGGTACATACATGAGCAGAACAGCTAAAATTGTGAAAAACCAGATGCACACGTTCCCAGTATGTGATGCTTTGCCTTATTTCACCTCTCATATTTTAAACAAGTATCCTTTTCAAGGTCTACTTAGCGCCACATTTTTCGCATTTTGTGCTTTTTGTTGGTGAGTGTGCAGTTTAAAATGGTCCCCAAGCAAAGTGCTATCTAGTGTTCCTAAAGGCAAGAAAGCTGCCTTACAGAGAAAACAAATGTGTTACATAAGCTTCGCTGAAGCATAAGCTATAGCACTACTGGCAGTGAGTTCAATGTTAATGGATCAATGATATACATTAAATAAGGCAAACAGAAACACACATAAAACAAGGTTATGTACTGATCAGTTGACAAATATGCTGTGACCAGAGGCTCACAGGAACCAAACCCTGCATCTTCTCTAGGGGCAATGATTCAGTGTTTGCTAAGATGGTGTTCACAGTAACTTCACAGAACATAACTGCCGCAACTGTTGTTACATGTACTAACTTGACATGTAATGGCAGGAAAGGCACCAAATTACAGAGCATTTTCAGAAACAAGACACCATTTTCTCCAACTCAAAAACAATAGTTGAAGGTTCTTGACAGGATAACCACAAGGACTGGTAATGGTGTTATTTCATAGCTTACAGACTAAAAACACTGGAATAATACAAGGCACAAAGTCAGAAAATGAATATTACATCACACGGACAAAGATCAAGCAGTGGCTCTGTGAGGTGCATGCAAGATGATTCAAGGGGAGAAGGGAAGTGAATACAATAATATTCATTTACACTTATTATTTAAATCTCATCTTTAAATTCCAATTTACTTTACAACTTAATAATACTACAGTAATACGTGTACACAATAAATTCTATTGGTAGTGCCTGCTCCAATCCTGCTGATGATCTACATGACCAAAAAATGTTGGGAGATCACCACTGCAGAGAATCAAAGTTAGCGCTTGAAAAGAAAAGAAACTCCAGAAGCACACGTCCTGCAGTGGGCTGGTGGCTTTGAGGACTCACATGCACTGGGAACCATCTATGGCTGCTCTGTCCCCAACATAGTGTGATGATCCTCACAAGACATCCCTCCAGGCATCAGGTGATTCATATGAGAAATTAATTAGCTGGTTGTGACATTGATTAGATGATCCAAGCTAGGAACCCTTCCCTCTCTAGAAATTTGACCAAAGAAAATAAGACATAATAGCAGGAAGTAAAAACATTGTTTATTGTTGCCCGGAGCCCAAAGGCTGAAGGCATGCCCTGATAGAGCAACAGCCTGTCCTCAGAGCACCCAATCTGGGAGAATTCTATGGTATCCCATAAGATATCCAGGACTGTTAGTGTCATCTTATATAGTTAAGTTGCATCATATACACATTCAACTCTAAGTGCTCAGCAAAAAAAAAAAAAAGAGATATAGAGAAAGAGAGAAAGGGAAAAAAAAAAACATAACCAGTGCTGGCAATCTGTCTGCCATTCTACTCAATGAAGGTGTTCTGTTCCCTTGGACAGTCTCTCAGTTCCTTAGTGTCTCTTACAGCATGAATGGTTCATTGTGAGGCTAAAGTTTGACACAGTATATTTTTCATCTACATCACCTAATCCCAAACCAACTTCCTCTGATACTCAAAGGAAGAAGCAGGGAATCGTTTCAACCCTGAAGGAAAAATGATTGCATATGACTTACTGAAAGACGGAATCAATCTCCAAAGAGAACTGACTTCCTGCAGGTAGTTCAAGGGCAATTTTTGAAAATACTCAGCTTTCACAGTGTACGCTGACTGTAGAAGCAACCGCCCAGATAAAGTGAGACTCAACTATAGTTATTCTGTTCCAAGGGCTCACTCTTATACCTACCACCTAGAGGTGGTGTATATTGAAATTTGCCGCCATATACTTTTATGGTACTTCTTGCTGATTAGTGCTCTCATACCAGCTGTGTCATTTAACACCCACAAGGCCAGGCAAAGAAAATGGAACGAGCACTGTGGTTCCCATTTCAGAGATCGAGTGCAATAATGGAAAGAGTAAGAGTTGTTGAGTCAGACAATTTGGTTTCAAATCCCAGGCATACTGTTCAATTTTTCAGAGCCTTAGTTTCCTATCAGTAAAATGCAAAGAGTACACACACCTCACCAAGTTTTTGAGGATGAGTCAAGTATACAAGCTGCAGGTATACATTACTCAATGTTTCCTTACACCATTCCACAGGAAGGAGGGCTGCAAGTTCACACACCTAATGTGACTAATAAAGCCCAAGTAGAACAAACATCTCCCAATTCCCAGCTCCACGCTCAGAGGCCCAAGAAGGATATAACTTGGAATCTCTTTAAAAGGTGTTCGAAAAGATAGAGATATTCTGCTAAAAGTTTTTCTGGTTCAAGTAAATCTGTGACATGCTAGTCTCTTGAAGGCTCACAATGCGTGTGTGTGTGCGCAAGTGTGTACAGGATATAAAGGCTCTGAGAAGGTGTGCAATAAAAAAAACCTGGTTGAATACATATAGAACATTCCCCCAAAGTGGATTTAATAATGGAAACCTTTTCTGCATAATTACTATAAACAGCCACACAAACCTAATGTTCTTCTGAACATACTTTTAGAAACACTGGTTTTGATAAATTAATGTATAACAAACTAACAGATGATTATATTGTAATAGATTAATATTAATAAAAAATAATAACAGATTATAGAACAAGGCACAAGAAACTACCCTTTAAACAAAACCCCAAATCATTTTTTGGCAGTCTGGTGTTAAATCCAAAAAAAATCTATTTGGGAATTCCCTGGCGGTCCAGTGGTTAGGGCTCCAGGCTTCCACTGCAGGGACCTGGGTTCGATCCCTGGTTGGGGAACTAAGATTCCACAAGCCGCGCAGCGCCGCCAAAAGCAAAAAAAAAAAAAAAAAAGAAACAAAACAAAAACAAAAAAATCTATTTAGATCATCAAGGCATTTTTATTCTCAGAAAGATCTCAGTATAAGTCTTTCATAAACAAAGATTCCAAGGAGTGGCTCATGTCATCTTACAGAAGACATAGTGGGTAAAAAAGGTGAAAGAGACACATGTTTTGTTACAAAACTGATTTACATGAGGTATCTTACTCCCTAAATCAACTTTCCAAGAACGCTACATATGCCATATAACAACTACCTGTCCTGTCATTATCCCTGGTCTCCTGATAACAGTGGCAAGCAAGAGAAAGCCAGAATGGAGACCCTGACTTGTAAACTATAAACCACAATGATGAGGAATCCTTTTTTTCTTTGAAAACTACAAGAAAGCAGTTATTATTTTTCCTACTTTGTACTTTCCCTCCTTTCTCGGTTATTACTGCACGCAAGCACTTCTAGTGAATACTTTTATCTTAAACCTCTAGAAGTCAAATAAAGAGAAGACCAGGCCCGAGGAATTCTTTAAAAAATTATATTAATATTTGATATTTACTATCCTGGCAAATACAATATATATAAAAAAGGAACCCGCTCTAATGCAAAGTTGTAAGTTTGTGAACTAGGTGTAGACAAGTATTGGTTAGCACTGACATCCTAGGAGGAAAGCTTTTGGTAAGAACTTTAAGCTTCCATAGTTTTTCGAAGAAAATGAACGGAATCTAGACGTTTGCTAGCCTAGTCCAGTAACATACAGTGTGCATTTCGGCCACTAAGAGCAGGAGTGGGAAAGGGCCAAGAGCAACCATTACCGCCTATCACCAGGGGTACCTGAAAAGTCATCTTCAGCCTTCAGCCTTCCCATTTTACGAGACTAGACGCCTCAAGGACCACTAGATCGCGGCCGCCGCCTCGCCAGGTCCAACCCGGCACAAGGCGGAAGCTCACCAGCGGGGCCACGGGGCGCACACCTGCCGGCGGGCGGCGCCCACAACGCTTAACCTTGCCGCGGCGGACCTGCCCTCCTCGGCCCTTCTTCACCACCACCTCCATCCCTTCCCACCTGCAAATAACCGAGGGTAGGGACGCGGGAAGGTGAAGATGGTGAGGAAAAGCATGCCCGCAATCCGTCGCAGACTACCTCCTCCCATCCCAGAGCCGCTGCAAAGCCACACCGTTTCTCCCACGCCTCGTGTCTCTAGTGCAAGGTCTGCAATAGTTTAAAATTTTTGTTTTAAAGCACAAGTAACTTCCCCGCTCCCTTCCGCCCCTCACCTTCACGAAAGCAATCGGGGTTGTGGTACCTTCGATATCTAACAGGATCACAGTGACTTCGGCGGGCACCGAAAGCACAACCATTTCCCCACCGGCTGCTACTACGAGAATCGGCCTACTGGTAGGGAGGGCGGAGGGCCGTGCCGGCTGCGCCCAGCAACCTGCTGGGCTTCCGACAGCCCCGAAAAGAGTCCCGGAGCGCACAACTGCGAGCGGCCTGACGCACGAGGCGGAGAGGACACGTCGGCGCCCCTGAAAATAGAGAAACCGGCAGCACAGGGACCTTGAACTCGCAAGCTGCCCGGGCCTGGAGGCCTAGACCACGTGGGCAGGGAAAAGGGGCGGTCCTCACGAGGTTCCGATGGGGCGGGGAGAGGTAATGGCACCGACGTCGATTGGCCGCTAGAGGGCCTCTAACCCGATCCGTCAAAGTGGGCCTCGCGTGGGCGGGAACAAAGAAACGAACGCGGGAGCCCGGTGCGCGGGCGCGCGCTCTCCGCAGGCTGGTTGAGCGAGCGGGAGAGGCCTGGGGCACGTGCAGACGGGAGCCCCGCGAGTGGCGCGCCGGGGATGTGAGTGCCCCTTGCCCTCTACGGCACCTAGCCCCCTCCCCGCCCACTGCCTCCGCTTTTGCATTTTTACAGTAATCCGACCGGGCCCGCGCCCCTCCTCCCGTCAGCCAGCGAAAGAGGCCGTTTGGATCCCGGTCAGCCTGACTGCGTTGGCCGCGATTCCGGCCGATTGGCTAGGGAGGCCCGCCGCGCCCCCTCGGCCCGCGCGCCTGTAGCGGCAGCGGAAGAGGCGCCCGCGCCGCGCCGCTGTCCGGAGGGGCCAACGCGCACCCGCTTCCTGTTCGGCTGCTTCCAGCCAGCTCGAGGACAAAACACGCGTGCGCGCGACGAACGGCAGGGCGCGCTCGCCGCCTCAGCCACCGGCGTTGGGCGCAGTCCGCCTTTTTCCGGAGCAGCGCGGCCCCGGTGCCAATCGATAACGGCAGCTCCGCACTGGGGGACCGAGGGCGGAAAAAGGCGGGGTTGACGGCTCTTTGCTGGGAGTGGGCTGGACCGGACGCCAGAGACAAAGGCTCTCAAGGCAAGAGGGGCTGTGACGCTGCTCGGGATTTTTGACCCAGGACTTTTCGCCCCTTCGTTTTTCTCTTCTGACGCTCTTTTCCCAAGCCCGCGTCCCTTCACCCGCGACCTCGCTCCTCAGCGGAAGGGCCGCGATGGAGGTCCCGCCCCGGCTTTCCCATGTGCCGCCGCCATTGTTCCCCTCCGCTCCCGCTACTTTAGCCTCCCGCAGCCTCTCCCATTGGCGGCCGAGGGCGCCGCGGCAGCTCGCCCCGCTCCTCCCTTCGCTCGCTCCCAGCTCTGCCCGGCAGGGGGCGCGCCGGGCCCAGCGCCACGTCACCGCCCAGCAGCCCTCCCGATTGGCGGGCGGGGCGGCTATAAAGGGTGGGCGCAGGCGGCGCCCGGATCTCTTCCGCCGCCATTTTAAATCCAGCTCCATACAACGTTCTGCCGCCGCTGCTGTCGCGACAAGGATTGCACGCCAGCGCTTCCCGGCCGACACCTCAGCCGCTATGGAAGACATGAACGAGTACAGCAACATAGAGGAATTTGCAGAGGGATCTAAGATCAACGCGAGCAAGAATCAGCAGGATGACGGGTACTGCACGCTTTTCCTCTTCCCCCCCTCCCCCAGCGCTCCGCATGCGCCCCTTCGTCCCTCGGGGGCCGCGCGCTGCCCCTGTTCTTTCCCCAAGTCGATTGCCCGCTGGGCCCCACTAGGTTGGAGGGAAGAGGAAAGTAGGAGACGGAGGTGGGGCGGTGACTCTAGAGGCCCGCGGAAAGTGGGGGAAGGGCGGAGGGGTTGGAGGCGGAGGGCGGTGGCGTCTGTGTCCCGAGTGCGCAGGCGCGCGTGGGGCCCGAGGGGGAGGGGCCGGCCTCGCTGTACCCCATGCTGCAGCTGCAGCCGCCTCTTCATTGTGTCTGTGTTACGGTTCCGCGCAGTTTTCAGGGGGAGGATTTAGGGAACTCCTGGTTTGGGAACCTGTAGGCGACTGGTACCCAGATCCCCAGTACGTGTGATGATGAGTTCTTTAGGTGGAACGTTGGCTTGATAGTTGAGGAAGTCGGTGAGCCTAAGTTGTGTGGGATCAGTATAGAAAGTTGGATTTTCTAGTCGGGAACAATCTTTACCATGTATTGTTGGCCTCGTTTAAACTTGGCATTGTGCAGTGAGGAGAGCAAGGTGTCCACCGTTTTGAATAAGTGAAGAACTTGGGGATCTTTGTGGTCTTTTGTTCGTGTGTGTCTGTAAACGGATTAAATTATTTGTACATAAGGATGTATTTCCCCATGCTTATTTTATAGTTTTATTTCGTAAATTTCGTAATTTCAGAATTTAAGTAATCGTTGTAGTTGCTGCTAACCTTAAAAAACAACTTTTATTTCTAGTAAAATGTTTATTGGAGGCTTGAGCTGGGATACAAGCAAGAAAGATCTGACTGAATATTTGTCTCGATTTGGGGAAGTTGTAGACTGCACAATTAAAACAGATCCAGTCACTGGAAGATCAAGAGGATTTGGATTTGTGCTTTTCAAAGATGCTGCTAGTGTTGATAAGGTAGGAACATGTTTCGCATTGTGGTGCTTTTGTGTGTTTCTTGCAAATTGTTCAGAGGGTTTCTTGTATGTTGTCAGATTAAATAAATCTGTCTTCTAGGTTTTGGAAATGAAAGAACACAAGCTGGATGGCAAATTGATAGACCCTAAAAGAGCCAAAGCTTTAAAAGGGAAGGAACCCCCTAAAAAGGTTTTTGTGGGTGGATTGAGCCCAGATACTTCAGAAGAACAAATTAAAGAATATTTTGGAGCCTTTGGAGAGGTGCGCTCTGCTTTTACGTTTACGTGTATTTTCATTTGATATGTTTATATAATGTTTATCCCTGGCCCAGTTCTTACAGAGCAAACTCAGGTTGGATGAGGGTGGGATTAAATTATTGCTCAAGTCCCTTCCAGTCACCATACCTTAATCAGTGCTTTCTGTGTTATAATGGAAACTAGTGTCTAATGGAAACTAATTCAGCAAAAAGATGGATGCTTTGGTGTGGTTAGGGTTTGGATTTATTAACTAGTGGCATCTGTGGGGTAAGAAATGGTATTAAATAAGGTTTTACTCTCCCTTCTCAATGCTCCATAGATGAAACAGATGACTGTAGTTTGATGTGGATAATAAAGCAGTAGTTTATATAGAAGTTATTCTGTTAGAATGACATGTTAGGTTGAAGCTTGAAAAGGACTTGTGGCATTCTAAAACATCTTGGTAGCTTTTTACCATTAGTGGGTGACCTTGAGTGTGTATCTTGATTTCAGATTGAAAATATTGAACTTCCCATGGATACAAAAACAAATGAGAGAAGAGGATTTTGTTTTATTACATATACAGACGAAGAGCCAGTAAAGAAATTGTTAGAAAGCAGATACCATCAAATTGGTTCTGGGAAGGTAAAGCCATTTTGATTATAGTAAATGAACAATATGCTTTTTTTTTTTTTCTTAAAGTGAAATTTCTCAACCTGTTTTGAGAAGAAAAACAATGGCTTGACATTAGAATATTGGTAATAATTCTGTTTGCTTTTTAAATTTTGTTTTTAGTGTGAAATCAAAGTTGCACAACCCAAAGAGGTATATAGGCAGCAACAGCAACAACAAAAAGGAGGAAGAGGTGCTGCAGCTGGTGGACGAGGTGGTACTAGGGGTCGTGGCCGAGGTGAGACGTAATTCCTGGGCAGTGACTCAATGCTGTAAGCTATAAACTGCGGAATATGAATAAGCCCATAGGAAAGTGAAGCCAAATTTAAACTGTTACAACATGGAAACTGCTCAGCTTAGTGGGTGGGCTTTTGTTTTTACTGGTTTCCACCTCTTCAAAAATGGCCACTCTGACAGTGTCATTACTGATGGGAAAATAACACCATTAAAGGTAATTAAGATTACATGGAACACTTTGGTGTGATAGGTTTTCTAGGGCAGGAGTCCTTGTTTTAAAGATAAACACTCTTGTCTTCTCCTTTGTCCTGATTTTTCATTGAATTTAGGAAGCCTGATACTGGCACAATTGGACTTTCTGCCCCCTTTTTTATGCCAACTGTAATAATACTTTCTTGGTCAGATAGCAATATAGGTATCCATTCTGCCTTTTTAAGATTTGCAGAGTGAGGGACAGGAACGCATCATTTTATGTTAGGATTGGGGGTCAGAAGTTGTTTCCTAACAATCATTGTGCATTGTTTCAGGTCAGGGCCAAAACTGGAACCAAGGATTTAATAACTATTATGATCAAGGATATGGAAATTACAATAGTGCCTATGGTGGTGATCAAAACTATAGTGGCTATGGCGGCTATGATTATACTGGGTATAACTATGGGAACTATGGATATGGACAGGGATATACAGACTACAGTGGTAAGAATATTTAACTTAATTTCATAAACCAATGGTACTAAAATTCAGTGTTTAAAGTACAATCCCATTCTGAGACTCTGTGTGTGGGTGTTTCCTATTTCTTGAAGTGTTTGGAGTTAAATTTTTGAGACATTTAATAGTCATAGGGGCTTATACTGATACAGAGACTTCAGTCATTACAAACATTCTGGAATGTGATATGTGACTAGTTTATAAGGACTTTTTAAGTTTCTGGTTATTTTAATTGCCATGGAGGATTTTGCATATTTAATGGTTTTTAAATGTACAGTGAAACCATTTCATTAAAAGCTAAGCATATTTTTTTGTTTTTCCAAAATAGGCCAACAGAGCACTTACGGCAAGGCATCTCGAGGGGGTGGCAATCACCAAAATAATTACCAACCATACTAAAAGGGGACGTTGGAGAAAACAGGTGTGTATAAGAGTTCAAGACACCAGTGGAAATTCTAATTTAATTTAAAGATCAATAGACAAATGAAAAATAAGTGAAAACAAAATATCATGTAGCCTGTTTTTACTAAATTGTTAATTTTTTACTTGCTTTATGAACCTGTTTTGCCTAAAGTGTCTATAGATCTTTAACTTTAAAGTTTTATCTCACTTTCTTTAGTATTACAGAAAAACTTAAGAGTTTTTCTGTTTGCTTTGTGTACCAGGTGGTCTAGAGGAATAATTAAACTTTTTTAGAACTATTAACAGGTAAAGTACTGAAATGGGTACAACTTAAGGAAAACAGGAATGTTGTCTTCTAACTCTGACATTATACCTTGTTTGTACCCGCCAGCGGGAACTTCATTGCAGGCCGTGTGTCACCCTGACCACGTCTATCTCTGGGGGTCGCACGTTGCGGGCAGAGCGCAAGGCATACACCAGAAAACGCTGTCCTGTGGTATGGTCTCTTCCAACTTCATGTACCAGCGTAAAGATTAAAGTGGAAAACTTCAGACTTTGGCTTCTTTTTTAATCTTTTTGAAGATTAAGTGTCTAAACTTAACTTAAATGGTTTTTTACAGGAGTTAAAGTACATAAATGCCTTTTTACAGCTTAATCATTTTGGTCTTCTGTTTAGTGTTGTATTTCAATTGTGGAGCCTCATTTTAAGTGTTCATTCTTTAAGATTTAATGCTTGCTTTTTCTTTTTATAGCTAATAGTGAAATCTACAAACCAAAACAAGAACTTTAAAATCTGGGATACAAATTAAAGATCATATGCACACAGAAATTTGTTTTCTTGCAATACAAGCCTATTAGAAATTCATGTTTGTAATAGCATTTTACGTGGCTTACTAGAGATGTTTCTAGTAGACCTTGAACCTAGCACAGTTCAACCTGTGAATATGGGAAGACTGCATTCCCAGATTTTCTAAGTAAATTTTACTTTAATATCATTTGGGAACTCCAGGGTGAATTTATTAATTACCCGAACTGCGTTTTGCCAGTGAATTTGCATGTGATCTTTAATTGAAGAAAAGAATAAAGTGAGAACTTAAAACAATTCATGAAAGTGGACCTTTGAAAGCTTGTCAGAGTTGCACAAATCTAATTGCCATTTTGTTTTTGTTTTTAGGAAGAGATTGCTAAAGTAATCCATCTTGCAGGACGACATTGAAGATTGGTCTTCTGTTGATCTAAGATGATTATTTTGTAAAAGACTTTCTAGTGTACAAGACACAACTGTGTCCAACTGTATATAGCCGCCAATTAGTTTTTGTTTTTACTTTGTCTTTTGCTACCTGTGTTACGACTCGACGTGGATTTGTGTTTATACAAATTTTATTTGTATGATTTCATGTTAAACCTCAAATAAATGCTTCCTTATGTGATTGTTTTTCTGCGTCAGGTACTAAATAGCCCTGTAAAAGTATAATTTTAAATAAGCAATAATTAAGGCACAGTTTATTTTGTAGGGAGTGTTGATCCATAGGGAGAAACTGTGGTCCTTTACAAATAGCCAGCTACAGTGTCTACTCTGTTCTCTTTTTGTTAGATGTATTCTGTGTTCTAAGGCTTCATTTCCCTGTTAACTGAGGCTTCCACATACCTTTAAGTAATGTTTTCTCTTTGTATATCTGGAGACTTTGTCATGAAAGTTTCTGTGGCGTAGTTATAGTGTTGTGATGAGTGGAAGCTTTCTAGTAGACCATAAGTCTTCTGGTTATATTTTGAAAAGTAACTTTTTAATGGCACAAAGCATGCTGGTAGCTCCTTTTATGAATAGAAAATATTTTGCTTTGTTCTTGTCTCTGGAAAGGCATTTGTTATGACTTGCTGTATTCAGTGGTCTGCTAGAAAGAGCTTTGGCTAATCATAATACCATAACTTTGTTTTCTTGATTAAACTGTCTAAATATAACCAGGGGAAAAAACACTTGAACTGTGTTATAGGAGCCACAGTTTAAGAAGATCAGATGTAATTGCATTTAACACAAGGATTTTGGCAAACAGGTATGAAGTTACTAAAGTTTGAACAAAAGTTACATTAAAATATATGACGTAGTGGATGAGTAACTAAATTAATTGTATACTATTCTGTTGGTATTATGTCACAGCAAGCACCAAACTGAACAAAATGTTTCTGTTGGGGCATTTTTAGGAAGCTGTATTGGGTGTTAACTGTTACGTGGTGTGAGTTCTTAGAAAAAATCATGGCAGTAAGTTTCATCATTTTTAGCGCAGTTAGTGCATGAGCTGAATAGTTAAGCATATCCATGTTCAAACGTAAAAGGAATAGTGGGGAAAGGTATCCCTTAAATCTTATGTAAATGCAAATCTAAGTGTGACCAAGTCATGTCATTACAACAGATCTTCTGGTGCATTAAAAAAAAAAGTTTTAGCTCTAGATTTTGGAGGATGTCCTGGATAAATTCAAGTTTTGAATTTTACATTCAGTGTAGTTACTGAATTTAAGGTTTTTGTTTTCATTTCTGTGGTTCCATGTTAGCCATTAGGATTGGCATACATGTTCACATGTGGAATAGTTGACCTCACCTTAAAGCAAGTGTAAATTTTTTTATGCTAATGAACCTGCCTTGTTTTATTTGGTGCCTGCAACTTTCTTTGTTCCAATGATGTTTGTACTTGCTGGGCTATCAAGTTACAATGCTTTTGGCCTTTTGCTCCTGTTTTGCTATTTGACCTTACACCTAGGCCAAGTACCAATGTTGGCTATTGTAAGGGATTGTTTGATTCTTTCAACATGCAACCTTAGGGAACAGAAAGGAGATTTTCATTTTAAGTTATGTTGTCAAAGTCAGTAGGTGCAGTGTCTTTAGGACAGTGAATCCTGTAAGTTCAAATTTATGATTAGGTGACAAGTTGAGATTGTCCTTTCCCTGATCAAAAATGAATAAAGGCTTTTTAAACAAAATCCAAACTCTTCAGTCAAGTCTTGATATACATGACTTTGAAGAAATACTACATCTGGAGATTATTGTCTGAGGTCTTTTAGAAAAACTGAAGTACCTATGACAAACATAATTAACGTGTATATTCTTAAATATGCTTCCTGAGTTTTGAGCAAATTCTATGTGTTAATACCCTGAAAGAAACCTAATTAGCAGTTTTGTTAACACATTAGTATTCTGTAGTCTGATGGCTACATTTACAAGATTAGGGATTAAGAGTTAAAATGTCATTGGGATACTAACTTGGATAAGCAGAGCATTTATTTCATTCTCTTCCATGCATCTTTTTCGTAATGGTGACAGTAACTGGAGCCTTTGCCAATCTTACAAATTTCAATACAAAGAAACCTGAGAAATTAATTGCTATATGTTGCAAGTATTTGATAGTATGTCCACCACAGGATACTATGTTTCACCTATTAAAAAGGTGATTCAAGGACACTGCAATTATAATTGCATTTTTAAATGATTTTATATAAACTGCAATTTTTAGTTAAAGGTGTGTGTGTATGTGCGTTTCTGCCATTTGAATTGCTCCTAGTGTTAAGCGAAGTCAGGAAATGTCATTCTGTAAAAATCTCTCAAATTTTCCAACTTAACAGAATTGCCATCTACTGTGGTCTCAACTTTCTGAGCAAAAGCAATACAACTTTGTTTTCATGTAAAGTCATTCAAAAGTGTATTGCCATGGGCTTCCCTGGTGGCGCAGTGGTTGAGAGTCCGCCTGCTGATGCAGGGGACATGGGTTCGTGCCCCGGTCTGGGAAGATCCCACATGCTGCAGAGCGGCTGGGCCCGTGAGCCATGGCTGCTGGGCCTGCGCGTCCACAGCCTGTGCTCCGCAACGGGAGAGGCCACAGCGGTGAGAAGCCCACGTAATGCAAAAAAAAAAAAAAAAAAGTATTGCCATAAAAATGGGCTGTTCCTTTAGGATTGGTTGAGGGTTTTTATTTGTCTTGAAATAGTCAGATGTGGGATTTCAGTGAGTTTGGTTGAATAGAAAAAAGTGGAAACTTTGACTTAACCACTGTTTTATAAACTGTAGGAAAGAATACAGTGGTATTCTGTGGATTAGAGGGTAATGCTGAACATCCTAAGGATTGTTACTTTTAAGTGGCAGTTTAATTCCTGACCTTATTCTTTGGTCTACTCATTCAAGAGGAGTACCCCCATTTGAGGAGGTACATCTTGATCTCAGTGTGATTGGGGAAGGGATATTCAACAGTCTGTGATTACCTAAATCTAAAAATTTCTAATAACAATGCTCAAGATTTTGGTTTATCAAAGACTAGCATGTGTTATAAATATGAGAAGCACTGTACTGCAGACAGGTTTTCTCATACTGTTCCAATGGTTATCTCCTTTTGAGAATCTGACTAAAACGAGTTTTCTTAAGACAAAAAAATCATGTCTACATAAATGTAGTCTCAAGAAAATTATAAACTACTTTGAAAGCTATCTAGTTTAAAAGACTCGAAGTTGGCTTTTATGGTGACAGATTGACTACATTCATTTAGGCCACACCATGCAGTTTGTGGGATCTTAGTTCCCCCACCAAGAATCAAACCCGGCCCCACAGCAGTAAGGAGCACCAAGTCCTAACCACTGGACTGTCAGGGCATTTCCAAAATTTATTGAATTTGCTATCATTGATGCGGTTACCCAAAGGGAGTTTCTTAAATGTTCTCAGTGCTGGCTGGTGAACAAATACAGGGTGATTGTTTTATGGATGAGACAGGAAGGGCCAACCCCATAAAAGGAATTATGGAAAACTATAATCCCCTGATTTTTCAAATTGAGGAAGTTACCTAGTTGATAGTAACTCATTACGTTTTGGAGTCTATCAAGCATCTCTGAGGACTAGATTCAGTGTTTGCCACTTCTGGGAGGGATCTCTAAGCATTAAGATTGGTCAACAGTCTTTTTTAATTTGTGAGTGTTGAAGTCTTTTGTAGGAAAGCGTTTTATTATCATTCATTCATTCTTGGGACTTCCCTGGTGGTGCAGTGGTTAAGACTGCGAGTTCCCAATGCAGGGGGCCCGGGTTCGATCCCTGGTCAGGGAACTGGATCCCACATGCTTGCAGCAACTGAGGAGCCCGCCTGCCACAGCTAAGACCCAGTGCAACCAAGTAAGTATTAAAAAAAATTGATTTATTCTTGTTCCTCTGATGAAACTGGAGCCTAGATAATCTGAAGCAACTACTCATGCCCGTGAGCTTTTCTGTGGTATTTATTTTATTTATTTGGCCGTGCCGGGTCTTAGTTGCAGCATGCGGAATCTTCGTTGCAGCATACGGGTTTCTTTGTTTTAGTTGTGGCTTGCAGGATCTTTTAGTTGCGGCATGTGCGATCTAGTTCCCTGACCAGGGATGGAACCTGGGCCTCCTGCATTGGGAGCGTGGAGTCTCAGCCATTCTACCACCAGGGAAGTCCCTGTCCTATGGAATTGAGTGATTACTTTGTTTACCCTTGAACGATGAGACGTATGGGACATAAAAGCTCTTTAGACCACCATACAGGCAGAGGGGTGAAGGGAGGGTGTGACAGTGGGGACTGAAGTATTTTAGGGTACTTCCAATATTTTTCATTACCAGGAAACACTTTAGGTATTTTCTCCCCATAACTGTATATTTTGAATGGCTGTACACATCACATATATTGCTCTCATTATGTAGTGACATTTCTATTAATCAAAGGCATATAGCTGTCAATCAGAACGTCTACAGTGATAATCAGCATTGTACCATCAACTTAATGATGCCAGCTAAAATCTAAGAAACAATATTTTCATTAGCTTGTACAGATTTTTTTTAATGTGTGATTTCTGTCAGACTTAAAATACAGAAAAAAAGTCCAAGAATTTTTATTACTTCTTCCTAGGAATTTAGAACTATAACTAGCACATCATTTGGAGATAAGGAAAAACAAAAGGCATTTTTGAGTGTGTGTTACTTTCATAATCTGGAAAAGTGATTTTTAAAATATTTTTATGGATATAAGTTTTTAATTATGCATTTGAATGACTTCATCAGAAATAAAGAGACCCCCAAATTACACCTTTGATCTCATTTAAAATATGTCTATTTTTTCATGTATTTATTCTTTAGTTACAATCCATGTAAAAATAGGACTTAAGAGCCTGTCCAAACTAAGAATAACTCCACTTTGACCTATCATCGCCACTCACCCAGCTTGTGGGATCTTAATTCCCCGACCACCAGGGATTGAACCAGGGCCCTCTGCAGTGAAAGCGAGGAGTCCTAAATGCTGGACCGCCAGGAAGTTCTCTTCCCTTTTTCATTTAATTAAAGTTATTTTAATTGCTATTAACATGATGCTTTAGAACACCAAGATATAGACATAGCAAAAGGGTTTTTATTTTCCCTTGATTCTCCATCCAAGACAATAACGAATTCAGAAAACATTCCATTACCAATTCACTGATTGTGGAGTTTGGTTTTTTTGTTTGTTTATATGTTTGTTTTTCCCACATATCCCAGACCCCAGGAGAGGAGGGTCTTGGTGTTGGTGACAGGTACAGGGATTTTTCACCAACCCATAGCCAAGATTCATGATACTACCATGGTAGGGTTTTGGTTTTGTATTTTCTTTAACCTGAATCTTTTAAAATTCTCCTGGTGTTAAATACTTGCCACTTGGTGAAATAAAATCATTCTTCTCTTACTTCATTAAAGACCAAGGAGTAAATTTCTCTCTCTGCCTTTAATAGAAAAAATCAAGCAGACACTCTTAACCAGGAAATATACAGGCATTAACTACTGTTCTCTTGACAATTCTCCTGGGAAAGGAATGCAGACTCTTAGTATAACTTGATTAAGAACACCGGTCACAGTTTATTAACTCCATTTATTGCATAAGAAAGGAAAAAAAGCATTACATGAAGATGTCAAAGGTTTTCAGAATTACTCGATAAATCACTGCTAAGATCATGCCCTGTTTTTTAAATTTGCATTACATATTTACATTTCCGTGCATTAGTGCAGTCCTACATATAGTGTAAGAGTATTCAGGTGTACATATATACCTAATAAGATAAAAGGCATACAGGCATACTTTAAAAATATTGCAGGTAAAGTTCCAGACCATCACAGTAAAGCAATAAGGTGAGTCACACAAATTTTTTTTGTTTTCCCGGTACATATAGGTTATGCTTACACTATACTGTAGTCTATTAAGTGTGCAATAGTGTTATGTCTAAAAAACAATGTATACACCTTAATTTAAAAATACTTTATTGCTAAATAATGCTAACCATCATCTGAGCCTTCGGTGAGTCAAAATCTTTGCCGGCGGGAGTCTTGCCCTGATGTTGATGCTGCTGACTGATCAGGGTGGTGGTTGCTGAAGGTGGGTGGCTGAGGCAGTCTCTTGAATAAGACAGCAAGGAGGTCTGTCTTTCATGAAGGATTTCTCTGTAGCGTTCAAGGCTGTTTGATGGCACTTTACCCTGCTCAGTAGAACTTCTTTAAGAATTGGAGTCAACCCTCTCAAACTCTGCAACTGCTTTACCAACTACATTTATGTAATATTCTAAATTCTTGACACAACTAGGGCAACTCCCAGGCTCTGGTGGGGGACATCGGACACCTAAAGGGACAGGAAAAGTACCCACACAACCAGGTAGGACGTGGCAGGGAAGGAGGGGGGAGAGAAAGTGGAGGCAGCAGGGGACCGGCACCTGTGAGGGGTGGCTGGGGGAGGGGAGGGGTTCCATGACCAGAGGGGGAGCCCACCCATGGTGCAGGGATGAGTGGGGACAGAGAGAGACCTCTGGGGGATTGGGGGATCAGAGGGGAACGCAGCTAGCATCTCCCCTGACTGCTCGGGCCCAGCAAGCCTGCTGGGGTCCCAGGCCTCGACCTCCACTCTCCGTGGCCCCCACTGTCTAGGCTGAGCCTAAGCCACGACCCCAAACCCACAAGGAATTTTCTGGCCACGAGGGTCCTGAGCCTAGACCCCACCTCCAAGGCTGCTTCTGGTCTTTTTTTTTTTTTTTTTTTTTTTTTTTTTGCTGTTGTGGTTCTGTTTTGCCTTGTTGTCATTTCATTCGTATTTTTTTTCTTTCTAATATATTTTTTATTCTTTGTTATTGTTCTGCTCTCTTTTTCTTTTTCTTTTTTTTTTTTTTCCACACCGCATGGCTTGCAAGAACTTGGTTCCCAGGCTGGGGGTCAGGCCTGAGCTCCTGTGGTGGGAGCACTGAGTCCAAACCACTGGACTAACAGAACCCCAGACCCCAGGGAATATCAAATGGAGTGAGGTCTCCCAAAGTCCTCATCTCAGCACCAAGACCCAGCTGTACCCAAGTGCCTGTAAACTCCAGTACTGGACACCTCAGGCCAAACAGCCAGTAAGACAGGAACAAAGCCCCACCCATCAAAATAAATGAGATGACAAAAAAATACATTACAGACGGAAGAGCAAGGTAAAAAACTGCAAGACCAAGTAAATGAGGAGGAAATAGGAAACCTACCTAAAAAAGAATTCAGAGTAATGATAGTAAAAATGATCCAAAATCTCGGAAATAGAATGGAGGCAAGGATTGAGAAAATACAAGAAATGTTTAACAAAGACCTAGAAGAACTAAAGAACAAACAAACAGTGATGAACAAAGCGACAACTGAAATGAAAAATACAGTAGAAAGAATCAATAGCAGAATAACTGAGGCAGAAGAATAGTTAAGTGAGCTGGAAGATAGAATGGTGGGAATAACTGCTGAGGAGCAGAATAAAGAAGACAGAATGAAAAGAAATGAGGACAGGCTCAGAGATTTCTGGGACATTAAACACACCAACATTCGAAATATAGGGTTCCCAGAAGAAGAAGAGAAAGAGAAAAGGTCTGAGAAAATATTTGAAGAGATTATAGTTGAGAACTTCCCTAACATGGGAAAGGAAATAGCCACCCAAGTCCAGGAAGTGAAGTGAAGAGAGTCCCAGGCAGGATAAACCCAAGGAGAAACACACCAAGACACATGTTAATCTAACTAACAAAAATTAAATTCAAAGAAAAAAAAATGTTTAAAAACAGCAAGGGAAAAGCAACAAATAACATACAAGAGAATCCCCATAAGGTTAACAGCTGATGTTTCTGCAGAAACTCTGCAGGCCAGAAGGGAATGGCATGGTATATTTAAAGTGATGAAAGGGAAAAACCTACAACCAAGATTGCTCTACCCAGCAAGGATCTCATTCAGATTCAATGGAGAAATCAAAAGCTTTACTGACAGGCAAAAGCTAAGAATTGAGCTCCACCAAACCAGCTTTACAGCAAATGCTGAAGGAACTTCTCTAGGCGGGAAACACAAGAGAGGAAAAAGAACCACAAAAACAAACCCAAAACAATTGAGAAAATGGTAATAGGAACACACATATTGATAATTACCTTGAATGTAAATGGATTAAATGCTCCAACCAAAAGACTGGATAAATGGATACAAAAGCAAGACCCGTATATGTGCTGTCTACAAGAGACCCACTTCAGACCTAGGGACACATACAGACTGAAAGTGAGTGGATGGGAAATCAAAAGAAAGCTGGAGTAGCAATACTCATATCAGATAAAATAAACTTTAAAATAAAGACTGTTATAAGAGATAAGGAAGGGGGCTTCCCTGGTGGCGCAGTGGTTGAGAGTCTGCCTGCTAGTGCAGGGTACACGGGTTCGAGCCCTGGTCTGGGAGGATCCCACATGCCGTGGAGCGGCTGGGCCCGTGAGCCACAACTACTGAGCCTGCGCGTCTGGAGCCTGTGCTCCGCAACAAGAGGCCGCGATAGTGAGAGACCCACGCACCACAATGAGGAGTGGCCCCCGCTTGCCACAACTGGAGAAAGCCCTCGCACAGAAATGAAGACCCAACACAGCAAAAATAAATTAATTAATAAAAAAAAAAAAGTTTGCTCACATAAAATTCAAAAAAAAAATCCTTTTAGTGGAGGAAAAAAAAAGATAAAGAAGGACACTACATAATGATCAAGGGATCAATCCAAGAAGATACAACAATTATGAATATTTATGCACCCAACATAGGAGCACCTCAATACATTAAGCAAATGCTAACAGCCATAAAAGGGGAAATCGACAGTAACATAATAATAGTGGGGGGACTTTAACACCCCACTTGCACCAATGGACAGATCATCCAGACAGAAAATAAATAAACACAAGCTCTAAATGACACAATAAACCAGATAGATTTAATTGATATTCATAAGACATTCCGCCCGAAAGCAGCAGAATACATTTTCTTCTCAAGTGCACACAGAACATTCTCCAGGATAAATCACATCTTGGGTCACAAATCAAGCCTTGGAAAATTTAAGAAAATTGAAATTGTATCCAGCATATTTTCCAACCACAATGCTATGAGATTAGAAATCAATTACAGGAAAAATACAAAAACACATGAAGGCTAAACAATATGCTACTCAATAACCAAGAGATCACTAAAGAAATCAAAGAGGAAATTTTAAAAATACATAGAAACAAATAACGAAAACATGACAACCCAAAACCTAAAGGGATGTAGCAAAAGCAGTTCTAAGAGGGAAGTTTATAGCAATTCTATCTCCCCTCAAGAAACAAGAAAAATCTCGAATGAACAATTTAACCTTACACCTAAAGCAACTAGAGAAAGAAAAAGAACAAAAAACAAAGATGTTAGTAGAAGGAAAGAAATTATAAAGATGAGAGCAGAAATAAATGAAATAGAAATGAAGTAAACAATAGCAAAGATCAATAAAACTAAAAGTTGGTTCTTTGAGAAGATAAACAAAATTGATAAACCTTTAGCCAGACTCATCAAGAAAAAAGGGAGAGGATTCAAATCAATAAAATTATAAATGAAAAAGGAGAAATTACACTTGACATTGCAGCAATATAAGGATCATAAGAGAATACTACAAGCAATTATATGACAATAAAATAGACAACCTGGAAGAAATGGACAGATTCTTAGAAAGGTACAACTTTCCAAGACTGAATGAGGAAGAATTAGAAAATATAAACAGACCAATCACAAATAATATGAAAAGATTCTCAACATCACTAATTACTAGAGAAATGCAAATCAAGACTACACTGAAGTATCACCTCACACCAGTCAGAATGGCCATCAACAAAAAAATCTACAAACAATAAATGCTGGAGAGGGTGTGGAGAAAAGGGAACCCTCTTGCACTGTTGGTGAGAATGTGAATTGAGACAGCCACTATAGAGAACAGTCTGGAGGTTCCTTCAAAAACTAAAAATAGAACTACCATATGACCCAGCAGTCCCACTACTGGGCATATACCCTGAGAAAACCATAATTCAAAAAGACACATGTACCCCAGTGTTCATTGCAGCACTATTTACAATAGCCAGGACATGGAAACAACCTAAATGTCCATCTACAGATGAATGGATAAAGAATATGTGGTACATATATACAATGGAATATTGCTCAGCCATAAAAAGGAACAAAATTGGGTCATTTGTAGAGATGTGGATGGACCTAGAGTCTGTCATACAGAGTGAAGTAAGTAAGAAAGAGAAAAACAAATACCGTATATTAATGCATATATGTGGAATCTAGAAAAATGGTACAGATGAACCTATTTGCAGGGCAGGAATAGAGACACAGACCTAGAGAAAAGACATGTGGATACAGTGGGGGAAGTGAAGGGTGGAACTAACTGGGAGATTAGGATTAACATTTATACACTGCCATGTTAAAATAGCTAGCTAGTGGGAACCTGCTGTATAACACAAGGAGCTCAGCTCAGTGCTCTGTGATGACTTAGATGGATAGGATGGGGGTGGGGGTGGGAGGGAGGTCCAAGAGGGAGGGGATATATGTATACGTATAGCTGGTGAATTCACTTCATTGTACAGCACAAACTAACACAGCATTGTAAAGCAGCTATACTCCAATAAAAAATAATAATAAAATTTTAAAAATAAATTCTTTGTTGTCATTTCGGCAATCTTCACAGAATCTTCAACAGGAGTAGTTTCCATCTCAAGAAACCACTTTCTTTGCTCATCCATAAGAAGCAATTCCTCATCCATTAAAGTTTTATCATGAGATTGCAGCAATTCAGACACATAGAAACAAATAACAGACTTCACTTCTAATTCTAAATCTCTTGCCATTTCCACCACATCTCCCAACTGAAATCTTGAACCCCTCAAAGTCATCCATGAGAGTTGGAATCAACTTCTTCCAAACTGATATTTGATATTTTGACCTCTTCTCACAAATCACAAACGTTCCTAATGGCATCTAGAATGGTGGATCCTTTCTAGAAGGTTTTCAATTGACTTTGCCCAGATCCATCAAAGGAATCACAATGTATGGCAGCTATAACCTTACGAAATGTATTTCTTTGATAAGACTTGACAGTCAAAATTATTCCTTGATCCATGGGCTGCAGAATGGGCATTGTGTTAGCAGGCATGAAAATAACATAAATCTCATTGTATATCTCCATCAGCGCTCTTGGGTGGCCAGGCACATTTTCAATGAGCAGTAGTATTTTGAAAGTAATCTTTTTTTCTGAGGAGTAGTTCTGAAAGTGGGCTTAAAATATTCAGCAAACCATGTTGTAAACAGATGTGCTGTCATCCAGGCTTTGTGCCACTTATAGAGCACAAGTGGAGTAGATTTAGCATAATTTTTAAGGGCCCTAGAATTTTTGGAATGGTAAATGAGCATTGGCTTCAACTTCAAGTCACCAGCTGCATTAGCCCCTATCAAGAGAGTCAGCCTGTCCTTTGTAGCTTTGAATCCAGGCATTAACTTCTCTCTAGTTATGAAAGCCTAGATGGCATCTTCCAGTAGAAGGCTGTTTCATCCACACTGAAAATCTGTTGTTTACTGTAGCCACCTTCATTAATTACCTTAGCTAGATCTTCTGGATAACTTGCTGCAGCTTCTACATCAGCTCTTGCTGCTTCACCTTGCACTTTTATGTTTTGGAGAGGGCTTCTTAAACCTCAAGAACCAGCCTCTGCTAGCTTCAAACTTTTCTGCTGTGGCTTCCTCACCTCTCTCAGCCTTCATAAAATTGAAGGAAGTTAGGGTCTTGCTCTGGATTAGGCTTTGGCTTGAGAGAATGTTGTGGCTGGTTTAATCTTCTGTCCAGACCACTAAAACTTTCTCCATATCAGCAATAAGGCTGTTTCACTTTATCATTCATATATTCACTGGAGGAGCAGTTTTAATTTCCTTCAAGAACTTTTCTGTTGCATTCACAACTTGGCTAACTACCTGGTGAAAGAGGCCCAGCTTTCAACCTATCTCAGCTTTGCACATGCCTTCCTCACTAAGCTTAATCATTTTTAGCTTTTGATTTAAAGTGAGACATATGTGACTCTTTCACCTGAAAACTGAGAGACAATTGTAGAGTTATTAATTAGACTAATTTCAATATTGTTGTGTCTCAAGGAGTAGAAAGGCCTGAGGAGATGGAGAGAGACAGGGGAGCAGTCAGAACACACACATTTATCGATTAAGTTTGCCTTCTTAAATGGGCATGGTTCACGGTGCCCCAAAACAATTACAGTAGTAAATCAAAGATCACTAATTACAGATCACCATAACAAATATAATAATAACTTAAAAGTTTGCTATATTTTGAGAATTACCAAAATGTGTTGCAGAGACATTAAGTGAGCAAATGCTATTGGAAAAATGGTGCCAATAGACTTGCTCAATGCAGGGTTGCCACAGACTTTCAATTTGTAAAAAAAAGTAACATCTTGGCAGCACAATAAAGTGAAGTGCAATAAAATGAGGTATTCCTGTATAATTTTTCAAAATATATTTACTTGCCTCTGCATCCAGCAACTATGGCCTAAATAATTCAAACCAATCCTTCTGAAGAAAATTAAGCAGGATGAAATATTTTTTAAAATCTTCTTAAAAGAACTGAAAGAGTTTAAAAGATAATGAGAAATTTACCTGGCTAAAATCTGAGAGAAGGTCAAAACCTGGAGAAGCAAACCTAGCTGGGTTTAATGGACTTACTGGACAAAGGGCACAGAAGCCAAAAACATAGGTCCAACCCCAGGCGGAAACTCTCATACCTCATTACTCCATTAAACTAAGGTCTTGCAAAGGGCTACACTCTCAAGACAAGAGATAACCCAGATTCCTCACCTGGGCGGTTAAGGCAACTTCAATCTCAGAATTTAGATTAAGATAGTCCTAGAAAGGTAAAGGGCCTCAAGTGCCTGGAAGAATCAGATGAAAATCATTATTTCATCTTAGGTTTCTGATTGTTTCTACAGATATTTTTTAAAACATGATGACCAGCACATAAATAAATTAAAGCCAACACAAGTGAGAATCAACACACACGATGAACAGTTCCAGGAGATATCAGGCCTCCATGCTTATTATGTTTTTTGGGGTTTTTTTGGCTGCCTTGGGTCTTTGTTGCTGTGCACAGGCTTTCTCTAGTTGCGGCGAGCTGGGGCTACTCTTCGTTGCAGTGTGCAGGCTTCTCATTGCAGTGGCTTCTCTTGTTGTGGAGCACAGGCTTTTGGCACGAGGGCTTCAGTAGTTGTAGCTCTCAGCTTTGTTACTCCATGGTATGTGGGATCTTCCCAGACCAGGGATCGAACCCGTGTCCCCTGCATTGGCAGGTGGATTATTAACCACTGTGCACCAGGGAAGTCTCCATGCTTATTATGTTGAAATAATATATAAGCTTGAAAATATCTCCAGGGAAGAGGAAACTATAAAAGCAACATAGCAGATCTGATAAAAAATCAAACAGAACTTATACAAATAAAACAATACAATAAATGAAATTAAAAACAAAAGATAGGTGGGTCTAACAACAGATTGGACACAACTTAAGAATTGCAGAACTGAAGGAAAAATGAGAAGAAACTATCCAAAATGCAGCATGAAAAGGTAAAAACATGAAAATTGCCATAGAGAACCAGTGACATAAAGGATACAGTGGGTAGATATAACATATTTAATTAGAGGTTTAGAAGAAGAGGCAGAATAAGAGACAATATTTGAAGAGATAATGGCTGAAATTTTTTCAGAAGCGATGGAAGACAATCTGCAGATTCAGTATACCAACAAACTGCAAGTAGGAAAAATACAGAGAAATCTTTACAAAAATACATCATGGTGAAACCGAAATATTCAACCACAAAGACAAAATCTTTAAAGGAGCTAAATCTAGATATCCAACCACAAATAAGCAGGAAATACAAGAAATAGAGACATATGTTAAACTACCATGAGGATGCAACAATCCAAATGTAGAATGTGGAAAATTCAACTATTAGAATGTCCCACTTCTTCAAAAAATAAATGACATGAAATAAGTGGGGAGTGGAGGTGGTTTAAGATTAAAAGACTTATGGTAAGCAAGCATTTAAAGTGCAAGTCACTATTCTTTCTTTAATTATGACATAGCAAGTATTTTATGGAAAATGGAGACTACCATCCCATGTTTGGGAAATTCCCATCATACGAGTCTTGGTAAGGAGCAAAGAGTACCACCCAACATAATATTTTAAAAATCAACTTACTCAGCCTTTCTTACAGCCAAAGCACAGATACATGACCACAGCTCTATCAATCAGAATTCTCCTACATTAGACTTTGAGACAAACACTAGTGAATCAAATTGATTTAGTGGAATCAGTGCTAGGGCAGGTGGCAGCCACGGTGGTAGCTACTTTTCCAAAGGAGCAGTTATGTTCTAGCAGCAGCATCCAGTATCTAGCATTGATGATGTCAGTGCTGAAAGCAGCAGGATCTGTGGATAGCAGGAGCAGAAGCAGTAGAAACAGTGTGGCTTTATGGAGCCAGTTCTGTGGTGTGATTTTGGAAATGGTTCCTGGATGAGAGTTCCCAAGTGTGGTTCTCCAACTCTCCTGGAGAGGCTAAGGTACTAAAATAGTCTTTATTAAATTCATTTTTAGCTCAAAAAAAAAACCTCAAGAGGGTGAGGAATGGATACATAATAGATGAATTAATCAGAGCAAGTGCCAGAATAGCAGACTGAGGACATCCAAAATTTCACTACTCCATAAAAGGAATGAGGACAGTGGCAAAAAAATTGTCAAAATCAACTTTTTCATAACTCTGGAAATAAAGTTTTGCAACAGTCCAAGGAGCTTTTTTTTTTTTTTAATGACTGAATCTCAGAACACTAAGCTTTGTGACATTGTAACTTCCCAATGAGGAAATACAATGAACAAATTAGATAACCTAGTTGAAATAGGCAAATTCCTAGAAAGACAAAAACTACTGAAACTACCTCAAGAAGAAACAGAAAAACGGAACAAATAAAGCTATTGAATTAATAATTTAAAAAAACAACTTTCCATGAAGAAAACCCTAGAACTATAGGCTTCACTGGTGAATTTTACCAAACATTTAAAGAATTAACACTAACCCTTCACAAAATCTTCCAAAAAACAAAAGAGAAGGGAACACGTTCTAACTCATTCTATGAGGCCAATATTGCCCTGATATCAAAACCTGACAAAGATATAACAAGAAAACTACAGACCAATAATTCTTATAAATATATACACACACATTCTTTATTTTATGGTTTTTTTTTGTTTGTTTGTTCGTTTTTTGGCCACACCACGCAGCTTGTGGGATCTTAGTTTCCTGACCAGGGATTGAATCTGGGCCCTCAGCAGTGAGAGCATGGAGTCCTAACCACAGGAATGCCAGGAAATTCCCCACACACATTCTTTCAAAAAGAAAAAAAAAGAAAAAAATCAAAACCCTAGGAAACAGAACCCAGTAACATGTAAAAAGGATTATACACTATGACTAAGTGGGATTTATCCCAGGAATGTAAGGTTGGTTTAACAGCTAAAAATCAATCCCAATGTAACACACCATATTAATATACAAAAGAACAAAAACTAGATAATAACCTCAATGCACCAGAAAAAGCACTTGACAAAATCCAATACACTTTCATGATTAAAAAAAAATTAAACAAACTAGGAATAACAGGTGTTATGGACTAAATTGTGTCCCCTCCCACCAAAAAAAATTTTCATGTTGAAGCCCTAACACCCAATGTAACTGTATTTGGAAATAGGGCCTTTAAGGAGGTAACTAATGTTAAATGAAGTCATAGGATAGTACCCTAATCTGATGTCTTTATAAGAAAAGGAAGAGACACCAGAGATCAATCTCTCCCTCCCTCTAAATGCACATACACACACACACATACACACACACACACACACACACACAGAAATGGCCATGTCAGGACACAGCAAGAAGGAGGTCACCTGCAAGCCAGGAAAAGAGGCCTCACCAGAACCCAATCTTGCTGGCACCTTGATCTTAGGTTTCTAGTCTCCAGAAATATGAGAAAATAAATGCCTATTGTTTATTTTTTTAATATTTATTTATTTATTTTGGCTGCACCACATCTTAGTTGGGGCACACAAGAACTTCGTTGCAGCATACAAGATCTTTTCGTTGTGGCATGCAGACTTCTTAGTTATGGCATGCGGACTCTTAGTTGCAGAATGCATGCGGGATCTAGTTCCCTGACCAGGGATCTAACCCGGGCCCCCTACATCAGAGGCACAGAGTCTTACACACTGGACTGCCAGGGAAGTCCCTAAATGCCTAATGTTTAAACCACCCAGTCTTTAGTATTTTGTTATAGCAGCCTAAGCAGGCTAATTTAGAGGGGAACTTCCTCAACCTGATAGACTGTCTAAAACACCGCATAGCTAATATCGTACTTAATGGTAAGAGACTGAATGTTTTCCACCTGAGATGAAGTACTAGACAAGGATGTCAGCTCTTGTTACTCCTATTCAAACTTGTACTGAAGATTCTAGCCAGGCCAGCTAGGCAAGAAAGAGAAGTAAAATTTATCCACGTTGAAAAGGAAGAAGTATCAATAAAACTATATTTGCAGATGACATGATCTTGTATATGGAAAATCCACAAAAATATTAGAATAAATTAGTTCAGCAGGGTTGCAGGATACAAGATCAATGTACAAAAATCAGTTTTATTTCTATTCACTAGCAATGAACAATCCAAAACTGAAATTAAGACAGCATTCTTTTTGCAATAGCATCAAAACAGAATGAAATGCTTAGGAATAAATTTAAGAAAAGAAATGTAAGACTTGTAAATAGCTAACTATAAGACACTGATAGAAGTAGTGAAAGAAGACTTAAATAAATGGAAATACAGCCCATGTTCATGGATTTGGCTTAATATCATTAAAATGGCAGTAGTCTCCAAACTGATCTAGAAATTTAATGTAATCACTATCAAAATTTCAGCTGGACATTTTGCAGATATTGGCAAGCTGAGCTTAAAATTTTTATGGAAATTTAAGGGACCCAGAATAGCCCAACTATCTTGGGGAAAAAAGAAGAAAGTTGGAGTATTCACACTTCCTGATTTCAAAATTTCCTACAAGCTGCAGTAATCAGGGCAGTGTTGTACTGGCATAAAGACAGACATAGATCCATGGAATAGACTTGAGTGTCCAGAAATAAATTATTAAATTTATGATCAATTGAGTTTTGATAAGGTTGCCAACACAATGCAATGGGGAAAGAGTGGAATTTTCAACAAACAGTATTGGGACAATTTGATATCTACATGCAAAAAAATGAAGTTGGACACCTACTTTATAACATATACAAAAATTGTATGCAAATATGCAAATGGTGAAAGATCTAAATGTAATAGCTAAAACTAAAATTCTTAGAAGAAAATATAGAAGCATTGGAGTAAATCTTTGCCATCTTGGATTAGGCAATGTTTTCCAAAATCACAAGTGCAAAAAAACCAAAAAACAAAAAAAACAGATAAATAGGATTTCATCGAAATTAAAAACATTTGTGCTTCGAAGTACACCATCAAGTAAGTGAAGACAATCCACAGAATGGGAGAAAATATTGGAAAACATACATCTGATGAAAGACTTATAACTAGAATATAAAAGAAACACAACTAAGAAAAAAAAGACAAAAAGACAAAAAAAGACAAATTATAAAATGGACAAAGAATCCAAATAGACATTTCTCCAAAAAAGATATACAAATGGTCGAAAGGTACATAAGGGAATTCCCTGGTGGTCCAGTGGTTAGGACTCCACACGTCCATTGCCAAGGGCCTGGGTTCAATCCCTGGTCAGGGAACTAAAATCCTGCAAGTCACCCGGAGTGGCCAAAAAAAAAAAAAAAAAGTACATGAAAAGATGCTGAATATCAGTGGTCATTAGGGAAATGCAAATATCAAAAGTGCAATGAGATACTGCTTTGAACATACTAGTATGGCCAAATCAAAAAGACAGACAATAACAAGTTTTGGTGAGAACGTGGAGAAATCGATCCTCATACTTTTCTGGTTGGAATGTAAAATTGTGGCGCCACTTTAGAAAACAATGTGACATTTCCTCAAAAAGTTAAACATAGAGTTATCTTATGACCCAGCAATTTTACTCTTAGGTAAATACCAAGAAAAATGAAAACATGTCCACACAAAAACTTGTACACAAATGTTCATAGCAACATTATTTATAATAGCTGAAAATGGAAACAATCCAAATGTTCAACAACTGATGAATGGATAAACAAAATGTTGTATATCTGTGCAATAGAATATTATTTAGCCACAAAAGTAATAAAGTACTGACACATAATACAACATGGATGATATTTGAAAACATGCCAAGTGAAAGTAGCTAGACACAAAAGGTCACATGTTATATAAATATTAATATGAAAATGTTATATGATATTATATGCCCAGTTATATGACATTATATGCCCAGTTATATGAAATGTCCAAAATACGTAAATCCATAAAGACAGAAAATAGATTAATACTTGCCCAGGGGCTAGAAGAAGACACAGTAGAAAATGACTGCTGATGTGTATGGGATTCCTTTTTTTAATTTTTTTTTTTTTCAGTACATGGGCTTCTCACTGTTGTGGCCTCTCCCGTTGCGGAGCACAGGCTCCGGACGCGCAGACTCAGCGGCCATGGCTCACGGGCCCAGCCGCTCTGCGGCATGTGGGATCTTCCCAGACCGGGGCACAAACCTGTGTCCGCTGCATCGACAGGCGGACTCTCAACCACTGCACCACCAGGGAAGCCTTTTTTGAAGAAAAAATTCTAAAGTGGTGATGACTATACAGCTCTGTAAACTTACTACAAACCACTGAATTGTACATTTAAAAAATAAATTTTATGTTATGTGAATTATATCTCTTTAAAGTTGTGACTAAAAGAAGGTACATCAATCCAATACAAAGTATACACCTTGACTGAAAACAGATTTGAACTATCAACTCTGACAAGACAGTTTTTAAACACATTAAGGGAAATTTAAACATGGACATGACAATGGTATTTAGTTATCTTTTAAAGAAAGTTCTTACCTGTTAGAGATACATACAAAAATATTTATGCTAAAATGATATGGTATATGGTACTTACAGCATAAAAAGAAAGAGGTAGAATAAAACAAGTTTGGAATGACACTGATAATTTTTTAATTGGGTAGTGGGTACATGAGTTCATAATAAAATTATTTCTAATTTAGTGTATATTGGAAATTTCCACTTAAAAGTAACAGAATGACACTGATAATTTTTTAATTGGGTAGTGAGTACATGAGTTCAAAATACGATTATTTCTTATTTAGTTAGTGTATGTTGCAAAGTTCCACTTAAAAGTATGAAAAATAACTAATAAGAGAGTAAGATAACAGGCAGCTGGGGAGAGAAGCATTATTTCCAAAGGTGTAGTAAGGCTTATTGCTGACTTCTGAATAGAAACAATGGAAGTGGGCTTCCCCAGTGGTGCAGTAGTTAAGAATCTGCCAGGACACGAGTTCGAGCCCTGGTGGGGGAAGATCCCACATGCCGCGGAGCAACTAAGCCCATGAGCCACAACTACTGAGCCTGCGTTCTGGAGCCCGAGAACCACAGCTACTGAGCCCACGTGCCTAGAGCCCATGCTCCACAACAAGAGAAGCCACCGCAATGAGAAGCCTGAGCACCAAAACGAAGAGTAGCCCCCGCTCGCGGCAGCTAGAGAAAGGCCACATGTAGCAACGAAGACCCAACGCAGCCAAAAATAAATAAATAAAGCAAATAATTTTTTTTAAAAAAGAAACAATGGAGGGCTTCCCTGGTGGCGCAGTGGTTGAGAGTCCGCTTGCCCGTGCAGGGGACACGGGATCGTGCCCCGGTCAGGGAAGATCCCACATGCCGCGGAGCGGCTGGGCCCGTGAGCCATGGCCTCTGAGCCTGCGTGTGCGGAGCCTGTGCTCCACAATGGGAGGGGCCACAACAGTGAGAGACCCCCATACCACAAAAAAAAAAAAAAAAAGAAACAATGGAAGCCAGCTAATAGTGGAATGGTATATTTAAAAATGCTAAAAGAGAATAACCACAACTGAGAATTCTCTATCAGCCAAAAATTTTTCAAGATTGGAGGTGAAATAAAAATATTTTCTGAAAGAAAAAAATATCAACACTTCATCATCGGATCTTCCCTGGTGGTGCAGTGGTTAAGAATCTGTCTGCCAATGCAGGGGACACAGGTTCGAGCCCTGGTCCGGGAAGATCCCACGTTCCACAGAGCAACTAAGCCCATGCGCCACAACTACTGAGCCTGCACTGTAGAGCTTGCGAGCCACAACTACTGAACCTGAGTACCACAACTACTGAAGCCTGCACTCCTGAAGCCCGTGCTCCACAGCAAGAGAAGCCACCGCAGTGAGAAGCCCGTGCACCACAACAAAGAGTAGCCCCCGCTCGCCACAACTAGAGAAAGCCCGCACACAGCAACGAAGACCCAATGCAGCCAAAATTTAATTAATTAATTAATTTAAAAATAGAACACTTCATCATGAGGAAGCTTTCACTAAAGGAGATTCTAAAGCCAATAGTAAATATAGATCCTAGAGGAAAAAGGCCTGAGATACAAAAAGCAATGAAGGAAAAAAAAACTGTAGATGTGGGAACATGTAAATGAATGTTGGCTACGAAAAAATTAATTTTTATAAATTCACAAAACAGAAATGGACTCACAGACATAGAAAACAAACTTATGGTTACCAAAGAGTATAGTGGGAGGGGCACATAAGTTAGGAGTTTGGGATTAACATATACACACTATACATAAAACAGATAAACAACAAGGACCTACTGTATAGCACAGGGAACTATATTCAGTATCTTGTAATAACCGATAATGGAAAAGAATCTGAAAAAGTATATACATATCTGAATCATTTAGCTGTACACCTGAAACTAACACAGCATTGTAAATTAACTATACTCCAGTTTTAAAACATGGTTGAAAAAAAAATCATGATTAGGATTTGTGGTTTTCATTTTTTTTTTGTTATGAAGGAGAGCATAAATATCTTTGTAAATATTCTTTATTTCTTTGGATTGGAGTAATTCTTATACATTTCTCAAAGTAGTATACTTTTATACTTATTGTCATATTTTTAAAATTAATTTATTTAATTTATTTTTATTTTTGGCTGAGTTGGGTCTTCATTGCTGGGTGCGGGCTTTCTTTAGTTGCAATCTTTATTTGCAGCAAGCGGGGGCTGCTCTTAATTGCCATGGCTTCTCTTGTTGTGGAGCTCAGGCTCTAGGCGCGAGGGCTTCAGTAGTTGTGGCTCGCAGGCTTCAGAGCGCAGGCTCAGTAGTTGTGGTGCACAGTGTTTAGTTGATCTGCAGCAGCATGTGGGATCTTCCCAGACCAGGGCTCGAACCCATGTCCCCTGCATTAGCAGGCGGATTCTTAACCACTGTGCCACCAGGGAAGCCCCCTATTGTCATATTGCTCTCCAGAAAGACTGAATAATCTACAGGGCTATTTACAACATCATTGTACTAGTCAATTTTTTTTTTCATTTGCCAACATTGGTGTTTACTTTTTTTTTCTAGTTTAAGAGAGATGTAATGGTAGCTTAAGCTATTTTAGTTTGTTTTCTTTACATTTTAATATGACTGAACTAGTTATTTCCCAAAATGCAAAAGAAATATGATTATTTACCTTATCAGTGTTTTACTGAAGAAGGATATTTTGACTGTCATTTTGGCCATTTAGAATATTCTCATATACCACTATTTATTCTTTGTATTAGCCATAGGGCAGACAGTTATTACATCGCATAGAAACTGACCTAAGTATGTGGAAATATTAGATTCACCAAATGTTAGACCATCTAGTACAATGGGGAGAATCCTGAATGATCAAAAGTTATCCTCATAATTTTCTCATGCATTTTCTAAGAAAGAACATAAATTATCAGTCTTTTACCAAATTCAAAATGAATTTTACTGCAAAGAATGACTTCAAATAAAATTCATTTCACCTAAGACTAAACATGATAGGGAATTCTCTGGTGGTCCAGTGGTTAGGATTCTGCCCTTTCACTGCGCGGCCAGAGGGGAAAAAACAAAAAACAAAAAGCCTGCACATGATAAAATTAGTGATACACTTTTCATTTTTAAAAAATCGCATCTCTTTTTATAGCATGGAAAACTTTAAATATTGACTTAAGAAAGCTTAGGGACAGTGGAGCCCCGAGGTGACTGCTGGTCCCGGTCTGCTGCCACAGGGGGTGTATTCCAGGGCCAAAGCGCCGTGGCATGGGAGACCTCCAGGTGACCAAAGCCACATAACGTCAATAGCTCATTCATCCATCCATGCCAGATGGGTCGTGGGGAAGGTGATTGCGACAGCAATTCAAATACCTGCTAAAGTGAGAGTAACCAGGCTTGTTCTGGATCCCTACTTGTTAAAGCATGTTAATAAGTGAAAAACCTACCTTACGATGCTCTTCAGCAGTGCACAGCTGGGAATATGTGCTTCTCACAGCTTTACCTGTCCCACGGACACAGCACATGAAACATGAACTGGCTGCGATCATTTTCAAAGTTGGACAAGTCATAGATCCGGTGACCGGGAAACCCTGAGCAGGAACTCCCTACCTTGAGAGTCCAGTCAATTCGGAAACCACTCGCTATCTCTTCAACACAGTGAAGGTAGATTGGAAGGCAGAGCCAAAAGGAAAGATTCCTAAGTTTGTTTTATGGAAAAAATTTTCTAACTTTCGTCATAAACTATCCAATTTATCTTCTGGTATTTATGACATAGCTAAAAGTAAATGAAGTAAAGGCCTTGTTACAATTTTCCATAAAGATTTATGGTCATTTTTCAAATTTCTTTCTCGGTGAACATACTTTCCTCTTACACTAAGTGTGCCTAGCAATCCACTGCATTATTTTATAAATTCACTGTTTTAGAAGGTGTATTATTTTTTATTCAAAGGAATCTTGAATTTATCTTAGAACATTTATTTTGGGAGAAGAAAACCTACCTTTTGATATCATAAACAGGTAAGGCCACGTTAAGTGAATATTTATTTTTGAGGGTATATATTCAAAATTAATTTAAATTTTTCTCTGATTTAACCAGTTCTAAACGGAAATATTTTACATGCTTGGTTCAGACTTTATCAGGTTGAAGTCTGTATTAATAAGAATGTTGACACATAGAAAATAAAACTTAAAAATTCAAAAGAAGGAAAACAGAAATAATGAAGTACAAAACAAAACTTTCAGTTGATAAAAGAAAAACACTTATTAACTAAAAACCAAAGAATGAAATCTTTTTGACAAAATTTAGATATGCAAAATTAGAAATGGGAAAATTTGATTTGGTAGCAATTATGGCATAAAAAGAAATTATAGGGAATTTTCTGGTGGTCCAGTGGTTAGGACTGCACGCTTTCATTGCCAAGGGCCTGGGTTCAATCTCTGCTCGGGGAACTAAGATCCCACGTGCAGCGCAGCCAAAAGAAAATAGAAAAGAAATTATAGCGGCAAACTCTTCAATGGTAAAATTAGATATGGGCAAAATGTGACCAAATCTTCAAAACAAAGAATTGATTCTGATCAAATTAATTGATTTCAGAGAAATAAAAATAAAATGAAAAACATTGAAAATGACTTAACTGCTCTCCATATAGAATTAAGCAAAGATTTAAATTTACTTTATATTTAGCTATAGAAAAAAAGGATAATTCATCAGAGTATCATTCTATTAAAATATTTTATTGATAAAAATGTGGTAAAAATTTACTAATCTCAAAACAGCCGCATAAAAAGTACTCAATTTTATATTAGATGTGTGTGTAGGGGAAGGGATGAATGGGTTTGAAAATATTATTTTTATTTGTTAATTTTTTCCTTTTGTCTTTATTTCCTGATGACAGTTTTGTGGAATAAATTCAAAAATTTATTTCCTACCACAATTCAGATGTACAGGGAAAAAAACAGAAGTTTTTTTTGTTTTTGTTTTCCTCTCACACTAGACCTCTTATTCAGTGGAAATACAGCATTCTAGTCCATCCTGACATTCTGGGATTCTTTGATTTTGTTTTTCCAAAACAAGATTTTATTCATGGCTATATAATAAGTTATCATAAGGCTGTACCATAATGCATTTGTTACCCCACTGATTTACAGTTAAGTTTGGCCAATTACCCACCGATAAAATAACCTCGTAGGGTACAACACAAGTGTTTTTTCAACCTAAAACTATTCTGATCTTCCTCTTATTTAGTGGGACAGAAAATTATTAAATATCTAATCCAGTTTAAGCTTTGTCTACCCCAATAATTGAAATGATCCATTTAGTCCCCCGAGAATGAAAACCATGCCTGTGGAATATTTAAAGTAGAAAAAGAAAACTGTTATTGGAACTAAGGTAATCATCTTTAGATATTTAAAGGACTGTTATATGGAGGTCTGATTATATTTATCCTATGTAAACAAAGAGTGGGACTGGGATAAATAAAATCATGGAAAGGGAAATTCTACTCTGTTTAAGAAAGAATTGTCTGATATTTGGAGCTGTCCACGATTGAATGATTGCTCATGAGAGATGAGATTTACATCATCAGGAATATTCAAGCTGAGGTTCAAGGGTGTTATAAGAGAAGTCAAGCTTTGGTTGAGATCAGATATCCAAGATCAGTCACAGGGAACTTGTTACATGTGGTTTAAGCAGGACCAATGTTTGCAGCTTCAATGTTAGTCTTATAATAATGTCACTTTCTTTTTTAAAAAAATAAATTTATTTATTTATCTTTGGCTGCATTGAGTGTTCGTTGCTGCACACGGGCTTTCTCTAGTTGCGGCGAGCAGGGGCTACTCTTCGTTGCAGTGCACGGTCTTCTCATTGCAGTGGCTTCTCTTTGTTTCGGTACACGGGCTCTAGGTACACGGGCTTCAGTAGTTGTGGCTCTTGGGCTCTAGGGCACAGGCTCAGTAGTTGTGGCGCACGGGCTTAGTTGCTCTGCGGCATGTGGGATCTTCCCAGACCAGGGCTCGAACCCATGTCCCCTGCATTGGCAGGTAGATTGTTAAGCACTGTGCCACCGGGGAAGTCCCAATGTCACTTTCAATTGCTAGCATTCCATTAACATTAGTTGAATTGGAAAGAGAGGAACAGGGTTTCAGCACAAGTACACCCTTGGAAGTATGTTTTGCAGGAGAAAATCATCCATCATGTCTGTTAATACAAAAAAAAAAAAAACACAATTAACAAGACCACCGGTCTGATAATCTTAAAAATTTCTTCAGTTCTTGAGAATCTAAGATTCTGCATCTGGGAAAGCTGGTTTAGCTTCAGTCAGGAGAAATGGCTGGAGACAGCTGGCAGAGGTTTAGGAAAGAAGGAGCTGGTGTCTGAAGTGAGGAGTGATTTGGCCACATTAGAGTTCTCAAGAGGCAATGTGGGAATGGGGTTAATAAACAAACAAACCAAGGTAGAGATAGAAGGTGGAGTTTGGTCACCAGGAAGAAAGCCAGAGACTAACTTTTGGAAGTAGTGTTCAATGAAACCACGACCCCTCCTGGTTGTCTTGACCCAGCCAACCTTTCCAAGTGTCATTCCCACCCTCTCCCTGTCAACACCAAACTGCTTGCAATTCCTTGAACACAGGGAGCCCTCTCACTGTACATGCTGTCCCCTCTGCCTGGAACACTGCTCCCTCCCTTATCTCCCTGGGGTCCACCAGTCTTTCCTCCAGACAGAGCTCACACATCAGCTTCTCTGTGGAGTCTTCCCAGACCTCTCCAGGCAGGGGTAGGAACTTGGTTCTCTGTGTTCCAGCAGCATCCTCCACATAAGGATTACATTAATATAAATATTCTTAAGGTGTCTGCCTCTCTCACTGGACCATGAGCCCCTCAAAGGTAGGAGCCATGTTCTATTGATTCTTTTGTTCACCAGAGTTTAAATTGTGCCAAGGACATATTTATGCCTCGATAGATATTTGACAAATGAATAAATGAATGAGTGAATGAGTCCCTGGTGGTGCAGTGGTTAAGAATCCGCTTGCCAATGCAAGGGACACAGTTTTGATGCCTGGTCCGGGAAGATCCCACATGCCGTGGAGCAAATAAGCCCAAGCACCACAACTACTGAAGCCTGCGTGCCTAGAGCCCGTGCTCCACGAGAGAAGTCACCGCAATGAGAAGCCCGCGCACCGCAATAGAGTAGCCCCTGCTCACCGCAACTAGAGAAAGCCCACGCGCAGCAACAAAGACCCAACGCAGCCAAAAAATTTAAAAAAACAAGAAAACAACTTTGTAGTTTCCAAGGAAACCAGAGCCTGTTCAATTTGGCAGGCCGGATCTGATGTTGCCACCTTTACATTCAACACTTCTTTGTTTTGATCCTATTAAAACATTTGAATTTCATTTAAATTTCACCTACATGTCAGCATTCCCTCCAATCCTGTAACTCTTATCTTTTCCTTTGTTTAGTGAGACACCCCATAGTTTCTCCAGTGTGCTGTCCCTCTTGTTTCAACATGTGTGTTCGAGTACAGGTTTGTCCCTGATGGTCTTTGACTGATTGGGCTAAAACAATTGCCATTGAGGTATGGCTAAGCTCTTCGCTGCCACGAACCAGGACCTCGACTCAGTAACTATACGCACATCTGAGACCCCTTGAGTTTCCCCTGCTGAGGCCTCTCTGTTCTCGATTGTGTGGCTTTTGTGCTGAAACTGGACTTTTATTATCTCTTTGGCCTTCAGAGTCTTGCTAGTTTCTTGAGTAAGTAGGCAGGGCACCTAATCCTTGGCGTTAGGGCTTAAAACTCTTCTAAGTGCTACTTTCATTTTTGACCAACTATCAGCCAACTTCTCATGGGTTGCCTGCTAAAAAACTTGCACTACTTCCTGACATAGCTTCATAGTAGATGGTTTGTAATTGTACTGGCTACTCCGAAGAACTTTGACGTAAACAAGATTGTTCATTCTACAGACACCTTAGAATGAAAAAGAAAAAGGAAAAACAACCCTCTCTTGGGACTTCCCTGGTGGCGCAGTAGTTAAGACTCTGTGCTCCCAATGCAGGGGGCCCGGGTTTGATCCCTGGTCAGGGAACTGGATCCCGCATGCAGCAACTAAGACCTGGCCCAGCCCAATAAATAAATAAATATTTAAAACCCCTCAAAAATCTCTTGAGGGGATTGTCTATCTTATTTGTGTGAAAGATCATTTAGTTTAAAGAAAAACTCCCTCCCTCCTCAAGCATCCTTAACTTCCATTCTGAGGGGATTAATATATATTGGCTGTTTTATTCTGTGACTTGATAAAATTGTCAAGAGTCTGAGTTACTATTTAAACCAGTTAAAAGGACTCATGTGTGTGTGTGTGTGTCTATGTGTGTGTGCATGTGTTTTGAAATGGGTTTTTGTAAATCTAAGTATTTTTCCTCTCCTTGCAGCAGGAAGATTATTAGGCTTTCTCCAATGATAGTTTTATATTTGTCTATTTCTCCAATGATGGTTTTATATTTGTCTAAAGCTGGTTCCCTTTCACTTTTTTTTCCTTCTGTCTCTTCCCTCTTCCCCCCTCTCTTGAGAAATCTTAAAGGTGAATTGACCAGAAAAAAATAATTTTGCTGGGACTTACCTGGTGGCCCAGTGGTAAATAATCCACCTTCCAATGCAGGGTACACAGGTTCGATCCCTGATCGGGGAACTAAGGTGCCACATGCCACAGGGCAACTAAGCCTGCGCGCCACAACTATTGAGCTCGCACACCTCAACAAGAGAGCCCGTGTGCCCAAAACTACAGAGCCCACGTGCTCTGGACCCCGAGCACTCCTGAGTTTGTATCCAGTAAGTCAGAAGAATGAGTGGCCTGAGGACCTTTGAACTTGCATCTGGTGTCTGAAGTGCAGGCAGTCTTGTTAGGGCTTGTGCTTTTAACCCGCGGAGTCTAACACTAATTCTGAGTGGTTCATCTGAATTGTATTTCAGTACACAAGGTAGATACCTAACAAGGAAATTCCTGGGCCACATGATTTCTATTCATTTTGTTTGGGGTTTTCCCTAACAGAAAAGATTTTTTTTTTTTTTTTTTTTTCTTTTTGCGGTATGTGGGCCTCTCACTGTTGTGGCCTCTCCCGTTGCGGAGCACAGGCTCCGGATGCGCAGGGCCAGCGGCCATGGCTCACGGGCCCAGCCGCTCCGCGGCATATGGGATCCTCCCAGACTGGGGCACGAACCCGTATCCCCTGCATCGGCAGGCGGACTCTCAACCACTGCGCCACCAGGGAGGCCCAGAAAAGATTTTGATAAGATAAACTTATCAAGTCATATTTGATAGATATTCCAAACATTTTTTTCTCTTCAGAGACTCCAGAAATAAACTATTCCAACCCTCATTTTTTCAGATGATAGAAACAAGGCCAGGAAAGTTAAAAATATAAAAGCAAATGGGAGTTCCCTGGTGGCCTAATGGTTAGGATTCTGGGCTTTCCTTGTCGCTGCCCAGGGTCAGTCACTGGTTGGGGAACTGTAAGCCGCATGGTGCAGCCAAAATATAGAAATAAACTGCATTAAAAAAATATGTATATATATGCAGAGCTGTGCTTTTGATTGGTAGTTCAGAACCCACTACTTTTAGGGGATTCCCTGCCTGTCCAGTGGTTAGGACTTGTTTCTTTCACTGCCAGGGCCTGGGTTCAGTCCCTGGTCAGAGAACTAAGATCTCACAAGCCACATGGTTTGGCCAAAAAAAAAAAAAAAAAAAAAAGAACCCAATGCTTTTACTGATACTGTTTGAAAAATAGTAAACAATACTAAACTTAAATAAATGTAATCAGAAATAGACATATGTAAAAAAATTTTGCCAGGTATTTCAACTCTTCTATTGACAGACAAGAAAAGCAGGACATAACAGAATAAAGTGTCCAGTTTACAATGGTAAACTTAGGTCTATATTTAGAAAACTTTATGAAAAGCCATATTAATGTAAATAATAAAAAATACAAAAAGAGAGATGTTTAAAATGTGATGTGTGTGTGTGAGGGAGAGAGAGAGAGAGGTGGGTTGGTTTGGGACATTCCAAATCTGTGATTACAGAGTGAATTTCTCATAGATTTCTGTCTTTGATCTTCATACACAGCATACAGCATGTATGAAGGATCCAGTGGATCCAAAAATATTTGCAAGCCAAACAAAAGAAAAAGGACTAGTACTTAGAATATATAAAGACTATAAAGACCACAGTTCAATCATAAGAAATAAAGAACTAGGGAGTTCCCTGGTGGTCCAGTGGTTAGGACTTTGCACCTTCACTGCCATGGCCCAAGTTCAATCCCTGGTTGCAGGACTGAGATCCTGCAAGCCACGTGGCATGGCAAAAAATAATAATAATAATAAATTAAATTAGAATATGTCATAAAAGACATCATGATATTGTGATTTATAATACTAAATACATATTTGTCTCTTTCTGACACATGATTCCCAAAACCCTTATAATATCCTAAGTGATTAGAGTAATAGGGGCATCTTTTGTTATAATAATTACTATTTTGTCCTCAGTTTCTGAAATAGCTTTAGAACAATAAAGGTGAAATGTGTATCTTTTGTTATTCATAAAAACTCCCTTTTACCCACCTGTGTGAATAAGGTGATTTTTTTTTGGAAAGCCCCTAGATAACCACGTGATGGGAGCTGGTTGTCAGGGGAAACAACCATGTGATTAGAGGGTTGAAACTTTTGCCCACCGCCTGATCTCCAAGGAGGAGAGAGGGGCTGGAGGTTGAATTTATCATAAATGATTGATAATTTAATCCATCATGCCTACAAGAGAAGGCCTCCATGAAAACACAAAAGGACAAGGTTTGGGGAGCTTCTGGGTTGGTGAAAACATAGAGACACTGGGAGAGTGATACATTCAGAGAGGGCATGGAAGCTCTGTGCCCCTTCCCTCATACATTGTCCTACACACCTCTTCTATCTGGTTTTCCTGAGCTGTATCCTTTTATAATAAACTGGTGATCTAGTAAGTAAACTGTTATCCTGAGTTCTGTGAGCTGCCCTAGCAAATTAATGGAACCTTAAGAGGGAGTTGTGGGAAACTCTGATTTACAGCCGGTTGGTCAGAAGAGCAGGTAAAGACCTGGACTTGTAGTTGGCATCTGAAGTGGAGGAGGCGGGGGAAGTCCTGTGGGTCTGAACCCTTAACCTGTGGATTTGAAGCTACCTCCAGGTAGACAGTGTCAGAATTGAGTTAAATTGTAGGATACCCATCTGGTGTCAGGAGGATCTGAGGATTGCTTGGTGTTGAGGAAAAACTCACACACCTCTGGTCACAGAAGTGCTGTGAATGTAAGTAAAAGAGGAAACAGAGTTTTGTTTCATTAGGCTTGTTGTGAAGTGGAGTGTTTAAATGTGAGTGTAGTAGTACTAGAGCAGAGGAAAAACACAAGGAGCATTTTCCCTGTAAACACGCATAGACATTTCACCGAAACAGGTGAAATATGCAGATGGCAAATAATCACATGAAAAGTTGTATGACATCACTAATCTTCAGGAAATGCAAATTAAAAACACAATGAGATATCACTACACACCTATCAGAATGGCCAAAATAAAAAATAGTGATAATATCAAAAACTGGTTAGGATTCAGAAAAAGTACATCATCAGACAGTGTTGGTGAGAATATAAAATGGTACAGCCACCCTGAAAACATTTTGGCAGTTTTTTATAAAACAAAACATATAAGTACTGTTCAACCCAGCAATTGCACTTTTGGGCATTTATTCTAAAGAAATGAACATTTATGTTTGTACGAAAACCTGTACATGGATGTTCATAGCAGCTTTACTTGTGATAGCCCCAAACTGGAAACTGCTCAGATGTACTTCAACAGCTGAATGGTTTAAACAAACTGTCATCCATTCATATCATGGGATACCATGCAAAAATAAAAAGGAATAAGCTACTGATACACGCCACAGGCTGTGGATGGAACTCCAGAGAATTATACTGAGTGAAAAATAACCAACCCCAAAAGGTTACAGACAGAGTTATTCCTTTATGTAATATTTTGAAATGATAAAATTTAGAGATGGAGAACAGCATAGTGAGTTGGGGGTCAGGGATTAGCACAAGGTGCCGGAACTCTTTACCATGGTGGTGGGTACACCACCAGTACCTGTCCATGGCCCGTTAGGAACCAGGCCGCACAGGAGGAGGTGAGAAGCGAGTGATTGGGCGAAGCTTGATCTGTATTTACAGCCGCTCCCCATCGCTCGCGTTACCGCCTGAGTTCCGCCTCCTGCCAGATCAGTGGCAGCATTAGATTCTCATAGGAGTGTGAATCCTACTGTGAATTCAGCATGCAAGGGATCTAGGTTGTGTGCTCCTTATGAGAATCTAATGCCTGATGATCTGAGGTGGAGCTGAGGCAGTGATGCTCGCGCTGGGGTGTGGCTGCAAATACAGATTATCATTAGCAGAGAGGTTTGACTGCACAGAGACCATAATAAATCAACTGCTTGCAGACTCATATCAAAACCCTATCAGTGAATGGCAAGTGACAATTAAGATGCATCTGGTGGCAGGCTTTATAGTGACAAGTGAGTTGGTGTACTTCAATTGTACAGCTGCATCTGGTGGCAGGCTTTAAGTCAGAATCCGACACTTATTTTAGTCTATGCACGGCCCGCCCATTATTTTACTTACCACTTCTGTCTGCGCGTCTTTCCCCAGCTGTGCACTTGTCTCAGTCACAGTTGTGGTAAGCCCACAAGCTCACCCTAGCCAAAATGAGTAAAAAACAAACCGCTGGAGAGCCTCTTTGGAAAGGGGGAAAGACCCAATGATGAGACAGCAGAAGACTCTAAGACTGCCAACAAAAAGAAAGCTGCATTTGGGGGCTTCCCTGGTGGCACAGTGGTTAAGAATCCGCCTGCCAGTGCAGGGAACACGGGTTTGAGCTCTGGTCTGGGAAGATCCCACATGCCGTGGAGCAACTAAGCCCGAGCACCGCAACTACTGAGCCTGCGCTCTAGAGCCCATGAGCCACAACTACTGAAGCCTGTGTGCCTGGAGCCCGCGCTCTGCAAGAGAAGCCACCGCAATGAGAAGCCCGCGCACCACAACGAAGAGTAAACCCTGCTAACAGCAACTAGAGAAAGCCCGCGCGCAGCAACAAAGGACCCAATGCAGCCAAAACTAAATAAATAAAATCTAAAGAAAGAAAGAAAGCTGCATTTAAAGGAAAATACCAAGAGTCCTACTTAAATTACGGGTTCATTGCAACAGGTGATTCACATTCTCCAAGCCTGCTTTGTATAACATGTGGTGACTGGCCATCCAACGAAGCCATGGAACCTTCAAAACTGCTTCACCACATGGAGACCAATCACCCCACATTAAAAGACAAGTCTTTGGAGTTTTTCAAAAGAAAAAGCTGTGAACACGAAGGACAGAAGCAATTATTGAAGGCCACCACTTCATGAAATGGGTCTGCACTGAGAGCATCATTCTTGGTGGCCAACTGCATTGCTAAAGCTAAGAAGCCCTTTACTATTGGTTGAAGAGTTAATCCTGCCTGCTGCTAAGGACATTTGTCATGAACCTTTAGGAGAGGCTGCAGTTCAAAAGGTGGCACGTGTTCCTCTTTCAGCTACCTCCATAACTGGATGAATTGATGAAATAGCAGAGGATATTGAGGCACAATTGTTAGGATTACTGAATCACCATGGTACACAATCCAGGTTGACGAGTCTACCGATGTTGACAACAAGGCAACAACGCTTGTTTCTTTTCGATATATTTTTCAGGAGGATGTGCATGAGGATATGTTATGTGCACTTTTGTTGTGAACCAACACCACAGCTGCAGAACTATTCAAGTCTTTGAATGAGTACGTATCAGGAAAACTGAATTGGTCATTTTGTGTTGGTTATATGCACGGACAGAGCGGCTGCCACGACTGGACGACTTTCTGGTTTCACTACTCGCGTCAAAGAGGTCGCTTCTGAATGTGAGTCTACGCACTTTGTCATCCACAGAGAAATGCTGGCTAGCTGAAATATGTCACCTGAACTTAACAACGTTTTGCAGGATGTGATTAAAATGATCAACCCCATTAAAGTACACGCCCTTAGCTCACGTCTGTTTGCGCAGCTCTGTGAGGAGATGGACGCAGAGCACACACGTCTTCTCTTATACACAGAAGTGAGATGGCTTTCTAAAGGTAGGTCACTAGCCAGAGTTTTTGAGTTGTGAACTCCAGAGATTTCTTTCAAAAAAACAGTCACCACTGGCAGCAAATTTCAGTGACACAGAATGGGTGGCAAAACTTGCTTACTTGTGTGACATATTCAAGCTTTCAACGAACTCAATCTGTCACTTCAGGGGAGAACAACAACTGTGTTCAAGTCTGCAGATAAAGTGGCTGCATTCAAAGCCAAACTGGAATTATGGGGGTGATGAGTGAACACTGGGAATTTTGACATGTTTCAAACATTGGCAGAGATTTTGAAAGAGACTGAGCCAGGGCCTTCTTTCTCCCAGCTGGTGCATGATCCCCTATCTCAGCTTTCAAAACAGTTTGAGCATTACTCTCCAACCACAAAAGACCCCCGAACTGGGAAGGAATGGACCCAGGACCCATTTGTGTATAAGCCAGGTGAATCAACTTTGTCCGTGCTAGAAGAGGATCAACTGTTTGAGATCGCAAATGACAGTGGACTTAAAAGTATGTTTGAGACAACTTCAAATCTCCATACGTTCTGGATTAAAGTCATGGAGGAATATCCAGAGATTGCCACAAAAGCACTGAAAAGCCTGCTTCCATTTCCAACATCCTATCCTTGTGAAGCAGGGTTTTCTGTAGTGACAGCGACCAAAACGAGATTATGGAGTAGACTGGACCTAAGCAACACACTTCAAGTGTCACTGTCTCCCATCCTCCCCAGATGGGACCCTCTAGTTGCAGGAAAACAAGCTCAGGGCTCCCACTGTATTCTGCAATATGGTGAGCTGTGTAATTATTTCATTATATATTACGATGTAATAACAACAGAAATAAAATGCACAATAGGCCTTCCCTGGTGGCGCAGTGGTTGAGCGTCCGCCTGCCGATGCAGGGGACACGGGTTCGTGCCCCGGTCTGGGAAGATCCCACATGCCGCAGAGCGGCTGGGCCCATGAGCCATGGCCGTTGAGCCTGCACGTCCGGAGCCTGTGCTCCACAATGGGAGAGGCCACAACAGTGAAAGGCCCGTGTACCACCAAAAAAAAAAAAAAAAAAAAAAAAAAAGCACAATACATGTAATGCGCTTGAATCATCCCGAAACCATTCCCCCACCCCGATCCATGGAAAAATTGTCTTCCACGAAACCAGTCCCTGGTGCCAAAAAAGTTGGGAACTGCTGATGTACACAGAGTAAAACTGAGGAAGTGTGAAGATCTGTGGATTGTATTCATGTCAATTTCCTGGTTCTGATTTATATTGTAGTTTTGCAAAATGTTGCCATTGGAGGAAAATGGGTGAAATGTACCTGGGATCCTTCTATGTTATTTCTTTCTTTTTTTTTTTTTTTGCGGTACAGGGGCCTCTCACTGTTGTGGCCTCTCCCATTGCGGAGCACAGGCTCCGCACGTGCAGGCTCAGTGTCCATGGCTCACGGGCCCAGCCACCCCGCGGCATGTGGGATCTTCCCGGACCGGGGCACGAACCCGTGTCCCCTGCAACGGCAGGCAGACTCTCAACCACTGCACCACCAGGGAAGCCCCTATGTTATTTCTTACAATTGCATGTGACTCTAAAATTATCTCAATAAAAATTCAAATAAAGAAAAATATTTTGATGGAATTGCTTTTACAATTCTCATGGTGAAACAGGACATGAATCAGAAAAACCCTACTACTCTTATGTGGCAAATAAATAAATTTATCTTATACATTCAGCTTTTCAGCTTTCAATTCTTTACACGATTTTGGACATTCAATCACCTGGGCTCAGAGCTGTGATTATGGGAAAATTTACAAAATACCCTAGAACATTCTCTGTTAGAGAGATCAAGAAGTCACTGAAGAAACTTTCCCAGTATAGGTAAAGAAGAGTGAAGACTGAAAAGGGTGGAAAGATGTGAGTAATTTTCAAAAATTAAAAACAAAATTTTTTTGATCAATTTAGATGTTTGCTCGTGGGCCCCTGTGAAACTGATCATACACTGCACTGAGTGATTATAAATCACACTGATTAAAAAAAGTTATCAAAGTGAGATAGTATTTGAAGTTATGAGTATACCTCATCTGTAGATGAAGTCACTAAGCAAGGGATCTGTAGTAAGAAGAGAAGAGAACCAAGGAGAAAATTCTGGAGAATAACAGAGTTTAAAGAGAGGACCTACCAGAAGATCTTAGTGGCAAAATTCAAGAATGGTGGTACCACTCTAAAGTTTGTATGTCTATTTTTAGAGAGTGGGAGTGGGTTAGCGGTAGAGTGAAGAGGACTTTTTTTACTCTATATTCTTCTGTTTGTCTGGATGTTCAGGGTGAAACTGTAGTCATTTATTACTTGTGTACTTTGATACTGCTTTAAAGTAAAAATAAGAATATAGTACAAAATAAAATTAAAAAGCTTCACAAGTAGTAGACAGTGTAAGGATATTGGTTCCTAGACCCAGAAGGAAGAGTGGTTAGACTCAGATTCTGTGCTGGGCCTATCAGGCTGCTTGCCAAACAAGAGGCCACGATGAAGTGTTTGTTAACAGAATGATGTTTGGCAGCTTCCTGAGGAAGAGTGCAGAGGCAGCCTTGGTCCCTGCTGTGACCCACAGAGAGGTATGTGGTCTTCCTGGAGTACCTTGTTGGAAAGTGATATATGGTCTATTGTCTCATCAAACTTGAGAGTCACTAGCTGCTTTTATAAATTTGTGGGAAAGGTCATCCATCCCTTGCAGAAGAGACCTAGGATGTACATTAAAGGATTCAGAAGTGCTGGGCCAGAAGACGAAGTACTTAGGAGTAAAAACAGCATTCTGGACAGTCAGTGTTTTCAATAGAAAATTGGCAGTGGAAAGGAAGAATGATATGTTATGTAGATGCTTAGCTGCATAGAATCTGGTTTCCTGAATGACATCTTTGGACAATAAAAACTAGTATCTTGTCTAGGGATAGAGTGCTTCCCTAAAGGGCTAGGGGAAAACAGACTTTTTTCCAGAAATATGGCAAATTGATCAAGAGGACTTTGTTGAAGGAGGGGGGAAAACTCCAGATAACACTAAATCTATATATGACAGAAGGCACTTGAAATCACATAGAATATCAATGAACAGAAATCCGAAGACTTAAAGTTGTCATGAGGTGGTATCTGAAGCTATGAGTATAGATGAGATCACTCTGTTCTCTTCTTGGCTACTTCCTGCCAATTACTGTACAATTGCCTGGCTGCTTTTTGAAGGTTTCAGGTTTGAGGTCTTCCATAGTCAGTAAGGCCAAAGCTCAGCAAATGGAGATGGGAATAAAGGGGGCTGGCAGGCCTCCCAAAAAGAGCCCACAGGGTGGCGGTACTTTAGTATGCCCACCACAGACCAAGGTCTGGTTCTCAGATCTCTAGGTACTGATTCTGCCACTGTAAACACAAAAGATGCCACTGCAAAAACCAAAATGCCAATTTATTAATTTATTAATGTACAATTTTGGGGACAAGGGACGTTTCCTTTCCAGTGTCCTGAACATTTATGGCTGCCATGAAGGAGAACACCTTCCCCATATGAGGGTAACCATGAAGCTGAATTATTATTATTTTTACAAATATTTATTTATTTGGCTGCGCCGGGTCTTAGTTGAGGCATGCAGGATCTTTTTTTTTTTTTTTTTTTTTGCGGTACACAGGCCTCTCACTGTTGTGGCCTCTCCCATTGCGGAGCACAGGCTCCGGACGCGCAGGCTCAGAGGCCATGGCTCACGGGCCCAGCTACTCCGCGGCATGTGGGATCTTCCTGGACTGGGGCACAAACCCGTGTCCCCTGCATCGGCAGGCGGACTCTCAACCACTGCGCCATCAGGGAAGCCCCTCATGCAGGATCTTTTAAGTTGTGGAATGCGGGATCATTATTTGCAGCATGCGAACTCTTAGCTGCAGCATGTGAGATCTAGTTCCCTGACCAGGGATTGAACCCAGGCCCCCTGCATTGGGAGCGTGGAGTCTTAGCCACTAGACCACCACCAGTGAAGTCCCCTGAATTATTATTTTTTTGTTAATTTATTCTTTACTGAAGTATAGTTGAATTACAATATTGTGTTAATTATTGCTATACAGCAAAATGACTCAGTTATACATATATACATTCTTTTTCGTATTCTTTTCTTTTTTTAATTGCAGTGTAGTTGATGTACAATGTTGTGCCCATCTCCGCTGTACAGCAAAGTGACTCAGTTATACACATATTTACATTCTTTTTTTATATTCTTTTCCATTACGGTTTATCACAGGATACTGAATATATTTCCCTGTGCTATACGTTAGGACCTTGTTTATCCGTTCTATATATACCAGTTTGCATCTGCTAACCCCAAACTCCCACTCCTACCTTCTCCCACTCCCCTCCCCCTTGGCAACCACCAGTCTATTCAAATGTCCCTGATTTTGTTTCTGTTTCATAGGTAGGTTCATTTGTGTCATATTTTAGATTCCACATATGTGATGTCATATGGTATGTCTTTCTGATTTACTTCACTTAGTATGATAATCTCTAGTTGCATCCATGTTGCTGCAAATGGCATTATTCATTCTTTTTTATGGCTAAGTAGCATTCCACTGTATATATGTGCCACATCTTCTTTATCTATTCATCTGTTGATGGACATTTAGGTTGTTTCCATGTCTCGGCTATTGTGAATAGTGCTGCTATGAACATAGGGGTGCATGCATCTTTTTGAATTATAGTTTCGTCTGGATATATGCCCAGGAGTGGGATTGCTGGATCATACAGTAGTTCTGTTTTTAGTTTTCTGAGGAACCTCCATACTATTTTCCACAGTGGCTGCACCAATTTACATTCCCACCAACAGTGTAGGAGGGTTCCCTTTTCTATGAGGCTGTATTATTCACCAAAGGGTAATTGACCCAGAATAGATACCCCCAAAAAGGTGAACATTAATCTTGAGGATGCAAAACGGTAAAGTCTGATTATTTCCAACCCTGCAAAAGAGAACCTCTTTCTTATGATAAAAATAGCCATATTTACTAAGTTAGGAATTTCAAACTGGAGAGCGCTAGATAATCACTGCAATGTTATTTTTACAGTATATCTATTCAGTAGAATATTAGGCAGCCATTACAATTTTAGCTATGAAGATTATGCAGCAGCATAGGAAATATGTATGGCATAATAGCTGATGAAAAAAGTAGGATATGCAATTTCACTGTTTAAAAGCAAACACAGAAGGGGAAAAAACTGACATGAAACACATCAAAATGCTCAGAGTGGTTATATTTGGAAGGTTGTCTTAGGGGTGATTTCTTTCTTTGCTTTTCAAATTGAATAAGATATTTTTTCCCCCTGCAGTGGAAGCGCCGAGTCTTAACCATTGGACCACCAGGGAAATCCCTGAATAAGATTATTTTAAATGATTAAAAAAAAATTACAGCTGGATTGTATGTAGTGACTACTACTTTTTTCTTCCCACTTCTCCCAAGAATTTGCATGTGGTCACTAAATAATCATCCAGCCTCAGGTCGCTTCCTTTCTTTCATTTTTTTTTTTCTGACAGAATTATGTTAGCAAAATGCTATCGACACAGTATATCCTGATTCCAGCCTTTGATATAGCTTTGCTCTTGATCAAGGTTCTTTGGGTTACAGTAACAAAAATGTACTCAGATTTGCTCAGGTAAAATGTGAATCTTGGGGAACAGGAGCATTGTGTATAACCCAAGGGAAGAAGTTCAGCTGAGGAGAGAAGTCAGTGACGGGTATGTCATGAAGAACCAAGGCAGATACCATCTTCATCTTGTCAGGACCACATGGCCTCTGGTCTCTGGTTCTTTCTATACATCTGCTCATTCTTTCTCTCTCTCCCCTTCACACTCAAAACTTATATTCTCAGCTTCTATGATCCACATTGTGCAAAAAGGCTGCTCAATCCTCCAGTCAGATTTCCTCCTAGCTCTAGCTCTCTGACCAAATGCTTAAGAGACCCAGTATCCTAATTTAAATTCAATTTCAATTCCCAGGAGAGAAAATCCAATTGATCAGTTTGGGTCAGGTGTCTACCCTGGCTGTGGTTTGGCAATGGAGGTAGCGGTGGAGTCATAGAATATAAATTTGGCTGCAAAGGGGCCACTCTTGGTTGAGGGGAGAGTTCAGAGAAAGAACTCATGGCTTGGCAGACAACTCAAAAGGTATTTACTACCTGGGTTTCTCATGAGTCCTCAGCATCAAGGTGGAGACACAGGAGTTGGTCGAATAGACAAGAAGGTATATCATAACTGGTTATATGATCACACCCACAGGAGATAAATCAGTGACACCCTGCCTAAGGTTTCTGGAGGGAGTGGCTTTCAGATCTTATGAGTAGATCTCTGGTAGCTTCCAGTAAGTCTCTAGGTGGGCTTTGTCCTGATCAACAGTTTTTAATAAAGTCTTGGATTCCCTAGCCCTGGGGAATTTGTGTTTCCACTTTCCTTAATATTCTTAAATCTTCTCTACCTCCACCCCTGTCCACACACTCTGCTAATGAAAGACTTCTTTTCTATTTTATTTTATTATTTATTTTTTTAAATTGAAGTATAGTTGATTTACAATGTTGTGGTAATTACTGCTGTACAGCAAAGTGATTAAGTTATACATATATATACATGCCTTTTTTTTTTTTTTTTGTGGTACGCGGGCCTCTCACTGTTGTGGCCTCTCCCGTTGTGGAGCACAGGCTCCGGACGCGCAGGCTCAGCGGCCATGGTTCACGGGCCCAGCCGCTCTGCGGCACATGGGATCTTCCCGGACCGGGGCACGAACCCGTGTCCCCTGCATTGGCAGGCGGACTCTCAACCACTGCGCCACCAGGGAAGCCCTATACATTCCTTTTTTTTTTTTTTTAATAATTTTTTTTATTTTTTAATTTTTTGCTTTATAACAAATTTAATCAGTTATACATATACATATGTTTCCATATCCCCTCCCTTTTGCGTCTCCCTCCCACCCTCCCTATCCCACCCCTCCAGGCGGTCACAAAGCACCGAGCTGATCTCCCTGTGCTATGCGGCTGCTTCCCACTAGCTATCTACCTTACGTTTGGTAGTGTATATATGTCCATGCCGCTCTTTCACTTTGTCACAGCTTACCCTTCCCCCTCCCCATATCCTCAAGTCCATTCTCTAGTAGGTCTGTGTCTTTATTCCTGTCTTACCCCTATGTTCTTCATGACATTTTTTTCTTAAATTCCATATATATGTGTTAGCATACGGTATTTGTCTTTCTCTTTCTGACTTACTTCACTCTGTATGACAGACTCTAGGTCTATCCACCTCATTACAAATAGCTCAATTTCATTTCTTTTTATGGCTGAGTAATAGTCCATTGTATATATGTGCCACATCTTCTTTATCCATTCATCCGATGATGGACACTTAGGTTGTTTCCATCTCCGGGCTATTGTAAATAGGGCTGCTATGAACATTTTGGTACATGTCTCTTTTTGAATTATGGTTTTCTCAGGGTATATGCCCAGTAGTGGGATTGCTGGGTCATATGGTAGTTCTATTTGTAGTTTTTTAAGGAACCTCCATACCATTCTCCATAGCGGCTGTACCAATAAACATTCCCACCAGCAGTGCAAGAGTGTTCCCTTTTCTCCACACCCTCTCCAGCATTTATTGTTTCTAGATTTCTTGATGATGGCCATTCTGACTGGTGTGAGATGATATCTCATTGTAGTTTTGATTTGCATTTCTCTAATGAGTAAAGATGTTGAGCATCCTTTCATGTGTTTGTTGGCAGTCTGTATATCTTATGTGGAGAAATGTCTATTTAGGTCTTCTGCCCATTTTTGGATTGGGTTGTTTGTTTTTCTGTTATTGAGCTGCATGAGCTGCTTATAAATTTTGGAGAATAATCCTTTGTCAGTTGCTTCATTGGCAAATATTTTCTCCCATTCTGAGGGTTGTCTTTTGGTCTTGTTTATGGTTTCCTTTGCTGTGCAAAAGCTTTTAAGTTTCATTAGGTCCCATGTGTTTATTTTTGTCTTTATTTCCATTTCTCTAGGAAGTGGGTCAAAAAGGATCTTGCTGTGATTTATGTCATAGAGTGTTCTGCCTATGTTTTCCTCTAAGAGTGTGATAGTGTCTCGCCTTACATTTAGGTCTTTAATCCATTTTGAGCTTATTTTTGTGTATGGTGTTAGGGAGTGATCTAATCTCATACTTTTACATGTCCCTATCCAGTTTTCCCAGCACCACTTATTGAAGAGACTGTCCTTTCTCCACTGTACATTCCTGCCTCCTTTATCAAAGATAAGGTGACCATATGTCCGTGGGTTTAACTCTGGGCTTTCTATCCTGTTCCATTGATCTATCTTTCTGTTTTTGTGCCAGTACCATACTGTCTTGATTACTGTAGCTTTGTAGTATAGTCTGAAGTCAGGGAGCCTGATTCCTCCAGCTCCATTTTTCGTTCTCAAGATTGCTTTGGCTATTCGGGGTCTTTTGTGTTTCCATACAAATTGTGAAATTTTTTGTTCTAGTTCTGTGAAAAATGCCAGTGGTAGTTTGATAGGGATTGCATTGAATCTGTAGATTGCTTTGGGTAGTAGAGTCATTTTCACAATGTTGATTCTTCCAATCCAAGAACATGGTACATCTCTCCATCTATTTGTATCATCTTTAATTTCTTTCATCAGTGTCTTATAATTTTCTGCATACAGGTCTTTTGTCTCCTTAGGTAGGTTTCTTCCTAGATATTTTATTCTTTTTGTTGCAATGGTAAATGGGAGTGTTTTCTTGATTTCACTTTCAGATTTTTCATCATTAGTATATAGGAATGCCAGAGATTTCTGTGCATTAATTTTGTATCCTGCAACTTTACCAAATTCATTGATTAACTCTAGTAGTTTTCTGGTAGCATCTTTAGGATTCTCTATGTATAGTATCATGTCATCTGCAAACAGTGACAGCTTTACTTCTTCTTTTCCGATTTGGATTCCTTTTATTTCCTTTTCTTCTCTGATTGCTGTGGCTAAAACTTCCAAAACTAGGTTGAATAAGAGTGGTGAGAGTGGGCAACCTTGTCTTGTTCCTGATCTTAGTGGAAATGGTTTCAGTTTTTCACCATTGAGGATGATGCTGGCTGTGGGTTTGTCATATATGGCCTTTATTATGTTGAGGAAAGTTCCCTCTATGCCTGCTTTCTGCAGGGTTTTTATCATAAATGGGTGTTGAATTTTGTCGAAAGCTTTCTCTGCATCTATTGAGATGATCATATGGTTTTTCTCCTTCAATTTGTTAATATGGTGTATCACGTTGATTGATTTGCGTATATTGAAGAATCCTTGCATTCCTGGAATAAACCCCACTTGATCATGGTGTATGATCCTTTTAATGTGCTGTTGGATTCTGTTTGCTAGTATTTTGTTGAGGATTTTTGCATCTATGTTCATCAGTGATATTGGCCTGTAGTTTTCTTTCTTTGTGACATCCTTGTCTGGTTTTGGTATTAAGGTGATGGTGGCCTCGTAGAATGAGTTTGGGAGTGTTCCTCCCTCTGCTATATTTTGGAAGAGTTTCAGAAGGATAGGTGTTAGCTCTTCTCTAAATGCTTGATAGAATTCGCCTGTGAAGCCATCTGGTCCTGGGCTTTTGTTTGTTGGAAGATTTTTTATCACAGTTTCAATTTCAGTGCTTGTGATTGGTCTGTTCATATTTTCTATTTCTTCCTGATTCATTCTTGGCAGGTTGTGCATTTCTAAGAATTTGTCCATTTCTTCCAGATTGTCCATTTTATTGGCATAGAGTTGCTCATAGTAATCTCTCATGATCTTTTGTATTTCTGCAGTGTCAGTTGTTACTTCTCCTTTTTCATTTCTAATTCTATTGATTTGAGTCTTCTCCCTTTTTTTCTTGATGAGTTTGGCTAATGGTTTATCAATTTTGTTTATCTTCTCAAAGAACCAGCTTTTAGTTTTATTGATCTTTGCTATCGTTTCCTTCATTTCTTTTTCATTTATTTCTGATCTGATTTTTATGATTTCTTTCCTTCTGCTAACTTTGGGATGTTTTTGTTCTTCTTTCTCTAATTGCTTTAGGTGCAAGGTTAGGTTGTTTATTCGAGATGTTTCCTGTTTCTTAAGGTGGGATTGTATTGTTATAAACTTCCCTCTTAGAACTGTTTTTGCTGCATCCCATAGGTTTTGGGTCGTCGTGTCTCCATTGTCATTTGTTTCTAGGTTTTTTTTAATTTCCTCTTTGATTTCTTCAGTGATCACTTCGTTATTAAGTAGTGTATTGTTTAGCCTCCATGTGTTTGTATTTTTTACAGCTCTTTTCCTGTAATTGATATCTAGTCTCATAGCATTGTGGTCGGAAAAGATACTTGATACAATTTCAATTTTCTTAAATTTACCAAGGCTTGATTTGTGACCCAAGATATGATCTATCCTGGAGAATGTTCCATGAGCACTTGAGAAAAATGTGTATTCTGTTGTTTTTGGATGGAATGTCCTATAAATATCAATTAAGTCCATCTTGTTTAATGTATCATTTAAAGCTTGTGTTTCCTTATTTATTTTCATTTTGGAAGATCTGTCCATTGGTGAAAGTGGGGTGTTAAAATCCCCTACTATGAGTGTGTTCCTGTCGATTTCTCCATTTATGGCTGTTCGTATTTGCCTTATGTATTGAGGTGCTCCTATGTTGGGTGCATAAATATTTACAATTGTTATATCTTCTTCTTGGATCGATCCCTTGATCATTATGTAGTGTCCTTCTTTGTCTCTTCTAGTAGTCTTTATTTTAAAGTCTATTTTGTCTGATATGAGAATTGCTACTCCAGCTTTCTTTTGGTTTCCATTTGCATGGAATATCTTTTTCCATCCCCTTACTTTCAGTCTGTATGTGTCTCTAGGTCTGAAGTGGGTCTCTTGTAGACAGCATATATATGGGTCTTGTTTTTGTATCCATTCAGCCAATCTGTATCTTTTGGTGGGAGCATTTAGTCCATTTACATTTAAGGTAATTATCGATATGTATGTTCCTCTTCCCATTTTCTTAATTGTTTTGGGTTCGTTATTGTAGGTCTTTTACTTCTGTTGTGTTTCTTGCCTAGAGAAGTTCCTTTAGCCTTTGTTGTAAAGCTGGTTTGGTGGTGCTGAACTCTCTCAGCTTTTGCTTGTCTGTAAAGGTTTTAATTTCTCCATCAAATCTGAATGAGATCCTTGCTGGGTAGAGTAATCTTGGTTGCAGGTTTTTCTCCTTCATCACTTTAATTATGTCCTGCCACTCCCTTCTGGCTTGTAGAGTTTCTGCTGAGAGATCAGCTGTTATCCTGATGGGGATTCCCTTGTGTGTTATTTGTTGTTTTTGCCTTGCTGCTTTTAATATGATTTCTTTGTGTTTAATTTTTGACAGTTTGATTAATATGTGTCTTGGCGTATTTCTCCTTGGATTTATTCTGTATGGGACTCTCTGTGCCTCCTGGACTTGGTTAACTATTTCCTTTCCCATATTAGGGAAGTTTTCAACTATAATCTCTTCAAAAATTTTCTCAGTCCCTTTCTTTTTCTCTTCTTCTGGAACCCCTATAATTCGAATGTTGGTGCATTTAATGTTGTCCCAGAGGTCTCTGAGACTGTCCTCTGTTCTTTTCATTCTTTTTTCTTTATTTTGCTCTGCAGCAGTTATTTCCACTATATTATCTTCCACCTCACTTATCTGTTCTTCTGCCTCAGCTATTCTGCTATTGATCCCATCTAGAGTATTTTTTATTTCATGTATTGTGTTTTTAATCGATGCTTGATTCATCTTTAGTTCTTCTAGGTCCTTGTTAACTGTTTCTTGCATTTTGTCTATTCTATTTCCAAGATTTTGGATCTGGGAAATAGAATCTTGGATCATCTTTACCATCATTATTCTGAATTCTTTTTCAGGTAGACTGCCTATTACCTCTTCATTTGTTAGATCTGGTGGGTTTTTATCTTGCTCCTTCTCCTGCTGTGTGTTTTTCTGTCTTCTCATTTTGCTTATGTTACTGTGTTTGGGGTCTCCTTTTTGCAGGCTGCAGGTTCGTAGTTCCCGTTGGTTTTGGTGTCTGTCCCCAGTGGCTAAGGTTGGTTTAGTGGGTTGTGTAGGCTTCCTGGTGGAGGGGACTAGTGCCTGTGTTCTGGTGGATGAGGCTGGATCTTGTCTTTCTGGTGGGCAGGTCCACGTCTGGTGGTGTGTTTTGGGGTGTCTGCGGACTTTTTATGATTTTAGGCCACCTCTCTGCTAATGGGTGGCGTTGTGTTCCTGTCTTGCTAGTTGTGTGGCATAGGGTGTCCAGCACTGTAGCTTGCTGGTCGTTGAGTGAAGCTGGGTGCTGGTGTTGAGATGGAGACCTCTGGAAGATTTTTGCCGTTTGATATTATGTGGAGCTGGGAGGTCTCTTGTGGACCAGTGTCCTGAAGTTGGCTCTCCCACCTCAGAGGCACAGCACTGACTCCGGTCTCCTCAATTTGGGATGATGTGTTGTCTATTCATGTATTCCACAGATTCAGGGTACATCAAGTTGATTGTGGAGCTTTAATCCGCTGCTTCTGAGGCTGCTGGGAGAGGTTTCCCTTTCTCTTCTTTGTTCTCACAGCTCCTGGGTCTCAGCTTTGGATTTGGCCCCGCCTCTGCGTGTAGGTCGCCGGAGGGCGTCTGTTCTTCGCTCAGACAGGACAGGGTTAAAGGAGCAGCCTCTTCGGGGACTCTGGCTCACTCAGGCCAGGCGTGAAGGAGGTGCACGGAGTGCGGGGCGAGCCTGCAGCGGCAGAGGTCGGCGTGACGTTGCACTAGCCCGAGGCGCGCCGTGCGTTCTCCAAGGGAAGCCGCCCCTGGATCCCGGGACCCCGGCAGTGGCGGGCTGCACAGGCTCCCGGAAGGGCGGTGTGGGCAGTGACCTACGCTCGCACACAGGCTTCTTGGCGGCGGCAGCAGCAGCCCCAGCGTCCCACGCCCGTCACTGGGCTCCGCGCTTTCAGTCGCGACTCGCGCCCGTCTGTGGAGACCCTTTAAGCAGCGCTCTTAATCCCCTCTCCTCGCGCACCAGGAAACCAAGAGGGAAGAAAAAGTCTCTTGCCTCTTCGGCAGCTCCAGAGTTTTTCCGGACTCCCTCCCGGCTAGCTGTGGCACATTAGACCCCTTCAGGCTGAGTTCTCGCCGCCAGCCCCAGTCCTCTCCCTGCGCTCTGACCGAAGCCCGAGCCTCAGCTTCCAGCGCTGCGCGCCCCGGCGGGCGAGCAGACAAGCCTCTCGGGCTGGTGAGTGCCGCTCGGCACCGATCCTCTGTGTGGGGATCTCTCCGCTTTGCCCTACCCAGGTATGTGGGGAGTTTCTTGCCTTTTGGGAGGTCTGGGGTCTTCTGCCAGCGTTCAGTAGGTGTTCTGTAGGAGTTGTTCCACGTGTAGCTGTATTTCTGGTGTATCCGTGGGGAGGAAGGTGATCTCCGCGTCTTACTCTTCCGCCATCTTACCCGGAACGCGTTACATTCCTTTTTAATATTGTTTTCCATTATGGTTTATCATAGGATATTGAATATAGTTCTCTGTGTTATACAGTAGGACCTTGTTGTTTCTCCATTCTCTGTATAAAAGCTTGCATCTGCTAACCTCATCCTCCCACTGCACTGCTCTCTCAACCCCCTTCCCCCTGGCAACCACCGGTCTGTTCTCTATGCTAGTGACAGACTTCTTAACCAGCTGAGAAAAATAGAAGGAATCAGAACTAATTATCTGTTTATCACCAAACTTATTGATTTACCTACATCTGTACTCATATAATCTTCCTTCCCTCCCATACAACAGATGAATCATCTCTACTCCACCTTGTGCATTGGATCCCATCTTCTCTCACCTCCTTAAGAACTTGGCTTGTTCAATTATCCTATTTCTACTCTACATCACCAGTTTTTGTCTTTCTACTGGAGCATTACCATCATTTTACAACTATGGTGTAACACCGAAAAAAAAACGAGCCCCCCAAAATAGAGCTATAAGTCATCTAGACTGCTGGTTAGCAATAAAGTTAAACTATGAGCAGACCAAAAAATCTTTTATACTCTGGTCCTCTTGAACAAATACTGTATCCCCTTTGAGAAACGTTTTAGCAATCTTTACAAATAGCTTTCCAAATTTGTTAAACTGTGGTCTTCACCATAGAATAATATGCAATGTACTTGTTCCATTGGCGTCTTCCAGGATTTGAGTCTAGTTATTAGTCTAGAAGCAATGAAATTAGAAGCGATAGGTGTGGGTCTTGAGGCGAATCAACATTCCTCTGCAAAACACCTACTTCAGGATAGGTCATTACAGGTTCTTCAGGCAAGGGGAGGCTAATCTCCAGACAGTAGATGGACTAGATTCCTATTGCTGTTGTAATAAATTACCACAAATCTAGAGGCTTAAAACAACACAGATTTATTATTTTACAGTTCTAGAGGTCTCATTGGGCTAAATAAGGAGGAATGCAGGTCTGGGAGATGCAGCCAAAGGGTTATAGAACACTCACTATTGACTTTGAATTATTGAAGCAGATGAAGAAGCTGGAACTCATGGAGAAATATAAGAAGACAGAGCTTGTGGAGGAGTCCGAGAAGCTGCCATTTATGGTCACCTTGACGGCAAAGCAGGAGTGTGCACAGAAGTTTGAGGTGCCATTGTGTCTGGCTGCCACAACTGCAAAGTGAGAGCTTGTGGTGAGATCTGAGGATCTGGAAACTGCCAGTCTCCTGGAAGAAGCTGCCACAACCTCCTGAGGAGAAAAGCTTCTTTTCTCTGCCTTTCCTATATGCTGTGGGTACCTCTCATTGGCAACTCTAACTTGGAACCATAAAGGGAGGGGAATTCTGGGAAATGTTCTTGGCTTCTCCTCTGCAATGGAGAGATGGTACATGTGGGTGGCAGTAACGCAAAGTTGACAACCAACAATTCAGCATAGTTAGAAAACTTCTGATTTTGAGAAATTAACTGGCAAGTCAAATTGTGCTTAAATGATAAAGGGCATGTACTGAGTCATGAGACTAAGTCTAGAGGTAGGGATAGCTGTAGTGGAAATTGATCTGGTAGCTCAAAAAATGTGAGCAGGACCTGATATCCTGTCTTCCATGTCTCGGTTACTCTTCATTGCTCTTTGATTCCTATCTTCATAGGCATTTTTTGTTGCAAAACAGCTGTCAGTGGTTCCCTCAGCTACATGCTTCTCAGCTTATGATTGACCAGTGGGTAGGACAGGATTTCTTCACTCAGATGTCAAAGAGAATTTCTTTTTTTTTTTTCGGTACGTGGGCCTCTCACTGTTGTGGCCTCTCCCATTGTGGAGCACAGGCTCCGGACGCGCAGGCTCAGCGGCCATGGCTCACGGGCCCAGCCGCTCCCCGGCATGTGGGATCTTCCCGGACTGGGGCATGAACCAGTGTCCCCTGCATCGGCAGGTGGACTCTCAACCACTGTGCCACCAGGGAAGCCCCAAAGAGAATTTCTTGAATGTGATTGGTTGATTTAGGCTCTGTGCCTTTCCCAAACCAAACTATGTGACCAGGGGTGATGAGTTCATTCTGATTAGTCGACTGAGAAGGGAAAACCGATGTTTGGCTCCAACCTCAAATGTCTACTATAGTAGCCAAAACATCAAGGACACGAACAAGTTAAATAAAACAAACCCCTCCTACTATGGCCAGATGGACTGTTGATTATGTGTCACTACTTTTAAAGTGTGACTTTTGAGCAACTGTATTGAGTCTGAGTGCCTGAGAACTCCCAGCCTTGGTGTAAGGAAGTGATTATTCTCAAGCAGCTTGTACCGGATGAGGAATACCAAATAACTCAGAGCCACTGCAATAAAGGAAACGCTCCAAATAGCCCCAGGACAAGAAACACATTCCTAAACTTTTTTTGAGGCTTTCAATGTTTGTTAGTTGAACCTTAATCTGAAAATGCCAACTTTTCAATATTATGTTCTCTTTCAATAATTATTCCCTTGAACTGTAGCTCTCCAAAACTAAGCAGGACAACCATAAAATTAGCAGCTAAAAGAAACTTACAGGTTGATTATGAAAGAAAACCTGATATTATTTGGCTTCAGCCTTGGTCCCTGGGAAAAGAAAGATGTCTGGGGATCCAAGATGCCAGAACTCAGTTCAAGTCAAAATATTGTATTGCAGTGCCTGAGGCAGGATTATGAAAAGGCTCTGGATAAGCCCTAGCTGAAGCAGTTAACCAAAATTTCATCCCAGAGCTTCAGAAAAGGGGAGGGAAAAAAGGAAAAAATACTGAATTTAACGATAATGTTAGTCTTAATCTCTATTGGAAATATTATTAATAATATTAATCCAATTCTTGTTTTATTGTTAATGATCCCTTGCTGTCATCAGAGCATGTTTTTCTTTGTAGAAAATGTCATTCTAGAAAAAATACACTCATGTGACCACATATAAATAACACTTTATTTGGAGATTAGCCTCTCGTCAGAAGAAATCAACCATGAGAGGCCTCATGACAAAGGCCTTCTGACTCATCTTCCTGATACCCTCCCATGGTCCGCTGTCCATACAACATCCAGAATGATCTGGATTATTTGAATCCAGATTATAATTATCTGGATTATTCCGGCCACTTAAAGTTTAAGTCAGATCATATCCTTCCCCTGCTCAAAATCCTCCCATAGTTTCTCATCACATTTATTGTTCAATTTTTATTTATTTATTTTTTAATTAAAAAGAATTATTTGTTTTATTTATTTATTTTTGGCTGCGTTGGGTCTTTGTTGCTGCATGTGGCCTTTCTCTAGTTGCAGTGCACGGGTTTCTCATTGTCATGGCTTCTCTTGTTGCGGAGCACCGGCTCTAGGCACAGGCTTTAGTAGTTGTGGCACGTGGGGTCAGCAGCTGTGGCTCGCAGGCTCTAGAGTGCAGGCTCAGTAGTTGTGGTGCACAGGCTTAGCTGCTCCGTGGCATGTGGGATCTTCCCAGACCAGGGCTCGAACCCATGTCCTCTGCATTGCCAGGCCGATTCTTAACCACTGTGCCACCAGGGAAGCCCCTCTCCTCATATCTATAATAAAAGCAAAGTGCTAACTGCAGCTTACAAGGTCCTGGGGGACCTGGTTTCTGGATACCTATCAGGTATGATCTATTATGCTTTCTTGCCTTCACTCTATTCAGTCACATTGGCCTCTATCATTCACTGAAAGTGCCAAGAACAGTCCTGTCTTTGCCTTGTAAAGTCTTCCCTGAGCTACGTGTATGGCCTTCTCCCTCATCTCCTTCAGAGCTCTACTCAGAAAGGCACCTCCTTCAAGGGTCTTCTCTGACCGCTATATCTAAAATAGCACATTATCTATCTCTAGCATCTTACCAATTTTTCTTCCTATCACTACTTAAAATTATATTACATTATTACATTATTTCGTCTATTGTTTGTCTCTCCCACTAGAATGTCAGCTCCATGAGATCAGACCCGTCTGCTTTGGTCACTGTCACATTCCCAGCGCCAGAAATGTACCTGTGTCATGTGTTGCATGGTTGAATGAGAATAAATCTAACTAGAAATAACCCACTATTTATGTTCTAAGAAGCATCTGGATGAATGAAGACATATTTTGGAGGTAGGATTTAGTGACTGATTGGATATGTGGGGTGAAGGTGCGGGGTGCTATCAAGGATTCCCTGATTTTTGCCAGGAGCACACGGGTGGGTGGAGGTGTCATTTATGGGGAAGAGGAAGACCAAAGAAGCTGATTTGTAGGGAAGGTCAGTTCAGTTTTGGACATCTAAAGCTTGAGATGCCTGTGGGACAACCAAGTGGAGAAGTTAAGCAGGCAGTTGGATATGTAGGTCTGGAGTGAGATAAATTTTTTTATTGTTTGAATCTTTTTTGAGCTAGGTTTTCTTTAATTGACTCTGAAGGCACCCTATTGACATCTCTGTGGTCAAGCATAACTGACTCTATGATAGACTTGCTAAAGTAAAATCTGACACTTCACAGTGATAGTGCCTTTCTCTTCTCTAAGTGAAAAGGGAGCTTCCTGACAACGAAGAATGATGATAATGTTCACTTTTTGCGCAATTGGTCACTTCACTTAAGATCACAAGCTAATTCTTCAACAAAAAGCTTAAATCCTACTGAAGGTGTTCTGCAAGTGAGTAAATGGCTGTTTAACATTGTTGCAGAAGAGTCTCAAGTATGTGTACCTTGCATAGGAAATGAATTCTCTCTGCTGTTTCTTCTGGACACTTTATTCTAGGTTGCTGAATGGAATGCATATTCCACTTAAAATTTTTTGAGCATAGATTTGCTTGCTCCATTTGTAGAGTGTATTTATTTATTTTTTATTTTTTGGCCGTGCCACACAGCTTTCAGGATCTCAGTTCTCTGACTAGGGGCTGAACCCAGGCCACGGCAGTGAAAGTCCGGAATCCTAATCACTAGGCTACCAGGGAACTCCTTGTACAGTGCATTTAGCAGATAAACTGTGACTTCTGGACTTAGGTGTGTACATCTTATCCTGGGTAAAAGTGATTCCAGTTTAAAATCTCAAATGAATTTTGCCTTTTATAAGTACTCTAGTTTTTTCTGCAGTTTTTGCTTCATAAATGCTAAATTCAATGAGGATCTAAAATTTCAGTGTTATCTGAATCACTGGGAACCTCCTGAAGCATGGAATTTCTGATGTCATGGACACTGAGAGGGGACACGACCTCCCTGCAGTGATTTGGGCCAGTCTAACATAGTGCCAATATACAATCTTCAGCCCCTTAAACAGTAAATTCTTACCTATGACTATGGAATACAAGTTTGGTTCTCCCTCTTAAGGAACTTCACACACCAGCAAGTGGTTTGAGGAAGTGTTTTTATGCCAGAGATGAAGTGGGATGGTGGGAAGAGACTTTTAAGTCCCTGGAAGCATACCTAGTTTGCCTGAAAGATCCTAAACCTAACAAGTTGTCATTCAATATTTCAACCAGCAATTAGTCTATTATGTGTGTGTATGTGTACGTGTGTGCATGAAGGAGGAAGGATACATAGAACACATTAACTTTACTCTCCAGGAACTCATGGTCTAGTAAAATTACATATTTAGAAAAACAGAAGTAAAGATAAAGACTGTGAGAATATATGATTAATTCTGCCTCAGGGAGTCTGGGAAGGCTTCACAGAGGTAGGAACATTTAATTGGGGTTTTGAAGGATGAATAGTTTACCAGGCAGATGAAGAACGTGAAAACAACTCGGGTTGAAGTTAAATGGGTTCTCAGAAGAATGTTGGGTGGATGTTGGAGCATAGGATGCAGAGATTTGGACCATAATATGCAGGGATATGAGTGATAAGGCATCATACATACTCACATAACACATAATAAAGGTGTTAGCTTTAAAATCATTCCTAGGTTTCCTGGAATTTTTAATATAAACTCCAAGAAAGTCCAGAAGTTACTGCGCTACTTGTGAATTAAAATAAACCTTTTGGGAAAGTCTATTACTAAGAGACAGGCATGTCTAAAGCTGTCTGAAAAGCAAAAGTGGCGGTGGTGGTGGTGGTGCTATGAGTTGGGAGATTGGGAGACATGTGTACACCAATATGTATAAAATGGATAACTAATAAGAACCTGCTGTATAAAAAAATAAATAAAAATTAAAAAAATTTTTTAAAAGCAAAAGAATTTTAAAAAATTTATTTATTTTTGGCTGCGTTGGGTCTTCATTGCTGCACGCGGACTTTCTCTAGTTGCAGGGAGCGAGGGTTACTCTGCTGCGGTGCGCGGGCTCCTCATTGCGGTGGCTTCTCTTGTGGAGCTTGGGCTCTAGGCGCACGGGCTTCAGTAGTTGTGGCACACGGGCTCAGTAGTTGTGGCACAGGGGCTTAGTTGGCTTCTCTTGTGGAGCATGGGCTCTAGGCGCACGGGCTTCAGTAGTTGTGGCACACGGGCTCAGTAGTTGTGGCACAGGGGCTTAGTTGGCTTCTCTTGTGGAGCATGGGCTCTAGGCGCACGGGCTTCAGTAGTTGTGGCACACGGGCTCAGTAGTTGTGGCACAGGGGCTTAGTTGCTCCGTGGCATGTGGGATCCTCCCGGAGCAGGGCTCGAACCCGTGTCCCCCGCATTGGCAGGCGATTCTTAACCACTGCGCCACCAGGGAAGTCCCAAAAGAATCATCTTTTGAAGACAGAAGAGATTCAACAGGCACCCCCTTCAGGTGAGTTTCTTCTTAGTTGTCTCTAAGTTGGAATATTTGGTTTGAGCACAATACCCACTTTCTTCTTGGCTACTATTCCTTTTTTTTTGGGGGGGGGCGTGCCATGCTGCATGAGAGACCTTAGTTCCCCCAACAGGGATCCAACCCCGAGCCCCCTGCAGTGGAAGGGTGGAGTCTTAACCACTGGACCACCAGGGAAGTCCCTTGGCTACTACTTTTGACAGGTGGAGACATACCTTAAGTCACTATCACTTGATCTGCGATACACATTCTTGGCCCTGCCTGTGTGTGACTTACGTAATACGTGAGTTCAGTAAGATTATATTTTTAAGACGTTTCCAGAATTTGATTTGTATTCTTGAGTTTTAATTATTCTGTCATGCAAATTCTGCTAACTTGACTAATTATAAAAAATTAAGTGTTCTTCCTTTGAGATTTTTGGATAGTGTTAATACAAATTCATCTAATTACATAGTGGAAAACAAATATTTAAACTCTGCAGAGTTCTTTTCGATATTTCACACTAGTCTTCGTTTCCCCAGTGCCTGGGCACACGCTAAACAGGCAAATAATCATTTGTTGACTAAAGAAGTACCTAAAAACTTGATTTTCTTCAAGATGTAATTGCAGGAAGCAGCAAATCCCAAAGCCCGAATAATCCAGTTTCCAGCCAAGGCGCTTGGGATTTCGAGTAGGTCTATTAAAGAACTTGACTGTTACCCTGCACAAAACCCCTAGCCGTGTTTAACAACAGAAAATTCCCCTAACCCACAACACAACAGAGAAACCTTGTAAAGAAGATTCGCAGCATTTAGATATTCTATTTAGTACAAGGGCTAAAAAACCATGAACTTAAGTGAACTCTTGGTTGATCTAACACCCTTCCTAACTCCTAGTATGTTCAAAGAATCATGGTAGGTTTCAGGATCCTCAAATACAGCAAGCAATGCAAAACAATCTCTGTTCCTTAAAATACGCAAGTTACCTGCTTCTTCTGACGAAAAATTTCAGGAGAAAAGCAGGGAAGCAGAAGTCTTACTTGGAAAGCAACTCTTAAAAGAAAAGCAGCCCTAATCGTCAACGGCCTCAACCTGCCCGCCAGGGGTTGGGAAGCGCGGCAGCTGCAGCCGGGGAAACCTCAATGTCACCCGGTCGCGGGCGACTACGGCGGCCGGAGGAGCTGCCGCAGTCTGTGCACGCGCGCGGCCAGCCGCGGCGCCTCGCTCAGGCTACCGCGAGCCAGGCGTCCCCCGGAGTCTGTGAGACAAGGCCGACACCTCAGGGTAGCCTCCCTTCTCGGGCTGGCACCACTAACCCGCGGGAAGCAGCCGGCTGTGCGCCTCCCCTCCCCCACTTCAAATCCGCAGGCGCACAGGGCACGGCCGCCTTCCGGGAGGTGCTACCACACCCCTGCCCGACGCCGCTGCTCCCGCCCGCTGCTGGCGGTGGGGGTGGGGATTGGGGTAAGCCGACCAGGAACCCTCGGAAAAGCTGCGGCGGACGAAGGGGCCCTTCTAGCCGCGCCTTCGAAACAGCGCTCCTTGTTCTCGATGGTCTCCGCGCGGCCGTCTTATAGAACGCCATTTCCGGTTCCCTTTAAAGGCCCCACGCTGTGCGGCGCAGCGCGTGCGAGGAAGGTATAAAAGGGAGCGAGAGGGCGGGACTGAGGAGGAAGGGGAAAAAAACTAGCGGTAGAGGGGGCGGGGGAGGTGCAAAGGGCGCGCTCGCGCGCCACGTGACCGGGACGCGCCGTTCTTCCGTCGGCCATTTTAGGTGGTCCGCGGCGGCGCCATTAAAGCGAGGAGGAGGCGAGAGCGGCCGCCGCTGCTTCTTATTCTTTTTTAGTGCGGCGGACGAGAGTGGGAGTGCGCGCCACGCGAGAGTGGGAGGCAAGGGGGGCAGGCCGGGGAGAGGCGCAGGAGCCTTTGCAGCCACGCGCGCCTTCTCTGTCTTGTTGTGTGCTTCGCGCGGTAGAGCGGGCGCGCGGCAGCGGCGGGGATTACTTTGCTGCTAGTTTCGATTCGCGGCAGCGGCGGGTGTAGTCTCGGCGGCGGCGGAGGCAGTAGCACTATGTCGGAGGAGCAGTTTGGCGGGGACGGGGCGGCGGCGGCAGCAACAGCGGCGGTAGGCGGCTCGGCGGGCGAACAGGAGGGAGCCATGGTGGCGGCGGCGCAGGGGGCAGCGGCGGCGGCGGGAAGCGGAGCCGGGACCGGGGGCGGAACCGCGGCCGGAGGCACCGAAGGAGGCAGCGCCGAGTCGGAGGGGGCGAAGATCGATGCCAGTAAGAACGAGGAGGATGAAGGGTGAGTAAGGGGCGGCCCGGGATAGTCAGGCCCAACTATCCCCCCTCCCCCTCCTTCTCCCCCGCCATTAGGCCTCGTTCCCGTTCTCCCCCCGTGCTCCAGGCTCCCGTGCAGCCTCTTTGCAGTGTTACCCCCTTCTTTACGCCGGGCTCCCCCGGGCTTTCATTTCCTTCTTCCCTTGCCTGCTAATCGCCCCCTCCCCCATCACACACGTTTCCACCTTTAGCCGTCACCATGCTGCTCCCCGGCCCGCCCTTCTTCCCTCCCTCGCCTTGGGTCTCCTCCCACCGACTTGGCCGCCAGGATTTTTTCCCGCCTGTCGAGGGGTACCTTTTTTCTTTTCCCGCTGTCTTCTCTCTCCCCAGTTTTCTAAAGTCCTGGGCATAAAAACGCAGTCAGACACAAAAAGCCTTTATGCCTGGATAACTAAGGTTTATTTGGTGCTTCTCACTGCAGCATCCCTAGACGATGCCATTCTTTGTAAGCACATGCTTCGGGGAACGCGTAGGTTGTCCAGCTCTGCTCCTCCCGTCTTGGCTTCAGGCCGAATGTTTTTCAGTATTTTGAGTAAGTTTCGCCTCAGCCTTTTCGTTTTTCTACTGTACACCATCGCACAACGGCTTGCTTGCATAGTCCCCACTTTCCAGTCTACGGAACCAACTGGGCCTGGTGAAATTCCCGGAATCGCCTGTTGGTTCGTTGGTTTTGCTCCAAGGGCTTTCCTTAAGTTCCTTGTCGGCGGAGCCTGCACTTGACTGGAGCTGTTCTACCTCCGGCTTGCTGACCGCCCTTCCCCCACCCCGCAGAGTTATTCTAACCGCGCACCTTTTTCGCGCCCTCAGCTATTGGGTTCCTCAACTGTTCCTACAGATAGTGTACTCTTACCTTAGTTTTTCTGTGCAATTTTCATTTTTTACAACCCACGCCGTGCCCAGAATCCTTTTTTTGGTCTCTTTTGATTTCTGCTTCCCGCTCTCACCCACTTGAGTTACAGGAGGCCCACCAGCCTTCTCTCATAAAATGAACAAATTCTGTAATGTGCTATGGCTTTTATTCTTTTTGCAGGTTTTTAAGTAGTAACTTGTTTCCTGCGATTGGAATACGTTGTATATGTTATTTAAAGCTGCATAAAATTTTTTAGAACGCAGCATTTGGGAGCCGGGAACAGAATATAGGAGTTAGCAGGAGGGACTAAATCAGGGGTTCTTGGTTGGGTTTTCTTCTTATTCCCGTTACTGATCGCTGATGTTGGGTTAACGCTTCCTTTACTTTTTGTAATTGGGGTGTGTGTGTGTGTAATTTTTTTCGCTGTAACAAGGAGAAAGGTGTTGGCTGGAAGGTAAAAGCAATAAAATGTCGCTTTAACTCAATATTGGAAAACATTCTCTTAATTAGGAAAAAGCACAAGCTTTGGAGGGGGGAGAGATAAGCCCTTTGGAATATAGGATTTAATATTCTCAGCCTAGGCAGACTCTTGTCGGGCTGTTTTGCTGATTGTGCTGGCTTTGGGAGAGTGGAGGTGGGATGGGAAACGAGCTTTTCTTAATTTATCTGGAATTATATATAGCATAGTTTAAGAAAGGGATATGTTAAATATTTGGAAACTTAAGCCTTTTAACGTTTTGGTTTTTTTCTGAATTCTGTTCTTTGGACAGAGGCACCCAAATGATTGTGTAACTTAGTGTTTGGGGCGGGCTTTCTGTTCTGATTTTTCAAGTCACAAAGCAGCTGCCTTTGTAGTTATCTACTGTTGAACCGAAGTGTAAATGAATTAAAGTTTTAACCCTAACAATGTCAAAAACTAAAACTAGAATTTTGATTGGTTGCTGTACCGGTTGTTAATTCCCTAGCCATTCAAACTCCTCCCCACGACACTCTGAAGCAGCGACGGCACAGCGGGAAGAATGGTAAAACTTTTAAATTTTATTTCTGTAATATAAAGGTTTCAATAGTCATAACATGTGGAGGCTGTGTATTGGTTAGTTGCCCATTGATCCCCAGGAAATTCTAGACTTTAGTACAGTAGGATATTTTGTACCTGGGATATAAAACCTTTTTAGGCATCATGTGTGATCTTTGGGCAAAATTGATGCCATTACATGGTTTTTGGTCTGTGGTAATGCATGTAATTGTGGTTTGGCCAATTAAAGCTTAATATAATTAGTAATGATATTTTTATATTTGGGCAAGAAAGTATTTAATTTTAAATTTGATTTGTTTTAAGACAAAAAAATTTTTCGTGTAATTCTAAGTTTAATGTTTTACCTGAAGGTTATCTGCTACAATAAAGTGTTGTGTGTTTAAAATGTATTGCATGTTATACTGAAATATTCTGGAAATGTCAGTAGTAAAACAATTTTTAAAGTAGTGATGTATATGCAAAAATGACTTTTTTAATCACCAACCATATTTGTAAATAGAACTTTAATAAGAATTGCACATGTACTATTAAAGGCGTGCTGATGTGGCTTTCCACTACGGCTTAAATCAGATTTTTAGATTTTCAGTGTGATTTGGTTGGAATGTTAATTACAGTTGGTTGGTTGACGTGTATTCACAATTGCATGACTTTTTGAAAGGCTGGTAGATTGAGTATTGTTCTTTTTATCCCTCCTCTTCCCCTAAATGTCAGTATTTCTGCCTTCAGGATTATGTTTGAGTTTTCCAGGAGTTTGTATCTACCACCACTGGAGTTTAGAGGGCCAGTAACTTGCAGATAGTTGACTTAACATCTGTACAAACAACATTCTAAGAGTCCAGTTGGGACAGTATTTACATTTTACAGGAGGTTATTATTTTCTTTAACTGAAATCTGTCCAGTTTTATATTGGAGATAAAGTGTGACATACAGAATAAAAGTTGTTTGGGTTTTTTTTCTTTTTTTTGGCCGCGCCACTCGGGATCTTCCCCGAGATCAGGGATTGAACCCGTGCCCCTGTATTGGGAGCGTGGAGTCTTAACCACTGGACTGCCAGGGAAGTCCCCAGAATAAAAGTTTTTTGATGGAAATTATTCTGTTTGGTCCTGTGATAGTTCAATTTCACTGCTAGGTAATAGTGGCAAACTAAATAAGAATAAATTATAACTGTACTTGACTTCATTACTCCATTACATATTTCAAATATGTAAGCAATTTTCAGTAATTTGAAAGGATCATAAACTTATGTTTAAAGGTCGTTGCTTTGACGCTTGCAGAAATTATATGTGGTCTGTTAGTTAATACTATAACTTCGCAAGTTTTTTGACCTCTTAGGAAAAATGGACAATTAAATATTTATAGTTAATGAACATTTTAGATTATGAGGTTTACTTTGAGTTTAATTTAACAAATATTTTCATTTTTAAAGTTTAATATTTGACCTTTAAAATAATGTACCCCCGCGTGCCACAACAAAAGTTCCCGCATGCCACAGCTAAGACCCGGCGCAGCCAAATAAATAAATAAATACTTTAAAAAAATTACTCTCTGGTCAGTTAGCCTCATCCTTTACACATATTCTTGTTTTTCTTTCTGAACAAAAAGCCCTCAAGACTTAATCTGTTTGGTGTCTGCACTTGCCACCCTGTCTGTTCTCTGTCTGCCAGTTTGAGGGAAATTGGGCAGAAGTTTCATAATAGTGGTGAGGGTAAGACTGGTTACTAGATATAAAATCTAATTTTAATTTCTTAAACACATTTCTTTGTGCGTATCTTTTTACAATTCTAACTTGAGACTGAAGTGAATTACAATTTCATTCTAAAACTATTTTAAAAATCAATTTGTTGCAGACTTAAGTGGTTTTTTTTTTTTTTAATACAAGAATAGCTATTTTGAGGAGGACATGCTTGTTACACCTCTAGTGGAGTAAAGTGTTTCCACAATTTACTATGGACCTTTTGAGTAATTATTCACTTCCATAGTAAAATGCCTTCCTGAGTTCACCTCATTATAATTTTTCATCCCTAGTTTTTACTTAAAAGCAGTTGCAGTGAGATTTCCCATTTTGGTGTGAACTCATTGTGTCCTCTATAGGGCTATGATCCTTTCAGTGTGTAGGTACTTTAAAATTAGTGTCTGGCAAAATATGCATGCTATGTATAGCAAGCTACCTGGAGATAGTTTTTACTTTCTCATGATTATTGGGGAACTGTAATGTAGTAGCTTGCAATTTTTCAAGGTAGGTACATTGACTTGCCTGCATTGGGTTAGGTCAGAAGCAGAATAATCCCGTTCATTTATGAGCCATAGTACAGCAATACTTTTCTAATAACAGGACTGTTGATCTAGTTCTGTAACCATTAGTGTATAAACTCAAGTGTGATTCTTCCTGTTTGAGGATTTTGTGAATTAATTGTGCTGTAGGTTGTCTCCTGTCTAAATTTTAAGAAATGGGTTTACCTCACTTTGTTGTTGTAAATATTTGAGATTATAATCTATACCCTAGTGCTTTTGGGGCATCTTGAACATTGTTTGCTTCGTAGAAGAGCAGTTACTTTTAGATAAAGCAGTCTTAGGCCAAATTTACGGACCTTTGATTCCTAAGTTGGATTTACTGTAAAGTTGAGACCCTGAGTACATGGGTCTGAATTTTAGCATTCTTGGGAATCTTTGACAAGTTTCCTGGGTTAATTTTAGTAATGGATGCCCCCAGATTTGAGATGATTTAAACACCTAAGGAAGAAGTACTAAATTCTTTTCATTTCAAATTCTTATTTATCATGAAGGATACTAAAAATCACCTGACCTTTTGGGTTTGGAATTGGAGAATATCATTGAAGTTTTTGAGTGCTGCTTTTTGAGATAAATACACTTGTGGCCCCTTCTATAAATTAAGTGTATACTTACTGTGTATTTTTTTTTTAAACATTGCTTGGGTATTGTCATCTGTAAGGGTGCACTTAATAATATAAGAAGGTTTTGAATCTGCTATTGTGTGTGATTCATGGCCAACATGGAGAATGATTAGTTTTAGCTTGAAAGCATTTAAAAAGTAATAGAATAATAACTTTTTCCCTATTCCAATTAAACCTGTGCACCTCGAGTGTGTGCAGATTCACAAATGGAGTGAAACAACTTTAGTTCTGCTTCAACGTTTTAGTAGATAGGGCACTGAACTGGATGCTGGAAGCGTGGGATCTGTTTCTGTTACTTCACTTCCAACAGTGTGGTCTCAGGTAATATAACATGTTCGTTACTTGGTTTGCTGATTTGTGTGTTGGAAACAATGCTCACCACAGGAAGATTGACTACATAGCCTGCTTTCATAGCTTGTGTGTATTTATCCTGTGCCTTAATAGTTGATACTGCCAGTGGTTTACTCCTGTGGAGTAAAGGTAAGCATGTTTTAGTTTTTGGAGTATTAAATATTGTACATTGGAGCTAGACATTTAAGACTGTTTGGGGGTGGAGTGGGGAGCCACGTATTATTACTAGCAGTGTTTGGCCAATAATCAAGGTGGTAGTTTTTAAGTATTGGGTCCTATTCTGTAAGCTCCTGCTTATCTAGACTTGAAACTACCATAAAGTCCAAACAGCCAGGAAACTCAACTCTAGTTTCCCTACCCCAAGTCTTGTGAGAAAGATAGATGAAAAACTATCAGCTAATATGCTCAAAAACTAACCAATAATGTCATGGAATGAATCTTACATAATTTCCCCCTTATATTATTAAAAAGTAATGTGATTTTAAAGCATTGCAAGATTCTGAAATTCCATCAAGAAAGGTAAAAACCATTTTCTGAGTTTAGTGTTGATATTTAAATTGGTTTCTAATTAAAAAAACTTTATAGAATTGTGAATGTGTAGTAATCTCAGTTAACCAGAACCTTAACCTCTAGGTTAAGGAAACCCCATTCCTTAACCTCTAGGTAGAGGAGAGTTTACCTTATAAAGCTGATTGAGAGTTTATTTTAAAAGTAAAAATACAAGATGTCATTCCTGCCTGGGAATGAAATGAAGAAAAGGGGAGATTTGGGGTTAAACTTTTGAAGTTTATTCAAAAACCGTCATGTTTAATTTATTAGCTGTTATGTTTCAACTCACTTATCTTTTTTAGTCATTTAAGTTCATTCAGAGTATGAAGAAATGAGATCTAATATATTACCTAGAGGAATTAATCTTTTTTATTGACTTAAGTTTGTCAAACTGTTTCCAAGAGTATTTTTATACAGATTCTAAAATGATAACCATGTGATACTATCTAGTTGCAAAAAAGTAAACCCTTCCCCATTTTAGGTTAACTACTGACTTAATTTTAAGCTAAATCTATATTTTATAAGGAAAATAAATACTCATTTCTTATCTATTGGTGAGATTTCACTATACTTAATGTCATTTTAGGATTGTAAAGGAATAATTTTAAGGATAAAATACCAGAAGTTTTATTTAAATAAGGATTAGTGGTATGCTTGAGTAACATTACTCTAAAAGGTGACGGTGATTGGCCAGTTATGTTGTGTACTTGAAATGGATATCAGATCGACATGCTGTTGTAGTTTTTAAACTGTCAGAATTTGTTATGAAACCACATATGGAAGGCCATGAGTTGTTAGGAAGTGTTTAAAAGCTACAGAATCCTTTTTTTCCCTTTCCAAAATTGGGAAAAAGTGTAATGATGTCTTTATCATTTACCTTGAATAGGGTAGTAGGGTCAAGTGTCTTTATATAAAAAATACTTACTGTTGAGTAGAGTGTTAAACCTAGAGACCTCAGTAGTAGTGAGAGTAAAGTTCTCAGATGGGAAAAAACAGTATTAGAGCAAGTTTCCACCAGCCAGCACTGCTCCATATATATTGCTGTTTCTATTTTGAAATTATTCCTTACTGAAGTTACTGGCATTTATATAGAGTACAGACAAGTCATCAGTGTGATTTTGGAACTACATTTTATTTAAGAGCTTAGAAAACCTAATTTCCAGTCTGTAGTTTTTACATGGGATATTTAAAATTTCTGGGTTAAGTCTTTAGCATTAAAACTAATCCTAGGATCCGTTTATATAAAACTCATCCTGGCCTTTTCCCTTTAATGTTGGAAACTTCATACAGCTCATGCAGATTAAAAAAAAATTTAAGCCATTGAGTAAGTGAAAAAACTGCTTTATTTAGATTGTGCTCTATCCCTACTAAATAGTAATTTATTTCTATTGAGCACTTGGGATGTGTCAGACCATGTTCTGTGCCATTTAAATCCTCACTGCAGATAGAGGTAAGCTTAGTTCTGGAGGAAGGATTTAAACCCCAAGCAGTTTGGCTTACTGCCTCTAAATGTACTTCCTCTCGAAGAGAATGTCCCACAAAGCAACCTAAATTCTCATTTGGAGAGTTATCTGCACTGAGTTGTATAACTTTGTGCCTGTCATTTAATATTATAGTATGGTATAATGTCAGTATCTATAAGGCAAGAATATTTCAATTGTTGAGTAGGTGTTTTAAGTTGAATACTATATTGCCTTTGGGGTACTAAATAACTTTACAGATAGGATTAAGAAATTAAACTTGATACTGTAGGTAAAGCCCTACACTTTAATTGGGATTATTGATTCACTTACAAGTAAGGATCAAATTTTAAGCTTGTATTGCAGTATTAGGGGCCCATTTCTGCTACTTGAGCAAGTCCTGTGCTGTAGTTTTAACTTGCGGTGCTCAGGATTTTTCTGAAGTTCCAGCTCTCCTTCATTGTAAAGTGTTTTGCACATCTCTGCAGGGGTGAAAGCAACTTGAAAGTCAGTCTTTGTGTTCAAGGCAGCAAAGGTAATCTGGACAGACACTAGGTATTGTGTTTTAAGCAAGATACAGTAATATAAAATATAGAAAGTTTAAATTGATACCATCTGATACATACCATCCTGTAATTTGAGGCAGAGCATGTCAGAATGCTGATGTTCTGGAGAGGCTAAAATAAGTCCCCATTTATCCAGAATTAAGATAACAGTCTTTTTATTTGTTACACATGTATATTTTGGTGTGTCTACTGAGTAAAAATGGGGTGAATTTATTTAATATGCTAGATTTAGTATTGGTACAGTATGTGTTCATTGTAGTATATCCACCTGTCTGGTTAGGTTATCAGTTGTGCAGCACCCTTCCTTATTAGAGCAGAAGAAAACGAGTGCTTTCGGGCTGCCAAAATGTAATGAATTTGTCTCAAAAAAGAGCTAGTTAGGCTCTTGCTCAGAGGCTGTTTACTTTTACTTTACCCCAAATTTGAAAAGTTTGAGTGCTGGCTAACTTCCTAAAAAATAGAAGGGGGAGAAGCATTTTAGAATAGCAGCTGCTGATTAATCTGGCAGAAATGAAAACTAGAACTTGTTAAAAGAGCTAAGAAATAAGATGGACTTAGTGTATTAATAAATAGTTCTCTAAGTTCTGAAGACCCTACGGGCATGCAGCATAGTGTGTTAGTGGTGACAGACTCAATGTTAAATCATGATTACTCTATTTGATTAGGAAGGCAGAAGAGTGTGTGTGATATGCCATAGGAAAAAAAAAATCATTCCAAGTAATTGAAGGCTAAAAACAATTGGGGAGAGAGATTAGGAAGGCAGGCAGTGCTTGAAGGAAGGTAGAATATTTGGCTTCTCATTCTCTAAAGGTGCTGGATAGCTGAAGTTTTACTACATATTTTGCTCTAATTTTTTGAGAAACAGTAATCATTCTACGGATGTATAAATTATAGTTGACTAGGACATTTAATATTCTGGATAAATGGGATTTGATTGTTTAAGAAGGATAGCCTCTTCGGTGACCTTTTTAAACTCTAAGGTAGACACATTTAACAACTTCTTTACTCAAGACTATTAAACGTGGAAAGTTTCTTTAGAGAACACTTACTGGGCCAGTTGATGAATTAGTATGCTTGTCTAGTATTTAAGAAAACTGACTCCCAATGTTGAGAAAAGGTTTGGGGTTTGTGAATTAAAGAACTTGCCTCATTCTTGATTTATTTCTTTGTAATTATTTTTTGTTAATTTTAAATTGAGGACACAACTCAATATAAATATTGCCTTGGTTAAATAACATCAAAACTAGTTCTGTCTCTGAGGAACAGACCGGACAGACACAGAATTTTCTTGCCTTTCAATTTTAGGTTTTTTTTAAAAAGACTTTTATTATTCTCTTCAGCTTGAAATAATTTCAGACTGTTAAATTATCGATGGAAAGTTTCTGTAATAATCACAGAAGTGGTAATTTAATAGTTAAATTTCAATTTAATTGAAGTTTCTATCTAGAACTTTCCATGAATAGCTGAGCAAGAGGTCATTACCTTGAAGTCCGTTTCTTTCTCATCCTTAAAAAGACAGCAGTGTTATCTTCACCTTGAAAGAGTAAATGTTGGTAATGTACTTTCATCTATGAAGGAAGTGCTCTGGATCTTTAGGTTAAAAATAAAGGTGCTTAAGGCAGTTTAACTTGGACTGGATATTATTTCACTGGATATGAAAGAAAATGTAATTGAGAAAATACCTCAACTTTTTTTCCCCATGGAATTGGCAGTAAACATTAATAATACCTGTACAACATTGTGGGTGTTTTGTTATGCTCATTTGACTATAAAATATAAAAAGAGTTAATAAAAGTTTCTTGAAGCATGGAAATTTTATTAGCAGAAGTCCTGAATGTAAAGCATATAAATAGCCCAGCTCTAGAATACAGGTACAAGTTGAAAACCTAACCTAAATGGGAAGCACACTATATGCCTAAAAATAAGCATATTTTTGTGCTAACTTTATTAGAAGTAAGAACAAGTCTGGTAAAATAGTAAGATCAGTAACACCTCAGTTAATCTGGCATCTTTAGGTTAAGCAGAAGCAAGATCTTATTCTAGGGATAGACTTTGTCCTCTTGTTGCAAGAATTGGCTTTAGTGGCGATATCCTAAAAAGCCCACAAGATGGAGATGTTCCCGCTTTCATTTCTTTTCAGAGCTGGAAGTTAGCACCACACCCCCATCGCCACCCCTCCCCCTGACCCACTGCAGTTGCAAAGATAGAAGTCATTGACCAAGCATGATTTTATTCCGATGGTGAAATTGATTTTTAGCCCTCACATAACAAATTCTGACAGTTTATCCTTAAAATAACAATCTCTAGTCCTGTCTCTTTAAAGGTTAGGAGGGAGGTATATGTTAGCTCTTTTGTGGGAGTGGGTAAAGGGGGCAGATGTAAAAGGGATCACAGAGCTGCCAGATCTGAGCTTTATGGCCTTTTGCTGTAATAAAAGTAAGATTTCACTTTAAATTTTTTTTGGGGGGGGGATGCATTTTTGGTTTTAAAGTGTCTTGGTGGTTTCCACTTACCACCTGTCACTTTTAGCGTTTTAAAGGTTTAAATATTTTATTGCTGGTTAACTGAGGTTCTACTGGAAATAAATCATCTAGGTTAATTAGTGGATTGTGCTTCAGTGGGTAATTTTTTTGTTCATTAAATTGCTTACGTGATTACTTTTGTCTTTATTAAGGATTCTTAGCACATCGAAAAACTTGGTTTACAGCTTAATTGTGAGACTTTCCCATTTTATGTGCTAAGAGTTTTGTTAATGAGAGAACAGTTAAGAAAGGAGCTTCAGCATAGACACATGCTAGTTACCGTGATTAATGGGGACCTCATAGCCTTTTTATAAGTTTAATAAAGATTTGGAAGAGAAATTTCAAGGTGAAATTCTGTTCTGCTATTACCAGTATTTAACTTGTAATTTAAGAAAGACAGTGTATACTATTTTTACTTTGGGGATACATTTCTCTTTTTGGCAAGTCAAAAGACTTAATCTGCTGCTTGCTTCCTATTTTGTAATTATGCAGGCGCAGTAGTGACAAACAAAACTTTCCATAACTGTAATAGGGTGTTCTTGATATGTGGTTATGTAGGAAGAGTGACATTTTAATACACTGCCCAGTAAATCGGTGCAGTTTGGGGGAAGGTATTATTGATGTGGATACTTAAGGCAAAATTTAAAAATTTTTTTTAGCATTTTAATATTGCTTTTTGTCTTTACAGGAAAATGTTTATAGGAGGCCTTAGCTGGGACACTACAAAGAAAGATCTGAAGGACTACTTCTCCAAATTTGGTGAAGTCGTAGACTGCACTCTGAAGTTAGATCCTATCACAGGGCGATCAAGGGGTTTTGGCTTTGTGCTATTTAAAGAATCGGAGAGTGTAGATAAGGTAGTGTGCCATGTGTTCTAATCAGTTAATAATATAAAATATGTGAATAGTTTGATACAATTAATTTGCCTATTTGTGATTTCCCCTTTTGCAGTCATACAAAGGAAGAGATAACAGCTCTTGCCAATACGTTTTATGAAGAGAGTCAGATTCAAGAATTTTTTACTGAAAACTTCCTGTGTGCCAGGCTCTACTGTATTAAAATTAATTTTAAAAACCTTAAAGATGCCTAATTAGAAGGATATGCTGTGATAAGTTCACAGAAATACAGATTTTGAAATTTGCTAGGCAAGAAACTTCTGACTGAATTATTTTACATTTTAGTCTTTAGGCTACAGGGAAGTAGCAATCATGCTTATATTGCTAATAGTTAAAGGCATGGTGGTTGTCTAGTAATTGATTAACTCCTCATTTTTACTGACCTTTTAGGTTTAAACATTGGTATATATTAGCTGATATCACATCACCACAATTGACAGTTTAATTGTGAGCTGGTCAACATATGCCTGGCATTAGCTATAGTTATTTAACTATAATTATTTTTAAGTAAGTTAATAATCTCTGAACTTTAGTTAAGATATACATCTTTCAAATGAAAAATTTCAATTTCCTTAGGTCATGGATCAGAAAGAACATAAATTGAATGGGAAGGTGATTGATCCTAAGAGGGCCAAAGCCATGAAAACAAAAGAGCCTGTTAAAAAAATTTTTGTTGGTGGCCTTTCTCCAGATACACCTGAAGAGAAAATAAGGGAGTACTTTGGTGGTTTTGGTGAGGTATGTGATAATATTTTGACCTAGTTTTTGTTAAAATTAGTGTGAATATAATTGTCACATTATAGGTTTTCACTGGGTTTTCCGAAGTTGTTTTGAAGTTTAGACAGATTATGGGATTTGTTTTGAAATAAGGACAGCATAAATACATTATTAGCAGGTCTTTGAAAGTTAGATGATTGCATTTTCTAGTTTATTGAACTATTGTATGCATAGCATCCTTGGGCATACCATACACAAAGATGAAGTAGACATTTTCTTATTGTGGAATTTACTGGATTAATAGAAAGCTATAAACAAGAGGAAGAAATTCAGGTTGGATTACCTGAGATGTAGAAGAAAATGGTTCAGTTGACAATAGGGAAGAAATAAACTAACAGTAGGGTGTAATGCCTTCTCAATTTAAGCACATGTATATGTGCAAATTTTATGAGACTAATTATAGACTCAGATTCCTTTTATGAATTAATGATTTAAAGCTAGGTTGAGAAATTTGTGGGTTTTGGACCCAGATACAGCCTGCAGACATCCTTGGTTTGATTCAAGCAGAACATATTGCATGTTTAGCTGTTAATATTTAGGAATTGAGATGTTTCCCACAAAAATCTGTATATTTAGCTTTTC